>NC_065571.1:36727321-37416450 GCF_937616625.2 Mercurialis annua
CAAATGTTTAAAACGTTACGAAACAAATCCAAACGTTTTACATTTTTAGCGATTTAAGCCAAACGTTTAAAACGTTACGAAGCCAATACAAACGTTTCCAACTTTAAGAAACAAATCAAAACGTATCACCTTTTTAGCGATTTCAGCCAAAACGTTTGGAAACAAATCCAAATGTTTCCTCTTTTAGCGATTGAAGCCAAACGTTTACAAACGTTACAAAACAAAACAAAACCAAACGTTTAAAACGTTACGAAATAAATCCTTACATTTCACCCTTTTAGCGATTTAAGCCAAATGTTTACAAAAGTTACGAAACAAAACCAAACGTGTCACATTTATTGTGATTTTAGCCAAATATTTAAAACGTTACGAAACAAAACCAAACGTTTCACCTTTTTAGCGATTTATGCCAAACGTTTACCAATGTTACGAAACAAATCCAAAGTTTCACCTTTTTAGCGATTTAATCCAAACGTTTAAAACGTTGCAAAACCAATCCAGACGTTTAAAACGTTACGAAACAAATCAAAACTTTTCACCTTTTTAGCTATTTAAGCCACATATTTACAACTTTACGAAACCAATCCAAACGTGTAAAACGTTACGAAACAAATCCAAATGTGTCACCTTTTTAGCGATTGAAGCCAAACGTTTACAGATGTTCCGAAACAAATCCAAACATATAAAACGGTATGAAACAAATCCAAACGTTTCCCCTTTTTAGCGAATAAGCCAAACGTTTAAAACATTACAAAACAAATCCAAACGTTTCATCTTTCTAGCGATTTAAGCCAAACGTTTACAAACGTTACGAATCAAATCCAAACGTTTCACCGTTTTATCGATTTAAGCCAAACGTTAACAAACGTTGCGAAACAAATCCAAATGTTTCACCCTTTTAGCGATTTTAGACAAACGTTTAACAATCCAAACATTTAAAACGTTACGAAACAAATCCAAACGTTTAACCTTTTTAGTGATTTTTAAGCCAAACGTTTAAAACGTAATGAAACAAATACAAACGTTTCCCATTTTTAACGATTTAAGCCAAACGTTTACAAACATTACAAAACCAATCCATACCTTTACAAACGTTTCACCTTTTTAGCGATTTAAGCCAAACGTTTACAAATGTTACGAAACAAATCCAAACGTTTCACCTTTTTAGAGATTTAACCGAAACGTTTACAAACCTTACGAAACAAATCCAAACAATTCACCTTTTTAGCGATTTAAGCCAAACATTTACAGATGTTCCGAAACAAATTCAAACATATAAAACGTTATGAAACAAATCCAAACGTTTCACCTTTTTAGTGATTAAACCAAACGTTTAAAACATTACGAAACAAATCCAAACGTTTCATCTTTTTAGCGATTTAAGCCAAACGTTTACAAACGTTACGAATTAAATCCAAACGTTTCACCTTTTTTGCGATTTTAGCCAAACGTTTACAAACGTTGCGAAACAAATCCAAATGTTCTACCCTTTTAGCGATTTTGGAAAAACTTTTAAAAATCCAAACGTTTAAAATGTTACGAAACAAATCCAAACGTTTCACCTTTTTAGCGATTGAAGCCAAACATTTACAGATGTTCTGAAACAAATCCAAACGTATAAAACGTTATGAAACAAATCCAAACGTATCACCTTTTTAGCGATTAAGCCAAACGTTTAAAACATTACGAAACAAATCCAAACGTTTCATCTTTTTAGCGATTTAAGCCAAATGTTTACAAACGTTACGAATCAAATCCAAACGTTTCACCTTTTTAGTGATTTTTAAGCCAAACGTTTAAAACGTTATGAAACAAATACAAACGTTTCATATTTTTAGCGATTTAAGCCAAACATTTACAAACGTTACAAAACCAATCCATACGTTTACAAATGTTTCACCTTTTTAGCGATTTAAGCAAAACGTTTACAAACGTTACGAAACTAATCGAAACGTTTCACCTTTTTAGAGATTTAACCCAAACGTTTACAAATGTTACGAAACAAATCCAAACAATTCAACTTTTTAGCGATTTAAGCCAAACGTTTACAAACGTTACAAAACAAATCCAAATAATTTGCCTTTTTAGCGATTTAAGCCAAACGTTTACAAACGTTAATGTTTCAAATTTTTAGCGATTTAAGCCAAACGTTTACAAACGTTACGAAACAAATCCAAATGTTTCACCTTTTTAGCGATTTAAGCCAAAGTTTATAATGTTACAAAAAAAATCCAAACGTTTAGAACGTTATGAAACTAATCCTAACGTTTCACCTTTTTAGCGATTTAATCCAAACGTTTAAAACGTTACGGAACAAATCCAAACGTTTAAAACATTACAAAACCAATCCAAACCTTTACAACATTATGAAACAAATCCAAACGTTTCACCTTTACAGTGATTTAAGCAACACGTTTAGAAACATTACAAAACAAATTCAAACGTTTCACCTTTTTAGTGATTTAATCCAAACGTTTACAAACTTTACTAAACAAATCCAAACGTTTCACCTTTTTAGCAGTTTAATCAAAACGTTTAAATATGCTATAAAACAAATTCAAACGTTTCCCCTTTTTAGCGATTTATGCCAAATGTTTAAAATGTTACAAAACAAATTTAGACATTTAAAACGTTATGAAACAAATCCAAACTTTTCAGCTTTTTAGCGATATAAGCCAAACATTTGAAACGTTACAAAACCAATCCAGATGTTTAAAACATTACAAAACAAATCCAAATGTTTCACCTTTTTAGCGATTTAAACCAAACCTTTAAAATGTTACGAAACCAATCTAAATGTTTCACAATTTTAGCTATTTAAACCAAACATTTACAAAAGAGTGAAAAAAAAAACCAAACGTTTCCCAATATTAGCGATTTAAGCCAAACGTTTACAAACTTTACGAAACAAATCCAAACATTTCACATTTTAGCGATTTAAGCCAAATGTTTACAAACGTTACAAGACAAATCCACCTGTTTCCCCTTTTTAGCGAATTAAGCAAAACGTTTAAAACGTTACCAAACCAATCCAAACATTTAAAACATTATGAAACAAAACCAAACGTTTAAGATTTTTAGTGATTGAAGCCAAACGTTTATAAACGTTATGAAACCAATCCAAACGTTTCACCTTTTTTGCTATTTATGCCAAACATTTAAAACATTACAAAACCAATCCAAATGTTTAAAACATTTCGAAACAAATCCAAATGTTTCCCCTTTTTAGCGATTGAAGCCAAACGTTTACAAACGTTACAAAACAAATCCAGGCGTTTCACCATTTTAGCGATTTAAGCCAAACGTTTAAAAGTAACAAAACCAATTCAAACGCTTAACATTTTAGCGATTTAAGCCAAACATTTACAAACGTTACGAAACAAAACCAAATGTTCACCTTTTTAGGGATTTAAGCCAAACGTTTACAAACGTCTCGAAAGAAATCCAAATGTTTCACCTTTTTAGCGATTTAAGCCAAAAGTTTAAAACGTTACGAAACCAATCCAAACGTTTAAAACGTGACGAAACAAATCCAAACGTTTCACCCTTTTAGCGATTGAAGCAAAACATTTAAAACATTACGAAACCAAGCCTAACGTTCACAAATATTTCGAAACAAATCCAAATATTTCACTTTTTTAGCGAATTAAGCCATACATTTAAAATGCTACAAAACCAATTCAAACGTTACAAAACTAGTCCAAACGTTTCACCTTTTTAGCGATTTAAGCCAAACATTTAAAACGTTACAAAACCAATCCAAACGTTTACAAACGTTACAAAACAAATCCAAACGTTTCACCTTTTTAGCGATTGAAACCAAACGTTTAAAACATTATGAAACCACTCCAAACGTTTAAACTGTTACGAAACAAATCCAAATGTTTCACCTTTTAAGCGATTTAAGGGAAACGTTTACAAACGTTACGAAAAAATCCAAACATTTCACCTATTGAGCGATTTAAGGGAAACGTTTACAAATGTTATGAAACAAATCCAAACATTTCACCTATTTAGCAATTTAAACCCAACGTTTACAAACGTTACCAAACCAATCCAAACGTTTAAAACGTTATGAAACAAATCCAAATGTTTCACCTTTTTAGCGATTTAAGACAAACGTTTACAAACGATACGAAATAAATCCAAACGTTTCACTTTTTTAGCGATTCAAGCCATACATACGTTACGAAATAAATCTAAACGTTTCAACTTTTTTGCGATTTAAACCAAGCGTGGACAAATGTTATGAAACAAATCCAAACGTTTTACCTTTTCAGCGATTTAACTAAACTTTTACAAACGTTACAAACAAATCCAAACGTTTCACCTTTTCAGCGATTTAATCCAAATGTTTACAAACATTAC
The DNA here is from genome assembly GCF_937616625.2 of Mercurialis annua. Classification (NCBI taxonomy): domain Eukaryota; kingdom Viridiplantae; phylum Streptophyta; class Magnoliopsida; order Malpighiales; family Euphorbiaceae; genus Mercurialis; species Mercurialis annua. The sequence continues at coordinate 36,731,690 of NC_065571.1, forward strand.
GAAACTAATCCAAACATTTTATCTTTTTAGAGATTGAAACCAAACATGTACAAACGTTATGAAAAAAACCAAACGTTTCACCTTTTTAGCAATTTAAGCCAAACATTTACAAACGTTATGAAACAAATACAAACGTTTCACCTTTTTACCGATATAAGCCAAATATTTACAAATGTTACTAAATAAAACCAAATGTTTCCCCTTTTTAGCGATTTAAGCCAAAGTTTAAAATATTACAAAACAAATCCAAAGGTTTAAAACGTTATGAAACTAATCCTAAGGTTTCACCTTTTTAGCAATTTAATCCAAACGTTTAAAACGTTACGAAACAAATCCAAACGTTTAAAACGTTACGAAACCAATCCAAATGTTTAAAACATTACGAAACAAATCCAAACGTTTCACCTTTATAGCGATTTAAGCAACACGTTTAGAAACGTTACAAAACAAATTCAAACGTTTCACCTTTTTAGAGATTTAATCCAAACTTTTACAAACTTTACTAAACAAATCCAAACGTTTCACCTTTTTAGCAATTTAATCAAAATGTTTAACAATGCTATGAAACAAATCCAAACGTTTCCCCTTTTTAGCGATTTAGGCCAAATGTTTAAAACGTTACGAAACCAATCCAGACATTTAAAACGTTCTGAAACAAATCCAAACTTTTCAGCTTTTTATTTAAGCCAAACATTTAAAACGTTACGAAACCAATCCAAACGTTTACAAACTTTACGAAAAAAATCCAAACGTTTCACATTTTTAGCGATTTAAGCCAAATATTTACAAATATTACGAAACAAATCCAAACGTTTCACCTTTTTAGCGATTTAAGCCAAACATTTCCAAACGTTGCGAAATCTCTTTGTTTTGTTTCGCTTAAAATGTGAATCGTTTGTATTTTTTTCGTAACGTTTGGATTGGTTTTGTAACATTTTAAACGTTTGGATTTGTTTTATAACTTTTAAATATTTGTCTTAAATCGCTAAAAAGGTGAAAACATTTGTATTTGTTTCGTAACGTTTGTAAACGTTTGGCTTAAGTCTCTGATAGGGTGAAACGTTTGGTTTTATTTCGTAGCATCTGTAAATGTTTTGCTTAAATTGCTAAAAAGGTGAAATAATTGGATTTATTTCATAATGTTTTAAACGTTTCCATTGCTATCGTAATGTTTTAAACGTTTGGATTTGTTTCTTAACGTTTGCAAACTTTTGGCTTAAATTGTTAAAAATGTGAAACGTTTGGATTTGTTTCATAACGTTTGTAAACGTTTGGCTTAAATTATTAAAAAGGTGAAACATTTTGTTTTGTTTCTTAACGTTTGGCTTAAATCGCTAAAATGGTGAAACGTTAGGATTTGTTTCGCAACGTTTGTAAACGTTTGGCTTATATTGCTGAAAAAGTGAAACTTTTTGTTTTGTTTCGTAACGTTTGTAAACGTGTGGCTTAAATCGCTAAAAAGGGGAAACGTTTGGCTTAATTCGCAAAAAAGGGGAAACATTTTAAATCGCTAAAACGACGAAACGTTTGGATTTCTTTCGTGACGTTTGTATACGTTTGGCTTAAATCGCTAAAAATGTAAAACATTTAGTTTTGTTTCGTAACGTTTGTAAACGTTAGGCTTAAATCAATAAAAATGTGAAACGTTTGGATTTGTTTCGTATCATTTTAAACGTTTAGATTGGTTGTGTAACGTTTTAAACGTTTTAAATATTTGGCTTAAATGGCTAAAAAGGTTCAACGTTTGGATTTGTTTCGTAACGTTTGGCTTAAATCACAAAAAAGGGGAAACGTTTGGATTTGGTTCGTAACGTTTTAAATGTTTGGATTGGTTTCGTAACATTTTTAACGTTTTGATTTTTTTCTTAACGTTTGTATTCGTTTGGCTTATATCGTAAAAAATGCAAAATGTTTGGATTTATTTCGTAACGTTTGTTAACGTTTAGCTTAAATCACTAAAAAGGAGATAAGTTTGGATTTGGTTCTTAGCGTTTGTAAACGTTTGGCTTAAATTGCTATAAAGGTGAAACGTTTGGTTTTGTTTGGTAACGTTTGTAAATGTCTGGCTTAAATCGTTAAAAATATAAAATGTTTGGATTTGTTTCACAACTATTGTAATCGTTTGGCTTAAATCGCTAAAAAGGTGAAACGTTTGTATTTGTTTCGAAACGTTTTAAATGTGTGGCTTAAATTGCTAAATAGGTGAAACGTTAAGATTTATTTTGTAACGTTGGTAAACGTTTAGCTTAAATTGCTAAAATGCTGACACGTTTGGTTTTTTTTCGTAACTTTTGGCTTAAATCGCTAAAAAGGGGAAACGGTTGGCTGAATTCGCTAAAAAGGTGAAATGTTTGGATTTATTTCGTTACATTTGGCTTAAATCGCAACGTTTGTAGACGTTTGGCTTAAATCACAAAAAATGTGAAATATTTGGATTTGTTTCGTAATGTTTTACACGTTTGGATTGGTTTTGTAATGTTTTAATCGTTTGGATTGGTTTTATAATGTTTTAAATATTTGTCTTAAATCGCTAAAAAGATGAAACATTTGGATTTGTTTCGTAACGTTTTTAAACATTTAGGTTAAATCGCTAAAAAGGTGAAACGTTTGGTTTTATTTCGTATGGTTTGCAAACGGTTTGCTTAAATCGCTAAAAAGGTTAAACTTTTGGATTTGTTTTGCAACGTTTTTAAACGTTTAACTTAAATTGCAAATAAGATGAAACGTGTGGATTTGTTTCTAACGTTTTTAACGTTTAGATTGGTTTCGTACCGTTTTAAACATTTGGATTTGTTTCATAATGTTGTGTAAACGCTTGGCTTAAATCGCTAAAAAGGTGAAACGTTTGAATTTGTTTCGTAATGTTTGTTAACATTTGGCTTATATCGTTAAAAAGGAGAAACATTTGGATTTGTTTGGTATCGTTTGTAAACATGTGGCGTAAATTTATAAAAAGGTGAAACGTTTTGTTTCGTAACGTTTGTAAACATTTAGCTTAAATTGCTAAAAGTGAAACGTTGGATTGGTTTTGTAAAGTTTTAAATGTTTGGATTGGTTTCGCAACGTCTTAAACATTTTGCTTAATTCGCTAAAAAGGTGAATCATTTGGGTTTGTTTCATAATGTTTGTAAATGTTTGGCTTAAATCGCAAAAAATGTGAAACGTTTGGATTTGTTTCTTAACGTTTTTAATTTTGTAACGTTTGCAAACGTTTGGCTTCAAACAGGCGAAACGTTTGGATTTGTTTCGTAACGTTTTAAGGATTTGGATTGGTTTTGTAATGTTTTAAATGTTTGGATTAAATCGCTAAAAATGAGAAATGTTTGGATTTTTTTGTAAAGTTTGTAAACGTTTGGCTTAAATCGCTAAAAAGGTGAAATGTTTGGATTTGTTTCGTAACGTTTAAACGTTTGGATTGGTTTTGTAACGTTTTAAACTTTTGGCTTAAATCGCTAAAAAGGTGAAATGTTTGGATTTTTTTCGTAACGTTTGTAAACGTTTGGCTTAAATCGCTAAAAAGAGGAAACGTTTGAATTTTTTTGTAACGTTTGTAGACGTTTGACTTAAATCGCTAAAAACGTGAAACGTTTGGTTTTGTTTCATAACGTTTGCAAACGTTTGGATTTATTTCGTAACGTTTAAAATGATTGGCTCTAATTAATAAATAGGGAAACGTTTGGATTTGTTTCTTAACGTTTGTAAACGTTTGGCTTAAATCGGTATAAAGGTGAAATGTTTGGATTTGTTTTGTAATGTTGTAAACGTTTGTATTTGTTTCGTAACGATTTAAATGTTTGTCTTAAATCGCTAAAAAGGTGAAACGTCTGGTTTTGTTTTGTAACGTGTGTAAAAGTTAGGCATCAATCGCTAAAAAGGTGAAACGTATTATTTTGTTTCGGAACATTTGTAAACGTTTTGCTTCAATCGCTAAAAAGGTTAAACGTTTGGTTTTGTTTCGTAACATTTGTAAACGTTTGACTTCAATCGCTAAAAAGGGGAAACGTTTGGTTTTGTTTCGTAACGTTTGTAAACGTTTGACTTAAATAGCTAAAAAGGCGAAACGTTTGGACTTGTTTCGTAATGGCTTTAACGTTTGGCTTAAATCGCTAAAAATGTGAAATGTTTCGACTTATTCCGTAACGTTTGTAAACGTTTGGCTTAAATCGCTAAAAAGAGGAAACATGTGGATTTGTTTCGTAATGTTTTAAAAGTTTGGATTGGTTTCGTAACATTTTAAACATTTGTCCTAAATCGCTAAAAAGGAGAAACGTTTGGTTTTGTTTCGTAACGTTTGTAAACGTTTGTTTTAAATCGCTAAAAATGTACAACGTTTGGATTTGTTTCGTAAATTTTGTAAATGTTTGGCTTAAAACGCTAAAAAGGTGAAACGTTTGGATTTATTTCTTAACGTTTGTAAACGTTTGGCTTAAATCGCTAAAAATGTGAAACGTTTGGATTTATTTCTTATATTTTGTAAACGTTTCGCTTAAATCGCTAAAATTGTAAAATATTTAAATTTGTTTCGTAGCATTTGTAAACATTTGGCTTAAATCGCTAAAAAGGTGAAAAGTTTGGATTAGTTTTGTAACGTTTGTAAACGTTTTTGCTTAAATCGTTAAAAATGAAAAACGTTTCGATTTGTTTCTTAACGTTTGTAAACTTTTGGCTTAAATTGCTAAAAATGTTAAACATTTGGATTTATTTCGTAACGTTTGTAAACGTTTGGCTTAAATTGCTAAAAAGGAGAAACGTTTTGATTTGTTTCGTAACCTTTGTTAACATTTGGCGTAAATTGCTAAAAAGGTGAAACGTTTTGATACATAACTTCTATAAACATTTGGCTTAAATCGCTTAAAAAAGTGAAACGTGTAGATTTATTTAGTAATGTTTTAAACGTCTGGATTGGTTTTGTAACGTCTAATACCTTTTGCTTAAATTGCTAATAATGTGCAACGTTTGGGTTTGTTTCGTAACGTTTGTAAACGTTTGGCCTAAATCGCTAAAAAGTTGAAACGTTTGGTTTTGTTTTGTAACGTTTGTAAACGTTGGTTTAAATCACTAAAAATTTAAAACGTTTGGATTAGTTTCGTAACGTTTGTAAACGTTTGGCTTAAATCGCTAAAAAGGGGAAACGTTTGGATTTGTTTCTTAACGTTTGTAAACGTTTGGCTTAAATCGCTAAAAATGTGAAACAATTGGATTTGTTTCTTTTCGTTAGTAAACGTTTAGCTTAAATTGCTAAAAATGTCAAACGTTTGGATTTGTTTCCTAACGTTTGTAAATATTTGGCATAAATTGCTAAAGAGGTGAAACGTTTTGTTTCGTAACGTTTTATGAACATTTGGCTTAAAATCTCTAAAAAAGTGAAACGTTTGGATTTGTTTTGTAACATTTTAAACGTTTGGATTTGTTTTGTAACGTCTTAACCGTTTTGCTTAAATTGCTAAAAATGTGAAACCTTTGGGTTTGTTTCGTAATGTTTGTAAACATTTGGCATAAATCGCAAAAAAGGTGAAACGTTTGGATTTGTTACGTAACGTTTTTGGTTTTGTAACCTTTGCAAACGTTTGGCTTAAATCGCTATAAAGGTGAAACGTTTGGATTTGTTTCGTAACATTTTAAACGTGTGGATTGGTTTTGTAACGTTTTAAACGTTTGGACTAAATCGCTAAATATATGAAATGTTTGGATTTGTTTCATAACGTTTGTAAACGTTTGTCTTTAATCGCTAAAAAGGTGAAATATTTGGATTTGTTTCGTAAAGTTTTAAACGTTTGGATTGGTTTTGTATCGCTTTAAACTTTTGGCTTAAATCGCTAAAAAGGTGAAATAATTGGATTTGTTTCGTAACGCTTGTAAATCTTTGGCTGAAATTGTTGGGTTTTATAGGTTCATAACGCAGCGGAATTTCAAAAATTTATCTAAAAACCCAAACCAAGATCCATGTAATTCGAATTAACAGAATAATTACTTACTTGTATGTCGAATTCAACAGCAATGTAGGAAGGAAGGAGGTGGTTCACTTTGGTGATACCTGGCCTCGGAATCAGAAACGCCTCCAAAAGAATGCGTCCTCTACGAGTATCCACACGAACAGACCTTAGCCAAAACTAGTGCTTGTGTGCTAGCACTATTGCTTCACAAGCAATTTCGAATTTTAGTGATTTAGTGAATAATGAATTTCGTGATCCTCAAACCAACTGCTTAATGAGTATTTATAGTGATAAATAACACTAGGGTTTGAGACAAATTCGAATTTCAATCTCATTGCAATTCTACAAGTTTATGTTTATCAAAAACTCCTTTTTGATAATTATCCATATATATTAATTACTATATTTATTATCTTCCAAAAATAATAAATTAAGGAAAACACTTATCCTTAAATTTCGAATTAATATATATATTTATTAATATATATATATTACGAATTATATATATATAATTAATCACTTAATCACATTGGGCTTGTACAACCCATAACTGTTTTGGGCCTGTTCTTAGTGTGCGACCCTGTAGGTTCATATAACGTTGGCAGTAGGCTCGAAATCCCTATTTCAACCCACAAGTCATAAGTGGCCTCTAGCAAGACATTATGACTACCCAAGTTATATGAATATCGATAATCCGGTTTAACCATTTACAATAATATTTTAATCCCTTTGTCTCTCGATATCCAGATTGAATATAAGGCATAGTTATGTCATCATTATAACATTCAATCATTAGTTTCTTGACTCTAAGTAGACTGAAAATGATAACTTCTTATCCATTAGCATGGCCATGCATTTTCGTCAGTCTATCTTCTTCAAGGGGCCCATAGATATCTTACTCAAATAAATGAGGGACAAATTCCTTCTCAGTCACTCACATTTCTCACATAGTTACTTTCATATCCAATGACAATCTATTCCATTATCCTGTTAAAGATAATGTAAGACTGTATCAAAATATGAAATAGCTATGTAGAAATCCATGATGATTTCAAGGTCAAAGGATTATACTAATAGAACTGTAATGAGAATTACTTATGACAGTGATCTATGTAGTTTTCTCACAGTGGGTCATCCAGTGCCTTATTTCTCAAATAGCACCTATGATTTGACTTAATATCTCATATACATGATTAGTAAAACATAATCATCAGTCAACATCATACTAGTCTCAATGTTCTATTAAGACTAGGGATAGATGGTATATAATTCTTTTATTAAACCTAAGGGTTCTACTATCAAGTCACATACTCGATGACCTTAGAAAGAATTAACCATTCAAGTATTTTAATCATTAATATAAAATGATAAAAACTGCCAATCAATAAATAATAAAATGGTAAAGTCAAAACATGGTCAAACATGATTGACCTAGTGCATATCACTAACAGAAATCGCTAAAAAGATGAAAAGTTTGGATTTGTTTTGTATTGTTTGTAGACGATTAGCTTAAATCGCTAAAAACGTGAAATGTTTGGTTTTGTTTCGTAACGTTTGTAAACGTTTGGTTTTGTTTCGTAACATTTTAAATATTTGGCTCTAATTGATAAAAAGGGGATACGTTTAGATTTGTTTCTTAATGTTTGTAAACGATTGGCTTAAATCGGTATAAAGGTGAAACGTTTGGATTTGTTTCGTAATTTTTTAAACGTTTGGATTTGTTTCGCAACAATTTAAATGTTCGACTTAAATCGCTAAAAATGCGAAACCTGTGGTTTTGTTTCGTAACATTTGTAAACGTTTGTCTTCAATCGCTAAAAAGGTGAAACGTTTGGTTTTATTTCGTAGCGTTTGTAAACGTTTGCCTTCAATCGCTAAAAAGGTGAAACATTTGGTTTTGTTTCGTAACATTTGTAATCATTTGGCTTCAATCGCTAATAAGGTTAAACGTTTGGGTTTGTTTTGTAACGTTTGTAAACGTTTGGCTTAAATTGCTAAAAAGGCGAAACGTTTGAATTTGTTTCGTAACGGCTTTAACGTTGTGCTTAAATCGCTAAAAATGTGAAACGTTTGGATTTGTTTCGTAACGTTTGTAAACGTTTGGCTTAAATCGCTAAAAAGGGGAAAATTTTGGATTTGTTTTCGTAATGTTTTAAACGATTGGATTGATTTCGTAACATTTTAAACGTTTGGCTTAAATAGCTAAAAAGGTGAAACATTTGGTTTTGTTTCGTAATGTTTGTAAACGTTTGGCTTAAATTGCTAAAAAGTTGAAACGCTTGGTTTTGTTTCGTAACGTTTTTGGTTTTGTAACGTTTTAAACTTTTGGCTTCAATCGCTAAAAAGGTGAAATGTTTGGATTTGTTTCGTAACGTTTGGCTGAAATCGTTAAAAAGGGGAAACATTTGGATTTGTTTTGTTTGGTAGATGTTTGGCTTAAATCGCTAAAAACGTGAAACATTTGGTTTTGTTTCGTAAAGTTTGTAAACGTTTGGATTTGTTTCGTAACATTTTAAATGTTTGGCTCTAATTTGTAAAAAGGGGAAACATTTGGATTTATTTATTAATGTTTGTAAACATTTGGCTTAAATCGGTATAAAGGCGAAACGTTTGGATTTGTTTCGTAATTTTTTAAACGTTTGGATTTGTTTCGTAACAATTTAAATGTTTGGCTTAAATCGCTAAAAAGGTGAAACGTTTGGTTTCTTTTCGTAACGTTTATAAACGTTTGGCTTCAATCGCTAAAAAGGTGAAACGTTTGGTTTTGTTTCGTAACATTTGTAAATGTTTGGCTTCAATCGCTTAAAAGGTTAAATGTTCGGTTTTGTTTCGCAACGTCTGTAAACATTTGGATTTATTTTGTAATGTTTTAAACGTTTGGCTTAATTTCGTAACATTTTGAAACGTTTGGCTTATATCGCTAAAAAGGGGAAACGTTTGGATTTGTTTTGTAATGTTTTAAACGTTTGGCTTAATTTCGTAACATTTTAAACGTTTGGCTTAAATCGCTAAAAAGGTGAAACATTTGGTTTTGTTTCGTAACGTTTGTAAACGTTTGGCTTAAATTGTTAAAAAGTTGAAACGTTTGGTTTTGTTTTGTAACGTTTGTAAACGTTTGGTTTAAATCGCTAAAAATGTAAAACATTTGGATTTTTTTCGTAACGTTTGTTAATGTTTGGCTTAAATCGCTAAAAAGGTGAAACGTTTGGATTTGTTTCTTAACGTTTGTAAACGTTTGGCTTAAATCGCTAAAATTGTGAAACGTTTGGATTTGTTTCGTAACGTTTGTAAACATTTGGCTTAAATCGCTAAAAAGGTGAAATGTTTTGAATTGTTTCATAAAGTTTGTAATTGTTTGGCTTAAATCGCTAAAAAGGTAAAATGTTTCGATTTTTTTCTTTACGTTAGTAAACGTTTAGCTTAAATTGCTAAAAATGTCAAACGTTTGGATTTGTTTCGTAACATTTGTAAACGTTTGGCTTAAATCGCTAAAAAGGAGAAACGTTTGGATATGTTTCGTAACGTTTGTAAACATTTGGCGTAAATTGCTAAAAAGGTGAAACGTTTTGTTTCGTAATGTTTACAAACATTTGGCTTAAATCTCTGAAAAAGTGAAACGTTTGTATTTGTTTCGTAATGTTTTAAACGTTTGGATTTGTTTTGTTACGTCTTAAACGTTTTGCTTAAATCGCCAAAAAGGTGAAATATTTGGGTTTGTTTCGTAACTTTTGGCTTAAATCGCTAAAAATGTGAAACATTAACGTTTGTATTTGTTACATAACGTTTTTGGTTTTGTAACCTTTGCAAACGTTTGGCTTAAATCACTATAAAGGTGAAACGTTTAGATTTGTTTTGTAACGTTTTAAACGTTCGGATTGGTTTTGTAAAGTTTTAAACGTTTGGGCTAAATCGCTAAAAATGTGAAATGTTTGGATTTGTTTCGTAACGTTTGTAAACGTTTGCCTTAAATCGCTAAAAAGGTGAAATGTTTGGATTTGTTTCGTAAAGTTTTAAACGTTTGGATTGGTTTTGGAACGTTTTAGACTTTTGGCTTAAATCGGTAGAAAGGTGAAATAATTGGATTTGTTTCGTAACGTTTGTATATCTTTGGCTGAAATTGCTAAAAAAATGAAACTGTGAGCGGAGCGGGGTTCGGGGGCCGCTCGCCCAAGGCTTATGGCTGACTTCTTGATCTGGAAACGGTTTGAAAAATGGAGTTGCCACCTAGTTCAACTAGGAAATGCCTTTTAACCGACTGGATAGCCTTACTCGCCTCCGGTAAGACTATCGTGCATCGGACCAAAGACAAGGGTTCGTGGACCTCCCCGAGTCTCATATGCTTGGCTTATCTGTTACCGGCTTTATTTTCTGGACATATTCGTTTTGTATCTCATCTCAACAAGATATGCAGTTCACAGGATATGAAAGCTATAAATAAACAGTGATGAAAGCAGTAAACACGTTTGACGCGCATATGACTCGATCTGGACTGGCATTTGAGGCAAGTAGCAGGTACTCCTAAGCATACATCTAACCTTAGAGGTTTCTAGCAAGTAGCATAAGTCTGACTTGTATGGATATTTTACATGCACAAAGCCTAAATCCAGATGTATAAGTGTTATTGATTGATTTTATTAGGTGATCTTAAGAAACCTATACAACCGTTACTAGATTTTTGTATTAGTCCTACGATGTCTAAGTGATGGGTTGGATTTGCATTAATGGGCCAATTTTAGGTGATTAGTCCTTTAACCGGTTCATTATTGGATTTGGATGCTTTTGGAAAGCAGTAAACAGTATCAGCATGCTCATGGGCAGTTGGATATACATAAAAGGTTAGAGATACTTTTAAACCTCGTTGACTTTGAGTGTCTGGCAATCGCGCGGGTTTTGACCATTGGTCTTGTCAAAATGGGCTTTCGGTCAGATCACGAGAGTTGTGCGTCTCGTCGATCCGCTTGTATTGGTTTGATCCGGAGTCAATTCTGATTTGGGGATAGCCTGTAATCGGCTCTGGAAGTTGCTGGTTTGCTGGGCCTCGGGCTCGTGGGCCCGGTTTATACTATGTTACATTTTTGGACTTCTGGGTCAGTTTTACATCGGCTCTGGTCCATTACATTACAGAATATTATTCTACGCTAAATTATCTACGTCTGGGTTCAAACTGGGCCTAATTTGGAGTCCAGATGGGCCCGGAAACACGTTTTGAAGTTTGGATCACGTCTGGAAGGATCTGGGAGCAAGTCTGGGGAGCTGAGGGAGGAAGAACACGGCGCCGGCAGTTTAAGGCGGCGGCGCCGTCGGTTGCAGCGTCGGCGGCGGCAGTTCGTCGAGAATAGTTCTGGGATTTTTGTTTTGCTTCGTTCTCACTCGTTTTAGCTCTATTTTTCATGCAAAAGTAGTCAAGACCGCTTAAAATCGAACAAGGAATCCAAAAAACATATAATCAAAGTGTTTTAAGCTCATCTACGCGAATTTATTTTTCTAGGCAGCAACTATTTTTAGGGTTTTCTTAATGTAAAATTAGCTAAAATCTACGTACAACATGCATTCTAAGGTGTCTAAATTGATTATTTTCTTGTATTGAACATTAAAAACAGCTATTACACTGATTAACATGCTTTTTCAATGTTATGGTGATTGACAATTTGATAATTAAGCTATTGATGGTAATTCTATAACAAAAATTAACACATAAGCTAGCAATACATCCTAAAACATGAAATTACAACAATTATGATATTTTATGACATGTCAAATCAAAGGAATTATGATAGAGGGTCCTCAGAAATACAGTTATGAGTCCTTGGCTCGTTTTCTGGCGAAGTGGATGCGGAATCCAGCTTCGAATCTGTGCAGGGCTTGCGTTCTTAGAGAATCAGCAAATGTTTAGTGTTTTCAGGACTGGATTTAGTGTGTGTGTGTGAGGTGGACGAATTCTACTGGTTAATTTTAGGGTTTGTGTGCCACACCTGTCTGATTTCTAGGGTTTGTGTGCCACCTTTACCCAGGCTGGCTTAAGTCTATATTTATAGTGGTTAGGGGTGACCTAGGGTTTAGTTAGAGTCTTCTAGGGTTTAAACTGTTAAGTGATAAGTCACTAGGTGTTAAGATTAGCATGAAACTCTATTTAATTAATTAAATTCGGATTTTGACTTGCTAGCTAAGTAAAAAGGTGGTAAAAGTCTATTTTAGTGCCTAAAAGTGCTAAAAAGGCTACTAAGGTCCTATGAGTTTGGTTAAGGTCAATTTCAGTCCGTCAAACTTGCAAATTGGCCCATAAACTTCTAAGATATGGCAATTAGGCCAATTTCTAGACTTAGATTACAATCGTTTTGGATTTTTATGGGCTATTCATGCCAAATTATGTTTTAATCCTCCAAGTTTACAGTTGTGCATAGATTACGCCCGCTTGGATTCTAGCAAGCAAATCAACAGCTCGTCACCCGGACAGATTTCTCTGGAAATCATCATTGGACGCTTAAGGTCCTTATCACTTTTTACCTATCCGAAAAATAGGTGTCTACAGTTTGCCCCCTCTTTAACGAGAATTGATGAAGTAGGTCAATTTTTGTTAAAGAAGAGACTTGCTGTTAGACGAGCGACAAGGATACTGCCCACCGTCGGAGGCTCTCGCTCGCCTGGTGGTGTGGTAATGCCCTAGCCTGAGTATTACCCGCTGCGGTTCATGACTCTGGCTTCATGAACCTCTGGTTCTGGCCTACTCCGCATCTGGCTGGGGGCGGTTTTCTCAGTGGCCGTTGAGCCCGGGCTGCCTGAGTGCGTGCTCCGTGGAATGGAGCTAAAAACTCTCGGCCGTCCCGAGAGTGGTTCGATGGCTTGAGCCCTGGTAATTGTCCTGTCTGAGGCTTTCTTATAGACAGACATGATCCCTTGGCCGTCCCAAAGGCCACCTATATTGCATAGGTGTCTGGATTCCGTTAATTATTCCACGCTTAACAGATGCTGCTATCTTTCTACCAGGCTTTGATGTCTTTCTACCGTATGCTGATGTTTTTCATCAGGCTTTGGCGTCTTACTGCCATTTATGGTGTCTTTATACCATGTTTCGGTGTTTTTCTACCGTGTTTTAGCGTCTTTATGCCGTCTGGGGAGTCTAGCTCTTTTGGATCCCGTCTTCTAAGTTCGTTCTGAAGGCTATGGGTCTTGTCAGAAGGCTCTGGGTCTTGTCTGAAGGCTCTGGGTCCTGTCTGAAGGCTCTGGGTCTTACTCTGAAGGCTCTAGGTCTTGCTCTGAAGGCTTTGGGTCTTGTCTAAAGGCTTTAGGACTTGTCTCAAGGCTCTGGGTCTTTGTCTGAAGGTTCTGGGTCTTGCTCTGGATACTATGGGACTTACTCTGAAGGCTCTGGGACTTGTTCTGATTCTTTGAGTTTGCTCTAAAGGCTCTGGGACTTTGTTTAAAGGCTCTGGAACTTATGCTGATTTTCTGGGTCTTTGTCTGTTCGTCTTCTGGTATATTTGCATCTCTGTCTGTTCGTCCTCTGGTATGTCTGCTTTTTGACTATTCATCCACTGAGGTGTCTGTATTTTTCCGACTATTCCGTCTTCTGGGGTTTCTGTGTCTTTCCGGTTATTCATCCTCTAGGGTGTCTGTATATGTTCCGTCCTCTGGGGTGTCTGCATTTTTCTGGCTGTTCCTCCTCTGGGATGTTTGTATTTTTCTGGTTGTTCCTCCTATGGGGTGTCTGTATTTGTTCCGTCCTCTGGCCTTGTATCTTTCTGGCATGTCCTCAAAGGATGTGATTTGTCGTCTTTTAGTGATTTGTGCCTTTTAAGAGAGTCATCCTCTCATTTCTCATTTTGCATTCTTTTTCTTCTTTTCTTGTTCTCTGAATTTGAGCATCTGAGCTATGGCACCACCCTGGACTTTTAGGGAACCGTGCATTGATCTTGACCGCCAGGCTGACCGGCATTCTGCTCTACTGGAGGCGGATGAAGAGGTTCCGCTCTTGTTGCGTCTGGAGGGACATTTGTTTGCCAAGGCTCATCGTGAGGTGCGTTTTTCATTGTTTTTGGCTTGTAGATAGACCTTTTGTTGTCTGTATGTTTGAAATATGTCCGTAATATTGTCGAAACTTCGTCGAAAGTGGGCCCAGTCCCCAAAAATTTGTCTCGGAGAGGGGAGAAAAGCGGCGGTGGCGCCAGGTTATAGTGGCGCCGCCGCCACTATATACTGGGCGGTGCCGCCAGGATAAGCTGGCGTCGCCGCTAGTGACACTGGCGCCGTGACGATGGCGCCAGTGCCTCTGTGGCATGCGACTCCCGATGCGTTTTTCGTTTTTTTTTCCGGTTTATTTTTGATAATTCTGACTCTGTTTTGATCTTTTTGTGCTTTCAGGAGCGAGACGTATTCCGTACGTCAGGGAACTTTGTGGATGCGTGTATCTTGTACGATACTTTGCCTGCTGCCCTTCGTTCTCGGGTAGATGCTACAGGTTTTGGCCGTCTTGCTAGTGGTCTGTTTACTGCGACGAGGATCTGTGATAGCGATTCTCTGCGTGCGCTGATGGAGCGGTGGATGGATACTACCCACACTTTTCATTTACCGATTGGGGAGCTGACAGTGACTCCTCTAGACTTTTCGCTTATCACTGGGATTTTATCCTCAGAGGGATGCGTACATCTTCGAGATGCTGGGTTTTGTTCCGGAGATGAAGGGTCGCAGCATTCGGCATCCTGAGTTGTATGACCGTTACAACGAGAGCTTTCCCCGGACTAGCGACGAGGTTGATCTGATTGCCAGGGTTTTTATCTGTTATCTATTGGGGTCTACTCTGTTCTGTAGTTCAGGTGCGACTCTGCCACTCTGTGTTGCCAGCCTTGGAGGACTTAGACGTGGTTAGTTCGTATGACTGAGGGTCCGCTGCTTTGGCCTATCTTTACACCAGGATGGACCGAGTGGTTCGTGGGGGATCCTGTCTTTCTGGGATGTGGCCTGCTGTACACGTGAGTTGTTTTGTTGCTTTTAACTGCATTGTGTTTTTGATTTCGTTTTCTCAATTGGTCTCATTCTGTTTTTCAGATCTGGGCCATCCAGATGGGCCTTCTGACTGACTTTGGTGTTCTTCCGGGGTTAGGGTACCCTATGCTGAGATTCTGGGACTTTTCCCGTACTTTGACGCAGAGTCAGGGAGCTGAGTGCAGAGGCCGGCTGAACGTGCTCGCATGGACTGATGTGAGTATCGAACTCTACTTTTGAACTACTCTGGGTATCTTTCGCAGTGCTAACCACCGTTCTACTGATTGCAGGTGGATGCTTCTTGGAACACTCCTCCTGGAGTTTGTTGGCCTCGGTGGGTACAGGGTGCTGTAGCGAGATCGGGCCTGCGTTATTTTATGCATGGTCCGAGTTGTAGGTCTTGGTTTCTAGGGGAGCGTGTTATCTATTGGTGGGGTAGCCCACATGTTTGTATGATCCCGGTTGGACCTCCTTCGTTGATGTTGCGTGGCAGGGACGTGGTATCGCCTGCACTTCGACTGGATCTGAGGGGCTACCCTGCTACTGATCTGGTATCTGTTCCTCAGTTGAGCTATCTGGATGATTTCACGAGGCATCGTCTTCTGGGGAGGCTTTCGTTGGAAGAAGTACCGGTTGTTCAGGTTCAGCAGGCGGCTGTGAGGCCCCAGGTATGTGTCATTCTTCTATTTTTTTTTGTTTCTAAGTTTTTCCTTCTTCTTGAGTTCTCCTTTTGGTATTCTATCAGGGAGGTGCTAGACGTGGGTCTCGTTCTGTTCGTGCTAGGGTAGATGGTCCGGGATTTCCTAGTCGGGTCCCATCTGGTAGGCGAGCTGGTGCTGGTGACATAGTCTCCGGTTCGTTGAGTTAGATGCCGGAGAGATCTGCACGTTACAGCAGCGTGCGTGGGCCTGTGTAGGACTCTGTTCCTTTGTGTTACATGACGCATTCTTTTGCGCCTGCTGACTGTACCCATATGAGTATCTCCTGTTTCTGTTATTTTGTTCGGAGGGTTCGTTTTCCCTGTTAGACTGATCGTCTTTTGTTAGTTTTCAGGTACCGGTGTCTGGCGTGGCTCAGTTGGCCGATGCTGCTTACTAATGGCGTGATTGCTTGTCCACTGTTTTTGCACAGATGAGAGTAAAAACAAATTTGCAATATTTCTATCCTATATGTATGCATGTTAATCAATATTTCTATTCTATCCTATATGTATGCATGTTAATCAGTGTATGCTGCTTACTATAGCTCTGTCTGCTCTCTGGTTTCTTCTGTAGGAGCAGATGCTTTTGACAGGGCTGGGTCCGGCTGATAGTGACATCCCTCCTGGGTTCCCTAGCGGCGGAGGTGGACTTCGTGCAAGTGATCGTGGGCGTGGAGCCTGTCGTAGGCGAGGATCTAACATCCGGGGTGGTCGTGGAGACTTCGCTTCGTCTTCTAGTGGCGAGCAGTCTGGGAGTTATTATGGTGGCACGCCCTCTGGGAGCCGTTACGGAGACTCAGAGACCTTAGAGCAGGATTTGGAATCTGATAGTTAGGCTTGTTTGTTACTTTTTGAACGTTTGTCTTTTATTGATGATTGTGTAGGTTGTCACAATAGTTCTTACATTCAGCGTTCTGGACGCTTTATTTTCATAGCTCTATTTTGCTTGCCATGTTTGTGTTAGCCTTTTCTGGCCTCTCAATTTCTGCATATGATTTCTGGTTGATGGAGACCTGATGCTCCTGGTTCTCTAACTAGTTTGGAGACCTGACGACCCCGGTTCTCTGGCTGGTGGAGACCTGACATCCCTAATTCTCTGGCTGGTGGAGACCGGATGCCCCCGGTTCTGCTACTGGTGGAGACCTGATGCTCCCGTTTCTCTGGCTGGTGGAGACCTGACGTCCCTTGTTCTCTAGCTGGTGGAGACCTGACGTCCCTTGTTCTCTTGCTGGTGGAGGCCTGACGTCCCCGGTTCTCTGGCTGGTGGGAGTCCTGACATCCTTGGTTCTTTTACTGGTGGAGACCTGATGCCCCTGGTTCTGTTACTGATGGAGACCTGATGCCCCCGTTCCTCTGACTGGTTGGAGACCTGATGCCCCCGGTTCTTTTGCTGGTGGAGACCTGATGGCCTCGGTTCTATTACTGATGGAGACCTGATGCCCCTGTTTCTATGGCTCGGTGGAGACCTGACGTCCCTTGTTCTCTGACTAGTGGGAGTCCTGACGGCCCTGGTTCTTTTGCTGGTGGAGACATGATGCCCCCGGTTCTATTACTGATGGAGACCTGATGCCCCCGTTCCTCTAGCTGATGGAGACCTGACGTCCCTGGTTGTCTTGCTGGTTGGAGACCTGATGTCGCCTGGTGTTTATGAGTTTGGTACCCGTAGTTTCGAGGCGATGTAAGGCTAGCGCCTGTGGTTTCTGGCTGATGGGAACCTTAAATCGTCCGAATCTCCGGATGAGGAATTCTTCTGTTACTTTTTTATGGTTTGGGAAGTATTCTGCTTCTCTATTGAAGGACTTTGATGCCCCCTGCTATCAGATTTTTGTTTCTGGGTAGCGGAGGCATGTCGCCTGTTTTGTAATTCATATGGAGGTAGAGGCTTGTCGTACGTTGATCCTTGCAGTTCTGGAGTTTTCTTTTAAGGGTACTGGCCTCGGGGTTGTCATTTCTGGAGCGTAATCCTGCGGATAGCGGTCTGGCAGTTGCTGCTTCTTGAGTTTCTGGAGCTGATCCCTGAAGGTAGCGGTCTGACGGTTGCTGCTTCTTGAGTTTCAGGAGCTGATTTCCGAAGGTAATGGTATGACAGTTGTTGCTTATGGAGCCTAGTTTTGCAAAAATTGGTCGTATTTTCTTCTTTCTTGTGCTTTTTGAACTAGAATTTGCAAAAATTGGCCCTATTTTCTGCTGTCTTGTAAAGTGGTTTCTGATCCCTGCGTCGTTCTTCGTGTTGCCCCCTCATCGGAGCGTTCAGTTTTTGTTCCAGGGAAACTGGATGTTTTGATGAATGATCTGGTCTTCTGCTGGGCTCGCTCCGGGCGGATGCTGTCTGTTCTAGAAGAATATGTTTGTTTATATGATAGTTAATGCGCGTTTCAACAATTACATGGCGCTACTGGGAAGTGTATTTAATTATGATTATCATTTTGTTATTTTCCATTGTCTCAAATATTGTGATTTAGGATTTATGATCGTTTGTCTGTCCTTTCTAGGTACATGCGCTGGTCAATAATCATGGCATGCATGCTTGATAAGAGATCTATATTGCTAACTCATCGAACAACCGGTACAATTGTGATATTTTTTGTTTCAAGGGGCCATACCCCTGTTGTCAATTAGTCCTTGCGGATTTTCTAGATTGACTATTTTTTATGAGCGTCTTATGCGGCTCGCAGGCGTCCAAAGGAGGTCTTGTAGCGCACTCCTTCTTCCACTCTTTAAATCGTCTTGCTCTCGTAGATAGGTGGGCTGTTGCTTGGTGGTGGACTTCTTTGTTGGTGGTGATGCCTATCCGGGCTAGACGTCCGTTCTAACGTGTGCCTCTACTGCTAGACGCCTTTGAGTCGCGTAAGCCTTCCGGTTTGTGGCCAAATCATTTTATGCCAAGAGATATGTGAGAGATCTCTTGTGGGTACTACCCCGCAAGCCGCTATCCCTTTAAGATAGCTTTCCGGTTTTTCTCATGATTCAGGAGTAAAGTCTCTTGCGACAGAATTATCTCTAGAAGTTATTCACTTCTTTGTAACGGTTATTGAATGAGCTAATGACATAGCTCGATCTTATCAATGCATGCATATATGGCTATTGAAAATAACATGTCCATCAAGCAAGACATCATATAAATGAGCATAATAGAATTCATGTTTGACTTTGGAATTTTAATGAAATGAAAAAGTTTGAAATAATCAAATGCATGGAAAGCATTGTAAATAGATCTCCTTGAGCCTAAGACTTGGGATAGCATCCGTCTTGTTGGAGATGTGTTCGATCCGGGCGCTAATTTTTCTTGCTTCCGATGCTTGGTCTCTTCTTGAGGTCGACGTGGGACACTGAGTCTGTAGTTGAGCTTTTCCAAAAGTTCTGCTGCTTTATTCGTCTGTTTGGAAATGGTTGGAACCCTGTGCTGTTCCATTCGATTGATCTAGAATGCTAAGACCTCTGTTCTTCCGCTTGGTTGTTTCTAATAGATGGGATCCATGTTGTCCCCTCTACTTGTCCTGGGTAGAATAAACCCTCGCCGTCTTGCTTGGCTACTATAGGTTACTGAAACTCCTGCTATTCCATTTGGTTGTTCTGGAAAGTTGTCGCCTTGTTATTGAAACTTCTGTTGTTCCATTCGGTAGCTTTGGAATGTGGAAACCTCCGTCGTTTTGTCCGGTGGAATTCCATTTGACTATTCTGGAGTCGTGGAAGACCCATTCTAATTCTGTGGGAGGCCGGAAGCCTGTTCTAACTTTGTAGGAGGCCGGAAGCCTGTTCTAGCTGTATTCTGGGGTTGTGGATGGTTTGGTAGAAACCTCCTCCTGATTCGTCGGCTGTCCGGGTCGCTGATTCTGGGGTCATATTAGAGCCCTTTTTTGGTCCGCTGGATGTCTGGGTTGTCGACGTTGGGGTCTTGGTAGGACCATTCCGATTTGTTGGACTGATTGCTTGACATTCCGGATGTTGACTGGGTACTGGATAGAGAAGTCAGTAGCATGGCTGCAAGACAAGGGGTTAGTGAATGATGCATGTTGCTTCATCCACAAGGGGTTAGTATGATGCATGAGATGCATGATATGCAGGGTTAGTTCTAAACATATAGCACGTAGCAAGTTTGCACATAGAACAGTTTGATATCACAGAGACACGTTGTTCCTTCCAACCTTATTTTTCCCACACACGCGTTCCGGGTGAGGTTTATTCCTAGGTGGTTTGGTCTGGACCCTCGCATCGCAATGCAAGAGTCGGCGTTCCTGCAGAAAAGCCCTCTTCTAGAAATTCTAAAACAGATAGACGGCATTTGTCGATGTAATGACTTTAAATCCCTTTCTGGAAGGAGTTGAAAAGCATGTAGGGTGGACGTGGAAGTCCGTTCCGAAATCTGGAATTTGATTTAGCCTGGCGGCTGTATCTAGTGAAAGGAGTTATTGGAGGTTTGATTAAGCAAAGGTGTATCACTTAATCATATTCGTTTCTTTTAGGTCTGGCCTAACTGGAAGTTTTGGAAATCTGGTTTTGAAACTGGAAAATTTGTTAGGCTGGACTTAAGACTGAGATTGAAATAGTAGTTTTTGAAACATTGGATTTAGAATCATTACGTTGACAGTCATGCCTCAAGTACAATCATTATATTGGGTTGATCCTAGAGGGTAGTGTCTAGGATGGAATGCATGTGGGCTGAGTCATTAGGTTTTGGTAGTAACCGGTTTAAGGCTCCCACAGACAGATATACTTTTGATAGGTCTCCTCAATCACGAGTGCAAACGATCGAGGTACTGGGCTGTGAGTGATACTGCTCTGTATCAGACGTTCTGGGCAGTGGAGTGCAAAGCCAGAGCGTGAGAGCGGCTATGAGTATCGGGGCTTGATAGGGACTCCTAGAGAGTAGGTGAGAAGAGAAATTTCTAATGTAATGCAACACGTGCGAATATATCTGGAAAATAAAGCTGGTGATCGATAAGGCGCAAACCGTGCGGTTTAGGTCCATGGCAACCGTTTTTGAAAACCATTCTGAAAATGTTTTTGTGTTTATGTTTTAAAAACAGTTGATTTACTCCCCAGTGGAGTCGCCACTGTGAGCGGAGCAGGGTTCGGGGGCCGCTCGCCCAAGGCTTATGGCTAACTTCTCGATCTGGAAACGGTTTGAAAAATGGAGTTACCACCTAGTTCAACTTGGAATTGCCTTTTAACTGACTGGATAGCCTTACTCGCCTCTGGTATGACTATCGTGCATCGGACCAAAGAAAAGGGTTCGTGGACCTCCCCGAGTCTCATGTGCTTGGCTTATCTGTTACCGGCTTTATTTTCTGGACATATTCTTTTATATCTCATCTCAGTGATGAAAGCAGTAAACACGTTTGACGCGCATATGACTCGATCTAGACTGGCATTTGAGGCAAGTAGCAGGTTCTCCTAAGCATGCATCTAACCTTAGAGGTTTCTAGCAAGTAGCATAAGTCTGGCTGGTCTGGATATTATGCATGCACAAAGCCTAAAACCGGATGTATAAGTGTGATTGATTGATTTTATTAGGTGATCTTAAAAAACCTATACAACCGTTACTACATTTTTGTATTAGTCCTACGATGTTTAAGTGATGGGCTGGATTTGCATTAATGGGTCTATTTTAGGTGATTAGTTCTTTAACCGGTTCATTATTGGATTTGGATGCTTTTGGAAAGCAGTAAACAGTATCAACATGCTCATGGGCAGTTGAATATACATAAAAGGTTAGAGATACTTTTAAACCTCGTTGACTTTGAGTGCCTGGCACTCGCGCGGGTTTTGACCATCGGTCTGGTCAGAATGGGCTTTCGGTCAGATCACGAGAGTGTTGCGTCTCGTTGATCCGGTTCTACTGAATTGATCCGTAGTCGATTCCGAGTTTGGGTTAGCTCGGAATCGGATCTAGAAGTTGCTGGTTTGCTGGGCCTCGGGCTCGTGGGCCCGGTTTATAGACTATGTTACATATTTAGACTTATGGGTCCTTTTTACATCGGTTCTGGTCTATTACATTACAGAATATTATTCTACACTAAATTATCTACGTCTGGGTTCAAACTGGGCCTGATTTGGAGTGCGGATGGGACCGGAAACACGTTTTGAAGTTTGGATCGCGTCTGGAAGGATCTGGGAGCAAGTCTGGGGAGCTGAGGGAGGAAGAACACGACGCCAGTTTATAGTGCCGGCACCGGAAGTTTAAGGCGGCGGCGGCGCCGGTTTGTTGTGGCGGCGCTGTCAGTTGCAGCGGCGACGGCGGCAGTTCGTCGATAGCAGTTATGGGATTTTTGTTTAGCTTCGTTCTCACTCGTTTTAGCTCCGTTTTTCATGCAAAAGTAGTCAAAACCGTGTAAAATCAAACAAGGAATCAAAAAACATATAATCGAAGTGTTTTAAGCTCATCTACGCGAATTTATTTTTCTGGGCAGCAACTATTTTTACGGTTTTCTTAAGGTAAAATTAGCTAAAATCTACCTACAACATGCATTCTAAGGTGTCTAAATTGATTATTTTCTTGTATTGAACATTAAAAACAGCTATTACACTGATTAACATGCTTTATCATCGAATTTTATGGTTATTGACAATTTGATAATTAAGCTATTGATGGTAATTCTATAACTAAAATTAACACATAAGCTAGCAATACATCCTAAAACATGCAATTACAACAATTATGATATTTTATAACATGTCAAATCAAAGGAATTATGATAGAGGGTCCTCAGAAATATCGTTCTGAGTCATTGGCTCGTTTTCTGACGAAGTGGATGTGGAATCCAGCTTTGAATCTGTGCAGGGGTTGCGTTCTTGGAGAATCAACACGTGTTTAGTGTTTTCAGAACTAGATTTAGTGTGTGTGTGTGTGAGGTGGCCAAATTCTACTGGTTAATTTTAGGGTTTGTGTGCCACACCTGTCTGATTTCTATGGTTTGTGTGCCACCTTTAGCCAGACTGGCTTAAGGATATATTTATAGTGGTTAGGGGTGACCTAGGGTTTAATTAGAGTCTTCTAGGGTTTAAATTGTTAAGTGATAAGTCATTAGGTGTTAAGATTAGCATGAAACTCTATTTAATTAATTAAATTTGGATTTTGACTTGCTAGCTAAGTAAAAAGGTGCTAAAAGTCTATTTTGGTGCCTAAAAGTGCTAAAAAAGACTACTAAGGTCCTATGAGTTTGGTTAAGGTCAATTTCAGTCCGTCAAACCTGCAAATTGGCCCATAAACTTCTAAGATATGGCAATTTGTCCAATTTCTAGACTTAGATTACAATCTCTTTGTATTTTTATGGGCTATTCACGCCAAATTACGTTTTAATCCTCCAAGTTTACAGCTGTACACAAATTACGCCCGCTTGGATTCCAGCAAGCAAATCAACAGCTCGTCACCCAGATAGATTTCTCTAGAAATCATCATTGGACGCTTCAGTTCCTTATCACTTTTTACCTGTCCGAAAAATAGGTGTATACAGAAACGTTTGGATTTGTTTTGTAACGTTTGTAGACGATTGGCTCAAATCGCTAAAAACATGAAATGTTTGGTTTTGTTTCGTAACGTTTGTAAACATTTGGATTTGTTTCGTAACATTTTAAATGTTTGGCTCTAATTGATAAAAATGGGAGACGTTTAGATTTATTTCTTAACGTTTGTAAATGTCTGGCTTAAATCGGTATAAAGGTGAACCGTTTGGATTTGTTTCGCAATTTATTAAACGTTTGGATTTGTTTTGTAACGATTTAAATGTTTGGCATAAATCGCTAAAAAGGTGAAATGTTTAGTTTTGTTTCGTAACGTTTGTAAACGTTTGTCTTCAATCGCTAAAAAGGTGAAACGTTTGGTATTATTTCGTAACGTTTGTAAACGTTTGGCTTCAATCGCTAATAAGGTGAAACATTTGGTTTTGTTTCGTAACATTTGTAAATGTTTGGCTTCAATCGCTAAAACGGTTAAAATTTTGGTTTTGTTTTGTAACGTTTGTAAACGTTTGGCTTAAATTGCTAAAATTGGGAAACATTTGGATTTTTTTCGTAACGGCTTTAACGTTTGGCTTGAATCGCTAAAAATGTGAAACGTTTTGATTTGTTTCGTAACGTTTGTAAACGTTTGGCTTAAATTGCTAAAAAGGGGAAACGTTTGGATTTGTTTCGTAATGTTTTAAACGATTGGATTGGTTTCGTAACATTTTAAACGTTTGGCTTAAATTGCTAAAAAATTGAAACGTTTGGTTTTGTTTCGTAACGTTTTTGGTTTTGTCACGTTTGCAAACGTTTGGCTTAAATCGCTAAAAAGGTGAAACGTTTGGATTTGTTTTGTAACGTTATTGGTTTTGTAACGTTTTAAACGTTTGGATTAAATCGCTAAAAAATTTGAAATGTTTGGATTTGTTTCGTAACGTTTGTAAACATTTGGCATAAATCGCTAAAAAGGTCAGATGTTTGGATTTGTTTCGTTATTTTTTATACGTTTGGATTTGTTTCGTAATGATTTAAATGTTTGGCTTAAATCGCTAAAAAGGTGAAACGTTTGGTTTTGTTTCGTTACGTTTGTAAAAGTTTATCTTCTGTAATACCCCGTGTCTTCAAACTTGATTTATCAGTTTGGTTATCCGTTACAAATTGGTTGTTTTCTTGCATTAGTAGTTATTTTGCATTTCAACATTTTTCTTGTTATGTTTCGAACTTGATTCTGAATGGTTATATTTTAGAAGTAACACTTATGATACCTTGGTTGTGTCTTTTTGAGTGTCTTATATGTATCCTATGATCTCGTATGTGTTTGATGTTGATTCAATTTATTTTCGGGTATATATCAAAACAACATTCCCATGTTTTCCAGAACTGCCCTGTTTTAGTAAAACGTTGATATCTCCCAATTGAAATGTCGGATCAGGCCCATTTTTTGATATGTTGTTCATAAGAGTATTTCTAGCATGAGTAAAATTTTCACGTTGTTTGGATACTTCTAACTCTCAAAATGATAATTAAACCGTGGCTTTTATCAAAGCCCATGTAAAGCCCGCATAAGTCTATAAATAGTCCCTTATTTTCATGTGAGCAGCCCCCTTTTCTTTTCCACAAACCCTAAAACGAATATCTTCATAGAAAATACACATTGTTTTTGTTCTAACAAGTCCGGATGCGATTCATTACTCTAAGAACTTGATTTTTTATCATACTCGCAAGATCTACGCGATTTCTACGTTGTGTTCTTCGTTGGTGGCTTGTAGATCCAATTGATTTAGGTCCAGCCCTTTGAACCTTGGGTTAATACATTAATTATAATCTTGTTAATCATTCTTAGGTAATGTTTTTACTCCTAATTGATTTGTGGATTCGTTGTTGTGTGATTTTGCCTAGAAATGCATAATATAGGATTTTGATGGATTGAATCGTTGTTATTGATATGCTATGTTTAAGCTACTGATCTTATATGATTAAATGATGGGTTATACATATATGATCTGATTTTATAAGTTTTGGAAAGTCTTTGGCATGATTCAATAACGAACTGGTGTAATTAAACAATGAATAGGCGATTTCTAGACTTGTGCGAATTGGATTCGTTTAATGAATTATTTAAATGGTTGAATCCAAATTGATTGATTATTAAGTGTTCTTATATCAATAGCTACTGATACAAAAAGTTTTTATTTGTAAATGAGAATTGAAATTGGTTTGTGTTGTAAAATCTCTGCGATTTGCAAAATTGACAATTCTATGAAAGTTAAACGCTATGATTACAAAATGGTTTTCAAATGCTATATCTACTGATCTAATATTTTTCTGTATGATTTTTTGATGTTTTTAAATCAGTAGTAACATATTTTGGTTCATCGATTGTTGGTTTTGAATCGTTTGGCTAGTTTAGGCAATTTTCGGCAAAATTGCCAAATTTGATTATTTGAGTGCTTTGGCTTAATTTTGATTTTGATCAATTGTTAATGGCTGGAAATATATTTTATAAACTATTTTGGATATTTATAAAAATGATAGTTTACCTTGGGTCGTTTTAAAAATCAGTGGTTGTTATGGTATATAAGTTATGGTGAATTTTACAAAGGTGTTATGGCTATCTAAGTTAATATTTTAGATTTGAGTTTAAATCTTTAAAAGGTGTTTAAATCCTATTAATTGAATTTAAGGTGGAATTTTTAAGTGATGTATACCTTGGGTGAAACTTGCCAAGTGCTGGCAAGCTATATGATTTATTGCTTTTAAGGTTGGCATTGTTAAGCTATGGATTGAGTTCTTATTTTCAAATGACTTTGGTTTTATTTATGAATTGGTTTTAAACTATGATTTTCACTTTGGCTTATGGTTGGGTCGGGTTAGACTTGTGTCGCCCGACATGTTGTGTTGAGCTATACTGCAGTTAAGCTAACACACTACTCTGGAAAACTCTTTGGTTTAAGAGAACTATTTAAGTAATGAAAAGGACTTTGGTTTTGTTTTTAAGGATATGAACTCATCTAAGCTAACTTGCCTAAATTGTTTAAAGTGAATGATATGAATTCTTTGGTTTGTTTGGTACATAGATGTTTACCTTACTTGGATTGTACTTTGGTTGTGTTCAAGATGCTAGTCCTATGTGGTGTCTAGTATTCTTAGAGGTAGGGGTTGTATGGATTTTAACTTATCCATTGTTTTAGACCCGTTGACTGCTCGTGCTTCGGAGTCTACGTAGGGTTGGCTGTTTGCCAAGATTTCACGTGGATAAGCAAGCAGTGAGTTTGTAGTGCTATTTACCGCTTTATTAAGTACCGCATCTTATTTTAGTACTATAAATGTTTGTGAACTGTTTTAAGCGATTATGGATCTGTATTGAAACGAGCTACTCGATAGGCTTGTATCGAGACTGTGTGCACCGGTAAGTACTCTGGGATCGGCAGACTAATGTCTTGCTTACGCTGGTATATGACGAGGATTTGTTCCCGTCCACTCTGGGTTTTTCAGTATGCTATGTCATACTTACGCTGGGATCATTTCAATACTGTTATTCCATAATCATATTATATTAGTATAAAAGATTTTGAATTAAGGGATTTAAACTTAATAAATGTAAATAGTAATGCGAACTCATCTCAGTATATCTGACCCCGTTGTTTTCCCACTTTTTCCAGGTTTATGATTTGAAAGCTTGGTCATCTCCAATTCTTGATTCTTGGAGGTTTTTATGTCAATAAAACTAGTCTGTTGTTTTAAACTCTTAGACCGCAATATAACTAGTATAGTGTTTGATTATTATACTTTGGTTTGTCGTAGTGGTACGACTTTTATATTATAATACTTTGGCATGTTACATTGGATTATTATATTTGAGGCATGATTCACAGTTTCGAATTATTATCAAGTTATGATATTAGAACTGTTGTATAAACTGTTAGACTTAGGTTGGAGTCTCGGTTGCCCCCGAGCAGTGGTTTTCTTGTAGGTTTATTTGTATATAAGGTTATCCGCGAGGCTTGCTACGGGTTTTGGTACGACCATACCCATACCCTAGCGCCGGTCGCGATCCATGAAATTGGTTCGTGACATCTTCAACTGCTAAAAATGTGAAACATTTGGTTTTATTTCGTAACATTTGTAAATGTTTGACTTCAATCGCTAAAAAGGGGAAACATTTGGTTTTGTTTCGCAACATTTGTAAACGTTTGGCTTCAATCGCTAAAAAGGTTAAACTTTGGTTTTTTTTTGTAACGTTTGTAAACGTTTGGCTTAAATTAGTTAAAAGGAGAAACGTTTGGATTTGTTTCATAACGGCTTTAACGTTTGGCTTAAATCGCTAAAAACTTGAAATGTTTGGATTTGTTTCGTAACATTTGTAAACGTTTGGCTTAAATCTCTAAAAAGGGGAAACGTTTGGATTTTTTTCGTAATGTTTTAAACGATTTGATTGTTTTCGTAACATTTTGAACGTTTGGCTTAAATCGCTAAAAAGGTGAAATGTTTGGTTTTGTTTCATAACATTTGTAAACGTTTGTCTTAAATTGCTAAAAAGTTGAAACGTTTGGTTTGGTTTCGTAACGTTTTTGGTTTTGTAACGTTTGCAAATGTTTGGTTTAAATGACTAAAAGGTGAAACGTTTGGATTTGTTTCGTAATGTTTTAAACGTTTGGATTGGTTTTGTAACGTTTTAAACGTTTGGATTAAATCGCTAAAAATTGTGAAATGTTTGGATTTATTTCGTAACGTTTGTAAACGTTTGGCTTAAATCGCTAAAAAGGTGAAATGTTTGGATTTGTTTCGTAATTTTTTAAACGTTTGGATTTGTTTCGTAACGATTTAAATGTTTGGCTTAAATCGCTAAAAAGGAGAAACATTTGGTTTTTTTCGTAATGTTTGTAAACGTTTGTCTTTAATCATTAAAAATGTGAAACGTTTGGTTTTATTTCGTAATGTTTGTAAACGTTTGGCTTCAATCGCTAAAAAGGTGAAACATTTTGTTTTGTTTCGTAATATTTGAAAACGTTTGGCTTCAATCGCTAAAAAATTTAAACGTTTGGTTTTGTGTTGTAACGTTTGTAAACGTTTGGCTTAAATTGGTAAAAAGGGGAAACGTTTGGAATTGTTTGGTAACGACTGTAACGTTTGGCCTAAATTGCTAAAAATGGGAAACGTTTGGATTTGTTTCGTAACGTTTGTAAACGTTTAGCTTATATCGCTAAAAACGGGAAACGTTTGGATTTGTTTCGTAATGTTTTAAACGATTGGATTGGTTTCGTAACATTTTAAACGTTTGGCTTAAATTGTTAAAAATGTAAAAAGTTTTGTTTTGTTTCGTAATATTTGTAAACGTGTGGCTTAAATTTCTAAAAAGTTGAAACGTTTGGTTTTGTTTCGTAATGTTTTTGGTTTTGTAATGTTTGCAAACGTTTGGCATAAATCGCTAAAAAGGTGAAACGTTTGGATTCGTTTCGTAATGTTTTAACGTTTGGATTGCTTCTGTAACGTTTTAAACGTTTGGATTAAATTGCTAAAAAATGTGAAATGTTTGGATTTGTTTCGTAACGTTTGTAACGGTTTGGCTTAAATCGCTAAAAAGGTGAAATGTTTGGATTTGTTTCGTAATTTTTTAAATGTTTGGATTTGTTTCGTAACGATTTAAATGTTTGGCTTAAATCGCTAAACCAAATTCGTAACATTTGTAAACGTTTGCCTTCAAACGCTAAAAATGTGAAACGTTTGGTTTTATTCGTAACGTTTGTAAATGTTTGGATTCAATAGCTAAAAAGGGGAAACATTTGGTTTTATTTCGCAACATTTGTAAACATTTGGCATCAATCGCTAAAAAGGTTAAACGTTTGGTTTTGTTTTGTAATGTTTGTAAACGTTTGGTTTTGTTTTGTAACGTTTGTAAACGTTTGGCTTAAATTGGTTAAAAGGTCAAACGTTTGGAATTGTTTGGTAACGGCAGTAACGTTTGGCCTAAATTGCTAAAAATGGGAAACGTTTGGATTTGTTTCGTAACGTTTGTAAACGTTTGGCTTACATCGCTAAAAACGGGAAACGTTTGGATTTGTTTCGTAATGTTTTAAACGATTGGATTGGTTTCGTAACATTTTAAACGTTTGGCTTCAATTGCTAAAAACGTAAAACGTTTTGTTTTGTTTCGTAATATTTGTAAATGTGTGGCTTAAATTGCTAAAAAGTTGAAACGTTTGGTTTTGTTTCGTAATGTTTTTGGTTTTGTAATGTTTGCAAACGTTTGGCTTAAATCGCTAAAAAGGAGAAACGTTTGGATTCGTTTCGAAACGTTTTTAACGTTTGGATTGCTTTTGTAACGTTTTAAACGTTTGGATTAAATTGCTAAAAAATGAAATGCTTGGATTTGTTTCGTATTTTTTTAAACGTTTGGATTTGTTTCGTAACGATTTAAATGTTTGGCTTAAATCGCTAAAACAGTGAGTCATTTGGTTTTGTTTCGTAACGTTTGTAAACGTTTGCCTTCAAACGCTAAAAATGTGAAACGTTTGGTTTTATTTCGTAACGTTTGTAAATGTTTGGATTCAATCGCCAAAAAGGGGAAACATTTGGTTTTATTTCGCAACATTTGTAAACGTTTGGCTTCAATCGCTAAAAAGGTTAAACGTTTGGTTTTGTTTTGTAACGTTTGTAAACATTTGGCTTAAATTGGTTAAAAGGTCAAACGTTTGGATTTTTTTCATAACGGCTTTAACGTTTGGCTTAAATCGCTAAAAATGTGAAATGTTTGGATTTGTTTCGTAACATTTGTAAACATTTAGCTTAAATCGGTAAAAAGGTGAAACGTTTGGATTTGTTTCGTAATGTTTTAAACGATTGGATTGGTTTCGTAACATTTTAAACATTTGGCTTAAATTGCTAAAAAGGTGAAACATTTTGTTTTGTTTCGTAACGTTTGTAAACGTTTGGCCTAAATTGCTAAAAAGTTGAAACGTTTGGTTTTGTTTCGGAACATTTTTGGTTTTGTAACGTTTGCAAACGTTTGGCTTAAATCGCTAAAAAGGTGAAACATTTGGATTTTTTTTGTAACGTTATTTGTTTTTTAGAGTTTTAAACGTTTAGATTAAATCGCCAAAAAATTTGAAATGTTTGGATTTGTTTCGTAACGTTTGTAAACATTTGGCTTAAATCGCTAAAAAGTTCAAGTGTTTGGATTTATTTCGTAATTTTTTAAACGTTTGGATTTGTTTCGTAACAATTTAAATGTTTGGCTTATATCGCTAAAAAGGTGAAACGTTTGGTTTTGTTTCATTACGTTTGTAAACGTTTGTCTTCGGTCGCTAAAAATGTGAAACGTTTGGTTTTATTTCGTAACGTTTGTAAACGTTTGGCTTCACTCGCTAAAAAGGGGAAACATTTGGTTTTGTTTCGCAACATTTGTAAACGTTTGGCTTCAATCGCTAAAAACGTTAAACGTTTGGTTTTGTTTTGTAACGTTT
This sequence comes from Mercurialis annua, assembly GCF_937616625.2. Classification (NCBI taxonomy): domain Eukaryota; kingdom Viridiplantae; phylum Streptophyta; class Magnoliopsida; order Malpighiales; family Euphorbiaceae; genus Mercurialis; species Mercurialis annua. The sequence continues at coordinate 36,762,205 of NC_065571.1, forward strand.
ATAAACGTTTCGCTTAAATTGGTTAAAAGGTGAAACGTTTGGATTTATTTCATAACGGCTTTAATTTTTTGCTTAAATCACTAAAAATTTGAAATGTTTGGATTTGTTTCATAACGTTTGTAAACGTTTGGCTTAAATCGCTAAAAAGGGGAAACATATGGATTTGTTTCGTAATGTTTTAAACGATTGGATTGGTTTCGTAACATTTTAAATGTTTGGCTAAAATCTCTAAAAAGGGGAAACGTTTGGTTTTATTTCATAACGTTTGTAAACGTTTGTCTTAAATTGCTAAAAAGATGAAACATTTGGTTTTGTTTCGTAACATTTCTGGATTGGTAACGTTTGTAAATGTTTAGCTTAAATCGCTAAAAAGGTGAAACGTTTGGATTTGTTTCGTAACGTTTTAAACGTTTGGATTGGTTTTGTAACGTTTTAAACGTTTGGATTAAATCGCTAAAAAATGTGGACTGTTTAGATTTGTTTCGTAACGTTTGTAAACGTTTGGCTTAAATCGCTAAAAAGGTGTAATGTTTGGATTTGTTTCGTAATTTTATTAACGTTTGGATTTGTTTCGTAACGATTTAAATAATTGGCTTAAATCGCTAAAAATGTGAAATGTTTGGTTTTATTTCGTAACGTTTGTAAACGTTTGGCTTCAATCGCTAAAAAGGTGAAACATTTGGTTTTGTTTCGTAACGTTTGTAAACGTTTGGCTTCAATCGCAAAAAATGTTAAACGTTTGGTTTCTTTTTGTAACGTTTGTAAACGTTTGGCTTAAATTGGTAAAAAGGTGAAACGTTTGGATTTGTTTCGTAACGGCTGTAACGTTTGGCCTAAATTGCTAAAAATGGGAAACGTTTGGATTTGTTTCGTAACGTTTGTAAACGTTTGGCTTAAATCGCTAAAAATGGGAAAAGTTTGTATTTTTTTCGTAATGTTTCAAACGATTGGATTGGTTTCGTAACATTTTAAACGTTTGGCTTAAATTGCTAAAAAACTGAAACGTTTTGTGTTCTTTCGTAATGTTTGTAAACGTTTGGCTTAAATTGCTAAAAAGTTGAAATGTTTGGTTTTGTTTCGTAACGTTTTTGGTTTTGTAACGTTTGGAAACGTTTGGCTTAAATTGCTAAAAAGGTGAAACGTTTGGATTCGTTTCGTAATGTTTTTAACGTTTGGATTGGTTTCGTAACGTTTTAAACGTTTGGATTAAATCGCTAAAATATGTGAAATGTTTGGATTTGTTTCGTAACGTTTGCAAACGTTTGGCTTAAATCGCTAAAAAGGTGAAATGTTTGGATTTATTTCGTAACGTTTTTAAGGTTTGGATTGGTTTGGTAACGTTTTAAACTTTTGCCTTAAATCGCTAAAAAGGTGAAATGTTTGAATTTGTTTCGTAATGTTTGTAAACGTTTGGCCGCTAAAAAGGGGAAACGTTTGGATTTGTTTTTTTATATCTATTTTTGGCGTTTGGCTTAAATCGCTAAAAACGTGAAACGTTTGGTTTTGTTTCGTAATGTTTGTAAACGTTTGCATTTGTTTCTTAACATTTTAAATGTTTGGCTCTAATTGATATAAAGGGGAAACGTTTGGATTTGTTTCTTAGCGTTTGTAAACGTTTGGCTTAAATCAGTATAAAGGTGAAGTGTTTGGATTTATTTTGTTATGTTTTAAACGTTTGGAATTGTTTCGTAACGATTTAAATGTATGGCTTAAATCGCTAAAAAGGTGAAACGTTTGGTTTTGTTTCGTAACGTTTGTAAACGTTTGTCTTCAATCGCTAAAAAGGGGAAACGTTTGGTTTGGTTTTGTAATGTTTGTAAACGTTTGGCTTCAATCGCTAAAAAGGTGAAACATTTGGTTTTGTTTCGTAACATTTGTAAATGTTCGGCTTCAATCGCTAAAAAGGTTAAACGTTTGGTTTTGTTTCGTAACGTTTGAAAATGTTTGGCTTAAATTGCTAAAAAGGTGAAACGTTTGGATTTGTTTCGTAACGGCTTTAACGTTTGGCTTAAATCACTAAAATTGTGAAACGTTTGGATTGTTTCGTAACATTTTTATACGTTTGGCTTAAATCGCAAAAAAGGTGTAACGTTTGGATTTGTTACGTAACGTTTTTGGTTTTGTAACCTTTCCAAACGTTCGGCTTAAATCGCTATAAAGGTGAAACGTTTGGAATTGTTTCGTAACGTTTTAAACGTTTGGATTGGTTTTGTAACGTTTTAAACGTTTGGACTAAATCGCTAAAAATGTGAAATGTTTGGATTTGTTTCGTAGTGTTTGGAAACGTTTGTAAACGTTTGGCTTAAATCGCTAAAAAGTGAAATGTTTGGTTTTGGTTCGTAACGTTTGTAAACGTTTGTCTTCAATCGCTAAAAATGTGAAACATTTGGTTTTGTTTCGTAACGTTTGTAAACGTTTGGCTTCAATCGCTAAAAAGGTGAAACATTTGGTTTTGTCTTGTAACATTTGTAAACGTTTGACTTCAATCGCTAAGAAGGTTAAACGTTTGGTTTTGTTACGTTTGTAAACGTTTGGCTTAAATTGCTAAAAAGGTTAAATGTTTGGATTTGTTTTGTAACGGCTTTAACGTTAGCTTAAATCGCTAAAAATGTGAAACGTTGGATTTGTTTCGTAAAGTTTGTAAACGTTTGGCTTAAATCGCTAAAAAGGGGAAACGTTTGGATTTCTTTCGTAATGTTTTAAACGATTTGATTGGTTTCGTAACATTTTAAATGTTTGGCTTAAATCACTAAAAAGGTGAAATGTTTGGTTTTGTTTTGTAACGTTTGTAAACGTTTGGCTTAAATTGCTAAAAAGTTGAAACGTTTGTTTTTGTTTCGAAACGTTTTTGGTTTTGTAACGTTTGCAAACGTTTGGCTTAAATCACTAAAATAGTGAAACATTTGGATATGTTTTGTAACGTTTTAAACATTTGGATTGGTTTTGTAACATTTTAAACGTTTGGATTAAATCGCTTAAAAAATGTGAAATGTTTGGATTTGTTTTGTAACGTTTTTAAACGTTTGGCTTAAATCTCTAAAAAGGTGAAATGTTCGTCTTTGTTTCGCAACGTTTTAAAGGTTTGGATTGGTTTGGTAACGTTTTAAACTTTTGGCTTAAATCGCTAAAAAGGGGAAATGTTTGGATTCGTTTCGTAACGTTTGTAAACGTTTGGCCGCTAAAAATGGGAAATGTTTGGATTTATTTTGGAACGTTTATAGGCGTTTTGCTTAAATCGTTAAAAACGTGAAACATTTGGTGTTGTTTCGTAACGTTTGTAAACGTTTGGATTTATTTCGTAACATTTTAAATGTTTGGCTCTAATTGATAAAAAGGGGAAACGTTTGGATTTGTTTCTTAATGTTTGTAAACGTTTGGCTTAAATCGGTATAAAGGTATTTGTTTTGTAATGTTTTAAACGTTTGGATTTGTTTCGTAACGATTTAAATGTTTGGCTTAAATAGCTAAAAAGGTGAAACGTTTGGTTTTCTTTCGTAACGTTTGTAAATGTTTGTCTTCAATCACTAAAAAGGTTAAACGTATGGTTTGGTTTTGTAATGTTTGTAAACGTTTGGCTTCAATCGCTATAAAGGTGAAACATTTGGTTTTGTTTCGTAACATTTGTAAACGTTTGGCTTCAATCGCTAAAAAGGTGAAACGTTTGGATTTGTTTCGTAACGGCTTTAACGTTTGGCTTAAATCTCTAAAAATGTGAAATGTTTGGATTGTTTCGTAACATTTTTACACGTTTGGCTTAAATCGTAAAAAAGGTGAACCGTTTGGATTTGTTACGTAACGTTTTTGGTTTTGTAACCTTTGTAAACGTTCGGCTTAAATCGCTATCAAGGTGAAATGTTTGGATTTGTTTCGTAACGTTTTAGAAGTTTGGACTGGTTTTATAACGTTTTAAACGTTTCGACTAAATCGCTAAAAATGTGAAATGTTTTGATTTGTTTTGTAATTTTTGTAAACTTTTGTAAACGTTTGGCTTAAATCGCTAAAAAGGTTAAATGTTTGGATTTGTTTCGTAAAGTTTTAAACGTTTGGATTTGTTTATTAACGTTTAAACTTTTGGCTTAAATCGCTAAAAAGGTGAAATAATTGGATTTGTTTTATAACGTTTGTAGACGTTTGGCTCAAATCGCTAAAAACGTAAAATGTTTGTTTTTGTTTCATAACGTTTGTAAATGTTTGGATTTGTTTCGTAACATTTTAAATGCTTGGATCTAATTGATAAAAAGGGGAAACGTTTAGATTTGTTTCTTAACGTTTGTAAATGTTTGGCTGAAATCGGTATAAAGGTGAAACGTTTCGATTTATTTTGTAGTTTTTTAAACGTCTGGATTTGTTTCTAAACGATTTAAATGTTTGGCTTAAATCGCTAAAAAGGTGAAACGTTTAGTTTTATTTCGTAAGGTTTGTAAACGTTTGTCTTCAATCGCTAAAAAGGTGAAACGTTTGGTTTTATTTCGTAGCATTTGTAAACGTTTGGTTTCAATCTCTAAAAAGGTTAAACATTTGGTTTTGTTTCGTATCATTTATAAACGTTTGGCTTCAATCGCTAAAAAGGTTAAACGTTTGGTTTTGTTTTCTAACGTTCGTAAACGTTTGGCTTAAATTGTTAAAATGGGGAAACGTTTGGAATTGTTTCATAACGGCTTTACTGTTTGGCTTAAATCGCTAAAAATGTGAAACGTTTGGATTTGTTTCGTAACGTTTGTAAACGTTTGGCTTTAATCGCTAAAAAGGGGAAACGTTTGGATTTGTTATGTACTGTTTTCAACGATTGGATTGGTTACGGAACATTTTAAACGTTTGCTTTAAATCTCTAAAAAGGTTAAACGTATGGTTTTGTTTCGAAACGTTTGTAAACGTTTGGCTTAAATTGTTAAAAAGATGAAACGTTTGGCTTTGTTTCGTAACATTTTTGGTTTTGTAACGTTTGTAAACGTTTGGCTTAAATTGCTAAAAAGGTGAAATATTTGGATTTGTTTCGTAACGTTATTGGTTTTGTAACGTTTTAAATGTTTGGATTAAATTGCTAAAAAATGTGAAATGTTTGGATTTTTTTCGCAGTGTTTGTAAACGTTTGGCTTAAATCGCTAAAAAGGTGAAATGTTTGGATTTGTTTCGTACTTTTTCAAATGTTTGGATTTGTTTTGTAACGAATTAAATATTTTGCGTAAATCACTAAAAAGGTGAACCTTTTGGTTTTGTTTCATAACGTTTGTAAACGTTTCTCTTCAATCGCTGAAAATGTAAAACGTTTGGTTTTATTTCGTAACATTTGTAAACGTTTGGCTTCAATCGCAAAAAAGGTGAAAAATTTGGTTTGGTTTCGTAACATTTGTAAACGTTTGACTTCAATCGCCAAAAAGGTTAAGCATTTGGTTTTGTTTTGTAGCGTTTGTAAACGTTTGGCTTAAATTGGTCAAAAGGTGAAACGTTTGGATTTGTTTCGTAACGGCTTTAACGTTTGGCTAAAATCGCTAAAAAAGTCAAACGTTTGGATTTGTTTCGTAACGTTGGTAAACGTTTGGCTTAAATCGCTAAAAAGGGGAAACGTTTGGATTTGTTTCGTAATGTTTTAAAAGATTGGATTGGTTTCGTAATATTTTAAACATTTGGCTTAAATCGCTAAAAAGGTGAAACGTTTGGTTTTGTTTCGTAACGTTTGTAAACGTTTAGCTTAAATTGCTAAAAATTTGAAACGTTTGGTTTTGTTTCGTAACGTTTTTGGTTTTGTAACGTTTGCAAACGTTTGGCTTACATCGCTAAAAAGGTGAAACGTTTGGATTTGTTTCGTAACGTTATTGGTTTTGTAACGTTTTAAACGTTTGGATTAAATCGCTAAAAAATCTAAAATGTTTGGATTTGTTTCGTAACATTTCTTAAATGTAAACATTTGGCTTAAATCGCTAGAAGGTGAAATGTTTGGATTTGTTTCGTAATTTTTTAAACGTTTGGATTCGTTTCCTAATGAATTAAATGTTGGGCTTAAATCGCTAAAAAGGTGAAACTTTTGGTTTTGTTTCGTAACGTTTGTAAACGTTTGTCTTCAATCTCTAAAAATGTGAAACGTTTGGTTTTATTTCGTTACGTTTGTAAACGTTTGACTTCAATCGTTAAAAATGTGAAAAATTTGGTTTTGTTTCGTAACATTTGTAAACATTTGGCTTCAATAATTAAAAAGGTTAAACGTTTGGTTTTGTTTTGTAGCATTTGTAAACGTTTGGCTTAAATTGGTTAAAAGGCGAAACGTTTGGATTTGTTTCGTAACCTTTTTAAACGGTTTAGCTTAAATCGCTAAAAAGGGGAAACGTTTGGATTTGTTTCGTAATATTTTAAACAACTGGATTGGTTTCATAACATTTTAAACGTTTGACTTAAATCACTAAAAAGGTGAAACGTTTGGTTTTGTTTTGTAACGTTTGTAAACGTTTGGCATAAATTGCTAAAAAGTTGAAAGGTTTGGTTTTGTTTCATAACGTTTTTGTTTTTTAACGTTTGCAAACGTTTGGCTTAAATCGCTAAATAGGTGAAACGTTTGGATTTGTTTCATAACGTTATTGGTTTTGTAATGTTTTAAACGTTTGGATTAAATCGCTGAAAAATGTAAAATGTTTGGATTTATTTCGTAACATTTGTAAACGTTTGGCTTAAATCACTAAAAAGGTGAAATTTTTGGATTTGTTTCGTAACGTTTTAATGGTTTGGATTGGTTTGGTAACATTTTAAACTTTTGGCTTAAATCGCTAAAAAGCTGAAATGTTCGGATTTGTTTCGTAACGTTTGTAAACGTTTGGCCGCTAAAAAGGGGAAATGTTTGGATTTGTTTTGAAAAGTTTATAGACGTTTGAGTTAAATCGCTAAAAACGTGAAACGTTTGGTTTTGTTTCGTAACATTTGTAAACGTTTGGATTTGTTTCGTAACATTTTAAATGTTTGGCTCTAATTGATAAAAAGGGGAAACGTTTGGATTTGTTTCTTAACGTTTGTAAACGTTTGCTTAAATCGGTATAAAGGTAAAGCGTTTGGATTTGTTTTATAATGTTTTAAACATTTGGATTTGTTTCGTAACGATTTAAATGTTGGGCTTAAATCGCTAAAAAGGTTAAACGTTTGGTTTTGTTTCGTAACGTTTGTAAACGTTTCTCTTTAATCACTAAAAAGGTGAAACGTTTGGTTTTGTTTTGTAACGTTTGGCTTCAATCGCTAAAAAGGTGAAACGTTTGGTTTTGTTTCGCAACATTTGTAAATGTTTGGCTTCAATCGCTAAAAAGGTTAAACGTTTGGTTTTGTTTCGTAATGTTTGTAAATGTTTTGCTTAAATTGCTAAAAAGGTGAAACGTTTGGATTTGTTTCGTAACGGCTTTAACGTTTGGCTTAAATGGCTAAAAATGGGGGAAGGTTTGGATTTGTTTCGTAATGTTTTAAACGTTTGGATTGTTTTGTAACATTTTAAACGTTGGGCTTAAATCGCTAAAAAGTTTAAACGTTTGGTTTTGTTTTGTAATGTTTGTGAACGTTTGGCTTAAATTGCTAAAAAGTTGAAACGTTTTGGTTTTGTTTCATAACGTTTGTAAATGTTTGGTATAAATCGCTAAAAATGTAAAACATTTGGATTTGTTTCGTAACGTTTGTAAACGTTTAGCTTAAATAGCTAAAAAGGTGAAACGTTTGGATTTGTTTCTTAGCATTTGTAAACATTTGGCTTAAATCGCTAAAAATGTGAAATGTTTGGATGTGTTTCTAAACGTTTGACTTAAATCGCTAAAATTGTGAAACGTTTGGATTTGTTTCCTAACGTTTGTAAACATTTGGCTTAAATCGCTAAAAAGGTAAAATGTTTGGATTTGTTTCGTAACGTTTGTAAACGTTTGGCTTAAATCGCTAAAAAGGTGAAAAGTTTCGATTTGTGTCTTAACGTTTGTAAACATTTGCTTAATTTTTTAAAAATGTCAAACGTTTGGATTTATTTCGTGACATTTGTAAACGTTTGGTTTAAATCGCTAAAAAGGAAAAACATTTGGATTTGTTTCATAACTTTTGCTAAAAAGATGAAACATTTTGTTTTGTAACGTTTGTAAACTTTTGGCTTAAATCGCTAATATTGTGAAACGTTTGGATTTGTTTCGTAACGTTTGGATTGGTTTCGTAATGTCTTAAACGCTTTGCTTAAATCGCTAAAAACATGAAACGTTTGGGTTTATTTTGTAACGTTTGTAAACGTTTGGCTTAAATCGCAAAAATGGTGAAACGTTTGGATTTGTTTCGTAACATTTTTGGTTTTGTAACGTTTGCAAACGTTTGGCTTAAATCGCTAAAAAGGTGAAACGTTTGGATTTGTTTCGTAATGTTTTAAGGGTTTGGATTGTTTTTGTCACGTTTTAAACGTTTGGCTTAAATTGCTAAAAAGATGAAATGTGTTGATTTGTTTCGTAACGTTTGTAAACGTTTGGCTGAAATCGCTAAAAAGGGGAAATTTTTGGTTTTGTTTTGTAACGTTTGTAAAGGTTTGGATTTGTTTCGTAACATTTGAAATGTTTGGCTCGAATTAATAAAAAGGGGAAACGTTTGGATTTGTTTCTTAAGGTTTGTAAACGTTTGGCTTAAATCGATATAAAGGTGAAACAGTTGGATTTGTTTCGTAATATTTTAAACGTTTGGATTTGTTTGGTAACGATTTAAATGTTTGGCTTAAATCGCTAAAAAGTTGAAACGTTTGGTTTTATTTCGTAACGTTTCTCTTCAATCTCTAAAAAGGTGAAACGTTTGGTTTTGTTTAGCCTCGTTTATAAACGTTTGGCTTCAATCTCTAGAAAGGGGAAACGTTTGGTTTTGTTTCGTAACATTTGTAAACGTTTGGCTTCAATCGATAAAAAGGTGAAATGTTTGGTTTTGTTTCGTAACGTTTGGAAACGTTTGGCTTAAATTGCCAAAAAGGTGAAACGTTTGGATTTGTTTCGTAACGGCTTTAATATTTGGCTTAAATTGCTAAAAATGTGAAACGTTTGGATTTGTTTCGTAACGTTTGTAAACGTTTGGGTTAAATCGCTACAAAGGGGAAACGTTTGGATTTGTTTCGTAATGTTTTAAATGTTTGGATTGGTTTCATAACATTTTAAATGTTTGGCTTAAATCGCTAAAAAGGTGAAATGTTTTGTTTTGTTTCGTAACGTTTGTAAACATTTGGCTTAATTGCTAAAAAGTTGGAACGTTTGGTTTAGTTTTGTAACGTTTGTAAACGTTTGGTTTAAATCGCTAAAAATGTAAAACGATTGGACTTGTTTCTTAATGTTTTTAAACGTTTGGCTTAAATCGCTAAAAAGGTGAAACGTTTGGATTTGTTTATTAAAGTTGTAAACGTTTGGCTGAAATCGCTAAAAATGTGAAACATTTGGATTTGTTTCTTAATGTTTGTAAACGTTTGGCTTATATCGCTAAAATTATGAAACGTTTGGATTTGTTTCATAACGTTTGTAAACCTTTGGCTTAAATCGCTAAAAAGGTGAAACTTTTGGAATTGTTACGTAGCGTTTGTAATTGTTTGGCTTAAATCGCTAAAAAGGTGAAACGTTTCGATTTGTTTTTTTACGTTTGTAAACGTTTATCTTAAATTGCTAAAAATGTCAAACGTTTGGATTTGTTTTGTAACGTTTGTAAAAGTTTGGCTTAAATCGCTAAAAAGGAGAAACGTTTGGATTTGTTTCGTAACGTTTGTAAACATTTGGCATAAATTGCTAAAAAGGTGAAACGTTTTGTTTCGTAACGTTTTACAAACATTTGCCTTAAATTACTAAAAAAGTGAAACGTTTGAATTTGTTTAGTAACGTTTTAAACGTTCGGATTGTTTCGTAACGTCTTAATCGTTTTGCTTAAATCGCTAAAAAGTGGAAACGTTTGGGTTTGTTTCGTAACGTTTGTAAATGTTTGGCTTAAATCGCTAAAAAGGGGAAACGTTTGGATTTGTTTCGTAATATTTTAAACGATTGGATTGGTTTCGTAACATTTTAAACGTTTGGCTTAAATTGCTAAAACGGTTAAATGCTTGGTTTTGTTTCGTAACGTTTGTAAACGTTTGGCTTAAATTGCTAAAAAGTTGAAACGTTTGGTTTTGTTTAGTATCGTTTTTAGTTTTGTAACGTTTACAAACGTTTGGCTTAAATCGCTAAAAAGGTGAAACATTTGGATTTGTTTCGTAACGTTATTGGTTTTGTAACGTTTTAAACGTTTGGATTAAATTGCTAAAAAGGTGAAATGTATAGATTTCTTTCGTAATTTTTTGAACGTTTGGATTTATTTCTCAACGAATTAAATGTTTGGCTTATATCGCTAAAAAGGTGAAACATTTGGTTTTGTTTCGTGACGTTTGTAAACATTTGTCTTCAATCGCTAAAAATGTGAAACGTTTGGTCTTATTTCGTAAAGTTTGTAAACGTTTGGCTTCAATCGCTAAAAACGTGAAAAATTTGGTTTTGTTTCGTAACATTTGTAAACGTTTGGCTTCAATCGCTAAAAAGGTTAAACGTTTGGTTTTGTTTTGTAGCGTTTGTAAACGTTTGGCTTAAATTGGTTAAAAGGTGAAACGTTTGGTTTTGTTTCGTAACGGCATTAACGTTTGGTTTAAATCGCCAAAAAAAGTAAAATGTTTGGATTTATTTCGTAACGTTTGTAAACGTTTGGCTTAAATCGCTAAAAAGGGGAAACGTTTGGATTTGTTTCGTAATGTTTTAAACGATTGGATTGGTTTCGTAACATTTTAGACGTTGGCTTAAATCGCTAAAAAGATGAAACGTTTGGTTTTGTTTCGTAACGTTTGTAAACGTTTGGCTTAAATTGCTAAAAAGTTAAAACGTTTGGTTTTGTTTCGTAACGTTTTTGGTTTTGTAGCGTTTGCAAATGTTTGGCTTAAATCGCTAAAAAGGTGAAACGTTTGAATTTGTTTTGTAATGATTTAAACGTTTGGATTGGTTTTGTAACGTTTTAAACGTTTGGATTAAATCACTAAAAAATGTGAAATGTTTGGATTTGTTTCGTAACGTTTGTAAAGGTTTGGCTTAAATCGCTAAAAAGGGGAAACGTTTGGCTTTGTTTCGTAACATTTGTAAACGTTTGTCTTCAATCGCTAAAAATGTGAAACGTTTGGTGTTATTTCGTAACTTTTGTAAACGTTTGGCTTCAATCACTAAAAAGGTTAAACGTTTGGTTTTGTTTTGTAACGTTTGTAAACGTTTGGCTTAAATTGCTAAAAATGTAAAACTTTTGGATTTTTTTCGTAACGGCTTTAACGTTTGGCTTAATTCACTAAACATGTGAATCGTTTGAATTTGTTTCGTAATGTTTGTAAACGTTTGGCTTAAATCGCTAAAAAGGGGAAAGGTTTGGATTTGTTTCGTAATGATTTAAACGATTGCATTGGTTTCGTAACATTTTAAACGTTGGGCTTAAATAGCTAAAAAGGTTAAACGTTTGGTTTTGTTTTGTAACGTTTGTGAACGTTTGGCTTAAATTACTAAAAAGTTGAAACGTTTTGGTTTTGTTTCATCACGTTTGTAAACGTTGGTATAAATCGCTAAAAATGTAAAACATTTGGATTTTTTTCGTAATGTTTTAAACGTTTGGATGAAATCGCTAAAAAATGTGAAATGTTTGGATTTGTTTCGTAACGTTTGTACACGATTGGCTTAAATTGCTAAAAAGGTGAAACGTTTGGTTTTGTTTCGTAACATTTGTAAACGTTTGTCTTCAATCGCTAAAAATGTGAAACGTTTGGTTTTATTTCGTAACTTTTGTAAACGTTTGGCTTCAATCACTAAAAAGGTTAAACGTTTGGTTTTGTTTTGTGACGTTTGTAAACGTTTGGCTTAAATTGCTAAAAATGTAAAACATTTGGATTTGTTTCGTAACGGCTTTAACGTTTGGCTTAAATGACTAAACATGTGAATCGTTTGAATTTGTTTCGTAATGTTCTTAAACGTTTGGCTTAAATCGCTAAATATGGGAAACGTTTGGATTTGTTTCGTAATGTTTTAAACGATTGGATTGTATTCATAACATTTTACACGTTTGGCTTAAATTGCTAAAAAGGTGAACGTTTGGTTTTGTTTCGTAACGTCTGTAAACGTTTGGATTAAATTGCTACATAGTTGAAACGTTTGGTTTTGTTTCGTAATGTTTTTGGTTTTATAACGTTTGCAAACGTTTGGCTTAAATCGCTAAAAAGGTGAAACATTTGGATTTGTTTCGTAATTTTGTAAACGTTTGGATTGGTTTTGTAACGTTTTAAACGTTTGGATTAAATCGCTAAAAAATGTGAAATGTTTGGATTTGTTTCGTAACATTAGTAAACGTTTGGCTTAAATCGCTAAAAAGGTGAACTGTTTGGATTTGTTTCGTAACTTTTTGATGGTTTGGATTGGTTTGGTAACGTTTTAACTTTTGGCTTAAATCGCTAAAAAAGTGAAACGTTTGGATTTGTTTAGTAACGTTTTAAACGTTTGGATTGGTTTCGTAACGTCTTAATCGTTTTGCTTAAATCGCTAAAAAGGTGAAACGTTTGGGTTTGTTTCGTAACGTTTGTAAATGTTTGCCTTAAATTGCTAAAAAGGGGAAACTTTTGGATTTGTTTCGTAATATTTTAAACGATTGGATTGGTTTCGTAACATTTTAAACGTTTGGCTTGAATCGCTAAAATGGAGAAACGTTTGGTTTTGTTTCGTAACGTTTGTAAACGTTTGGCTTAAATTGCTAAAAAGTTGAAACGTTTGGTTTTGTTTCGTAACGTTTTTGGTTTTGTAACGTTTGCAAACGTTTGGCTTAAATCTGTCACGACCCATTTTCATGAATCGCAACCGGCGCTAGAGTATGGGTAATGTAGTACCGAAACCCGTAGCTAGCCTTTCATTTAATTCATAAACACATAAACCTGCAGAAAACCAATGCTCGGGGGCAACCGAGACTTCAGCCTAAACTAGCAGTTATAATAATCAACAGTTAATATAACATGCTTATTCAATTTTGGGTCTAAAATAGGCATAACATAATTAATCCGAAATAAATACATAACATGCCAGAGCAATATAACCAGTCAGACCAATCCGACAAACAACTGTAACAATAATAAAGACGTCTAGTCAACTACTGCGGTCTAAGAATAAAATAGTTTGACAGTTTATCAAAATAAATGGAACCTCCGAGGAAAAGTAAATGCGGAGATCACCAGACTCTCTCAGATCATAACCCTGGGAAAAATTGGGAAAACAACGGGGTCAGATATACTGAGATGAGTTCATACCACTATTTACATTTATTAAGTGGAAAACCTTTAAAACGTTTAAAACATTTAATAACGATATTACAGATAATAGTTGGAACCCTAATCCACAATTCTAAATAATAATCATAATCCAATAGGTCTGGTCCCGAGAGCTGAGCTACACCGAGTTACCACTGACCACACTTATACCAGAGTCCCGAGAGCTGAGCTACACCGAGTTACTCTACCTTGTCCCGAGAGCTATGCTCACACCGAGTTACCACATTTCCATATATACCTTACTCAGATCAATACCGGTGCGCACGCAGTCCTAATGATGCCCATTAGGTAGCATGTTCCAACTAAGAGCCATAATATAAAAACAGTTCGAAATATACGTACAGTATATATATTTAATATTAAAATAACAATTTACTTAATAAAGCGGTAAATAGTAAATATAAACTCACTGCTTGCTAATCCGCGTGAAATACCGGCAAGCAACTAACTCTGGTTCGCCTCTGAAGCACGAACAGTAGACGGGTCTAGACAAATAAAATAATTATTAAAAACAGACCCTAACTCTAGAGAGTACTAGACACCACATAGGACTAGCACATATAACATGTAGTAAATAAACAATCCAAAACAACACAAATATATCCAAAAGGTAATAAAGCCCAATTAATATAAGTCTATTGAGTTCTCGCTTAAAAATCCGATTTATAAATATTATTTAATAACTTTAAATAATAAATAATTTCCAAATAGTGGATTAGCCGAGTTACCAATAACTACCAAGCTAACCTCACTGGTCGGGTGACCCAAGTCTAACCCGACTCAAAACAATTATCAAATATAAACCCAAGTTTATATTTATAAAATAAATTAGCAAAATAATAATCCATTTTAAAAGCGGAACTCAATAACTTCAATTCAAAGTAACCCAAGTTACAACCCCAAAAACTTAGTTAAATAAGTCAAATAAAAGTTCAGGGACCAATTTGCACTTTAACCAATTAGGGACCAAATTGTACTTTTGCCAATTAGGGACTAAATTGTACTTTAGCCAATTTGATTTCCAAAAATCAAATTAATTACTTTTATTTATAATTAATACAAAATATAAATTTACTTATCACAAATCCACTTAATTAAGTTATAAAAATAAGTCCAGGGACTAGATTGTAATTTAGCCAACTTTTGAAAAAAACGACATTAGAGGGCAAATATAATTACCCGAGTAATTATATTAACTTAAATTACAATAACTATCATTCACAATTTGTTAATTAAAAATCAAATCAAAATCCTATTTATTATTAGTTAAATGACCAAGTTAAACCTAAAGGATTTCTTTGAATTACACAAACAATATTCATTATCAATGTGGCCATTTGACCATCTTCCTCCTTTAAACACACTAATCCCCGCCTAGTTGAAACCTATGTTACTGAACCATGGAGTTTATACATACAACAAGAATTAAATCTTACAAAAGCATGTAATCAGTTATCAAACCAAGAACAACACAATACATTACCAATACCATCTTAAACATCAAACATCAAGAATCTAACAAAACGTTACTGTCAAATTCTAACTTCCCGAGGACGAAGAACAAAATGGAAGAAAATGAATCGATTACTCAATGAAATCATAAACTAACAATTAACCCAAGAGATCTATAAGCCAAACAATCAAATCCATGGCCAAAGGAAAGCAAAAATGGTTCGGCAGAAACCACAAAACCAAAACAGAAAATATAAAGCTTTAAAACGGAAACCGTACGGCGATTGAAACGAGATCGATTACGTACCGTTTAGCAAAACCGAGATAGGGAAACGAAGGTACGTGAGTCTAGAACGTCTGGAATCAAACGGTTTCAGTTTTTATCTAGAAACGAACTCACACGGATCAGAAAACCAAAGTGTGTTCAAAGCATGAAATCTGAAAATCAAAGGAATTATAAACACTTACTGAACAGCGATCTTTGGAGGATGATTACGGATTCAATACTCAGCGAAAGGACGAAAGAAGAGTGGCTAGGGTTAGCTTGTTACGTGATCTAGGTTTTTTATGAAGAAACCGACTTTAAATAATGAGTGGAAGTAGGTCGTAAATGAGATCGAAGTGGGCTGGGCGAAGGGGTCCAAAGGCTGATATGCTTCCCGAACGGGAATGGCCTTTCAGGCCATGATTCCCGTTCGGGAATGCCTGGTCTCGAACGAGACTAGGCCTAAAATGAGATTCCCATTCGAGAATCTCAATTCTCGAACGGGAATGGTTCAAGTTTCATTTTATTTACTTTTTTTTTTAAAAAAAAAACCGAACCAAAATGAATCGAACCACAATTAAAATACGAAACTTCAAATACCCCTCAAAACACATCCGGAACCACGTCGGAAATTAACAAAATAAATTCAAAATTTTACGGGAAATTACAAAATCGCTAAAAAGGTGAAACGTTTGGATTTATTTCGTAACATTATTGGTTTTGTAACGTTTTAAATGTTTAGATTAAATTGCTAAAAAATGTAAAATGTTTGGATTTGTTTCGTAACGTTTGTAAACGTTTGGCTTAAATCGCTAAAAAGGTGAAATGTTTGGATTTGTTTCGTAATTTTTTAAACTTTTGGATTTGTTTCACAACGAATTAAATGTTTGGCTTAAATCGCTAAAAAGGTGAAACTTTTGGTTTGTTTCGTAACATTTCTAAACGTTTGTCTTCAATCGCTAAAAATGTGAAACGATTGGTTTTATTTCGTAACGTTTGTAAATGTTTGGCTTCAATCGCTAAAAAGGTGAAAAATTTGGTTTTGTTTCGTAACATTTGTAAACGTTTGGCTTCAATCCCTAAAAAGGTTAAACGTTTGGTTTTTTTTGTAGCGTTTGTAAACGTTTAGCTTAAATTGGTTAAAAGGTGAAACGTTTGGATTTGTTTCGTAACGGCATTAACGTTTGGTTTAAATCGTTAAAAAAAAGTAAAATGTTTGGATTTATTTCGTAACGTTTGTAAACGTTTGGCTTAAATCGCTAAAAAGGGGAAACGTTTAGATTTGTTTCGTAATGTTTTAAACGATTGGATTGGTTTCGTAACATTTTAGACGTTGGCTTAAATCGCTAAAAAGATGAAACGTTTGGTTTTGTTTCGTAACGTTTGTAAACGTTTGGCTTAAATTGCTAAAAAGTTAAAACGTTTGGTTTTGTTTCGTAACGTTTTTGGTTTTGTAACGTTTGCAAATGTTTGGCTAAAATCGCTAAAAAGGTGAAACGTTTGAATTTGTTTCGTAATGATTTAAGTGTTTGGATTGGTTTTGTAACGTTTTAAACGTTTGGATTAAATCACTAAAAAATGTGAAATGTTTGGATTTGTTTCGTAACGTTTGTAAAGGTTTAGCTTAAATCGCTAAGAAGGGGAAACATTTGGTTTTGTTTCGTAACATTTGTAAACGTTTGTCTTCAATCGCTAAAAATGTGAAACGTTTGGTTTTATTTCGTAACTTTTGTAAACGTTTGGCTTCAATCACTAAAAAGGTTAAACGTTTGGTTTTGTTTTGTAATGTTTGCAAACGTTTGGCTTAAATTGCTAAAAATGTAAAACATTTGGATTTATTTCGTAACGGCTTTAACGTTTGGCTTAAATCACTAAAAATATGAATCGTTTGGAATTGTTTTCGTAATGTTTGTAAACGTTTGGCTTAAATCGATAAAAATGGAAAACGTTTGGATTTGTTTCGTAATAATTTAAACGATTGGATTGGTTTCGTAATATTTTAAACGTTGGGCTTAAATCAATAAAAAGGTTAAACGTTTGGTTTTGTTTTGTAACTTTTGTGAACGTTTGGATTAAATTACTAAAAAGTTGAAACGTTTTGGTTTTGTTTCATAACGTTTGTATACGTTTCGTATAAAACGCTAAAAAAGTAAAACATTTGGATTTCTTTCGTAATGTTTTTGTCACGACCCATTTTCATGAATCGCAACCGGCGCTAGGGTATGGGTGATGTAGTACCGAAACCCGTAGCTAGCCTTCCATATATTACATAAACACATAAACCTGCAGAAAACCAATGCTCGGGGGCAACCGAGACTTCAGCCTAAAACTAACAGTTATAATATTCAACAGTTTATATAACATGCTTATTCAATCCCGAGCCTAAAATAGGTTTATCATCAACCAATGTAAATAATATAACATGCCAAAGCAATAAAACCAGTCGAACCAATCCGACAAAAATATAATAATAATAAAGACGTCTAGTTACTACTGCGGTCTAAGAATAAAACAGTTTATAGTTTTATTAAAAATAAAAGAAACCTCCGAGGAAAAGTAAATGCGGAGATCACCAGACTCTCTCAGATCATAACCCTGGGGAAAATTGGGAAAACAACGGGGTCAGATATACTGAGATGAGTTTATACCACTATCTACATTTATTAAGTGGAAAACCTTTGAAACCGTTTAAAACGTTTAAATACGATATTACGAATAATAGTTGGAACCCTAATCCACAATTCTAAATAATAAACATAATCCAACAGGTCTGGTCCCGAGAGCTGAGCTACACCGAGTTACCACTGACCACACTTATACCAGAGTCCCGAGAGCTGAGCTACACCGAGTTACTCTACTTGGTCCCGAGAGCTATGCTCACACCGAGTTACCACATTACCATAATTACCTTTCCCAGATCATTACCGGTGCGCACGCAGTCCTAATGATGCCCATTAGGTAGCATGTTCCAACTAGAAGTCATAATATAAAAACAGTTCGAAATATACGTACAATATATATATTCAATACTAAAATAACAATTTACTTAATAAAGCGGTAAATAGTAAGCACAAACTCATTGCTTGCTTGTCCACGTGAAACTTGGCAAACAGCTAACCCTGCGTAGACTCCGAAGCACGAGCAGTGGACGGGTCTAAAACATATATAAGTCAAAATCCGAACAATCCCTAACTCTAAGAATACTAAACTCCACATAGGACTAGCATCTTGAACACAACTAAAGTACAACCCAAGTAAGGTAAACATACATGTACCAAACAAACCAAAGAATTCATATCATTCACTTTAAACAATTTAGGCAAGTTAGCTTAGATGAGTTCTTATCCTTAAAAGCAAAACAGAAGTCCTTTCCATAACTTAAATAGTTCTTTTAAACCAAAGAGTTTTCCACAGTAGTGTGTTAGCCTTAACTGCAGTATAGCTCAACACAACAAGTCGGGCGACCCAAGTCTAACCCGACCCAACCATAAGCCAAAGTGAAAACCAGAGTTTAAAACCAATCCTTAAATAAAACCAAAGTCATTTGAAAGTAAGAACTCAATCCCTAGCTTAACAATGCCAACCTTAAAAGCAATAAGCCACATAGCTTGCCAACACTTGGCAAGTTTCACCCAAAGTATACATCACTTAAAAATGTCACCTTAAATGAAATCAATTGGATTTAAACACCTTTTAAAGGTTTAAACTTAAATCTGAAATATTAACTTATACATAACACCTTTGTAAAATTGACCATAACTTATATACCATTTCAACCATCGATTACCAAACAACATAAGATAAAACTAACATTTTATAAATGTCCAAAATAGTTTATAAAACGTATTTACATCCATTAACAATTTGATCAAAACCAATATTAAGGCAAAGGACTCAAATAATCAAATTTGGCAATTTGCCGAAAATTGCCTAAACTAACCAAACGATTCAAAACCAACAATCGATGAACCAAAGTATGTTACTACTGATTTAAAAACATCAAAACATCATATAGAAAATATTAGATCAGTAGGTATAGCATTTGAAAACCAATTTGCAATCGTAGCGTTTAACTTTCGTAAAATTGTCAATTTCGCAAATCGTAGAGATTTTTACAACATAGATCAAACCCAAATCTCACTTCAAGATCCTAACTCATAAGATCATTAGCTATTGTAGTATAACCACATAATATCCCAAATAACTCAGATTCAACACTTTAACAAATCACTAAACGAATCAATTTCATACAAACCTAGAATTAGCCAATTCGTTGTTTAAATCATGCAAATCCAATTCCAATCATGATACATCATATTATAATCATATTAAACTCCATTTAAAACATAATATTCAAATCATAAATCTCAGACCATTAATCATAAAGTTCCAAACTCCAAAACACCCTAAATCATGCAATTCTACGCAAAACACAAGACAACGATTCACCAATACATAAGAGATGGAAATAATTACCTTAGAATGGAGAATAACAAGATTATATAAGTATTAAAACCTAGGTAAGGGTCTGGACCAGAAGCAACAAGAGTCACAATCACACCAACGAAGAACACCACAAGCAAAACGCGTAGAAATCGCAAAACGGATAAACAATCACCAATCAATTGTTAAAAACCATCAAGGATCATAAAGGAATGATAAAAATAGGGTTTATCTGAGTGTAGGGTCGCATTAGGTCTGATAGGATGAAAAAGGGCTGAAAGAATCGAGTTAAGGAGCTATTTATAACAAAACAGCGAACCCTACAGTGCCGCGTCGCGCCCGAGATGACTGAATCGCGCCCGTGATGGTGTATCACGACCGTGATGCTCCTGTCACGCCCGTGATACACCCCCTGCTTCCAAAATTATTGATTTTCTGGGCCTTAAGCCCAAGGTCGATCCACACGGCCCGAACCACACTCAAAACAAGCCCAAACATCGAAATAACTATTGTGCAACCTAAACCAAAGTTCCAAGGAACTAAACCACCAAACATTAACCCAAAACACATTGAAAAACTCATCGTAACAAGCCGAAAAAATACGGGGTGTTACAGTTTTAAACGTTTGGATTAAATCGCTAAAAAATGTGAAATGTTTGGATTTGTTTCGTAAAGTTGGTAAACGTTTGGTTTTGTTTCGTAACGGCATTAACGTTTGGTTTAATTCGCCAAAAAAAGTAAAATGTTTGGATTTATTTCGTAACGTTTGTAAACGTTTGGCTTAAATCGCTAAAAAGGGGAAACATTTGGATTTGTTTCGTAATGTTTTAAACGATTGGATCGGTTTCGTAACATTTTAGACGTTGGCTTAAATCGCTAAAAAGATGAAACGTTTGGTTTTGTTTCGTAACGTTTGTAAACGTTTGGCTTAAATTGCTAAAAAGTTAAAACGTTTGGTTTTGTTTCGTAACTTTTTTGGTTTTGTAACGTTTGCAAATGTTTGGCTAAAATCGCTAAAAAGGTGAAACGTTTGAATTTGTTTCGTAATGATTTAAACGTTTGGATTGGTTTTGTAACGTTTTAAACGTTTGGATTAAATCACTAAAAATGTGAAATGTTTGGATTTGTTTCGTAACGTTTGTAAAGGTTTGGCTTAAATCACTAAAAAGGGGAAACGTTTGGTTTTGTTTCGTAACATTTGTAAACGTTTGTCTTCAATCGCTAAAAATGTGAAACGTTTGGTGTTATTTCGTAACTTTTGTAAACGTTTGGCTTCAATCACTAAAAAGGTTAAACGTTTGGTTTTGTTTTCTAACGTTTGTAAACGTTTGGCTTAAATTGCTAAAAATGTAAAACTTTTGGATTTTTTTTGTAACGGCTTTAACGTTTGGCTTAAATCACTAAACATGTGAATAGTTTGAATTTGTTTCGTAATGTTTGTAAACGTTTGGCTTAAATCGCTAAAAAGGGGAAAGGTTTGGATTTGTTTCGTAATTATTTAAACGATTGCATTGGTTTCGTAGCATTTTAAACGTTGGGCTTAAATAGCTAAAAAGGTTAAACGTTTGGTTTTGTTTTGTAACGTTTGTGAACGTTTGGCTTAAATTACTAAAAAGTTGAAACGTTTTGGTTTTGTTTCATAACGTTTGTAAACGTTGGTATAAATCGCTAAAAATGTAAAACATTTGGATTTTTTTCGTAATGTTTTAAACGTTTGGATTAAATCGCTAAAAAATGTGAAATGTTTGGATTTGTTTCGTAACGTTTGTACACGTTTGGCTTAAATCGCTAAAAAGGTGAAACGTTTGGTTTTGTTTCGTAACATTTGTAAACGTTTGTCTTCAATCGCTAAAAATGTGAAACGTTTGGTTTTATTTCGTAACTTTTGTAAACGTTTGGCTTCAATCACTAAAAAGGTTAAATGTTTGGTTTTGTTTTGTGACGTTTGTAAACTTTTGGCTTAAATTGCTAAAAATGTAAAACATTTGGATTTGTTTTGTAACGGCTTTAACGTTTGGCTTAAATCACTAAATATGTGAATCGTTTGAATTTGTTTCGTAATGTTTGTAAACGTTTGGCTTAAATCGCTAAAAAGGGGAAAGGTTTGGATTTGTTTCATAATGATTTAAACGATTGCATTGGTTTCGTAACATTTTAAACGTTGGGCTTAAATAGCTAAAAAGGTTAAACATTTGGTTTTGTTTTGTAACGTTTGTGAACGTTTGGCTTAAATTACTAAAAAGTTGAAACGTTTTGGTTTTGTTTCATAACGTTTGTAAACATTGGTATAAATCGCTAAAAATGTAAAACATTTGGATTTTTTTCGTAATGTTTTAAACGTTTGGATTAAATCGCTAAAAAATGTGAAATGTTTGGATTTGTTTCGTAACGTTTGTACACGTTTGGCTTAAATCGCTAAAAAGGTGAAACGTTTGGTTTTTTTTCGTAACATTTGTAAACGTTTGTCTTCAATCGCTAAAAATGTGAAACGTTTGGTTTTATTTCGTAACTTTTGTAAACGTTTGGCTTCAATCACTAAAAAGGTTAAATGTTTGGTTTTGTTTTGTGACGTTTGTAAACGTTTGGCTTAAATTGCTAAAAATGTAAAACATTTGGATTTGTTTCGTAACGGCTTTAACGTTTGGCTTAAATCACTAAACATGTGAATCGTTTGAATTTGTTTCGTAATGTTTGTAAACGTTTGGCTTAAATCGCTAAAAAGGGGAAACGTTTGGATTTGTTTCGTAATTTTTTAAACGATTGGATTGTATTCATAACATTTTACACGTTTGGCTTAAATTGCTAAAAAGGTGAAACGTTTGGTTTTGTTTCGTAACGTTTGTAAACGTTTGGATTAAATTGCTACAAAGTTGAAACGTTTGGTTTTGTTTCGTAATGTTTTTGGTTTTATAACATTTGCAAACGTTTGGCTTAAATCGCTAAAAAGGTGAAACATTTGGATTTGTTTCGTAATTTTATAAACGTTTGGATTGGTTTTGTAACGTTTTAAACGTTTGGATTAAATCGCTAAAAATGTGAAATGTTTGGATTTGTTTCGTAACGTTTGTAAACGTTTGGCTTAAATCGCTAAAAATGTGAACTGTTTGGATTTGTTTCGTAACTTTTTGATGGTTTGGATTGGTTTGGTAACGTTTTAACTTTTGGCTTAAATCGCTAAAAAGGTGAAACGTTTGGATTTGTTTAGTAACATTTTAAACCTTTGGATTGGTTTCGTAACGTCTTAATCGTTTTGCTTAAATCGCTAAAAAGGTGAAACGTTTGGGTTTGTTTCGTAACGTTTGTAAATGTTTGCCTTAAATCGCTAAAAAGGGGAAACATTTGGTTTTGTTTCGTAACATTTGTAAACGTTTGTCTTCAATCGCTAAAAATGTGAAACGTTTGGTTTTATTTCGTAACTTTTGTAAACATTTGGCTTCAATCACTAAAAAGGTTAAACGTTTGGTTTTGTTTTGTAATGTTTGCAAACGTTTGGCTTAAATTGCTAAAAATGTAAAACATTTGGATTTATTGCGTAACGGCTTTAACGTTTGGCTTAAATCACTAAAAATATGAATCGTTTGGAATTGTTTTCGTAATGTTTGTAAACGTTTGGCTTAAATCGGTAAAAATAGAAAACGTTTGGATTTGTTTCGTAATAATTTATACGATTGGATTGGTTTCGTAATATTTTAAACGTTGGGCTTAAATCAATAAAAAGGTTAAACGTTTGGTTTTGTTTTGTAACTTTTGTGAACGTTTGGATTAAATTACTAAAAAGTTGAAACGTTTTGGTTTTGTTTCATAACGTTTGTATACGTTTCGTATAAAACGCTAAAAAAGTAAAACATTTGGATTTCTTTCGTAATGTTTTAAACGTTTGGATTAAATCGCTAAAAAATGTGAAATGTTTGGATTTGTTTCGTAACGTTGGTAAACGTTTGGTTTTGTTTCGTAACGGCATTAACGTTTGGTTTAAATTGCCAAAAAAAGTAAAATGTTTGGATTTATTTCGTAACGTTTGTAAACGTTTGGCTTAAATCGCTAAAAAGGGGAAACGTTTGGATTTGTTTCGTAATGTTTTAAACGATTGGATTGGTTTCGTAACATTTTAGACGTTGGCTTAAATCGCTAAATAGATGAAACGTTTGGTTTTGTTTCGTAACGTTTGTAAACATTTGGCTTAAATTGCTAAAAAGTTAAAACGTTTGGTTTTGTTTCGTAACGTTTTTGGTTTTGTAACGTTTGCAAATGTTTGGCTAAAATCGCTAAAAAGGTGAAACGTTTGAATTTGTTTCGTAATGATTTAAACGTTTGGATTGGTTTTGTAACGTTTTAAACGTTTGGATTAAATCACTAAAAATGTGAAATGGTTGGATTTGTTTCGTAACGTTTGTAAAGGTTTGGCTTAAATCGCTAAAAAGGGGAAACGTTTGGTTTTGTTTCGTAACATTTGTAAACGTTTGTCTTCAATCGCTAAAAATGTGAAACGTTTGGTGTTATTTCGTAACTTTTGTAAACGTTTGGCTTCAATCACTAAAAAGGTTAAACGTTTGGTTTTGTTTTGTAACGTTTGTAAACGTTTGGCTTAAATTGCTAAAAATGTAAAACTTTTGGATTTTTTTCGTAACGGCTTTAACGTTTGGCTTAAATCACTAAACATGTGAATCGTTTGAATTTGTTTCGTAATGTTTGTAAACGTTTAACTTAAATCGCTAAAAAGGGGAAAGGTTTGGATTTGTTTTGTAATGATTTAAACGATTGCATTGGTTTCGTAACATTTTAAACGTTGGGCTTAAATAGCTAAAAAGGTTAAACGTTTGGTTTTGTTTTGTAACGTTTGTGAACGTTTGGCTTAAATTACTAAAAAGTTGAAACGTTTTTGTTTTGTTTCATAACGTTTGTAAACGTTGGTATAAATCGCTAAAAATGTAAAACATTTGGATTTTTTCGTAATGTTTTAAACGTTTGGATTAAATCGCTAAAAAATGTGAAATGTTTGGATTTGTTTCGTAACGTTTGTACACGTTTGGCTTAAATCGCTAAAAAGGTGAAACGTTTAGTTTTGTTTCGTAACATTTGTAAACGTTTGTCTTCAATCGCTAAAAATGTGAAACGTTTGGTTTTATTTCGTAACTTTTGTAAACGTTTGGCTTCAATCACTAAAAAGGTTAAATGTTTGGTTTTGTTTTGTGACGTTTGTAAACGTTTGGCTTAAATTGCTAAAAATGTAAAACATTTGGATTTGTTTCGTAACGGCTTTAACGTTTGGCTTAAATCACTAAACATGTGAATCGTTTGAATTTGTTTCGTAATGTTTGTAAACGTTTGGCTTAAATCGCTAAAAAGGGGAAAGGTTTGGATTTGTTTCGTAATGATTTAAACGATTGTATTGGTTTCGTAACATTTTATACGTTGGGCTTAAATAGCTAAAAAGGTTAAACATTTGGTTTTGTTTTGTAACGTTTGTGAACGTTTGGCTTAAATTACTAAAAAGTTGAAACGTTTTGGTTTTGTTTCATAACGTTTGTAAACGTTGGTATAAATCGCTAAAAATGTAAAACATTTGGATTTTTTTCGTAATGTTTTAAACGTTTGGATTAAATCGCTAAAAAATGTGAAATGTTTGGATTTGTTTCGTAACGTTTGTACACGTTTGGCTTAAATCGCTAAAAAGGGGAAACGTTTGGTTTTGTTTCGTAACATTTGTAAACGTTTGTCTTCAATCGCTAAAAATGTGAAACGTTTGGTTTTATTTCGTAACTTTTGTAAACGTTTGGCTTCAATCACTAAAAAGGTTAAATGTTTGGTTTTGTTTTGTGAAGTTTGTAAACGTTTGGCTTAAATTGCTAAAAATGTAAAACATTTGGATTTGTTTCGTAACGGCTTTAACGTTTGGCTTAAATCACTAAACATGTGAATTGTTTGAATTTGTTTCGTAATGTTTGTAAACGTTTGGTTTAAAGCGCTAAAAAGGGGAAAGGTTTGGATTTGTTTCGTAATGATTTAAACGATTGCATTGGTTTCGTAACATTTTATACGTTGGGCTTAAATAGCTAAAAAGGTTAAACATTTGGTTTTGTTTTGTAACGTTTGTGAACGTTTGGCTTAAATTACTAAAAAGTTGAAACGTTTTGGTTTTGTTTCTTAACGTTTGTAAACGTTGGTATAAATCGCTAAAAATGTAAAACATTTGGATTTTTTTCGTAATGTTTTAAACGTTTGGATTAAATCGCTAAACAATGTGAAATGTTTGGATTTATTTCGTAACGTTTGTACACGTTTGGCTTAAATCGCTAAAAAGGTGAAACGTTTGGTTTTTTTTCGTAACATTTGTAAACGTTTGTCTTCAATCGCTAAAAATGTGAAACGTTTGGTTTTATTTCGTAACTTTTGTAAACGTTTGGCTTCAATCACTAAAAAGGTTAAATGTTTGGTTTTGTTTTGTGACGTTTGTAAACGTTTGGCTTAAATTGCTAAAAATGTAAAACATTTGGATTTGTTTCGTAACGGCTTTAACGTTTGGCTTAAATCACTAAACATGTGAATCGTTTGAATTTGTTTCGTAATGTTTGTAAACGTTTGGCTTAAATCGCTAAAAAGGGGAAACGTTTGGATTTGTTTCGTAATGTTTTAAACGATTGGATTGTATTCATAACATTTTACACGTTTGGCATAAATTGCTAAAAAGGTGAAACGTTTGGTTTTGTTTCGTAACGTTTGTAAACGTTTGGATTAAATTGCTACAAAGTTGAAACGTTTGGTTTTGTTTCGTAATGTTTTTGGTTTTATAACGTTTGCAAACGTTTGGCTTAAATCGCTAAAAAGGTGAAACATTTGGATTTGTTTCGTAATTTTATAAACGTTTGGATTGGTTTTGTAACGTTTTAAACGTTTGGATTAAATCGCTAAAAATGTGAAATGTTTGGATTTGTTTCGTAACGTTTGTAAACGTTTGGCTTAAATCGCTAAAAATGTGAACTGTTTGGATTTGTTTCGTAACTTTTTGATGGTTTGGATTGGTTTGGTAACATTTTAACTTTTGGCTTAAATCGCTAAAAAAGTGAAACGTTTGGATTTGTTTAGTAACGTTTTAAACCTTTGGATTGGTTTCGTAACGTCTTAATCGTTTTACTTAAATCGCTAAAAAGGTGAAACGTTTGGGTTTGTTTCGTAACGTTTGTAAATGTTTGCCTTAAATCGCTAAAAAGGGGAAACTTTTGGATTTGTTTCGTAATATTTTAAACGATTGGATTGGTTTCTTAACATTTTAAACGTTTGGCTTGAATCGCTAAAATGGAGAAACGTTTGGTTTTGTTTCGTAACGTTTGTAAACGTTTGGCTTAAATTGCTAAAAAGTTGAAACGTTTGGTTTTGTTTCGTAACGTTTTTGGTTTTGTAACGTTTGCAAACGTTTGGCTTAAATCGCTAAAAAGGTGAAACGTTTGGATTTATTTCGTAACATTATTGGTTTTGTAACGTTTTAAATGTTTAGATTAAATAGCTAAAAAATGTAAAAAGTTTGGATTTGTTTCGTAACGTTTGTAAACGTTTGGCTTAAATCGCTAAAAAGGTGAAATGTTTGGATTTGTTTCGTAATTTTTTAAACTTTTGGATTTCTTTCACAACGAATTAAATGTTTGGCTTAAATCGCTAAAAAGGTGAAACTTTTGGTTTGTTTTGTAACATTTCTAAACGTTTGTCTTCAATCACTAAAAATGTGAAACGTTTGGTTTTATTTCGTAACGTTTGTAAATGTTTGGCTTCAATCGCTAAAAAGGTGAAAAATTTGGTTTTGTTTCGTAACATTTGTAAACGTTTGGCTTCAATCCCTAAAAAGGTTAAACGTTTGGTTTTTTTGTAGCGTTTGTAAACGTTTAGCTTAAATTGGTTAAAAGGTGAAACGTTTGGATTTGTTTCGTAACGGCATTAACGTTTGATTTAAATCGCTAAAAAAAAGTAAAATGTTTGGATTTATTTTGTAACGTTTGTAAACGTTTGGCTAAATCGCTAAAAAGGGGAAACATTTAGATTTGTTTCGTAATGTTTTAAACGATTGGATTGGTTTCGTAACATTTTAGACGTTGGCATAAATCGCTAAAAAGATGAAACGTTTCGTTTTGTTTCGTAACGTTTGTAAACGTTTGGCTTAAATTGCTAAAAAGTTAAAACGTTTGGTTTTGTTTCGTAACGTTTTTGGTTTTGTAACGTTTGCAAATGTTTGGCTAAAATCGCTAAAAAGGTGAAACGTTTGAATTTGTTTCGTAATGATTTAAACGTTTGGATTGGTTTTGTAACGTTTTAAACGTTTGGATTAAATCACTAAAAAATGTGAAATGTTTGGATTTGTTTCGTAACATTTGTAAAGGTTTGGCTTAAATCGCTAAAAAGGGGAAACGTTTGGTTTTGTTTCGTAACATTTGTAAACGTTTGTCTTCAATCGCTAAAAATGTGAAACGTTTGGTTTTATTTCGTAACTTTTGTAAACGTTTGGCTTCAATCACTAAAAAGGTTAAACTTTTGGTTTTGTTTTGTAATGTTTGCAAACGTTTGGCTTAAGTTGCTAAAAATGTAAAACATTTGGATTTATTTCGTAACGGCTTTAACGTTTGGCTTAAATCACTAAAAATATGAATCGTTTGGAATTGTTTTCGTAATGTTTGTAAACGTTTGGCTTAAATCGATAAAAATGGTAAACGTTTGGATTTGTTTCGTAATAATTTAAACGATTGGATTGGTTTCGTAATATTTTAAACGTTGGGCTTAAATCAATAAAAAGGTTAAACGTTTGGTTTTGTTTTGTAACTTTTGTGAACGTTTGGATTAAATTACTAAAAAGTTGAAACGTTTTGGTTTTGTTTCATAACGTTTGCAAACGTTTCGTATAAAACGCTAAAAAAGTAAAACATTTGGATTTCTTTCGTAATGTTTTAAACGTTTGGATTAAATCGCTAAAAAATGTGAAATGTTTGGATTTGTTTCGTAACGTTGGTAAACGTTTGGTTTTTTTTTCGTAACGGCATTAACGTTTGGTTTAAATCGCCAAAAAATGTAAAATGTTTGGATTTATTTCGTAACGTTTGTAAACGTTTGGCTTAAATCGCTAAAAAGGGGAAACGTTTGGATTTGTTTCGTAATGTTTTAAACGATTGGATTGGTTTCCTAACATTTTAGACGTTGGCTTAAATCGCTAAAAAGATGAAACGTTTGGTTTTGTTTCGTAACGTTTGTAAACGTTTGGCTTAAATTGCTAAAAAGTTAAAACGTTTGGTTTTGTTTCGTAACGTTTTTAGTTTTGTAACGTTTCCAAATGTTTGGCTTAAATCGCTAAAAAGGTGAAACGTTTGAATTTGTTTCGTAATGATTTAAACGTTTGGATTGGTTTTGTAACGTTTTAAACGTTTGGATTAAATCACTAAAAAATGTGAAACGTTTGGATTTGTTTCGTAACGTTTGTAAAGGTTTGGCTTAAATTGCTAAAAAGGGGAAACGTTTGGTTTTGTTTCGTAACATTTGTAAACGTTTGTCTTCAATCGCTAAAAATGTGAAACGTTTGGTTTTATTTCGTAACTTTTGTAAACGTTTGGCTTCAATCACTAAAAAGGTTAAACGTTTGGTTTTGTTTTGTAACGTTTGTAAACGTTTGGCTTAAATTGCTAAAAATGTAAAACTTTTGGATTTTTTTCGTAACGGCTTTAACGTTTGGCTTAAATCACTAAACATGTGAATCGTTTGAATTTGTTTCGTAATGTTTGTAAACGTTTGGCTTAAATCGCTAAAAAGGGGAAAGGTTTGGATTTGTTTCGTAATGATTTAAACGATTGCATTGGTTTCGTAACATTTTAAACGTTGGGCTTAAATAGCTAAAAAGGTTAAACATTTGGTTTTGTTTTGTAACGTTTGTGAACGTTTGGCTTAAATTACTAAAAAGTTGAAACGTTTTGGTTTTGTTTCATAACGTTTGTAAACGTTGGTATAAATCGCTAAAAATGTAAAACATTTGAATTTTTTTCGTAATGTTTTAAACGTTTGGATTAAATCGCTAAAAATGTGAAATGTTTGGATTTGTTTCGTAACGTTTGTACACGTTTGGCTTAAATCGCTAAAAAGGTGAAACGTTTGGTTTTGTTTCGTAACATTTGTAAACGTTTGTCTTCAATCGCTAAAAATGTGAAACGTTTGGTTTTATTTCGTAACTTTTGTAAACGTTTGGCTTCAATCACTAAAAAGGTTAAATGTTTGGTTTTGTTTTGTGACGTTTGTAAACGTTTGGCTTAAATTGCTAAAAATGTAAAACATTTGGATTTGTTTCGTAACGGCTTTAACGTTTGGCTTAAATCACTAAACATGTGAATCGTTTGAATTTGTTTCGTAATGTTTGTAAACGTTTAGCTTAAATCGCTAAAAAGGGGAAACGTTTGGATTTGTTTCGTAATGTTTTAAACGATTGGATTGTATTCATAACATTTTACACGTTTGGCTTAAATTGCTAAAAAGGTGAAACGTTTGGTTTTGTTTCGTAACGTTTGTAAACGTTTGGATTAAATTGCTACAAAGTTGAAACGTTTGGTTTTGTTTCGTAATGTTTTTGGTTTTATAACGTTTGCAAACGTTTGGCTTAAATCGCTAAAAAGGTGAAACATTTGGATTTGTTTCGTAATTTTGTAAACGTTTGGATTGGTTTTATAACGTTTTAAACGTTTGGATTAAATCGCTAAAAATGTGAAATGTTTGGATTTGTTTCGTAACGTTTGTAAACGTTTGGCTTAAATCGCTAAAAATGTGAACTGTTTGGATGTGTTTCATAACTTTTTGATGGTTTGGATTGGTTTGGTAACGATTTAACTTTTGGATTATATCGCTAAAAAGGTGAAACGTTTGGATTTGTTTAGTAACGTTTTAAACCTTTGGATTGGTTTCGTATCGTCTTAATCGTTTTGCTTAAATCGCTAAAAAGGTGAAACGTTTGGGTTTGTTTCGTAACGTTTGTAAATGTTTGCCTTAAATCGCTAAAAAGGGGAAACTTTTGGATTTGTTTCTGTAACACCCCGTATTTTTTCGGCTTGTTACGATGAGTTTTTCAATGTGTTTTGGGTTAATGTTTGGTGGTTTAGTTCCTTGGAACTTTGGTTTAGGTTGCACAATAGTTATTTCGATGTTTGGGCTTGTTTTGAGTGTGGTTCGGGCCGTGTGGATCGACCTTGGGCTTAAGGCCCAGAAAATCAATAATTTTGGAAGCAGGGGGTGTATCACGGGCGTGACAGGAGGATGATTATGTTATGAGTGATTGGTTTGTTGTATAACAAATTTTGTACTTGGTAGGGAGTAAGAATGAATATAACATTGCACTCGAGTTATTATTATAATAAGTATGATAGGATTTTGAGGTCGGTTTGGAAGGCCTTTGTGTTAGCTTACGATTTATGAATTGAGGTTATTAGATTAAGGGATTTGGTTATGCTCGACGTGTGTGTTTACGCCGTGATTTTAAAGGAAGTTTGTTTTTACATATTCGTTTTTGTATAATGTTTTGGTATACTCGTATAAAAATATTGTGTGAAAAAAAAAAGATTTTCTTTACAAATATTTTCTATTTTGACAAAAGGATAAATTTTTATCAAGCATTGATTTAAAGAGAATAAAAATTTTGTTAGTTGAACTATTTTATATATTTGCAAACTTATATTGAAACTAAGGTGTAACTCCGGAATTCAAAATACGGATATTTTGAAAATGTTGATGTGTTCACAAATTGGAGGTTTTTCCAATAGTAAAAGTATTTTGATTTTAAATATAAAAGGAGTTATAAGATATTAAAATCTTTTAAAGAGAAGTGGGAAGTTGTAATGTTTTGTGATTTGAACTATTTCCCTATAAGTTTGGTTTTGAGCATAACCAATGACCCGATTACGGCGAATGTGATCTAGGTGATCTCTTCTTAGCAAGGTTACAGTTATTTTTGGTGAAACAATTTTGAGAATTTTAGTTTGGTTCGGATTTATGAGTTAGTTGATTTGAGAATCGCGATGAGTAGGTTTCGACAACAAAGGTTGGTTGGTCAATACTGATTGTGAATTTTTGTTGTAAAAAAATTTGATTTCGCTTCATCTAATTGTTGAACGTTTTGTGTGCGGCATAAAAATTTGGTTTGTGTCAAAAAAAAAATTGTATGTATGTTGGTGTTAGTTACTTTGGGTAACTTCGGGCTGTATGTTTTCTTATTGTATGAGTGGAAGGATCTTTCTGAATTAGTCGGTTTGTATGTAACTTGGAGATTCGTTATCATAGGTTAAAATGATTTATTCTTTGGAATATCAGTATGTGAGTATGTGTTTATTGATTTGTTAAGGTTGATGGTCTTGTCGAGCTTAGTCCTTGTCGTGTGTACAACTCGAATTTCATGATGTTTTAAAGTTGGCTGATTTATATTGGCGAGAACCTTATCTAGTTAATTTTGGACTAGACCGTTCATTTGATATAACGAGTTATTTATATCTTTGATATGGGATAATAGGCGTAGAGATGTTAAGTAGGTGGCGAGGATTGCATGATGTTATTCATGGGGATTTCGAGGTTTTCATTTGAAGTGTTAGATTTTGGTATTGTAAGAATTGCGATTTGAGTTTCGGGCTTGTCCTTGCACCTTGTCAAGGTTGTCTTGATTGCTGTTAGAACTCGAACGAGTTTAGTAACCTTCCTTGTGAGCATGTTTAATGTTTATAGTTGAATAATCTTGGAGGTTTATATTTTGTTTAATCAAGTAATAGTTGGAGTATTGAACTGTTGAATTTATAATTTTGCGCATACGTGGTGTGGAAATTTGAGTTGTTGTTTTATGTAAGTGGTGATTTGAGTTATCATTCGAGGTACAACGTGTCGAGTTGTGGTTATGCAAGTGCGTAGGTTGATGAGTGGAGGAATGCCTATGGTTTGAGTTTTATTCGGTTATATAGTTGGGGAGTATACGTAGGGGACGAAGTCCATTATGTGGAATCGTTATCTTTCATTCCTTGAGGTACGTGGGGTTTAGCGCTGCTTCGAATGTTCGATGCTATTTTAGTACTTTGGATTTGTGTTATATGTTCTACTTTGGTTGCTTTGTGCGCGTATATTGTGTTTTGTGCTTTGTGTTAAAATCGAGGACGATTTTGTTTTTAAGTTGGAGAGAATGTAACACCCCGTATTTTTTCGGCTTGTTACGATGAGTTTTTCAATGTGTTTTGGGTTAATGTTTGGTGGTTTAGTTCCTTGGAACTTTGGTTTAGGTTGCACAATAGTTATTTCGATGTTTGGGCTTGTTTTGAGTGTGGTTCGGGCCGTGTGGATCGACCTTGGCTTAAGGCCCAGAAAATCAATAATTTTGGAAGCAGGGGGTGTATCACGGGCGTGACAGGAGCATCACGGTCGTGATACACCATCACGGGCGCGATTCAGTCATCTCGGGCGCGACGCGGCACTGTAGGGTTCGCTGTTTTGTTATAAATAGCTCCTTAACTCGATTCTTTCAGCCCTTTTTCATCCTATCAGACCTAATGCGACCCTACACTCAGATAAACCCTATTTTTATCATTCCTTTATGATCCTTGATGGTTTTTAACAATTGATTGGTGATTGTTTATCCGTTTTGCGATTTCTACGCGTTTTGCTTGTGGTGTTCTTCGTTGGTGTGATTGTGACTCTTGTTGCTTCTGGTCCAGACCCTTACCTAGGTTTTAATACTTATATAATCTTGTTATTCTCCATTCTAAGGTAATTATTTCCATCTCTTATGTATTGGTGAATCGTTGTCTTGTGTTTTGCGTAGAATTGCATGATTTAGGGTGTTTTGGAGTTTGGAACTTTATGATTAATGGTCTGAGATTTATGATTTGAATATTATGTTTTAAATGGAGTTTAATATGATTATAATATGATGTATCATGATTGGAATTGGATTTGCATGATTTAAACAACGAATTGGCTAATTCTAGGTTTGTATGAAATTGATTCGTTTAGTGATTTGTTAAAGTGTTGAATCTGAGTTATTTGGGATATTATGTGGTTATACTACAATAGCTAATGATCTTATGAGTTAGGATCTTGAAGTGAGATTTGGGTTTGATCTATGTTGTAAAAATCTCTACGATTTGCGAAATTGACAATTTTACGAAAGTTAAACGCTACGATTGCAAATTGGTTTTCAAATGCTATACCTACTGATCTAATATTTTCTATATGATGTTTTGATGTTTTTAAATCAGTAGTAACATACTTTGGTTCATCGATTGTTGGTTTTGAATCGTTTGGTTAGTTTAGGCAATTTTCGGCAAATTGCCAAATTTGATTATTTGAGTCCTTTGCCTTAATATTGGTTTTGATCAAATTGTTAATGGATGTAAATACGTTTTATAAACTATTTTGGACATTTATAAAATGTTAGTTTTATCTTATGTTGTTTGGTAATCGATGGTTGAAATGGTATATAAGTTATGGTCAATTTTACAAAGGTGTTATGTATAAGTTAATATTTCAGATTTAAGTTTAAACCTTTAAAAGGTGTTTAAATCCAATTGATTTCATTTAAGGTGACATTTTTAAGTGATGTATACTTTGGGTGAAACTTGCCAAGTGTTGGCAAGCTATGTGGCTTATTGCTTTTAAGGTTGGCATTGTTAAGCTAGGGATTGAGTTCTTACTTTCAAATGACTTTGGTTTTATTTAAGGATTGGTTTTAAACTCTGGTTTTCACTTTGGCTTATGGTTGGGTCGGGTTAGACTTGGATCGCCCGACTTGTTGTGTTGAGCTATACTGCAGTTAAGGCTAACACACTACTGTGGAAAACTCTTTGGTTTAAAAGAACTATTTAAGTTATGGAAAGGACTTCTGTTTTGCTTTTAAGGATAAGAACTCATCTAAGCTAACTTGCCTAAATTGTTTAAAGTGAATGATATGAATTCTTTGGTTTGTTTGGTACATGTATGTTTACCTTATTTGGGTTGTACTTTAGTTGTGTTCAAGATGCTAGTCCTATGTGGAGTTTAGTATTCTTAGAGTTAGGGATTGTTCGGATTTTGACTTATATATGTTTTAGACCCGTCCACTGCTCGTGCTTCGGAGTCTACGCAGGGTTAGCTGTTTGCCAAGTTTCACGTGGACAAGCAAGCAGTGAGTTTGTGCTTACTATTTACCGCTTTATTAAGTAAATTGTTATTTTAGTATTGAATATATATATTGTACGTATATTTCGAACTGTTTTTATATTATGACTTCTAGTTGGAACATGCTACCTAATGGGCATCATTAGGACTGCGTGCGCACCGGTAATGATCTGGGAAAGGTAATTATGGTAATGTGGTAACTCGGTGTGAGCATAGCTCTTGTAATACCCCGTATTTTATAAGCTACGTGTAAGCTTTTATTAGTCGGGAATACGTAAATTAAATTTAAGCGTAAATTTAATTTATAAGTATTTCTAAAAATATATTGTAATAATAGAAGTTTAAAATTTAAATCAGGGATTTAAATTTTAATAAAAGAATATGAACGGGACTAATCGAATAAGAAATACGACTAGAGTCGTAAGATAAACATATATTGATAATTAATATATCAATATACCACTCTAAGTGGAGAGTTTAATATTTCGGAATAAACCCCGAAATTAAAATGTTGAAACTCGAAAGTTTTGACGTGTAATTAACGAATATAAATTAAGATATATATAAATATATTTTATATATATATTAAAGAAAAGAAAAAAAAATAATAATGATAAGAAGAAGGTGAGGCGGTTATGAGTGAGGGGAAAGTAAGGAGAAATGCTTCCTTTAATCCCTAAACTTTTACTTTAATTAGTTTTCAATTATTAACTAATTAAGTATAATTTATTAGTCCAAATTAAAATAAAATAATTTATAAGCCCCGAGAGAATAATTTTGGTGTCATTATTCGCGAAATAATTTGACGAAGCTATCGTCAAAATTTCATGAAATTTGGACATAGAAAGTTTAATCAAGTGGGGCTAATTTGGACCTCATAAATCTTTAGAGATTTATTAAGAATAAAATATAAGTCGGATAAGAATAAAAATTATATTTTTATTCTTACTATATTTTATTAGATTTTTGGGTAAAATTTTATGAAATTTGAAAGTCGTTTCCGTTTGGGCTACGGACGACTAGTTTAGAAGTTGGTTTAAAGTGCATGATTGAGCTAGTACTAAAGAGCACTTTAACCGAATCTATATATATAACATTTGAGAGCCATATTAGGGCATCTGAGCCCATTTCTTTCAAATGAAAGAAATGGAGAGCTGCTATGCTCTCTGAGTGTGCGTCGACGTTACGGTTTCGAGCCGATCCGTCCGTTTCTCGATTCTAACTCCGTTTCTTCGACGATTACTCAAGTAATCGAGGTACTAAACCTGTATTAAACGTTTATTTTAATATATTTCGATATATCTCGAATATATATTCGTTTATAAACGGTTACCGTATCGAACGATTGAAATATACGTTCAAATTGTGATTGGATTGCATATATGTGAACTAGGACGTTAAAATAGCGTTTTTGCAGCGTTTTGAAATTCAATAGCACTTCAGAATGGCCCGGGGATCGATTTCCCCGAGGCTGGCCTGCTGTGCGCCTGCACAGCAGAGGCTGTGCGAACGCACAGCTAGTCAACTGTGCGAACGCACAGCTGGCTGTGCGAACGCACAGCCAGTCACGTGCGGACGCACAGTGACTTAGCGGGACGTGTGCGTAGGGACTTTCCGGACTTTTTCGGCGGACTTTCGAGGGGCGATTTTGAAATGTTTTCGCCTAGTAACTCGATGTGTTGTCTGACCGAAACTAAAATATTTTAAATAAATATTTTTAAACATAAGTCAAAGACTTTTAAAATGAGATTTTAAAAGTAAAGTTAAACATTTAAAAAGGACTTTAAAAGAGTTAAAGTCGATGTTTAACCGGTTTAAAAAAATTAGCAAACGATGTTGCTAAATAATTAGTATACGACTGTGAATTATTTTGACAATCAAGTCGATACTATTAAATGATTTTAATTAGGTATTGCTATAACTAAAATGACTTCTAGAGTGAAGTCTAAACTTTTTCTCGAGGTGAAAACGGTTTAAATAGTTTTTTAAAGAGAAAGAGACCATACGTGCTATTTGTTACGTGAATTGCATGATTTGATTAAACCTAGGTTTCAGGACCTAGATATTTATACCAGAAATGGGTATTGATGTGCTGTCTTGTGTGTTTTGTATGTTTGATCCGACTAGCTGTCCAGCAGTCAGACCAGGACTCAGGGGAGTCTGTCACACATACGGCAGGGCTACGTAGTAACTTAGCAGTACTGTGAGTTTACGTGTTTACTTTTGAATATCATTATTCAACTGTGTTAAATCCATAAATCGCAGTAGTATAACGTAGCCAAGAAAGGTCCATTGAAACGAGCTACCTATTGGGCAGCAATAGGGTTGCGTGATCACCAACACCGATTTTTAGATATACTTCTGTCGAGGTATAGAGGTATGTCTGTCGTGTAAGTCATTGGGAAAGTAGATGCCCTGACTTCACGGGTAAACCCTGAGACGACAGTAATACAGTTACGGTCGCGGGTAAAACCACGATGGCAGTTTCATGATTACGGTCCAGGTACCAGAGATACAGAAGTGGACGGCAGTGACTCGGGTCACGGTCTTTATTCTGTTGTCTATCAGCTCGTAAGATAAGTGTGTCTGTTAGGACAATTGTGGACTAGGGTTTCATATGGATCGACATATTGGTAACATATTTTATATATATAGCTGTTTTATATATATGATGCGATTTTGGTATTTACCTGTAAACTGTTTACTCACTCAGAAATATTTATATTTCTGACCCCGTTGTTGTTATCCCATTTTCACGAAATGAGTTTTGAGGTCAGTCGAGCTTCCACATCCCTTCTTCAGGAAAGCTCTTCTTTGGTAATGTACATATGATTTTGTACTCTTAGTATGCTGCAATAGTATAAGTGTAATGTGCCAGCAGCCGTGCCACTAGTCCTTTGTTTAGATACTCTGATAGGATCTATTGCACGTATATGTACCTTTTGGGTGGCTGCTTAGTGGTATATTGTATCTAGTTACCGAGTCGGCCTCGTGTGTTTTTGTGAGGGTCAAACACAGTATGTTTTATTTACGCCGGCTATGTGTAACCGGTCCGCTGTGTATTTTAATATGTTTAATACCACCGTTGCGAGACGCAGAGTGTCCGCTTATTTTTATTAAACATATTAACGTTGGCATGTGGTTTGGAACGGGGCTGCCAATGTGTTAAGGCAAGCGAAAGATAAGTCCCTGGTTTCCAGTATCTACCACGCCAGGTTTTCAGAAGGGAGCAAGGGTTGAGATAACGAGGTTATCCAACCAGTACTTCTGAAACCAGATTTCGCATATATGTTTATTTTCAGAAATCGTGTTACGTTAAAAGAGAAAAGTTTTAACGGTATTTTCTGAAAACAGATCGTACGCGAGGTGCGATCTTTTAATAATATTTGTGAAAAATTTCTAGAGGTTATAGGCTTGCTACGGGTTTCGGAACAACCATTCCCATTCCCTAGCGCCGGTTGTGACTTGGATTAGGGTGGAATTCGGGTCGTGACAAAGGTGGTATCAGAGCAACGTTTTAAGTACTCGACTATCCAAAGTACTGTTGCTGATACTGATAAGTAAGTTGTGTTAGGATTGGTAAGGATTCTTAGTAGACTATTGCAGCAACATAGGATTCGAGTCATGTCTTGATCAGTTTTCAGTTGTTGAAAACATTCAGCTATAAGTAGCAATCCGTATACTTGTGTTGTGTATATGTGATGTTTGATCAGGAACATATAAAATGTTCTTGTGTTTGAAACACGATGCTAATGAGGAAACATGTGAGATGTTTCTGTGTTCGAGACGCGCTATTAGAGTAATACGCAATGGTCAGATCAATTGACCAGTATTCAAAGAAGATGATTCTGTTCGAATACAGAATGAGGCGAAGATTCCAGAAGAATCATTTGTTCGAGAAATTAGTTAGATTTTCTCTGAACTATATGTGTGATTGCTATGTGTTTTATTTTATATGTGTTTATAAGGTGTTATCTGTTATATGAAAATGTATTTTTCTATAACTGTTTTATCGGCTACTTGCGTTATGGCCACATGTGTTTCAGCATGTCTGGGCCTAGTCGAGCTCAGCCGCATGTCGTGCCTGATAATCCATTAGAGGCTGAAGATTTTGCTTTAGTTGATAAGATGGATACAGACGATGATGCTATTGAATTATAGGATCTGGAAAGATTAATGGGGAACATAGATGTTATTGACGACAGTATTAATTCAGTGTCTGAATCTACTGTTGTATCAGCCTATATAGGATTTAAGCTGGAGAAGTACTTAGCAGAGGTGAACCATTTGAGAAATATCCAGAAAGGGATAGTTATACGCCGATGCGAACGGGGAAAAGGTCCGATGATTCGAGAGGCATTACCGCCTCAACAATCATCCTCAGGTATCATTTAGATATGTGTCTTACGTTTAAGTAAGTACATTTATGTGTTTTAGTATGAGATACTAAAACTAGAAAACATAAAGTACAGATAGAGAATATCCTTAAACAAGAACACACATAGCTAATGAATAATAACTGTTAATAAACAGCGTGATAATGAATAATAACATAAAATGTTGAATAAAGAATGATAACATAAAATGTTGAATAAAGAATGATAAATCCTAATGTGAGGATTAGGAAACCTTGAAATGACACAGAGAAGTAGTTTGAAAAGAAACTTGTTAAAGTTTTGTTTTACAGTTGAACGTATAATTGTGCTCAGATGCATTAAAGGTGCATGTTGCGAAAATCACTATAGAAGAAGCATACCTGAATTTTATATATATGATATATATTACATAAAATGATTTGATTAGGGCATGCATCATATATATTGATATATCAGAAAATCAATAAAAAGTGAATTGAAATAGCAACTCCTTGGGGATGAGAGATGTCATCACCCTGAAGCACAATTATATGAAAAATGTTTTGTACTGTGAATTTGAGAATTCACAATTTGTTTGAAAAGAGGGATTTAAAAGGCTTGCGCAAGCAGGACGAATAATAATTGTCTCAGACGAGATCAATTGTATTTGTCTGACAAATTGATTTATATTTATTAAGCGTCAGTGTACGCAGGACAAAACTGTATTTTCTCAAACGAAAACTCTGTGATAGTGACAAGGTAGATGGGAAAAAGGGATAAAGAATAACGGTTGTATTATAAGAATAAATAATAAAGACCTAAATTTTAGTGTTTCATACCGAGATATTTGAGATTAATGAAAGTACGGGAAGAGTAGAGAGAGTGAGAATCTATATTCTTACTCAGGAATAGACTGATACAAGTCTAGTGATGGACTTTTATGGTAAGTAAAAGTTCGAGAGTAGACGATAGAAATTGTCGCGATTAAGATAAGAGAGAGTAGGATCTAATTGAACACGACTCGGTTTGTTTGACTTCAAGTAACTATATGTGAACAAAGTCATACGTACGTGTTTAATTAAACGGATTGGGGATCAGTCCTACAGACAGAGCAGATGTCAGTAATGGACATATCTCTTGAATCCATACGAGTGGTTAGATAAAATTAAAAAATTCATAAGTCTGGGAGGAGTAAACCTCAGCACTTAAATGGTAAACCACAACGAAACATCTAAAAGAAAGATGATGGAAAGAAGTGTGAGTATTCTCAGAACCAAGTAGGTACACTACTAGTTCTGATATGAGTAAAGAGGATCAATGAATATGTTAACGACTGATGTAGTTGTCAAGTCGTGTTAGCAGATATTCATTAATGAAAATGATTAATAAATCATAAAACGAACAAACAATATACTTAAAAGTATATCAAACCTGGAATCAACATAAGGTAAAGATGTTATCAAGGTGTAACGGGGATGAAGATAGTGAATTGGACAAGTGAGTTTCAGATGTTGTCTGTAAACTACCAGGGTGTAGCAAAATCCTAATAACTTGCGATCGAGCCGTTAGATCGGTTTGATATTGGGATATGATGGTCCCATGACGGTTATCTAAGTTTTAACCGTTGCGATCGTCGAACGGAGAGGTAGGAGATGCTCGATGATGGAGATGTTGTCGTGG
The DNA here is from genome assembly GCF_937616625.2 of Mercurialis annua. Taxonomy (NCBI): domain Eukaryota; kingdom Viridiplantae; phylum Streptophyta; class Magnoliopsida; order Malpighiales; family Euphorbiaceae; genus Mercurialis; species Mercurialis annua. Next base: position 36,802,853 of record NC_065571.1, read on the forward strand.
AACTTGCGTGAAATTTTGGCGGTAAGCCAAAAGTGCAAGTGACAACGATAAGAAGTATAAACTTTAATTAACTTGGAATTATCAACATAAGCTCCAGATATGTATATAAATGAATTTGAAAGCTGTAATGAGACAGTAATTTCAAAGGATGAAAATTCCGAGAACCAAGCCTTATGACTATGAGGTCTAGGCTAGCTGGTAACGGAATACACATGTGATGTACATGTGTTTTAAATGTTGGGCCAGAAATATGTATAGTACGGCCGACTAAAAGTGAAAAAATGTTTAATAAACATTTTGTTTTCAAAGTGAAATATTTTGAAAACGGAGCTAAAGTTGATAATCACTTAATTAAATACAATAGTAACAGCTAAAGTACAGTTGTGATAACTGTTAGCTGTGAACAAGGGAGTAGATGTGTGTGGAAAAGAGGTTGAGAAGTCTAATTAACCTTGAAAATACCGAAAACTAGTAATAGATGTATGGTTTTACGGTAATTATGAAGTAAGTTAGAAGGTGTTTTATGGTGAGATAGTTAGGTTATAACCTACACATACACCTAGATAACCGCATCATTAGGGTGAGAGGAATCCATTAATTCAATCTGTAACAGGAAGTTACTATAGATTGATAAAGAGTTAAAAGACATTCTGTACAAGATATAGAATTCATAAGGAATTGTAAGAGATGTTATGGATGAGTAGTCTGTTTATGGAACGGGAGTTCCAACAGATGAGGAGGGTAAGGTTAGGGATTGAAAATACTTAACCAATATTACCCTAAAACGATTAAAAGATATGAAAATTTTATAATGAGACCAAAATTCTTAAATTATAAAATGTACAACCAATAATTAACATTGAACTAGAAGGTTCAAGGAATAAAAAGAAAGTGAATTCAAAGGTGATATCATAAGACTTAGTAACAAGTTGATATCCCAGAAATGAGTTCAAAGCTTGTACCGTCCATAAAGAAGTACAATGAAAAGAAAAAGTAATAAGATGTATAAAGAATACAAATATGGCTAGTAGCCAACTTCAAGGACGATTTCAGAAACCGAAAAGAGGTCGGATTAAGTTCGACTCTTCACGGAAGTTGTAGATTGGATGTCAAAATATGGGAATTTGAAATAATATTTGGAAAAAGACTGGTTTAAATGCTTGGTTCATTGGTTTCGACAATAGCCATGACGGCAGTTTAGCAGTCTCCCTCTCAAAATTTGCTCGAAGAGGCAACTTTGAGATCGATTTCCGAGACTTTCGAGAAAGAATCTTAACTCGAAGTCTAAACGGAAATTTTAGAACGCATTGCCGACTATAGGAATACCAAATTTATTTGGTAAACGGACGCTTCAGAATAAGCGATTCAGATAGCCAAAGTAGGCTCGAAAAGAGGAAACATAAGCGAATAACTCGAAGTTAATGGATACCTAGATTTCTGATAACAGAAGTCAAGGTTATAGGTTTAGAATCTATAAGTGAAAGTATAGTGAGATGAGATGTAAAGTGATTGAGAGTTATAAGATGCAGTTAGAGGAGAACTGTAAGATGCTAATATAAGCATTTATATACTAGTAAAGGAAAGTATACGGTCTGAAAGGACCAGTAAAGCAGAAGTAGAAAAATTGATAGACGAAAGGTAGTAAGTTGACAATAGTGCACAGCTGTGCAATTGAGCCATAGACGACATCAACTGTGCCATAGATGGAAGCAGTTATGCCACGGACAACAACAGTAATGTTTATGCTGTGAAAAGCATAGAACATGCAATGGAAGAGTATTCTTTGGTTGTATAAGTAAAAGCAGAAGTATAAGTAAATTCGAGGACGAATTTATATAAGGGGGAGAGAATGTAATACCCCGTATTTTATAAGCTACGTGTAAGCTTTTATTAGTCGGGAATACGTAAATTAAATTTAAGCGTAAATTTAATTTATAAGTATTCCTAAAAATATATTGTAATAATAGAAGTTTAAAATTTAAATCAGGGATTTAAATTTTAATAAAAGAATATGAACGGGACTAATCGAATAAGAAATACGACTAGAGTCGTAAGATAAACATATATTGATAATTAATATATCAATATACCACTCTAAGTGGAGAGTTTAATATTTCGGAATAAACCCCGAAATTAAAATGTTGAAACTCGAAAGTTTTGACGTGTAATTAACGAATATAAATTAAGATATATATAAATATATTTTATATATATATTAAAGAAAAGAAAAAAAAATAATAATGATAAGAAGAAGGTGAGGCGGTTATGAGTGAGGGGAAAGTAAGGAGAAATGCTTCCTTTAATCCCTAAACTTTTACTTTAATTAGTTTTCAATTATTAACTAATTAAGTATAATTTATTAGTCCAAATTAAAATAAAATAATTTATAAGCCCCGAGAGAATAATTTTGGTGTCATTATTCGCGAAATAATTTGACGAAGCTATCGTCAAAATTTCATGAAATTTGGACATAGAAAGTTTAATCAAGTGGGGCTAATTTGGACCTCATAAATCTTTAGAGATTTATTAAGAATAAAATATAAGTCGGATAAGAATAAAAATTATATTTTTATTCTTACTATATTTTATTAGATTTTTGGGTAAAATTTTATGAAATTTGAAAGTCGTTTCCGTTTGGGCTACGGACGACTAGTTTAGAAGTTTGTTTAAAGTGCATGATTGAGCTAGTACTAAAGAGCACTTTAACCGAATCTATATATATAACATTTGAGAGCCATATTAGGGCATCTGAGCCCATTTCTTTCAAATGAAAGAAATGGAGAGCTGCTATGCTCTCTGAGTGTGCGTCGACGTTACGGTTTCGAGCCGATCCGTCCGTTTCTCGATTCTAACTCCGTTTCTTCGACGATTACTCAAGTAATCGAGGTACTAAACCTGTATTAAACGTTTATTTTAATATATTTCGATATATCTCGAATATATATTCGTTTATAAACGGTTACCGTATCGAACGATTGAAATATACGTTCAAATTGTGATTGGATTGCGTATATGTGAACTAGGACGTTAAAATAGCGTTTTTGCAGCGTTTTGAAATTCAATAGCACTTCAGAATGGCCCGGGGATCGATTTCCCCGAGGCTGGCCTGCTGTGCGCCTGCACAGCAGAGGCTGTGCGAACGCACAGCTAGTCAACTGTGCGAACGCACAGCTGGCTGTGCGAATGCACAGCCAGTCACGTGCGGACGCACAGTGACTTAGCGGGACGTGTGCGTAGAGACTTTCCGGACTTTTTCGGCGGACTTTCGAGGGGCGATTTTGAAATGTTTTCGCCTAGTAACTCGATGTGTTGTCTGACCGAAACTAAAATATTTTAAATAAATATTTTTAAACATAAGTCAAAGACTTTTAAAATGAGATTTTAAAAGTAAAGTTAAACATTTAAAAAGGACTTTAAAAGAGTTAAAGTCGATGTTTAACCGGTTTAAAAAAATTAGCAAACGATGTTGCTAAATAATTAGTATACGACTGTGAATTATTTTGACAATCAAGTCGATACTATTAAATGATTTTAATTAGGTATTGCTATAACTAAAATGACTTCTAGAGTGAAGTCTAAACTTTTTCTCGAGGTGAAAACGGTTTAAATAGTTTTTTAAAGAGAAAGAGACCATACGTGCTATTTGTTACGTGAATTGCATGATTTGATTAAACCTAGGTTTCAGGACCTAGATATTTATACCAGAAATGGGTATTGATGTGCTGTCTTGTGTGTTTTGTATGTTTGATCCGACTAGCTGTCCAGCAGTCAGACCAGGACTCAGGGGAGTCTGTCACACATACGGCAGGGCTAAGTAGTAACTTAGCAGTACTGTGAGTTTACGTGTTTACTTTTGAATATCATTATTCAACTGTTTTAAATCCATAAATCGCAGTAGTATAACGTAGCCAAGAAAGGTCCATTGAAACGAGCTACCTATTGGGCAGCAATAGGGTTGCGTGATCACCAACACCGATTTTTAGATATACTTCTGTCGAGGTATAGAGGTATGTCTGTCGTGTAAGTCATTGGGAAAGTAGATGCCCTGACTTCACGGGTAAACCCTGAGACGACAGTAATACAGTTACGGTCGCGGGTAAAACCACGATGGCAGTTTCATGATTACGGTCCAGGTACCAGAGATACAGAAGTGGACGGCAGTGACTCGGGTCACGGTCTTTATTCTGTTGTCTATCAGCTCGTAAGATAAGTGTGTCTGTTAGGACAATTGTGGACTAGGGTTTCATATGGATCGACATATTGGTAACATATTTTATATATATAGCTGTTTTATATATATGATGCGATTTTGGTATTTACCTGTAAACTGTTTACTCACTCAGAAATATTTATATTTCTGACCCCGTTGTTGTTATCCCATTTTCACGAAATGAGTTTTGAGGTCAGTCGAGCTTCCACATCCCTTCTTCAGGAAAGCTCTTCTTTGGTAATGTACATATGATTTTGTACTCTTAGTATGCTGCAATAGTATAAGTGTAATGTGCCAGCAGCCGTGCCACTAGTCCTTTGTTTAGATACTCTGATAGGATCTATTGCACGTATATGTACCTTTTGGGTGGCTGCTTAGTGGTATATTGTATCTAGTTACCGAGTCGGCCTCGTGTGTTTTTGTGAGGGTCAAACACAGTATGTTTTATTTACGCCGGCTATGTGTAACCGGTCCGCTGTGTATTTTAATATGTTTAATACCACCGTTGCGAGACGCAGAGTGTCCGCTTATTTTTATTAAACATATTAACGTTGGCATGTGGTTTGGAACGGGGCTGCCAATGTGTTAAGGCAAGCGAAAGATAAGTCCCTGGTTTCCAGTATCTACCACGCCAGATTTTCAGAAGGGAGCAAGGGTTGAGATAACGAGGTTATCCAACCAGTACTTCTGAAACCAGATTTCGCATATATGTTTATTTTCAGAAATCGTGTTACGTTAAAAGAGAAAAGTTTTAACGGTATTTTCTGAAAACAGATCGTACGCGAGGTGCGATCTTTTAATAATATTTGTGAAAAATTTCTAGAGGTTATAGGCTTGCTACGGGTTTCGGAACAACCATTCCCATTCCCTAGCGCCGGTTGTGACTTGGATTAGGGTGGAATTCGGGTCGTGACAGCTCTCGGGACCAAGTAGAGTAACTCGGTGTAGCTCAGCTCTCGGGACTCTGGTATAAGTGTGGTCAGTGGTAACTCGGTGTAGCTCAGCTCTCGGGACTAGACCTGTTGGATTATGTTTATTATTTAGAATTGTGGATTAGGGTTCCAACTATTATTCGTAATATCGTATTTAAACGTTTTAAACGGTTTCAAAAGTTTTCCACTTAATAAATGTAGATAGTGGTATAAACTCATCTCAGTATATCTGACCCCGTTGTTTTCCCAATTTTCCCCAGGGTTATGATCTGAGAGAGTCTGGTGATCTCCTTATTTACTTTTCCTCGGAGGTTTCTTTTATTTTTAATAAAACTATAAACTGTTTTATTCTTAGACCGCAGTAGTAACTAGACGTCTTTATTATTATTATATTTTTGTCGGATTGGTTCGACTGGTTTTATTGCTTTGGCATGTTATATTATTTACATTGGTTGATGATAAACCTATTTTAGGCTCGGGATTGAATAAGCATGTTATATAAACTGTTGAATATTATAACTGTTAGTTTTAGGCTGAAGTCTCGGTTGCCCCCGAGCATTGGTTTTCTGCAGGTTTATGTGTTTATGTGATATATGGAAGGCTAGCTACGGGTTTCGGTACTACATCACCCATACCCTAGCGCCGGTTGCGATTCATGAAAATGGGTCGTGACAGTTTCGTAATATTTTAAACGATTGGATTGGTTTCGTAACATTTTAAACGTTTGGCTTGAATCGCTAAAATGGAGAAACGTTTGGTTTTGTTTCGTAACGTCTGTAAACGTTTGGCTTAAATTGCTAAAAAGTTGAAACGTTTGGTTTTGTTTCGTAACGTTTTTGGTTTTGTAACGTTTGCAAACGTTTGGCTTAAATCGCTAAAAAGGTGAAACGTTTGGATTTATTTCGTAACATTATTGGTTTTGTAACGTTTTAAATGTTTAGATTAAATAGCTAAAAAATGTAAAATGTTTGGATTTGTTTCGTAACGTTTGTAAATGTTTGTCTTAAATCGCTAAAAAGGTGAAATGTTTGGATTTGTTTCGTAATTTTTTAAACTTTTGGATTTGTTTCACAACGAATTAAATGTTTGGCTTAAATCGCTAAAAAGGTGAAACTTTTGGTTTGTTTCGTAACATTTCTAAACGTTTGTCTTCAATCGCTAAAAATGTGAAACGTTTGGTTTTATTTCGTAACGTTTGTAAATGTTTGGCTTCAATCGCTAAAAAGGTGAAAAATTTGGTTTTGTTTCGTAACATTTGTAAACGTTTGGCTTCAATCCCTAAAAAGGTTAAACGTTTGGTTTTTTTTTTGCAGCGTTTGTAAACGTTTAGCTTAAATTGGTTAAAAGGTGAAACGTTTGGATTTGTTTCGTAACGGCATTAACGTTTGGTTTAAATCGCCAAAAAAAGTAAAATGTTTGGATTTATTTCGTAACATTTGTAAACGTTTGGCTTAAATCGCTAAAAAGGGGAAACGTTTGGATTTGTTTCGTAATGTTTTAAACGATTGGATTGGTTTCATAACATTTTAGACGTTGGCTTAAATCGCTAAAAAGATGAAACGTTTGGTTTTGTTTCGTAACGTTTGTAAACGTTTGACTTAAATTGCTAAAAATGTGAAACGTTTGGTTTTGTTTCGTAACATTTGTAAACGTTTGGATTTGTTTCGTAATATTTTAAATGTTTGGCTCTAATTGATAAAAAGGGGAAACGTTTGGATTTCTTTCTTAATGTTTGTAAACGTTTGGCTTAAATCGGTATAATGGTGAAGCGTTTGGATTTGTTTTGTATTGTTTTAAACGTTTAGATTTGTTTCGTAAGGATTTAAATGTTTGGATTAAATAGCTAAAAAGGTGAAACATTTTGTTTTGTTTCGTAACGTTTGTAAACGTTTGTCTTCAATCGCTAAAAAGGTTAAACTTTTGGTTTGGTTTTGTAACGTTTGGCTTCAATCGCTAAAAAGGTGAAAAGTTTGGTTTTGTTTCGTAACATTTGTAAACGTTTCGCTTCAATCGCTAAAAAGGTTAAATGTTTGGTTTTGTTTCGTAACGTTTGTAAATGTTTGGCTTAAATTGCTAAAAAGGTGAAACATTTGCATTTGTTTCGTAACGGCTTTAACGTTTGGCTTAAATCACTAAAAATGTGAAACGTTTGGATTATTTCGTAACATTTGTAAACGTTTGGCTTGAATCGCTAAAAATGGGGGAACGTTTGGATTTGTTTCGTAATGTTTTAAACGTTTGGATTAGTTTCATAACATTTTAAACGTTGGGCTTAAATCGCTAAAAAGGTTAAACTTTTGGTTTTGTTTTGTAACGTTTGTGAACGTTTGGCTTAAATTACTAAAAAATTGAAACGTTTTGGTTTTGTTTCATAACGTTTGTAAATATTTGGTATAAATCGCTAAAAATGTAAAACATTTGGATTTGTTTCGTAAAGTTTCTAAACGTTTAGCTTAAATCGCTAAAAAGGTGAAACGTTTGGATTTGTTTCTTAGCGTTTGTAAACGTTTGGCTTAAATCGCTAAAAATGTGAAATGTTTGGATTTGTTTCTAAACGTTTGTAAACGTTTGACTTAAATCGCTAAAATAGTGAAATGTTTGGATTTGTTTCGTAACGTTTGTAAACATTTGGCTTAAATCATTAAAAAGGTAAAACGTTTGGATTTGTTTCGTAACGTTTGTAAACTTTTGGCTTAAATCGCTAAAAAGGTGAAACGTTTCGATTTCTTTCTTAACGTTTGTAAACATTTGGCTTAATTTGTTAAAAATGTCAAACGTTTGGATTTGTTTCTTAACATTTGTAAACGTTTGCCTTATATAGCTAAAAAGGAGAAACATTTGGATTTGTTTCATAACGTTTGTAAACATTTTGCGTAAATTGCTAAAAAGGTGAAACGTTTTGTTTCGTAACGTTTGTAAACATTGGCTTAAATCGCTAAAAATGTGAAACGTTTGGATTTGTTTCGTAACGTTTTAAACGTTTGGATTGGTTTCATAACGTCTTAAACGTTTTGCATAAATCGCTAAAAACGTGAAACGTTTTGGTTTATTTCGTAACATTTGTAAGCGTTTGGCTTAAATCTTAAAAAAGGTGAAACATTTGGATTTGTTTCGTAACATTTTTTGTTTTGTAACGTTTGCAACGTTTCGCTTAAATCGCTAAAAAGGTGAAACGTTTGGATTTGTTTCGTAATGTTTTAAAGGTTCGGTTGGTTTTGTAACGTTTTAAACGTTTGGCTGAAATTGCTAAAAAGGTGAAATGTTTGAATTTGTTTCGTAACGTTTGTAAACGTTTGGCTGAAATCGCTAAAAAGGGGACACGTTTGGTTTTGTTTTGTAACTTTTGTAAGCGTTTGGATTTGTTTCGTAACATTTGAAATGTTTGGCTCGAATTCATAAAAAGGGGAAACATTTGGATTTGTTTCTTAACGTTTGTAAATGTTTGGTTTAAATTGATATATAGGTGAAACATTTGGATTTGTTTCGTCATATTTTAAACGTTTCGATTTGTTTGGTAACGATTTAAATGTTTGGCTTAAATCGCTAAAAAGTTGAAACGTTTGGTTTTGTTTCGTAACGTTTCTCTGCAATCGCTAAAAAGGTGAAACGTTTGGTTTTGTTTCGTAACGTTTGTAAACGTTTGGCTTCAATCGCTAAAAAGGTGAAACGTTTAGTTTTGTTTCGTAACATTTGTAAATGTTTGGCCTCAATCGGTAAAAAAGTGAAATGTTTGGTTTTGTTTCGTAATGTTTGTAAACGTTTGGCTTAAATTGCTAAAAAGGTGAAACGTTTGTATTTGTTTCGTAACGGCTTTAACGTTTGGCTTAAATTGCTAAAAATGTGAAACGTTTGGATTTGTTTCGTAACGTTTGTAAACGTTTGGCTTAAATTGCTACAAAAGGGTAACGTTTGGATTTGTTTCGTAATGTTTTAAACGTTTGGATTGGTTTCATAACATTTTAAACTTTTGGTTTAAATCGCTAAAAAGGTGAAACGTTTTGTTTTGTTTCATAACGTTTGTAAACATTTGGCTTAAATTGCTAAAAAGTTGAAACGTTTGGTTTTGTTTTGTAATGTTTGTAAACATTTGGTTTAAATCGCTAAAAATGTAAAACGTTTGGATTTGTTTCGTAACGTTTGTAAACGTTTGGCTAAAATCGCTGAAAAGGTGAAACGTTTGGATTTGATTATTAACGTTGTAAACGTTTGGCTCAAATCGCTAAAAATGTGAAACGTTTGGATTTGTTTCTTAACTATTGTAAACGTTTGGCTTAAATCGCTAAAATTAATAAATGTTTGGATTAATTTTGTAACGTTTGTGAACCTTTGGCTTAAATCTTTAAAAAGATGAAATGTTTGGAATTGTTATGTAACGTTTGTAATTATTTGGCTTAAATCGCTAAAAAGGTGAAACATTTCGATTTGTTTTTTTACGTTTATAAACGTTTAGCTTAAACTGCTAAAAATGTCAAACATTTGGATTTGTTTTGTAACGTTTGTAAATGTTAACGTTTGGATTTGTTTCGTAACGTTTGTAAACATTTGGCATAAATTGCTAAAAAGGTGAAACGTTTTATTTCGTAACGTTTTACAAACATTTGCCTTAAATCACTAAAAAAGAGAAATGTTTGGATTTGTCTAGTATCGTTTTAAACGTTTGGATTGGTTTTGCAACGTCTTAAACGTTTTTCTTAAATCGCTAAAAAGGTGAAACGTTTAGATTTGTTTCGTAACATTTGTAAACGTTTGGCTTAAATCGTTAAAAAGGGGAAACGTTTGGATTTGTTTCATAATGTTTTAAACGATTGGATTGGTTTTGTAACATTTTAAACGTTTGGCTTACATTATTAATAAGGTGAAACGTTTGGTTTTGCTTCGTAACATTTGTAAACGTTTGGCTTAAATTGCTAAAAAGTTGAAACGTTTGGTTTTGTTTCGTAATGTTTTTTTGTTTTGTAATGTTTGCAATCGTTTGTCTTAAATCGTTAAAAAGGAAAAACGTATGGATGTTTTTTGTAATGTTTTAAACGTTTGGATTGGTTTTGTAACGTTTTAAACGTTTGGATTAAATCGCTAAAAAATGTGAAATGTTTGGATTTGTTTCGTAACGTTTGTAAACTTTTCGCTTAAATCTCTAAAAATGTGAAATGTTTGGATTTGTTTCGTAACGTTTTAAAGGTTTGGATTTGTTTGGTAACGTTTTAAACTTTTGGCTTAAATCGCTAAAAAGGTGACATGTTTGGATTTGTTTCATAACGTTTGTAAACGTTTGGCCGCTAAAAAGGGGAAATGTTTGGATTTGTTTTGTAATGTTTATAGACGTTTGGCTTAAATCGCTAGAAACGTGAAACGTTTGGTTTCGTTTCGTAACGTTTGGATTTGTTTCGTATCATTTTAAATGTTTGGCTCTAATTGATAAAAAGGGGAAATGTTTGGATTTGTTTCGTAACGTTTGTAAATATTATACTTAAATCGCTAAAAAGGTAAAACATTTGGATTTGTTTCGTAAGGTTTGTAAATGATTGGCTTAAATCGCTAAAAAGGTGAAACGTTTCGATTTGTTTCTTAACGTTTGTAAACGTTTGGCTTAATTTGTTAAAAATGGCAAACGTTTGGATTTGTTTCGTAACATTTGTAAACGTTTGGCTTAAATCGCTAAAAAAGAGAAACATTTGGATTTGTTTCATAACGTTTGTAAACATTTGGCGTAAATTGCTAAAAAAGTGAAACGTTTTGTTTCGTAACGTTTGTAAACATTTGGCTTAAATCACTAAAAATGTGAAACGTTTGGATCTATTTCTTAACGTTTTAAATGTTTGGATTGGTTTCGTAACATCTTAAACGTTTTTCTTATATCGCTAAAAAAGTGAAACATTTGGGTTTATTTCGTAAAATTTGGCTTAAATCGCAAAAAATGTGAAACGTTTGGATTTGTTTCGTAACATTTTTGGTTTTGTAACGTTTGCAAACGTTTGGCTTAAATCGCTAAAAAGGAGAAACGTTTGGATTTGTTACGTAATGTTTTAAAGGTTTGGATTGGTTTTGTAACGTTTTAAACGTTTGGGTTAAATTATTAAAAAGGTGAAATATTTGGATTTGTTTCGTAACGTTTGTAAACGTTTGGTTGAAATCGCTAAAAAGGGGAAACGTTTGGTTTTGTTTTGTAACGTTTGTAAACGTTTGGATTTGTTTCTTAACATTTGAAACGTTTGGCTCGAATTGATAAAAAGGGGAAACATTTGGATTTGTTTCTTAACGTTTGTAAACGTTTGGCTTACATCGATATAAAGGTGAAACGTTTGGATTTGTTTCGTAATATTTTAAACGTTTGGATTTGTTTGGTAATGATTTAAATGTTTGGCTTAAATCAATAAAAAGTTGAAATGTTTGGTTTTGTTTCTTAACGTTTCTCTTCAATCGCTAAAAAGGTGAAACATTTGGTTTTTTTTCGAAACGTTTGTAAACATTTGGCTTCAATTGCTAGAAATGTTTGGTTTTGTTTCGTAACATTTGTAAACGTCTTCAATCGATAAAAAGGTGAAATGTTTGGTTTTTGTTTCGTAACGTTTGTAAACGTTTGGCTTAAATTGCTAAGAAGGTGAAACGTTTGGATTTCTTTCGTAACGGCTTTAATGTTTGGCTTAAATTGCTGAAAATATGAAACATTTGGATTTGTTTCGTAACGTTTGTAAACGTTTGGCTTAAATAGCTAAAAAGGGGAAACATTTGGATTTGTTTCGTAATGTATTAAACGTTTGGATTGGTTTCGTAACATTTTAAACGTTTGGCTTAAATCGCTAAAAAGGTGAAACTTTTGGATTTGTTTCGTAACGTTTTAAACGTTTGGATAGGTTTTGTAACGTTTTAAATGTTTGGATTAAATCGCTAAAAAATGTGAAATGTTTGGATTTGTTTCGTAGCATTTGTAAACGTTTGGCTTAAATCGCTAAAAAGGTGAAACATTTGGTTTTGTTTCGTAACATTTGTAAACGTTTGTCTTCAATCGCTAAAAATGTGAAACGTTTGGTTTTATTTCGTAACATTTGTAAACGTTTGGCTTCAATCACTAAAAATGTGAAACATTTGGTTTTTTTTCGTAACATTTGTAAACGTTTGGCTTCAATCGCTAAAAATATAAAACGTTTGGTTTTGTTTTATAAGTTTGTAAACGTTTGGCTTAAATTGCTAAAAAGGTGAAACGTTTGGATTTGTTTCATAACGGCTTTAACGTTTGGCTTAAATCACTAAAAATGGGAAACGTTTGGATTTGTTTCGTAATGTTTGTAAACGTTTGGCTTAAATCGCTAAAAAGGGGAAACATTTGGATTTGTTTCGTAATGTTTTTAATGATTGGATTGGTTTTGTAACATTTTAAACGTTTGGCTTACATTACTAATAAGGTGAAACGTTTAGTTTTGTTTCGTAACATTTGTAAACGTTTGTCTTAAATTGCCAAAAAGTTGTAACGTTTGGTTTTGTTTCGTAATGTTTTTTGTTTTGTAACGTTTGCAAACGTTTGGCTTAAATCACTAAAAAGGAGAAACGTATGGCTTTTTTTCGCAATGTTTTAAACGTTTGTATTGTTTTGTAACGTTTTAAACGTTTGGATTAAATCGCTAAAAAATGTGAAATGTTTGGATTTGTTTCGTAACATTTGTAAACTTTTGGCTTAAATCTCTAAAAAGGTGAAATGTTTGGATTTGTTTAGTAACGTTATAAAGGTTTGGATTGGTTTGGTAACGTTTTAAACTTTTGGCTCAAATCGCTAAAAAGGTGACATGTTAGGATTTGTTTCGTAACGTTTGTAAACGTTTGGCCGCTAAAAAAGGGAAATGTTTGGATTTGTTTTGTGATGTTTATAGACGTTTGGCTTAAATCGCTAAAAACATGAAACGTTTGGTTTTGTTTCGTAACGTTTGTAAACGTTTGAATTTGTTTCATAACATTTTAAATGTTTGGCTCTAATTGATAAAAAGGGGAAATGTTTGGATTTGTTTCTTAACGTTTGGCTTAAATCGGTATAAAGGTGAAGCGTTTAGATTTGTTTTGTAATGTTTTAAACGTTTGGATTTGTTTCGTACTGATTTAAATGTTTGGCTTAAATCGCTAAAAAGGTGAAATGTTTGGTTTTGTTTCATAACGTTTGTAAACATTTGTGTTCAATCGCTAAAAAGGTGAAACGTTTGGTTTTGTTTTGTAATGTTTGTAAATGTTTGGCTTCAATCGCTAAAAAGGTGAAACATTTGGTTTTGTTTCGTAACATTTGTAAACGTTTGGCTTTAATTGCTAAAAAGGTTAAGCGTTTGGTTTTGTTTCGTAACGTTTGTAAATGTTTGGCTTAAATTGCTAAAAAGGTGAAATGTTTGGATTTGTTTCGTAACGGCTTTAACGTTTGGCTCAAATCGCAAAAAATGGGAAACGTTTGGATTGTTTCGTAACATTTGTAAACGTTTGGCTTAAATCGCTAAAAATGGGGGAACGTTTGGATTTGTTTAGTAATCTTTTAAACGATCGGATTGGTTTCATAACATTTTAAACATTGGGCTTAAATCGCTAAAAAGGTTAAACGTTTGGTTTTGTTTTGTAACGTTTGTAAACGTTTGGCTTAAATTGCTAAAAATTTGAAACATTTTTGTTTTGTTTCATAACGTTTGTAAACGTTTGGTTTAAATTGCTAAAAATGTAAAACATTTGGATTTGTTTCGTAACATTTGTAAACGTTTAGCTTAAAGCGCTAAAAAGGTGAAACATTTGGATTTGTTTCTTAACGTTTGTGAACGTTTGGCTTAAATCGCTAAAATTGTGAAACGTTTGGATTTGTTTCATAACGTTTGTAAACGTTTGGCTTAAATCGCTAAAAAGGTAAAACGTTTGGATTTGTTTCGTAATGTTTGTAAACGATTGGCTTAAATCGCTAAAAAGGTGAAACGTTTCGATTTGTTTCTTAATGTTTGTAAACGTTTGGCTTAATTTGTTAAAAATGTCAAACGTTTGGATTTGTTTCGTAACGTTTGTAAATGTTTGGCTTAAATCGCTAAAAAAGAGAAACATTTGGATTTGTTTCATAACGTTTGTAAACATTTGGCGTAAATTGCTAAAAAGGTGAAACGTTTTGTTTCGTAACGTTTGTAAACATTTGGCTTAAATCGCTAAAAATGTGAAGCGTTTAGATTTGTTTCGTAACGTTTTAAATGTTTGGATTGGTATCTTAATGTCTTAAACGTTTTGCTTAAATCGCTAAAAACGTGAAACGTTTGGGTTTATTCGTAACATTTTATCGCAAAAAAGGTGAAATGTTTGGATTTGTTTCGTAACATTTTTGGCTTTGTAACGTTTGCAAACGTTTGGCTTAAATCGCTAAAAAGGTGAAACGTTTGGATTTTTTTCGTAACGTTTTAAAGGTTTGGATTGGTTTGGTAACCTTTTAAACTTTTGGCTTAAATCGCTAAAAAGGTGACATGTTTGTATTTGTTTCGTAACGTTTGTAAATGTTTGGCAGCTAAAAAGGGGAAATGTTTGGATTTGTTTTGTAATGTTTATAGACGTTTGGCTTAAATCGCTAGAAACGTGAAACGTTTGGTTTTGTTTCGTAACGTTTGGATTTGTTTCGTAACATTTTAAATGCTTGGCTCTAATTGATAAAAAGGGGAAATGTTTGGATTTGTTTCTTAACGTTTGTAAACGTTTGGCTTAAATCGGTATAAAGGTGAAGCGTTTGGATTTGTTTTGTAATGTTTTAAACGTTTGGATTTGTTTCTTAACGATTTAAATGTTTGGCTTAAATCGCTAAAAAGGTGAAACGTTTGGTTTTGTTTTGTAACGTTTGTAAATGTTTGGCTTCAATCGCTAAAAAGGTGAAACGTTTGGTTTTGTTTCGTAATGTTTGTAAACGTTTTTCTTCAATCCCTAAAAATGTGAAACATTTGGTTTTGTTTCGTAACATTTGTAAACGTTTGGCTTCAATCGCTAAAAATATAAAACGTTTGGTTTTGTTTTGTAAGTTTGTAAACGTTTGGCTTAAATTGCTAAAAAGGTGAAACGTTTGGATTTGTTTCGTAACGGCTTTAACGTTTGGCTTAAATCACTAAAAATGGGAAACGTTTGGATTTGTTTCGTAATGTTTGTAAATGTTTGGCTTAAATCGCTAAAAAGAGGAAACATTTGGATTTGTTTCGTAATGTTTTTAACGATGGGATTGGTTTAGTAACATTTTAAACGTTTGGCTTACATTACTAATAAGGTGAAACGTTTGGTTTTGTTTCGTAACATTTGTAAACGTTTGTCTTAAATTGCTAAAAAGTTGTAACGTTTGGTTTTGTTTCGTAATGTTTTTTGTTTTGTAACATTTGCAAACGTTTGGCTTAAATCGCTAAAAAGGAGAAACGTATGGATTTTTTTCGTAATGTTTTAAATGTTTATTTTGTTTTGTAACGTTTTAAACGTTTGGATTAAATCGCTAAAAATGTGAAATGTTTGGATTTGTTTCGTAACATTTGTAAACTTTTGGCTTAAATCTCTAAAAAGGTGAAATGTTTGGATTTGTTTAGTAACGTTTTAAAGGTATGGATTGGTTTGGTAACGTTTTAAACTTTTGGCTCAAATCGCTAAAAAGGTGACATGTTTGGATTTGTTTCGTAACGTTTGTAATCGTTTGGCCGCTAAAAAACGGAAATGTTTGGATTTGTTTTGTAATGTTTATAGACGTTTGGCTTAAATCGCTAAAAACATGAAACGTTTGGTTTTGTTTCGTAACGTTTGTAAACGTTTGGATTTGTTTCGTAACATTTTAAATGTTTGGCTCTAATTGATAAAAAGAGTAAATGTTTGGATTTGTTTCTTAACGTTTGGCTTAAATCGGTATAAAGGTGAAGCGTTTAGATTTGTTTTGTAATGTTTTAAACGTTTGGATTTGTTTCGTAACGATTTAAATGTTTGGCTTAAATCGCTAAAAAGGTGAAACGTTTGGTTTTGTTTCGTAACGTTTGTAAACATTTGTTTTCAATCGCTAAAAAGGTGAAACGTTTGGTTTTGTTTTGTAACGTTTGTAAATGTTTGGCTTCAATCGCTAAAAAGGTGATACATTTGGTTTTTTTTCGTAACATTTGTAAACGTTTGGCTTCAATTGCTAAAAAGGTTAAGCGTTTGGTTTTGTTTCGTAACGTTTGTAAATGTTTGGCTTAAATTGCTAAAAAGGTGAAACTTTTGGATTTGTTTCGTAACGTCTTTAACGTTTGGCTCAAATCGCAAAAAATGGGAAACGTTTGGATTGTTTCGTAACATTTGTAAACGTTTGGCTTAAATCGCTAAAAATGGGGGAACGTTTGGATTTGTTTCGTAATCTTTTAAACGATTGAATTGGTTTCGTAAAATTTTAAACGTTGGGCTTAAATCACTAAAAAGGTTAAACGTTTGGTTTTGTTTTTTAACGTTTGTAAACGTTTGCTTAAATTCCTAAAGAGTTGAAACATTTTTGTTTTGTTTCATAACGTTTGTAAACGTTTGGTATAAATCGCTAAAAATGTAAAACATTTGGATTTGTTTCGTAACGTTTGTAAACGTTTAGCTTAAAGCGCTAAAAAGGTAAAACATTTGGATTTGTTTCTTAACGTTTGTAAACGTTTGGCTTAAATCGCTAAAATTGTGAAACGTTTGGATTTGTTTCGTAACATTTGTAAACATTTAGCTTAAATCGCTAAAAAGGTGAAACGTTTCGATTTGTTTCTTAACGTTTGTAAAGGTTTGGCTTAATTTGTTAAAAATGTCAAACGTTTCGATTTGTTTCGTAACATTTGTAAACGTCTGGGTTAAATCGCTAAAAAAGAGAAACATTTGGATTTGTTTCATAACTTTTGTAAACATTTGGCGTAAATTGCTAAAAAGGTGAAACGTTTTGTTTCGTAACGTTTGTAAACATTTGGCTTAAATCGCTAATAATGTGAAGCGTTTGGATTTGTTTCGTAACGTATTAAATGTTTGGATTGGTTTCGTAACGTCTTAAACGATTTGCTTAAATCACTAAAAACGGGAAACGTTTTGGTTTATTTCGTAACGTTTGGCTTAAATCGCAAAAAAGGTGAAACGTTTGGATTTGTTTCGTAACATTTTTGGTTTTGTAACGTTTGCAAACGTTTGTCTTAAATCGCTAAAAAGGTGAAACGTTTGGATTTGTTTCGTAACGTTTTAAAGGTTTGGATTGGTTTGGTAACGTTTTAAACTTTTGGCTTAAATCGCTAAAAAGGTGACATGTTTGGATTTGTTTCGTAACGTTTGTAAACGTTTGGCCGCAAAAAAGGGAAACATTTGGATTTGTTTTGTAATGTTTATAGATGTTTGGCTTAAATCGCTAGAAACGTGAAACGTTTAGTTTTGTTTCGTAACGTTTGGATTTGTTTCGTAACATTTTAAATGTTTTGCTCTAATTGATAAAAAGGGGAAATGTTTGGATTTGTTTCTTAACATTTGTAAACGCTTGGCTTAAATCGGTATAAAGGTGAAGCGTTTGGATTTGCTTTGTAATGTTTTAAACATTTGGATTTGTTTCGTAACGATTTAAATGTTTGGCTTAAATCGCTAAAAAGGTGAAACGTTTGGTTTTGTTTCGTAACGTTTGTAAACATTTGTCTTCATTCGCTAAAAAGGTGAAACGTTTGGTTTTGTTTTGTAAAGTTTGTAAATGTTTGGCTTCAATCGCTAAAAAGGTGAAACGTTTGGTTTTGTTTCGTAACGTTTGTAAACGTTTTGCTTCAATCACTAAAAATGTGAAACATTTGGTTTTGTTTCGTAACATTTGTAAACGTTTGGCTTCAATCGCTAAAAATGTAAAACGTTTGGTTTTGTTTCGTAAGTTTGTAAACGTTTGGCTTAAATCGATAAAAAGGGGAAACATTTGGATTTGTTTCGTAATGTTTTTAACGATTGGATTAGTTTTGTAACTTTTTAAACGTTTGGCTTACATTACTAATAAGGTGAAACGTTTGGTTTTGTTTCGTAACATTTGTAAACGTTTGTCTTAAATTGCTAAAAAGTTGTAACGTTTGGTTTTCTTTCGTAATGTTTTTTGTTTTGTAACATTTGCAAACGTTTGGCTTAAATCGCTAAAAAGAAGAAATGTTTCGATTTGTTTCTTAACGTTTGTAAACGTTTGGCTTAAATCGGTATAAAGGTGAAGCGATTAGATTGGTTTTGTAATGTTTTAAACGTTTGGATTTGTTTCGTAACGATTTAAATGTTTGACTTAAATCGCTAAAAAGGTGAAACGTGTGGTTTTGTTTCGTAATGTTTATAAACATTTGTTTTCAATCGCTAAAAAGGTGAAACGCTTGGTTTTATTTTGTAACGTTTGTAAATGTTTGGCTTCAATCGCTAAAAAGGTGAAACATTTGGTTTTGTTTCGTAACATTTATAAACGTTTGGCTTCAATTGCTAAAAAGGTTAAGCGTTTGGTTTTGTTTCGTAACGTTTGTAAATGTTTGGCTTAAATTGCTAAAAAGGTTAAACGTTTGGCTTTGTTTCTTAACGTTTGTAAACGTTTGGCTTAAATCACTAAAATTGTGAAACGTTTGGATTTGTTTTGTAACGTTTGTAAACATTTGGCTTAAATCGCTAAAAAGGTAAAACATTTGGATTTGTTTCGTGACGTTTGTAAACGATTGGCTTAAATCGCTAAAAAGGTGAAACGTTTTGATTTGTTTCTTAACGTTTGTAAACGTTTGGCTTAATTTGTTCAAAATGGCAAACGTTTGGATTTGTTTCGTAACATTTGTAAACGTTTGGTTTAAATCCCTACAAAAGAGAAATATTTGGATTTGTTTCATAATGTTTGTAAACATTTGACGTAAATTGCTAAAAAGGTGAAACGTTTTGTTTCGTAACGTTTGTAAACATTTTGCTTAAATCGCTAAAAACGTGAAACGTTTGGGTTTATTTCGTAACGTTTGGCTTAAATCGCAAAAAATGTGAAACGTTTGGATTTGTTTCGTAACATTTTTGGTTTTGTAACGTTTGCAAACGTTTGGCTTAAATCTTTAAAAAGGTGAAACGTTTAGATTTGTTTCGTAATGTTTTAAAGGTTTGGATTGGTTTTGTAACGTTTTAAACGTTTGGCTTAAATTGTTAAAAAGGTGAAATGTTTGGATTTGTTTCGTAACGTTTGGTTGAAATCGCTAAAAAGGGGAAACGTTTGGTTTTGTTTTTCAACGTTTGTAAACGTTTGGATTTGTTTCTTAACATTTGAAATGTTTGGCTCGAATTGATAAAAAGGGGAAACGTTTGGATTTGTTTCTTAACGTTTGTAAACGTTTGGCTTACATCGATATAAAGGTGAAAGGTTTGGATTTGTTTCGTAATATTTTAAACGTTTGGAGTTGCTTGGTAATGATTTAAATGTTTGGCTTAAATCGCTAAAAAGTTGAAATGTTTGGTTTTGTTTCGTAACGTTTCTCTTCAATCGCTAAAAAGGTGAAACGTTTGGTTTTGTTCCGAACCGTTTGTAAACATTTGGCTTCAATCGCTAAAAATGTGAAACGTTTGGTTTTGTTTCGTAACATTTGTAAACGTTTGGCTTCAATCGATAAAGAGGTGAAATGTTTGGTTTTGTTTCGTAACGTTTATAAACGTTTGGCTTAAATTGCTAAGAAGGTGAAACGTTTGGATTTGTTTCATAACTACTTTAACGTTTGGCTTAAATTGCTAAAATTATGAAACGTTTGGATTTGTTTCGTAATGTTTGTAAATGTTTGGCTTAAAAAGCTACAAAGAGAAAACATTTGGATTTGTTTCGTAATGTTTTAAACGTGTGGATTGGTTTCGTAACATTTTAAACGTTTGGCTTAAATGGCTGAAATGGTGAAACTTTTGGATTTGTTTCGTAACGTTTTAAACGTTTGGATTGGTTTTATAACGTTTTAAATGTTTGGATTAAATTGCTAAAAAATGTGAAATGTTTGGATTTGTTTCGTAACGTTTGTAAACGTTTGGCTTAAATCGCTAAAAAGGTGAAACATTTGGTTTTGTTTCGTAACATTTGTAAACGTTTGTCTTCAATCGCTAAAAATGGGAAACGTTTGGTTTTATTTCGTATCGTTTGTAAACGTTTGGCTTCAATCACTAAAAATGTGAAACATTTGGTTTTTTTTCGTAACATTTGTAAACGTTTGGCTTCAATCGCTAAAAATGTAAAACGTTTGGTTTTGTTTTGTAAGTTTTTAAACGTTTGGCTTAAATTGCTAAAAAGGTGAAACGTTTAGATTTGTTTCGTAACGGCTTTAACGTTTGGCTTAAATAACTAAAAATGGGAAACTTTTGGATTTGTTTCGTAATGTTTGTAAACGTTTGGCTTAAATCGCTAAAAAGGGGAAACGTTTGGATATGTTTCGTAATGTTTTAAACGATTGGATTGGTTTCGTAACATTTTAAATGTTTGGCTTACATTACTAATAAGGTAAAACGTTTGGTTTTATTTCGTAACATTTGTAAATGTTGGCAATTAATCGCAAGTGTACGATATCGCGCAAGTAATATAACTTGGAAGAGCAAGTATCGATCCCACAAGGAACAATGAACTAAACAACTATTTTCTAATATTCTTTAATTGGCTAGTAGAAAAATAAATGGATTTGTGTAAACTAATTATAATCTAAAGTAAATTAACTCAAATAATTAGACTAAAAATCTGAAATCAAACAAATAAATTGAAGTTTAAACAATAATGACAAAAAGCTCAAGGATTGATAATTCCAAATAAACTAGTAGAAGAATGAATCAAAATTTATCTAGTGATTTTATTATGAATCGAGCTATTCTAATGCACCGAATCCCGCTCTCTCAAGCCTCAAAGATTCAAATAAAATCAGAACCTAATTAGCTAATCAATTATTAACTTGCTCTCACAATATTAAAACTGAATTAAATAACTAAACTGTAATTATGAAGCAAACTCAACGACTACCTAAATTCAAACCCGCTCTCACGGTGTTTTCCTCTAAGTTTTTAATTACCTATGTCTATTTAATTAACAATCTCTCAATTAGTTAATTAAACACAAAATCATAAACTAAGTGATCAAATTAATTTAAGCATTAATCTTAGTAATTAAAACACAATTTCACTCACTTAATAAATCTTAATCCAATTCGAAAACTAATCTAAGTGTTCATATCAATCCCCGAACAAAGGATTTAGTTATGCATGCTTAAGCTTAAATTAAACAAAGAAGAAGATGAAGAATTAAACATAATTAGAACAATAAATACCGGAGTTGTCAATTTCGGAAGAATCGTCTAGATTAAACTTGAAATCTTCACAATCGTTCTTTGCAGAAACTAATCATAAACTACTTATAAACTGCTGAGAAACAGAAGCTAAAACGCTATTTTAAGAGAATGAAAATAAAACTAATGTATTCTAATTATTAAAACTAGTCTATTACAAGGTCTTTATATAGAGGAGGAAGCTCTGGAATCTTCTAAGTCGATTGACGAATCCAATTTGAAATAGGAGTTTCGGTTGTAGTCGTAAAAGGAGATTAAGTCCAAGTCCAATTCTGATTAGGCAAAATTCAGCTCTTTCCCGGTCGTACCTCTCTTTCTCGTTCGAGACATGCCTAAATTCTTCATGATTCTCGTACGTACCTTGGCTTCCTGTTCGAAAAAGCTTTGACCGAGAGAAAATTCTCGTTTGCCCATCCTTGGTTTCGAACGTACCTTCACCTTTTCACTTGGGTCTCGTTCGAGAATGGCTTTCTCGTTCGAGACTCAAGCAAAAACTTCATGGTTCCTGTTCGGGAATACATTATTTCGAACGGGAACATCCTTTTACTGTTGAAATTTCGTTCGAGAATTCATAATCTTTTCTTAGGACATTAATTTCTTCGTCCGCAAGCTACGCTTTTACTCCAACGCTTAATCCACCATAAATTAGCTCCAAATACTCGATTTTCACCTAATTTCCACTGAAACACTAACAAACACTATCAAACATAAAAATGCCAAATAATGTACAAAATTGATACTAAACGTGATAAAAAACCGAGTAAAATCGACCCTAATTATAGGAGTAAAATACTCCTATCAGTAAACGTTTGACTTCAATCGATAAAAAGGTGAAATGTTTGGTTTTGTTTCGTAACGTTTGTAAACGTTTGGCTTAAATTGCTAAGAAGGTGAAACGTTTGGATTTATTTCATAACGGCTTTAACGTTTGGCTTAAATAGCTACAAAGGGGAAACGTTTGGATTTGTTTCGTAATGTTTTAAACGTTTGGATTGGTTTCATAACGTTTTAAACGTTTGGCTTAAATCGCTAAAAAGGTGAAACTTTTGGATTTGTTTCGTAACGTTTTAAACGTTTGGATTGGTTTTGTAACGTTTTATACGTTTGGATTAAATCGCTAAAAAATGTGAAATGTTTGGATTTATTTTGTAACGTTTGGCTTAAATCGCTAAAAAGGTGAAACATTTGGTTTTGTTCCGTAACATTTGTAAACGTTTGTCTTCAATCGCTTAAAACGTTAAACGTTTGGTTTTATTTCGTAACGTTTGTAAACGTTTGGCTTCAATCACTAAAAATGTGAAACATTTGGTTTTGTTTCGTAACATTTGTAAACGTTTGGCTTCAATCGCTAAAAATGTAAAACGTTTGGTTTTTTTTGTAAGTTTGTAAACGTTTGGCTTAAATTGCTAAAAAGGTGAAACGTTTGTATTTGTTTCGAAACGGCTTTGACGTTTGGCTTAAATCACCAAAAATTGGAAACGTTTGGATTTGTTTCGTAATGTTTGTAAACGTTTGGCTTAAATCGCTAAAAAGGGGAAACGTTTGAATTTGTTTCGTAATGTTTTAAACGATTGGATCGGTTTCGTAACATTTAACACGTTTGCCTTACATTACTAATAAGGTGAAACGTTTGGTTTTGTTTCGTAACATTTGTAAACGTTTGTCTTAAATTGCTAAAAAGTTGAAACGTTTGGTTTCGTTTCGTAATGTTTTTTGTTTTGTAACGTTTGCAAACGTTTGGCTTAAATCGCTAAAAAGGAGAAACGTGTGGATTTTTTTCGTAATGTTTTAAACGTTTGTATTGGTTTTGTAACGTTTTAAACCTTTGGATTAAATAGCTAAAAAATGTGAAATGTTTGGATTTGTTTCGTAACGTTTGTAAACTTTTGGCTTAAATCTCTAAAAAGGTGAAATGTTTGGATTTGTTTAGTAACGTTTAAAGGTTTGGATTGGTTTGGTAACGTTTTAAACTTTTGGCTCAAATCGCTAAAAAGGTGACATGTTTGGATTTGTTTCATAACGTTTGTAAACGTTTGGCTGCTAAAAAGGGGAAATGTTTTGATTTGTTTTGTAATGTTTATAGACGTTTGGCTTAAATCGCTAAAAACATGAAACGTTTGGTTTTGTTTCGTAACGTTTGTAAACGTTTGGATTTGTTTTGTAACATTTTAAATGTTTGGCTCTAATTAATAAAAAGGGGAAATGTTTGGATTTGTATCTTAACGTTTGTAAACATTTGGCTTAAATCGGTATAAAGGTGAAGCGTTTGGATTTGTTTTGTAATGTTTTAAACGTTTGGATTTGTTTCGTAACGATTTAAATGTTTGGCCTAAATCGCTAAAAAGGTGAAACGTTTGGTTTTGTTTCGTAACGTTTGTAAACATTTGTCTTCAATCGCTAAAAAGGTGAAACGTTTGGTTTTGTTTTGTAACGTTTGTAAATGTTTGACTTCAATTGCTAAAAAGGTGAAACATTTGGTTTTGTTTCGTAACATTTGTAAACGTTTGGCTTCAATTGCTAAAAAGGTTAAGCGTTTGGTTTTGTTTCGTAATGTTTGTAAATGTTTGGCTTAAATTGCTAAAAAGGTGAAACGTTTGGATTTGTTTCGTAACGGCTTTAACGTTTGGCTCAAATCGCAAAAAATGGGAAACGTTTGGATTGTTTCGTAACATTTGTAAACGTTTGGCTTAAATAGCTAAAAATGGGGGAACGTTTGGATTTATTTCGTAATCTTTTAAACAAGTGGATTGGTTTCGTAACATTTTAAACGTTGGGCTTAAATTGCTAAAAAGGTTAAACGTTTGGTTTTGTTTTGTAACGTTTGTAAACGTTTGGCTTAAATTGCTAAAAAGTTGAAATATTTTTGTTTTGTTTCATAACGTTTGTAAACGTTTTGGATTTGTTTCGTAATCTTTTAAAGGTTTGGATTGGTTTCGTAACATTTTAAATGTTGGGCTTAAATTGCTAAAAAGGTTAAACGTTTGGTTTTGTTTTGAACGTTTGTAAATGTTTGGCTTAAATTGCTAAAAAGTTGAAACATTTTTGTTTTGTTTCATAACGTTTGTAAACGTTTGGTATAAATTGCGAAAAATGTAAAACATTTGGATTTGTTTCGTAACGTTTGTAAACATTTAGCTTAAAGCGCTAAAAAGGTGAAACATTTGGATTTTTTTCTTAACGTTTGTAAACGTTTGGCTTAAATCGCTAAAATTGTGAAACGTTTGGATTTGTTTCGTAACGTTTGTAAACATTTGGCTTAAATCGCTAAAAAGGTAAAACGTTTGGATTTGTTTCGTAATGTTTGTAAACAATTGGCTTAAATCGCAAAAAAGGTGAAACATTTCGATTTGTTTCTTAACGTTTGTAAACGTTTGGCTTAATTTGTTAAAAATGTCAAATGTTTGGATTTGTTTCGTAACATTTGTAAACGTTTGGCTTAAATCGCTAAAAAAGAGAAACATTTGGATTTGTTTCATAACTTTTGTAAACATTTGGCGTAAATTGCTAAAAAGGTGAAACGTTTTGTTTCGTAACGTTTGTAAACATTTGGCTTAAATCGCTAAAAATGTGAAGCGTTTGGATTTGTTTCGTAACGTTTTAAATGTTTGGATTGGTTTCGTAACGTCTTAAACGTTTTGCTTAAATCGCTAAAAACGTGAAACGTTTGGGTTTATTTCGTAACGTTTGGCTTAAATCGCAAAAAAGGTGAAATGTTTGGATTTGTTTCGTAACATTTTTGGTTTTGTAACGTTTGCAAACGTTTGGCTTAAATCCCTAAAAAGGTGAAACGTTTGGATTTGTTTCGTAATGTTTTAAAGGTTTGGATTGGTTTTGTAACGTTTTAAACGATTGGCTTAAATTGTTAAAAAGGTGAAATGTTTGGATTTGTTTCTTAACGTTTGTAAACGTTTGGTTGAAATCGCTAAAAAGGGGAAACGTTTGGTTTTGTTTTGTAACGTTTGTAAACGTTTGGATTTGTTTCTTAACATTTGAAATGTTTTGCTCGAATTGATAAAAAGGGGAAACGTTTGGATTTGTTTCTTAACGTTTGTAAATGTTTGGCTTACATCGATATAAAGGTGAAACGTTTGGATTTGTTTCGTAATATTTTAAATGTTTGGATTTGTTTGGTAATGATTTAAATGTTTGGCTTAAATCGCTAAAATGTTGAAACGTTTGGTTTTGTTTCGTAACGTTTCTTTTCAATCGCTAAAAAGTTGAAACGTTTGGTTTTGTTTCGAAACGTTTGTAAACATTTGGCTTCAATCGCTACAAATGGTAAACGTTTGATTTTGTTTCGTAACATTTGTAAACGTTTGGCTTCGATCGATAAAAAGGTTAAATGTTTGGTTTTGTTCCGTAACGTTTGTAAACGTTTGGCTTAAATTGCAAAGAAGGTGAAACGTTTGGATTTGTTTCGTAACGGCTTTAACGTTTGGCTTAAATTGCTAAAAATATGAAACGTTTGGATTTGTTTCGTAACGTTTGTAAATGTTTGGCTTAAATAGCTACAAAGGGGAAGCTTTTCGATTTGTTCCGTAATGTTTTAAACGTTTGGATTGGTTTCGTAACATTTTAAATGTTTGGCTTAAATCGCTAAAAAGGTGAAACTTTTGGATTTGTTTCGTAACGTTTTAAACGTTTGGATTGGTTTTGTAACCTTTGAAACGTTTGGATTAAATCGCTAAAAAATGTGAAATGTTTGGTTTTATTTCGTAACGTTTGTAAACGTTTGGCTTAAATCGCTAAAAAGGTGAAACATTTGGTTTGTTTTCGTAACATTTGTAAACGTTTCTCTTCAATCGCTAAAAATGTGAAACATTTGGTTTTGTTTCGTAACATTTGTAAACGTTTGCCTTCAATTGCTAAAAATGTAAAACGTTTGGTTTTGTTTTGTAAGTTTGTAAACGTTTGGCTTAAATTGCTAAAAAGGTGAAACGTTTGGACTTGTTTCTGTCACGACCCATTTTCATGAATCGCGACCGGCGCTAGGGTATGGGTAATGTAGTACCACCGTAGCTAGCCTTTCATTTAACACATAAACACATGAACCTGCAGAAAACCAATGCTCGGGGGTAACCGAGACTTCAGCCTAAATCTAGCAGTTATAATATTCAACAGTTAATATAACATGCTTATTCAATTTCGAGTCAAAATAGATTTATCATAACTGAAGTAAATGATATAACATGCCAAAGCAATAAAACCAGTTGAACCAATCCGACAAAATATATAATAATAATAAAGACGTCTAGTTACTACTGCGGTCTAAGAATAAAACAGTTTTACAGTTTATCAAAAATAAATGGAATCTCCGAGGAAAAGTAAATGCGGAGGTCACCAGACTCTCTCAGATCATAACCTTGGGAAAATTGGGAAAACAACGGGGTCAGATATACTGAGATGAGTTTATACCACTATCTACATTTATTAAGTGGAAAACCTTTAAAACCGTTTAAAACATTTAATAACGATATTACGAATAATAGTTGGAACCCTAATCCACAATTCTAAATAATAAACATAATCCAACAGGTCTGGTCCCGAGAGCTGAGCTACACCGAGTTACCACCGACCGCACTTATACCAGAGTCCCGAGAGCTGAGCTACACCGAGTTACTCTACTTGGTCCCGAGAGCTATGCTCACACCGAGTTACCACATTTCCATATATACCTTACCCAGATCAATACCGGTGCGCACGCAGTCCTAATGATGCCCATTAGGTAGCATGTTCCAACTAGAAGCCATAATATAAAAACAGTTCGAAATATACGTACAGTATATATTTAATATTAAAATAACAATTTACTTAATAAAGCGGTAAATAGTAAATACAAACTCACAGCTTGCTAATCCACGTGAAAACCGGCAAGCAACTAATCCTGGTTCGCCTCTGGAGCACGAACAATAGACGGGTCTAGACAAATAAAATAATTATTAAAAACAGACCCTAACTCTAGAGAGTACTAGACACCACATAGGACTAGCACAAATAACACGTCGGAATTAAATAAGCCAGAAGACACAAAAATACCCAATAGGTAATAAAGTCCAATTAATATAAGTCTATTGAGTTCTCGCTTTAAAATCCAATTAATAAATATTATTTAATATTCTTTAAATAATAAGTAATTTTCGAATAGTGGGCTAGCCGAGTTACCAATAACTACCAAGCTAACCACACTTGTCGGGTGACCCAAGTCTAACCCGACTCAAACATATATCAATGTAAACCCGAGTTTATATTTAGAAAACAATTCAATAGAATAATAATCCATTTTAAAAGCGGAACTCAATAACTTCAATTTCAAGTAACCCAAGTTACAACCCAAAAACTTAACCATTTTAAGTTTATAAAAG
The DNA here is from genome assembly GCF_937616625.2 of Mercurialis annua. NCBI lineage: Eukaryota > Viridiplantae > Streptophyta > Magnoliopsida > Malpighiales > Euphorbiaceae > Mercurialis > Mercurialis annua. The sequence continues at coordinate 36,830,625 of NC_065571.1, forward strand.
TTTAGGGACTAAACTGTACTTTAGCCAAATAGGGACTAAACTGTACTTTAGCCAATTTGATATCCGAAATCAAATTAATTACTTTTGTTTAATATTTAAAACAAATTATAAAGTTATTAATTAAAAACTTACTTAAATAAATTATAAAAATGTTCAAGGGCTAAATTGTAATTTAGCCAAATTTGGCACGCTAAGCCAAAAATTATAATAATAATTATCAATTATTAATCTGCTAGCTCAAATATTAATTTTAACTTTTTAAAATAATATAACTAAATTGGCAACTTTTAATTTCAATTGAAATCCCAAAATAGAATTTAAAATCATTTAATTATAATACGATTAATATAAATTTAAATTTCAAAATAATAATGCCCAAGTGAATTAACGATTTAAATGTTTGGCTTAAATCGCTAAAAAGGTGAAACGTTTGGTTTTGTTTTGTAACGTTTGTAAATGTTTGGCTTCAATCGCTAAAAAGGTGAAACGTTTGGTTTTGTTTCGTAATGTTTGTAAACGTTTTTCTTCAATCCCTAAAAATGTGAAACATTTGGTTTTGTTTCGTAACATTTGTAAACGTTTGGCTTCAATCGCTAAAAATATAAAACGTTTGGTTTTGTTTTGTAAGTTTGTAAACGTTTGGCTTAAATTGCTAAAAAGGTGAAACGTTTGGATTTGTTTCGTAACGGCTTTAACGTTTGGCTTAAATCACTAAAAATAGGAAACGTTTGGATTTGTTTCGTAATGTTTGTAAACGTTTGGCTTAAATCGCTAAAAAGGGGAAACATTTGGATTTGTTTCGTAATGTTTTTAACGATGGGATTGGTTTTGTAACATTTTAAACATTTGGCTTACATTACTAATAAGGTGAAACGTTTGGTTTTGTTTCGTAACATTTGTAAACGTTTGTCTTAAATTGCTAAAAAGTTGTAACGTTTGGTTTTGTTTCGTAATGTTTTTTGTTTTGTAACATTTGCAAACGTTTGGCTTAAATCGCTAAAAAGGAGAAACGTATGGATTTTTTTCGTAATGTTTTAAATGTTTATATTGTTTTGTAACGTTTTAAACGTTTGGATTAAATCGCTAAAAATGTGAAATGTTTGGATTTGTTTCGTAACATTTGTAAACTTTTGGCTTAAATCTCTAAAAAGGTGAAATGTTTGGATTTGTTTAGTAACGTTTTAAAGGTATGGATTGGTTTGGTAACGTTTTAAAATTTTGGCTCAAATCGCTAAAAAGGTGGCATGTTTGGATTTGTTTCGTAACGTTTGTAAACGTTTGGCCGCTAAAAAAGGGAAATGTTTGGATTTGTTTTGTAATGTTTATAGACGTTTGGCTTAAATCGCTAAAAACATGAAACGTTTGGTTTTGTTTCGTAACGTTTGTAAACGTTTGGATTTGTTTCGTAACATTTTAAATGTTTGGCTCTAATTGATAAAAAGAGTAAATGTTTGGATTTGTTTCTTAACGTTTGGCTTAAATCGGTATAAAGGTGAAGCGTTTAGATTTGTTTTGTAATGTTTTAAACGTTTGGATTTGTTTCGTAACGATTTAAATGTTTGGCTTAAATCGCTAAAAAGGTGAAACGTTTGGTTTTGTTTCGTAACGTTTGTAAACATTTGTTTTCAATCGCTAAAAAGGTGAAACGTTTGGTTTTGTTTTGTAACGTTTGTAAGTGTTTGGCTTCAATCGCTAAAAAGGTGAAACATTTGGTTTTTTTTCGTAACATTTGTAAACGTTTGGCTTCAATTGCTAAAAAGGTTAAGCGTTTGGTTTTGTTTCGTAACGTTTGTAAATGTTTGGCTTAAATTGCTAAAAAGGTGAAACTTTTGGATTTGTTTCGTAACGTCTTTAACGTTTGGCTCAAATCGCAAAAAATGGGAAACGTTTGGATTGTTTCGTAACATTTGTAAACGTTTGGCTTAAATCGCTAAAAATGGGGGAACGTTTGGATTTGTTTCGTAATCTTTTAAACGATTGGATTGGTTTCGTAAAATTTTAAACGTTGGGCTTAAATCGCTAAAAAGGTTAAACGTTTGGTTTTGTTTTGTAACGTTTGTAAACGTTTGCTTAAATTCCTAAAGAGTTGAAACATTTTTGTTTTGTTTCATAACGTTTGCAAACGTTTGGTATAAATCGCTAAAAATCTAAAACATTTGGATTTGTTTCGTAACGTTTGTAAACGTTTAGCTTAAAGCGCTAAAAAGGTAAAACATTTGGATTTGTTTCTTAACGTTTGACTTAAATCGCTAAAATTGTGAAACGTTTGGGTTTGTTTCGTAACATTTGTAAACATTTAGCTTAAATCGCTAAAAAGGTGAAACGTTTCGATTTGTTTCTTAACGTTTGTAAAGGTTTGGCTTAATTTGTTAAAAATGTCAAACGTTTCGATTTGTTTCGTAACATTTGTAAACGTCTGGGTTAAATCGCTAAAAAAGAGAAACATTTGGATTTGTTTCATAACTTTTGTAAACATTTGGCGTAAATTGCTAAAAAGGTGAAACGTTTTGTTTCGTAACGTTTGTAAACATTTGGCTTAAATCGCTAATAATGTGAAGCGTTTGGATTTGTTTCGTAACGTATTAAATGTTTGGATTGGTTTCGTAACGTCTTAAACGTTTTGCTTAAATCACTAAAAACGGGAAACGTTTTGGTTTATTTCGTAACGTTTGGCTTAAATCGCAAAAAAGGTGAAACGTTTGGATTTGTTTCGTAACATTTTTGGTTTTGTAACGTTTGCAAACGTTTGTCTCAAATCGCTAAAAAGGTGAAACGTTTGGATTTGTTTCGTAACGTTTTAAAGGTTTGGATTGGTTTGGTAACGTATTAAACTTTTGGCTTAAATCGCTAAAAAGGTGACATGTTTGGATTTGTTTCGTAACGTTTGTAAACGTTTGGCCGCAAAAAAGGGAAACGTTTGGATTTGTTTTGTAATGTTTATAGACGTTTGGCTTAAATCGCTAGAAACGTGAAACGTTTAGTTTTGTTTCGTAACGTTTGGATTTGTTTCGTAACATTTTAAATGTTTGGCTCTAATTGATAAAAAGGGGAAATGTTTGGATTTGTTTCTTAACATTTGTAAACGTTTGGCTTAAATCGGTATAAAGGTGAAGCGTTTGGATTTGCTTTGTAATGTTTTAAACATTTGGATTTGTTTCGTAACGATTTAAATGTTTGGCTTAAATCGCTAAAAAGGTGAAACGTTTGGTTTTGTTTCGTAACGTTTGTAAACATTTGTCTTCATTCGCTAAAAAGGTGAAACGTTTGGTTTTGTTTTGTAAAGTTTGTAAATGTTTGGCTTCAATCGCTAAAAAGGTGAAACGTTTGGTTTTGTTTCGTAACGTTTGTAAACGTTTTGCTTCAATCACTAAAAATGTGAAACATTTGGTTTTGTTTCGTAACATTTGTAAACGTTTGGCTTCAATCGCTAAAAATGTAAAACGTTTGGTTTTGTTTCGTAAGTTTGTAAACGTTTGGCTTAAATTGCTAAAAAGGTGAAACATTTGTATTTGTTTCGTAACGGTTTTAACGTTTGGCTTAAATAACTAAAAATGGGAAACGTTTGGATTTGTTTCGTAATGTTTGTAAACGTTTGGCTTAAATCGATAAAAAGGGGAAACATTTGGATTTGTTTCGTAATGTTTTTAACGATTGGATTAGTTTTGTAACTTTTTAAACGTTTGGCTTACATTACTAATAAGGTGAAACGTTTGGTTTTGTTTCGTAACATTTGTAAACATTTGTCTTAAATTGCTAAAAAGTTGTAACGTTTGGTTTTGTTTCGTAATGTTTTTTGTTTTGTAACATTTGCAAACGTTTGGCTTAAATCGCTAAAAAGAAGAAATGTTTCGATTTGTTTCTTAACGTTTGTAAACGTTTGGCTTAAATCGGTATAAAGGTGAAGCGATTAGATTGGTTTTGTAATATTTTAAACGTTTGGATTTGTTTCGTAACGATTTAAATGTTTGACTTAAATCGCTAAAAAGGTGAAACGTGTGGTTTTGTTTCGTAACGTTTATAAACATTTGTTTTCAATCGCTAAAAAGGTGAAACGCTTGGTTTTGTTTTGTAACGTTTGTAAATGTTTGGCTTCAATCGCTAAAAAGGTGAAACATTTGGTTTTGTTTCGTAACATTTATAAACGTTTGGCTTCAATTGCTAAAAAGGTTAAGCGTTTGGTTTTGTTTCGTAACGTTTGTAAATGTTTGGCTTAAATTGCTAAAAAGGTTAAACGTTTGGCTTTGTTTCTTAACGTTTGTAAACGTTTGGCTTAAATCACTAAAATTGTGAAACGTTTGGATTTGTTTTGTAACGTTTGTAAACATTTGGCTTAAATCGCTAAAAAGGTAAAACATTTGGATTTGTTTCGTGACGTTTGTAAACGATTGGCTTAAATCGCTAAAAAGGTGAAACGTTTTGATTTGTTTCTTAACGTTTGTAAACGTTTGGCTTAATTTGTTCAAAATGGCAAACGTTTGGATTTGTTTCGTAACATTTGTAAACGTTTGGTTTAAATCCCTACAAAAGAGAAATATTTGGATTTGTTTCATAATGTTTGTAAACATTTGACGTAAATTGCTAAAAAGGTGAAACGTTTTGTTTCGTAACGTTTGTAAACATTTTGCTTAAATCGCTAAAAACGTGAAACGTTTGGGTTTATTTCGTAACGTTTGGCTTAAATCGCAAAAAATGTGAAACGTTTGGATTTGTTTCGTAACATTTTTGGTTTTGTAACGTTTGCAAACGTTTGGCTTAAATCTCCAAAAAGGTGAAACGTTTAGATTTGTTTCGTAATGTTTTAAAGGTTTGGATTGGTTTTGTAACGTTTTAAACGTTTGGCTTAAATTGTTAAAAAGGTGAAATGTTTGGATTTGTTTCGTAACGTTTGTAAACGTTTGGTTGAAATCGCTAAAAAGGGGAAACGTTTGGTTTTGTTTTTCAACGTTTGTAAACGTTTGGATTTGTTTCTTAACATTTGAAATGTTTGGCTCGAATTGATAAAAAGGGGAAACATTTGTATTTGTTTCTTAACGTTTGTAAACGTTTGGCTTACATCGATATAAAGGTGAAAGGTTTGTATTTGTTTCGTAATATTTTAAACGTTTGGAGTTGCTTGGTAATGATTTAAATGTTTGGCTTAAATCGCTAAAAAGTTGAAATGTTTGGTTTTGTTTCGTAACGTTTCTCTTCAATCGCTAAAAAGGTGAAACGTTTGGTTTTGTTCCGAACCGTTTGTAAACATTTGGCTTCAATCGCTAAAAAGGTGAAACGTTTGGTTTTGTTCCGAACCGTTTGTAAACATTTGGCTTCAATCGCTAAAAATGTGAAACGTTTGGTTTTGTTTCGTAACATTTGTAAACGTTTGGATTTGTTTCATAACTACTTTAACGTTTGGCTTAAATTGCTAAAATTATGAAACGTTTGGATTTGTTTCGTAATGTTTGTAAATGTTTGGCTTAAAAAGCTACAAAGAGAAAACATTTGGATTTGTTTCGTAATGTTTTAAACGTGTGGATTGGTTTCGTAACATTTTAAACATTTGGCTTAAATGGCTGAAATGGTGAAACTTTTGGATTTGTTTCGTAACGTTTTAAACGTTTGGATTGGTTTTATAACGTTTTAAATGTTTGGATTAAATTGCTAAAAAATGTGAAATGTTTGGATTTGTTTCGTAATGTTTGTAAACGTTTGGCTTAAATCGCTAAAAAGGTGAAACATTTGGTTTTGTTTCGTAACATTTGTAAACGTTTGTCTTCAATCGCTAAAAATGGGAAACGTTTGATTTTATTTCGTATCGTTTGTAAACGTTTGGCTTCAATCACTAAAAATGTGAAACATTTGGTTTTTTTTCGTAACATTTGTAAACGTTTGGCTTCAATCGCTAAAAATGTAAAACGTTTGGTTTTGTTTTGTAAGTTTTTAAACGTTTGGCTTAAATTGCTAAAAAGGTGAAACGTTTAGATTTGTTTCGTAACGGCTTTAACGTTTGGCTTAAATAACTAAAAATGGGAAACTTTTGGATTTGTTTCGTAATGTTTGTAAACGTTTGGCTTAAATCGCTAAAAAGGGGAAACGTTTGGATATGTTTCGTAATGTTTTAAACGATTGGATTGGTTTCGTAACATTTTAAATGTTTGGCTTACATTACTAATAAGGTAAAACGTTTGGTTTTATTTCGTAACATTTGTAAATGTTGGCAATTAATCGCAAGTGTACGATATCGCGCAAGTAATATAACTTGGAAGAGCAAGTATCGATCCCACAAGGAACAATGAACTAAACAACTAATTTCTAATATTCTTTAATTGGCTAGTAGAAAAATAAATGGATTTGTGTAAACTAATTATAATCTAAAGTAAATTAACTCAAATAATTAGACTAAAAATCTGAAATCAAACAAATAAATTGAAGTTTAAACAATAATGACAAAAAGCTCAAGGATTGATAATTCCAAATAAACTAGTAGAAGAATGAATCAAAATTTATCTAGTGATTTTATTATGAATCGAGCTATTCTAATGCACCGAATCCCGCTCTCTCAAGCCTCAAAGATTCAAATAAAATCAGAACCTAATTAGCTAATCAATTATTAACTTGCTCTCACAATATTAAAACTGAATTAAATAACTAAACTGTAATTATGAAGCAAACTCAACGACTACCTAAATTCAAACCCGCTCTCACGGTGTTTTCCTCTAAGTTTTTAATTACCTATGTCTATTTAATTAACAATCTCTCAATTAGTTAATTAAACACAAAATCATAAACTAAGTGATCAAATTAATTTAAGCATTAATCTTAGTAATTAAAACACAATTTCACTCACTTAATAAATCTTAATCCAATTCGAAAACTAATCTAAGTGTTCATATCAATCCCCGAACAAAGGATTTAGTTATGCATGCTTAAGCTTAAATTAAACAAAGAAGAAGATGAAGAATTAAACATAATTATAACAATAAATACCGGAGTTGTCAATTTCGGAAGAATCGTCTAGATTAAACTTGAAATCTTCACAATCGTTCTTTGCAGAAACTAATCATAAACTACTTATAAACTGCTGAGAAACAGAAGCTAAAACGCTATTTTAAGAGAATGAAAATAAAACTAATGTATTCTAATTATTAAAACTAGTCTATTACAAGGTCTTTATATAGAGGAGGAAGCTCTGGAATCTTTTAAGTCGATTGACGAATCCAATTTGAAATAGGAGTTCCGGTTGTAGTCGTAAAAGGAGATTAAGTCCAAGTCCAATTCTGATTAGGCAAAATTCAGCTCTTTCCCGGTCGTACCTCTCTTTCTCGTTCGAGACATGCCTAAATTCTTCATGATTCTCGTACGTACCTTGGCTTCCCGTTCGAAAAAGCTTTGACCGAGAGAAAATTCTCGTTTGCCCATCCTTGGTTTCGAACGTACCTTCACCTTTTCACTTGGGTCTCGTTCGAGAATGGCTTTCTCGTTCGAGACTCAAGCAAAAACTTCATGGTTCCTGTTCGGGAATACATTATTTCGAACGGGAACATCCTTTTACTGTTGAAATTTCGTTCGAGAATTCATAATCTTTTCTTACGACATTAATTTCTTCGTCCGCAAGCTACGCTTTTACTCCAACGCTTAATCCACCATAAATTAGCTCCAAATACTCGATTTTCACCTAATTTCCACTGAAACACTAACAAACACTATCAAACATAAAAATGCCAAATAATGTACAAAATTGATACTAAACGTGATAAAAAACCGAGTAAAATCGACCCTAATTATAGGAGTAAAATACTCCTATCAGTAAACATTTGACTTCAATCGATAAAAAGGTGAAATGTTTGGTTTTGTTTCGTAACGTTTGTAAACGTTTGGCTTAAATTGCTAAGAAGGTGAAACGTTTGGATTTATTTCATAACGGCTTTAACGTTTGGCTTAAATAGCTACAAAGGGGAAACGTTTGGATTTGTTTCGTAATGTTTTAAACGTTTGGATTGGTTTCATAACATTTTAAACGTTTGGCTTAAATCGCTAAAAAGGTGAAACTTTTGGATTTGTTTCGTAACATTTTAAACGTTTGGATTGGTTTTGTAACGTTTTATACGTTTGGATTAAATCGCTAAAAAATGTGAAATGTTTGGATTTATTTTGTAACGTTTGGCTTAAATCGCTAAAAAGGTGAAACATTTGGTTTTGTTCCGTAACATTTGTAAACGTTTGTCTTCAATCGCTTAAAACGTTAAACGTTTGGTTTTATTTCGTAACGTTTGTAAACGTTTGGCTTCAATCACTAAAAATGTGAAACATTTTGTTTTGTTTCGTAACATTTGTAAACGTTTGGCTTCAATCGCTAAAAATGTAAAACGTTTGGTTTTTTTTGTAAGTTTGTAAACGTTTGGCTTAAATTGCTAAAAAGGTGAAACGTTTGTATTTGTTTCGAAACGGCTTTGACGTTTGGCTTAAATCACTAAAAATTGGATACGTTTGGATTTGTTTCGTAATGTTTGTAAACGTTTGGCTTAAATCGCTAAAAAGGGGAAACGTTTGAATTTGTTTCGTAATGTTTTAAACGATTGGATCGGTTTCGTAACATTTAACACGTTTGCCTTACATTACTAATAAGGTGAAACGTTTGGTTTTGTTTCGTAACATTTGTAAACGTTTGTCTTAAATTGCTAAAAAGTTGAAACGTTTGGTTTCGTTTCGTAATGTTTTTTGTTTTGTAACGTTTGCAAACGTTTGGCTTAAATCGCTAAAAAGGAGAAACGTGTGGATTTTTTTCGTAATGTTTTAAACGTTTGTATTGGTTTTGTAACGTTTTAAACCTTTGGATTAAATAGCTAAAAAATGTGAAATGTTTGGATTTGTTTCGTAACGTTTGTAAACTTTTGGCTTAAATCTCTAAAAAGGTGAAATGTTTGGATTTGTTTAGTAACGTTTTAAAGGTTTGGATTGGTTTGGTAACGATTTAAACTTTTGGCTCAAATCGCTAAAAAGGTGACATGTTTGGATTTGTTTCATAACGTTTGTAAACGTTTGGCCGCTAGAAAGGGGAAATGTTTTGATTTGTTTTGTAATGTTTATAGACGTTTGGCTTAAATCGCTAAAAACATGAAACGTTTGGTTTTGTTTCGTAACGTTTGTAAACGTTTGGATTTGTTTCGTAACATTTTAAATGTTTGGCTCTAATTAATAAAAAGGGGAAATGTTTGGATTTGTATCTTAATGTTTGTAAACATTTGGCTTAAATCGGTATAAAGGTGAAGCGTTTGGATTTGTTTTGTAATGTTTTAAACGTTTGGATTTGTTTCGTAACGATTTAAATGTTTGGCCTAAATCGCTAAAAAGGTGAAACGTTTGGTTTTGTTTCGTAACGTTTGTAAACATTTGTCTTCAATCGCTAAAAAGGTGAAACGTTTGGTTTTGTTTTGTAACGTTTGTAAATGTTTGACTTCAATTGCTAAAAAGGTGAAACATTTGGTTTTGTTTCGTAACATTTGTAAACGTTTGGCTTCAATTGCTAAAAAGGTTAAGCGTTTGGTTTTGTTTCGTAATGTTTGTAAATGTTTGGCTTAAATTGCTAAAAAGGTGAAACGTTTGGATTTGTTTCGTAACGGCTTTAACGTTTGGCTCAAATCGCAAAAAATGGGAAACGTTTGGATTGTTTCGTAACATTTGTAAACGTTTGGCTTAAATAGCTAAAAATGGGGGAACCTTTGGATTTATTTCGTAATCTTTTAAACAAGTGGATTGGTTTCCTAACATTTTAAACGTTGGGCTTAAATTGCTAAAAAGGTTAAACGTTTGGTTTTGTTTTGCAACGTTTGTAAACGTTTGGCTTAAATTGCTAAAAAGTTCAAATATTTTTGTTTTGTTTCATAACGTTTGTAAACGTTTTGGATTTGTTTCGTAATCTTTTAAACGATTGGATTGGTTTCGTAACATTTTAAATGTTGGGCTTAAATTGCTAAAAAGGTTAAAAGTTTGGTTTTGTTTTGTAACGTTTGTAAATGTTTGGCTTAAATTGCTAAAAAGTTGAAACATTTTTGTTTTGTTTCATAACGTTTGTAAACGTTTGGTATAAATCGCGAAAAATGTAAAACATTTGGATTTGTTTCGTAACGTTTGTAAACATTTAGCTTAAAGCGCTAAAAAGGTGAAACATTTGGATTTGTTTCTTAACGTTTGTAAACGTTTGGCTTAAATCGCTAAAATTGTGAAAAGTTTGGATTTGTTTCGTAACGTTTGTAAACATTTGGCTTAAATCGCTAAAAAGGTAAAACGTTTGGATTTGTTTCGTAATGTTTGTAAACGATTGGCTTAAATCGCAAAAAAGGTGAAACATTTCGATTTGTTTCTTAACGTTTGTAAAGGTTTGGCTTAATTTGTTAAAAATGTCAAACGTTTCGATTTGTTTCGTAACATTTGTAAACGTCTGGGTTAAATCGCTAAAAAAGAGAAACATTTGGATTTGTTTCGTAACTTTTGTAAACATTTGGCGTAAATTGCTAAAAAGGTGAAACGTTTTGTTTCGTAACGTTTGTAAACATTTGGCTTAAATCGCTAATAATGTGAAGCGTTTGGATTTGTTTCGTAACGTATTAAATGTTTGGATTGGTTTCGTAACGTCTTAAACGTTTTGCTTAAATCACTAAAAACGGGAAACGTTTTGGTTTATTTCGTAACGTTTGGCTTAAATCGCAAAAAAGGTGAAACGTTTGGATTTGTTTCGTAACATTTTTGGTTTTGTAACGTTTGCAAACGTTTGTCTCAAATCGCTAAAAAGGTGAAACGTTTGGATTTGTTTCGTAACGTTTTAAAGGTTTGGATTGGTTTGGTAACGTTTTAAACTTTTGGCTTAAATCGCTAAAAAGGTGACATGTTTGGATTTGTTTCGTAACGTTTGTAAACGTTTGGCCGCAAAAAAGGGAAACGTTTGGATTTGTTTTGTAATGTTTATAGACGTTTGGCTTAAATCGCTAGAAACGTGAAACGTTTAGTTTTGTTTCGTAACGTTTGGATTTGTTTCGTAACATTTTAAATGTTTGGCTCTAATTGATAAAAAGGGGAAATGTTTGGATTTGTTTCTTAACGTTTGTAAACGTTTGGCTTAAATTGGTATAAAGGTGAAGCGTTTGGATTTGCTTTATAATGTTTTAAACATTTGGATTTGTTTCGTAACGATTTAAATGTTTGGCTTAAATCGCTAAAAAGGTGAAACGTTTGGTTTTGTTTCGTAACGTTTGTAAACATTTGTCTTCATTCGCTAAAAAGGTGAAACGTTTGGTTTTGTTTTGTAAAGTTTGTAAATGTTTGGCTTCAATCGCTAAAAAGGTGAAACGTTTGGTTTTGTTTCGTAACGTTTGTAAACGTTTTGCTTCAATCACTAAAAATGTGAAACATTTGGTTTTGTTTCGTAACATTTGTAAACGTTTGGCTTCAATCGCTAAAAATGTAAAACGTTTGGTTTTGTTTCGTAAGTTTGTAAACGTTTGGCTTAAATTGCTAAAAAGGTGAAACATTTGTATTTGTTTCGTAACGGTTTTAACGTTTGGCTTAAATAACTAAAAATGGGAAACGTTTGGATTTGTTTCGTAATGTTTGTAAACGTTTGGCTTAAATCGATAAAAAGGGGAAACATTTGGATTTGTTTCGTAATGTTTTTAACGATTGGATTAGTTTTGTAACTTTTTAAACGTTTGGCTTACATTACTAATAAGGTGAAACGTTTGGTTTTGTTTCGTAACATTTGTAAATGTTTGTCTTAAATTGCTAAAAAGTTGTAACGTTTGGTTTTGTTTCGTAATGTTTTTTGTTTTGTAACATTTGCAAACGTTTGGCTTAAATCGCTAAAAAGAAGAAATGTTTCGATTTGTTTCTTAACGTTTGTAAACGTTTGGCTTAAATCGGTATAAAGGTGAAGCGATTAGATTGGTTTTGTAATGTTTTAAACGTTTGGATTTGTTTCGTAACGATTTAAATGTTTGACTTAAATCGCTAAAAAGGTGAAACGTGTGGTTTTGTTTCGTAACGTTTATAAACATTTGTTTTCAATCGCTAAAAAGGTGAAACGCTTGGTTTTGTTTTGTAACGTTTGTAAATGTTTGGCTTCAATCGCTAAAAAGGTGAAACATTTGGTTTTGTTTCGTAACATTTATAAACGTTTGGCTTCAATTGCTAAAAAGGTTAAGCGTTTGGTTTTGTTTCGTAACGTTTGTAAATGTTTGGCTTAAATTGCTAAAAAGGTTAAACGTTTGGCTTTGTTTCTTAACGTTTGTAAACGTTTGGCTTAAATCACTAAAATTGTGAAACGTTTGGATTTGTTTTGTTACGTTTGTAAACATTTGGCTTAAATCGCTAAAAAGGTAAAACATTTGGATTTGTTTCGTGACGTTTGTAAACGATTGGCTTAAATCGCTAAAAAGGTGAAACGTTTTGATTTGTTTCTTAACGTTTGTAAACGTTTGGCTTAATTTGTTCAAAATGGCAAACGTTTGGATTTGTTTCGTAACATTTGTAAACGTTTGGTTTAAATCCCTACAAAAGAGAAATATTTGGATTTGTTTCATAATGTTTGTAAACATTTGACGTAAATTGCTAAAAAGGTGAAACGTTTTGTTTCGTAACGTTTGTAAACATTTTGCTTAAATCGCTAAAAACGTGAAACGTTTGGGTTTATTTCGTAACGTTTGGCTTAAATCGCAAAAAATGTGAAACGTTTGGATTTGTTTCGTAACATTTTTGGTTTTGTAACGTTTGCAAACGTTTGGCTTAAATCTCTAAAAAGGTGAAACGTTTAGATTTGTTTCGTAATGTTTTAAAGGTTTGGATTGGTTTTGTAACGTTTTAAACGTTTGGCTTAAATTGTTAAAAAGGTGAAATGTTTGGATTTGTTTCGTAACGTTTGTAAACGTTTGGTTGAAATCGCTAAAAAAGGGAAACGTTTGGTTTTGTTTTTCAACGTTTGTAAACGTTTGGATTTGTTTCTTAACATTTAAAATGTTTGGCTCGAATTGATAAAAAGGGGAAACGTTTGGATTTGTTTCTTAACGTTTGTAAACGTTTGGCTTACATCGATATAAAGGTGAAAGGTTTGGATTTGTTTCGTAATATTTTAAACGTTTGGAGTTGCTTGGTAATGATTTAAATGTTTGGCTTAAATCGCTAAAAAGTTGAAATGTTTGGTTTTGTTTCGTAACGTTTCTCTTCAATCGCTAAAAAGGTGAAACGTTTGGTTTTGTTCCGAACCGTTTGTAAACATTTGGCTTCAATCGCTAAAAATGTGAAACGTTTGGTTTTGTTTCGTAACATTTGTAAACGTTTGGCTTCAATCGATAAAGAGGTGAAATGTTTGGTTTTGTTTCGTAACTTTTATAAACGTTTGGCTTAAATTGCTAAGAAGGTGAAACGTTTGGATTTGTTTCATAATTACTTTAACGTTTGGCTTAAATTGCTAAAATTATGAAACGTTTGGATTTGTTTCGTAATGTTTGTAAATGTTTGGCTTAAAAAGCTACAAAGAGAAAACATTTGGATTTGTTTCGTAATGTTTTAAACGTGTGGATTGGTTTCGTAACATTTTAAACGTTTGGCTTAAATGGCTGAAATGGTGAAACTTTTGGATTTGTTTCGTAACGTTTTAAACGTTTGGATTGGTTTTATAACGTTTTAAATGTTTGGATTAAATTGCTAAAAAATGTGAAATGTTTGGATTTGTTTCGTAACGTTTGTAAACGTTTGGCTTAAATCGCTAAAAAGGTGAAACATTTGGTTTTGTTTCGTAACATTTGTAAACGTTTGTCTTCAATCGCTAAAAATGGGAAACGTTTGGTTTTATTTCGTATCGTTTGTAAACGTTTGGCTTCAATCACTAAAAATGTGAAACATTTGGTTTTTTTTCGTAACATTTGTAAACGTTTGGCTTCAATCGCTAAAAATGTAAAACGTTTGGTTTTGTTTTGTAAGTTTGTAAACGTTTGGCTTAAATTGCTAAAAAGGTGAAACGTTTAGATTTGTTTCGTAACGGCTTTAACGTTTGGCTTAAATAACTAAAAATGGGAAACTTTTGGATTTGTTTCGTAATGTTTGTAAACGTTTGGCTTAAATCGCTAAAAAGGGGAAACGTTTGGATATGTTTCGTAATGTTTTAAACGATTGGATTGGTTTCGTAACATTTTAAATGTTTGGCTTACATTACTAATAAGGTAAAACGTTTGGTTTTATTTCGTAACATTTGTAAATGTTGGCAATTAATCGCAAGTGTACGATATCGCGCAAGTAATATAACTTGGAAGAGCAAGTATCGATCCCACAAGGAACAATGAACTAAACAACTAATTTCTAATATTCTTTAATTGGCTAGTAGAAAAATAAATGGATTTGTGTAAACTAATTATAATCTAAAGTAAATTAACTCAAATAATTAGACTAAAAATCTGAAATCAAACAAATAAATTGAAGTTTAAACAATAATGACAAAAAGCTCAAGGATTGATAATTCCAAATAAACTAGTAGAAGAATGGATCAAAATTTATCTAGTGATTTTATTATGAATCGAGCTATTCTAATGCACCGAATCCCGCTCTCTCAAGCCTCAAAGATTCAAATAAAATCAGAACCTAATTAGCTAATCAATTATTAACTTGCTCTCACAATATTAAAACTGAATTAAATAACTAAACTGTAATTATGAAGCAAACTCAACGACTACCTAAATTCAAACCCGCTCTCACGGTGTTTTCCTCTAAGTTTTTAATTACCTATGTCTATTTAATTAACAATCTCTCAATTAGTTAATTAAACACAAAATCATAAACTAAGTGATCAAATTAATTTAAGCATTAATCTTAGTAATTAAAACACAATTTCACTCACTTAATAAATCTTAATCCAATTCGAAAACTAATCTAAGTGTTCATATCAATCCCCGAACGAAGGATTTAGTTATGCATGCTTAAGCTTAAATTAAACAAAGAAGAAGATGAAGAATTAAACATAATTATAACAATAAATACCGGAGTTGTCAATTTCGGAAGAATCGTCTAGATTAAACTTGAAATCTTCACAATCGTTCTTTGCAGAAACTAATCATAAACTACTTATAAACTGCTGAGAAACAGAAGCTAAAACGCTATTTTAAGAGAATGAAAATAAAACTAATGTATTCTAATTATTAAAACTAGTCTATTACAAGGTCTTTATATAGAGGAGGAAGCTCTGGAATCTTTTAAGTCGATTGACGAATCCAATTTGAAATAGGAGTTCCGGTTGTAGTCGTAAAAGGAGATTAAGTCCAAGTCCAATTCTGATTAGGCAAAATTCAGCTCTTTCCCGGTCGTACCTCTCTTTCTCGTTCGAGACATGCCTAAATTCTTCATGATTCTCGTACGTACCTTGGCTTCCCGTTCGAAAAAGCTTTGACCGAGAGAAAATTCTCGTTTGCCCATCCTTGGTTTCGAACGTACCTTCACCTTTTCACTTGGGTCTCGTTCGAGAATGGCTTTCTCGTTCGAGACTCAAGCAAAAACTTCATGGTTCCTGTTCGGGAATACATTATTTCGAACGGGAACATCCTTTTACTGTTGAAATTTCGTTCGAGAATTCATAATCTTTTCTTACGACATTAATTTCTTCGTCCGCAAGCTACGCTTTTACTCCAACGCTTAATCCACCATAAATTAGCTCCAAATACTCGATTTTCACCTAATTTCCACTGAAACACTAACAAACACTATCAAACATAAAAATGCCAAATAATGTACAAAATTGATACTAAACGTGATAAAAAACCGAGTAAAATCGACCCTAATTATAGGAGTAAAATACTCCTATCAGTAAACATTTGACTTCAATCGATAAAAAGGTGAAATGTTTGGTTTTGTTTCGTAATGTTTGTAAACGTTTGGCTTAAATTGCTAAGAAGGTGAAACGTTTGGATTTATTTCATAACGGCTTTAACGTTTGGCTTAAATAGCTACAAAGGGGAAACGTTTGGATTTGTTTCGTAATGTTTTAAACGTTTGGATTGGTTTCATAACATTTTAAACGTTTGGCTTAAATCGCTAAAAAGGTGAAACTTTTGGATTTGTTTCGTAACATTTTAAACGTTTGGATTGGTTTTGTAACGTTTTATACGTTTGGATTAAATCGCTAAAAAATGTGAAATGTTTGGATTTATTTTGTAACGTTTGGCTTAAATCGCTAAAAAGGTGAAACATTTGGTTTTGTTCCGTAACATTTGTAAACGTTTGTCTTCAATCGCTTAAAACGTTAAACGTTTGGTTTTATTTCGTAACGTTTGTAAACGTTTGGCTTCAATCACTAAAAATGTGAAACATTTGGTTTTGTTTCGTAACATTTGTAAACGTTTGGCTTCAATCGCTAAAAATGTAAAACGTTTGGTTTTTTTTGTAAGTTTGTAAACGTTTGGCTTAAATTGCTAAAAAGGTGAAACGTTTGTATTTGTTTCGAAACGGCTTTGACGTTTGGCTTAAATCACTAAAAATTGGAAACGTTTGGATTTGTTTCGTAATGTTTGTAAACGTTTGGCTTAAATCGCTAAAAAGGGGAAACGTTTGAATTTGTTTCGTAATGTTTTAAACGATTGGATCGGTTTCGTAACATTTAAAACGTTTGCCTTACATTACTAATAAGGTGAAACGTTTGGTTTTGTTTCGTAACATTTGTAAACGTTTGTCTTAAATTGCTAAAAAGTTGAAACGTTTGGTTTCGTTTCGTAATGTTTTTTGTTTTGTAACGTTTGCAAACGTTTGGCTTAAATCGCTAAAAAGGAGAAACGTGTGGATTTTTTTCGTAATGTTTTAAACGTTTGTATTGGTTTTGTAACGTTTTAAACCTTTGGATTAAATAGCTAAAAAATGTGAAATGTTTGGATTTGTTTCGTAACGTTTGTAAACTTTTGGCTTAAATCTCTAAAAAGGTGAAATGTTTGGATTTGTTTAGTAACGTTTTAAAGGTTTGGATTGGTTTGGTAACGATTTAAACTTTTGGCTCAAATCGCTAAAAAGGTGACATGTTTGGATTTGTTTCATAACGTTTGTAAACGTTTGGCCGCTAGAAAGGGGAAATGTTTTGATTTGTTTTGTAATGTTTATAGACGTTTGGCTTAAATCGCTAAAAACATGAAACGTTTGGTTTTGTTTCGTAACGTTTGTAAACGTTTGAATTTGTTTCGTAACATTTTAAATGTTTGGCTCTAATTAATAAAAAGGGGAAATGTTTGGATTTGTATCTTAACGTTTGTAAACATTTGGCTTAAATCGGTATAAAGGTGAAGCGTTTGGATTTGTTTTGTAATGTTTTAAACGTTTGGATTTGTTTCGTAACGATTTAAATGTTTGGCCTAAATCGCTAAAAAGGTGAAACGTTTGGTTTTGTTTCGTAACGTTTGTAAACATTTGTCTTCAATCGCTAAAAAGGTGAAACGTTTGGTTTTGTTTTGTAACGTTTGTAAATGTTTGACTTCAATTGCTAAAAAGGTGAAACATTTGGTTTTGTTTCGTAACATTTGTAAACGTTTGGCTTCAATTGCTAAAAAGGTTAAGCGTTTGGTTTTGTTTCGTAATGTTTGTAAATGTTTGGCTTAAATTGCTAAAAAGGTGAAACGTTTGGATTTGTTTCGTAACGGCTTTAACGTTTGGCTCAAATCGCAAAAAATGGGAAACGTTTGGATTGTTTCGTAACATTTGTAAACGTTTGGCTTAAATAGCTAAAAATGGGGGAACCTTTGGATTTATTTCGTAATCTTTTAAACAAGTGGATTGGTTTCCTAACATTTTAAACGTTGGGCTTAAATTGCTAAAAAGGTTAAACGTTTGGTTTTGTTTTGCAACGTTTGTAAACGTTTGGCTTAAATTGCTAAAAAGTTCAAATATTTTTGTTTTGTTTCATAACGTTTGTAAACGTTTTGGATTTGTTTCGTAATCTTTTAAACGATTGGATTGGTTTCGTAACATTTTAAATGTTGGGCTTAAATTGCTAAAAAGGTTAAACGTTTGGTTTTGTTTTGTAACGTTTGTAAATGTTTGGCTTAAATTGCTAAAAAGTTGAAACATTTTTGTTTTGTTTCATAACGTTTGTAAACGTTTGGTATAAATCGCGAAAAATGTAAAACATTTGGATTTGTTTCGTAACGTTTGTAAACATTTAGCTTAAAGCGCTAAAAAGGTGAAACATTTGGATTTGTTTCTTAACGTTTGTAAACGTTTGGCTTAAATCGCTAAAATTGTGAAAAGTTTGGATTTGTTTCGTAACGTTTGTAAACATTTGGCTTAAATCGCTAAAAAGGTAAAACGTTTGGATTTGTTTCGTAATGTTTGTAAACGATTGGCTTAAATCGCAAAAAAGGTGAAACATTTCGATTTGTTTCTTAACGTTTGTAAACGTTTGGCTTAATTTGTTAAAAATGTCAAATGTTTGGATTTGTTCCGTAACATTTGTAAACGTTTGGCTTAAATCGCTAAAAAAGAGAAACATTTGGATTTGTTTCATAACTTTTGTAAACATTTGGCGTAAATTGCTAAAAAGGTGAAACGTTTTGTTTCGTAACGTTTGTAAACATTTGGCTTAAATCGCTAAAAATGTGAAGCGTTTGGATTTGTTTCGTAACGTTTTAAATGTTTGGATTGGTTTCGTAACGTCTTAAACGTTTTGCTTAAATCGCTAAAAAGGTGAAACGTTTGGGTTTATTTCGTAACGTTTGGCTTAAATCGCAAAAAAGGTGAAATGTTTGGATTTGTTTCGTAACATTTTTGGTTTTGTAACGTTTGCAAACGTTTGGCTTAAATCCCTAAAAAGGTGAAACGTTTGGATTTGTTTCGTAATGTTTTAAAGGTTTGGATTGGTTTTGTAACGTTTTAAACGTTTGGCTTAAATTGTTAAAAAGGTGAAATGTTTGGATTTGTTTCTTAACGTTTGTAAACGTTTGGTTAAAATCGCTAAAAAGGGGAAACGTTTGGTTTTGTTTTGTAACGTTTGTAAACGTTTGGATTTGTTTCTTAACATTTGAAATGTTTTGCTCGAATTGATAAAAAGGGGAAACGTTTGGATTTGTTTCTTAACGTTTGTAAATGTTTGGCTTACATCGATATAAAGGTGAAACGTTTGGATTTGTTTCGTAATATTTTAAACGTTTGGATTTGTTTGGTAATGATTTAAATGTTTGGCTTAAATCGCTAAAATGTTGAAACGTTTGGTTTTGTTTCGTAACGTTTCTCTTCAATCGCTAAAAAGTTGAAACGTTTGGTTTTGTTTCGAAACGTTTGTAAACATTTGGCTTCAATCGCTACAAATGGTAAACGTTTGGTTTTGTTTCGTAACATTTGTAAACGTTTGGCTTCGATCGATAAAAAGGTTAAATGTTTGGTTTTGTTCCGTAACGTTTGTAAACGTTTGGCTTAAATTGCAAAGAAGGTGTGTAATATCCCGTATTTTTAAATTATATATTTAAAAAAAAAATTAAATTATTATAATTTTTGCATTTCGTCAAGCTTTAACTAATTTATTATTATTATTGTATATTTTTATTTAATTTTATTTTAGTCGCTCGTTAATTCGATCGTGGTCCGATTCGTGTTTAGTGTGTATTAGTTTAGTGTGTATTATTAAATTTTAATAGAAAAAAAAGAACAGAAAAAAAAAAAGAAAAGAAAAGCATTGTTAAGTATTGCATGAATAGTCCATGCAATGGGCAATTCTTTGTACCACGTTGGTGAGCCATTAGTTCAAATAGCCATTTTATTCATTCCATGTGAAAGCCCATTGGCTTGTGCCATTACATTATCCCATCACGCCAAATTGTATTCTTCTTTTCTTTTGGTTACAGTATCACTGCTGCTTCACGTCTTCTTTTTCCTAACCTAATAATTTCTTCATCACTTTAAATCAAACTCAGCCGCCACCCTTCTCCTCTCAATCCCAAAAATTATAACGTTCGTTTTTCTCGTTTCATTCACGTCAATCCGGTAAGTAATTCTCATTGTTCTTATGCTTTTGTTTCGACATCGCATCACCGATTTTAACCATTATCTCTATCGTTTAGGTATAATTCTGAGTTGTGTTTGATTAGTTCATATATTCCGGTTGTTCTCTATCATCGCTACGTTTCGGAATCAATAACGGTACGTGAAACTATCTCGTTTAAAAGCCGCTACGGTTCGTCGCTTTTTCTTGTTCTCACTAATAACTGCCGTTCTTTTGATTATAATTCGGCTGTCTGGATCGTTTCCTTATGATCTATATTTGTTGTTAAGTTGTGATTGCTCGTCTTTGTCGCCGTCTCGATTCGCCGTGTCCGTGCGTGATAGATTGCCATTCTTCTTGTTATTGCTCTGAATCTTCATGCTTGTTGGTGGTGTTTTCTTTCATGAATGTTAGGGTGTAAACTTGTGATTGAAGTTGGCTTATGGGTTTTGGTAAAGGTTTATATATTTCTACTGTTAATAATTGTGTTTCATTGAAAAAGGGATATTAAACTCCCTGGGTCACTAAAATTACCTCGAATTATATAATGATCATTAAACTTGATTTTATTACAAAATGGTTACTGAACTATACCTTTTGTTACAAAGGG
Organism: Mercurialis annua; assembly: GCF_937616625.2. Lineage (NCBI taxonomy): Eukaryota > Viridiplantae > Streptophyta > Magnoliopsida > Malpighiales > Euphorbiaceae > Mercurialis > Mercurialis annua. The sequence continues at coordinate 36,851,198 of NC_065571.1, forward strand.
GTGTCACTCATATAAAACGCAACGTTTTTGCTTACATGGCAAGCTTTAACTACAAAAAGGTACATAGTTCAGTGACCTTTTTGCAATAAAAAGTTTAACTCAATGACTTTTTCGTAATTCATGAAAAGTTTAGTATTCTTTTTATAACAACTTAAGCATGAAAACGATGTGTTTTATACGAGTGACAACCTCTTGTAATAAAAGGTAAAGTTCAGTGACAATTTTGTAACAAAATGAAGTTTAGTGATCATTATGTAATTCGAGGTAACCCTAATGACCCAGGGAGTTGGATATTAAACTCCACAGGTGACTCAAGTCTCAGGTAATTTCAAAAAGGTCACTAAAGTTAATTTTCTAACAAAATGGTCACTGAACTATACCTTTTATTACAAAAGGGTTCACCCATATAAAACGACGTAAAATCCTAACATTTTTGCTTACGTGGCATGCCAAAATTACAAAAAGGAATATAGTTCAGTGACCTTTTTGTAATAAAAGGAATAACCCAATGATTTTTTTATAGTTCACAAAAAGTTTAATGTTCTTTTCGTAACAATAGAAATATTTTTGTAATAAAAGGCATAGTTCAGTGACCATTTTGTATGAAAATTGACTTTAATGACCATTTTGAAATTTCCTGAGACTTGAGTGACTCAGGGAGTTTAATATCAAAAGTAATGGCGGCAGGAACATGAGCTGAATTGTGCTTTTGAATTAAAAGGATGGTTAAATGTCATGTGTAATCACCAAGTTATTTTATTGCAATCAATTGAATCCCTTAAGTTAGTTTTACCTATCGAATTCGGTTTGATAATAACTTAAACTCGTTTAATTTTAAATAGAAAATTTGGATACGTTAAATATTTTTATAACTTAAATTAATATAATTACCAGATAATTATATTTTATTTTTAATTGAAATGTCAATTTGGCTAAATTACAATTTTGCCCCTAAAGGTTTCTAAAAGTTTATTCAAAATTTATTTTTACCTATAGGGTAACTTGTTGGATTTTGTTTATCCTATAAATTACTATATCGGAAAACGAACAATTAAATTAATTTCGAATATCGAATTGTCATGAATTTGGCTAAATTACAATTTAACCCCTGAACGTTTTTATAACTTATTTAAGTAAGTTTTTGGGTTAGTAACTTTATACTTTGTTTTAATTATAACAAAAGTAATTAATTTGATTTTGGGTACCTAATTGGCTAAAGTACAGTTTAGTCCCTAAACTTTTATAGACTTAAAATAATTAAGTTTTGGTTGTAACTTGGGTTACTTGAATTATAAGATATTAAATTCTATTTAATATAGATAATTGTTTTATTAAAGTATTTTAAATTATAAACTCGGGTTTATAAATTTAATAAAGTTTTGTTTTGGGTTAGACTGTGGTCGCCCAACAAGTGGGAAGAAGCTTGGTAGTTTTTAATAACTCGGGTGACTCACTGATATGGATTTTAACTTGGGTTAAATTAAATTGTTTAATAAATTACTTGAATTGTAATTTAATATATATACCTATATGATTTGATTTTTATAACTTGGGTTATAGTTTTAATACGTTTTAATCTTATGTGTTTGATTATACATTGGCGTGTTGTTGTGTGTACTAGTCCTATGTGGTGTTTAGTACTCTTTAGAGTTAGGGTCTGATTTTAATTATGATTTTAATATTTTTTTTTGGCCCGTCGACTGTTCGTACTTCAGAGGCGAACCAGAGTTAGGTGCTTGTCAAGTTTCACGAGGAATAGCAAGCAGTGAGTTTATATCTCTATTTACCTCTTTATTAAGCAAATGTATTATTTTGTATATATATATGTATAAGCAGCTTTTGAACTGTTTTCGGCATTGTGGATTTGATTTGGAACGTGCTACTCGATGGGCATCATCGGGACTGCGTGCGCACCGGTAAAGATTATGGTATTGAGGTAGGTTTGAGATACGTCTCACCTTAGTGAGGGCACCGGTGGAAGATACGTCTCCTGGGCTCACTATTTATTAAGTGATAGTCGGGGATCGGTTATTGAGATACGTCTCACCGACACGACAATGGATTTAGAATTGTGGTTTAGGGTTTCATTGATAATCCATAATGAAAATGTTTTATTAAACGTTTTAAAGGTTTTTAACTTAATAAATGTAAATGGTTATATAAACTCTACTCAGTAAATCTGACCCCGTTGTTTTCCAAAATTTTCCAGGTTTATGATTTGAGCATTGGTCGATCTCCGTTTCTTCATTCTCGGAGGTTCCTTATTTTATTTTTCAGAATAAAAGAGTCGAACTGTTTTAAACTCTTAGACCGCAGTAGTAGTATTAGAGTATTTATGATTAGTCTTTTATTATATTTTAGACTGCTGATTGTTGGTGATTACTTTATCGCTTTTGGCATGATTACAGTAACTATGGTATTTATATTATATTGCCATACTGTTGGAGTTATAATTTCAGATAAGTATACTTTGAATATATGTTGCTTATTGTACTGCTAGACTAGGCTGAAGTCTCGGTTGCCCCCGAGCATGTGGTTTTCTGCAGGTACATTGTTTTTAAATGATATAAGTTGGTTATCCGCAAGGCTAGCTACGGGTTTTGGTACAACCATACCCATACCCTAGCGCCGGTCACGATTCATGAAAATGGGTCGTGACAAGGTGAAACGTTTGGATTTGTTTCGTAACGGCTTTAACGTTTGGCTTAAATTGCTAAAAATATGAAACGTTTGGATTTGTTTCGTAACGTTTGTAAATTTTTGGCTTAAATAGCTACAAAGGGGAAGCTTTTCGATTTGTTCCGTAATGTTTTAAACGTTTGGATTGGTTTCGTAACATTTTAAACGTTTGGCTTAAATCGCTAAAAAGGTGAAACTTTTGGATTTGTTTCGTAACGTTTTAAACGTTTGGATTGGTTTTGTAACCTTTGAAACGTTTGGATTAAATCGCTAAAAAATGTGAAATGTTTGGTTTTATTTCGTAACGTTTGTAAACGTTTGGCTTAAATCGCTAAAAAGGTGAAACATTTGGTTTGTTTTCGTAACATTTGTAAACGTTTCTCTTCAATCGCTAAAAATGTGAAACATTTGGTTTTGTTTCGTAACATTTGTAAACGTTTGCCTTCAATTGCTAAAAATGTAAAACGTTTGGTTTTGTTTTGTAAGTTTGTAAACGTTTGGCTTAAATTGCTAAAAAGGTGAAACGTTTGGACTTGTTTCTGTCACGACCCATTTTCATGAATCGCGACCGGCGCTAGGGTATGGGTAATGTAGTACCAAAACCCGTAGCTAGCCTTTCATTTAACACATAAACACATGAACCTGCAGAAAACCAATGCTCGGGGGTAACCGAGACTTCAGCCTAAATCTAGCAGTTATAATATTCAACAGTTAATATAACATGCTTATTCAATTTCGAGTCAAAATAGATTTATCATAACTGAAGTAAATGATATAACATGCCAAAGCAATAAAACCAGTTGAACCAATCCGACAAAATATATAATAATAATAAAGACGTCTAGTTACTACTGCGGTCTAAGAATAAAACAGTTTTACAGTTTATCAAAAATAAATGGAATCTTCGAGGAAAAGTAAATGCGGAGGTCACCAGACTCTCTCAGATCATAACCCTGGGAAAATTGGGAAAACAACGGGGTCAGATATACTGAGATGAGTTTATACCACTATCTACATTTATTAAGTGGAAAACCTTTAAAACCGTTTAAAACATTTAATAACGATATTAAGAATAATAATTGGAACCCTAATCCACAATTCTAAATAATAAACATAATCCAACAGGTCTGGTCCCGAGAGCTGAGCTACACCGAGTTACCACTAACCACACTTATACCAGAGTCCCGAGAGCTGAGCTACACCGAGTTACTCTACTTGGTCCCGAGAGCTATGCTCACACCGAGTTACCACATTTCCATATATACCTTACCCAGATCAATACCGGTGTGCACGCAGTCCTAATGATGCCCATTAGGTAGCATGTTCCAACTGGAAGCCATAATATAAAAACAGTTCGAAATATACGTACAGTATATATTTAATATTAAAATAGCAATTTACTTAATAAAGCGGTAAATAGTAAATACAAACTCACAGCTTGCTAATCCACGTGAAAACCGGCAAGCAACTAATCCTGGTTCGCCTCTGGAGCACGAACAATAGACGGGTCTAGACAAATAAAATAATTATTAAAAACAGACCCTAACTCTAGAGAGTACTAGACACCACATAGGACTAGCACAAATAACACGTCGGAATTAAATAAGCCAGAAGACACAAAAATACCCAATAGGTAATAAAGTCCAATTAATATAAGTCTATTGAGTTCTCGCTTTAAAATCCAATTAATAAATATTATTTAATATTCTTTAAATAATAAGTAATTTTCGAATAGTGGGCTAGCCGAGTTACCAATAACTACCAAGCTAACCACACTTGTCGGGTGACCCAAGTCTAACCCGACTCAAACATATATCAATGTAAACCCGAGTTTATATTTAGAAAACAATTCAATAGAATAATAATCCATTTTAAAAGCGGAACTCAATAACTTCAATTTCAAGTAACCCAAGTTACAACCCAAAAACTTAACCATTTTAAGTTTATAAAAGTTTAGGGACTAAACTGTACTTTAGCCAAATAGGGACTAAACTGTACTTTAACCAATTTGATATCCGAAATCAAATTAATTACTTTTGTTTAATATTAAAAACAAATTATAAAGTTATTAATTAAAAACTAACTTAAATAAATTATAAAAATGTTCAAGGGCTAAATTGTAATTTAGCCAAATTTGGCACGCTAAGCCAAAAATTATAATAATAATTATCAATTATTAATCTGCTAGCTCAAATATTAATTTTAACTTTTTAAAATAATATAACTAAATTGGCAACTTTTAATTTCAATTGAAATCCCAAAATAGAATTAAAAATCATTTAATTATAATACGATTAATATAAATTTAAATTTCAAAATAATAATGCCCAAGTGAATTAAAATCATTACTAATAATTTAATTGTCAAAGTAAAAGTCGGAACTAATTCCGTAAATTAAAATCAAAACGCAATTTTAAAAGTAGCAATTAATAACTTAAGGAATCTATAGGCTTTAAGTAAGATAAATCAAGGACTAAAAGAACCTTAAAACATAACAATTTCAAATACAACCAATTACACCATGACACATAATCATCTTCTACCATAATTACTTATAACCAAACCAACAGAATTCATTAAACCCACGAACAGAGATTCAAAACGAAAGCTCATGACTCATCAATCATTAATCTTATTACAATCATATCTTGAATCAAATAACCAACAAGAACAAACAATCAAAGATTACCGAAGCTCAAGATATCAAAAATCATTCTTTTGTTAAAGCAAATATGTGGCAGAGACAACAAGAACCGAAACAAAAACGAAGAACATGAAATCAAATAAGGAATTCGTCGGTTACAAGTTTAATGGATCAAATACCCAAAACACAAGAGTCTATTAACCTAAGATGCCATAATCAATATTCAAGAACAGAAGCAACATTCGGCAGAATCAGACTTAACATAAAACAGTTATAATAACTCAAAACGGTAAACCGTACGGCGATTGAAACGAGGTCGATCACGTACCGTTCAACGAAAACGAGGTGGGGAATCGAAGGTATATGAGTCTAGAACGTCTGAGATAAAACGGTTTTGATTTCGATCTAGAAACGAGCAAGAACGAATCAGAAAACCGAAAGACGTTTCAAAAGAAAACTGAAATCAAAAGAATCAAGAATACTTACTGAACAGCGATCTTTGGAGGACGATTACGGCTTCGTTTCTAAGCGAAAGAACAAAAGAAAAATGGCTAGGGTTTGTTTGCAGCGTGATCTAGGTTTTTCATTTAGAAGCCGACATTAAATAACGCAAGGAAACGGGCCGTAAATGAGATCGAAAAGGGCCGAATGAAAGGGTTCAAGGAATTGTTAATTTCTCGAACGGGAATTAACAATTTCCTTTTTTTTTCTTTTTTTTTAATTAAAAAAAATAAATGGTTGAACCAATAAAATCAACCCCAACCCGAACCAACTCGAAACAAACCGCTACCATCGAAGTTACTTCAAAACGATCAGAAAATTTGTCGGAAATTATAAAAAAATAAATTAAAATTTACGGGATATTACATTCTCCCCAAGTAATTAAAAATTCGTCCTCGAATTTAACACGATAGCAATTACCACAAGAACAACACGTAACCCAAGTAGAAATCATAAAAATTCACCGAAAATCAAGATATCGTACCTCACGGAAAAAGAAAAGGATAGCGATTCAGCATATCCAACTCGGTCTCCCAAGTACACTCCTCTACAGAATGATTGCGCCAGAGAACTTTGACCATCGGAATCTCCTTGTTCCGCAATTTACGCACCTGCGTATCAACAATCTCAACTGGTTGTTCCTCATAGGATAGCTCCTGGTCAATCTCAGAGGCACAATCACGTGCGAAGGATCAGAAATGCACTTTCTCAACATAGAAACGTGAAACACAGGATGTACTAACGACATGTCTGGCGGTAAAACCAGACGATAAGCCACAGCTCCAATTCTCTCTAAAATCTCATAAGGACCAATATACCTCGGCGCCAACTTTCCCTTGACACCAAAACGAACCACGCCTTTCATAGGCGAAACCCGAAGAAACACGAAATCACCAACATGAAACTCAATGTCTTTCCTCTTCGGATCAGCATAACTCTTGTGCCGACAAAAAAGCAGTCTCTAACCTCCGCTTAATCAACGGTACCTTCTCTGAGGTAATCTGAATAATCTCAGCTCCCGAGAGTTTACGCTCTCCGACCTCCTCCCAACAGATAGGAGATCTACACTTGCGCCCGTACAAAGCCTCATACGGCGCCATCTCGATACTTGCATGGTAACTGTTATTATAAGAAAACTCAATCAACGGCAGATGAGTATCCCAGCTACCCTGAAAATCGAGAACACACATCCTAAGCATATCCTCCAACGTCTGAATAGTCCTCTCAGACTGACCGTCAGTCTGAGGATGGAAAGCTGTACTGAAATCCAACCGAGAACCCAAGGATTCCTGTAATGCTTTCCAGAACCTCGAAGTAAACACAGAACCTCTGTCTGAAACAATAGAAACTGGTACACCATGCAAACTGATAATCCTGTCGATGTACAACTGAGCCAACCTCGAAGCAGTATACGAAACCTTTATCGGAAGGAAATGAGCTGACTTGGTCATACGTCAACTATAACCCAGATGGAATCGTATCCCTGTCGAGTACGTGGTAAACCAATCACAAAATCCATGGCAATCCGCTCCCACTTCCACTCTGGAATAGGTAGTGGCTGGAGATAGCCAAAAGGTCTCTGATGCTCCAGCTTCACCTGCTGGCACGTCAGACACTTAGAAACATACTCAGCGATATCCTTCTTCATCCCGCTCCACCAGTAGGTACTTTTAAGATCATGGTACATCTTAGTAGAACCCGGATGAACACTATAAGCAGACTTGTGTGCTTCCTCCAGAATCTGATCCCTCAAACCATCTGAATCCGGAACACACAGTCTCGAACCATGTCTTAGAACACCATCCACAAAAGTAAACTCAGAATTACTGTCTTGCTGATTTTCCTCAATAATCCGTTTCAACTGTAGATCCTCAGCTTGAAAAGCTTTGATCTGATCAATCAAAACGGGTTGCACTTGTAACTGTGCTAACAAACAACCAGTCTGAGAAATCTAAAAACCATAGCCTGAAGCTATCAAACTGTGCCACTCTCTAACCATGGGTCTACGCCCAATCTCAGAAATATGAGCCAAGCTGCCCGAAGACTTGCGACTCAACGCATCGGCTACCACATTAGCCTTACCAGGATGGTACTGAATAGTACAGTCGTAGTCTTTCAGCAACTCTAGCCACCTCCTCTGTCTCAGGTTCAACTCTCGCTGATCAAAGATATACTTCAAACTCTTATGATCAGTGAAAATCTCACAAGTAGCACCATACAGATAATGTCTCCAGATTTTCAGCGTAAAAACCACAGCTGCCAACTTTAAATCATGAGTAGGGTAATTCACCTCATGCTTCTTCAACTGTCTGGAAGCATAGGCAATCACCTGTCCATGTTGCATCAGCACGCAACCCAAACCAATCCGAGAAGCATCGCAGTACACCGTAAAACCCTCGATGCCAGAAGGCAATGCCAAAACAGGAGCTGTAGTCAGAATCTTCTTCAGCTTCTCGAAATTCTCCTCACACTTGTCGGTCCACACAAACTTCACACCCTTTTGTGTCAGCTTAGTCAAAGGTGCAGATATCCGAGAGAAATCCTGCACGAACCGACGGTAGTAGCCAGCTAACCCAAGAAAACTCCTGATCTCGGTAACTGACCTCAGCCTCTGCCAATCCATAACCGCCTCTATCTTCTTCGGAACAACCTTGATCCCATCCTTCGACACCACGTGTCCTAAGAAGGTAACCTGCTCCAGCCAAAACTCACACTTTGAGAACCTAGCATACAACTGATGCTCTCGCAAAGTCTGTAATACAGTCCTCAAGTGATAAGCATGCTCCTCCTCACTCCGAGAATAGATCAAAATTTCGTCAATGAAAACGATAACAAACTGATCCAAAAACGGCTTGAACACTCTGTTCATCATATCCATAAACGCTGCTGGTGCGTTCGTCAGACCAAAGGATATAACCAGAAAATCAAAATGTCCATAACAAGTCCGAAAAGCAGTCTTAGGCACATCTGCATCACGGATGCGAAGCTGATGATACCCAGACCTCAAATCAATCTTGGCAAAACACTTCGCACCCTGCAACTGGTCAAACAAATCATCGATGCGAGGAAGAGGATATCTGTTCTTGACAGTAGCCTTGTTCAACTGTCTGTAGTCGATACACAGTCGAAAGGAACCGTCTTTCTTCTTCACAAACAGAACTGGAGCACCCCACGGAGAAGTACTCGGTCTGATGAACCCGCTATCCAACAACTCTTGTAACTGGTCCTTCAACTCCTTCAGCTCTGCAGGAGCCATCCGATACGGCGGTATCGAAATCGGAGCTGTACCAGAAACCACATCAATGCAAAACTCAATAGCGCGATCAGGTGGTAATCCAGGAAATTCCTCTGGAAATACATCAGTGAACTCATTCACTATTGGAACACTATGCATATCACCACTACTAGTCTCCAAATAACGAACCACAGCAAGAAAACCCTGGCAACCCTTGCCTAGCATCCGCTTCGCCTTGATGGCGGAAATCAGATTCTTAGGTGTCTCCGCCTTTTCTCCCTGAAAGGAAAAAGGTAGATCACCCGGAATCCAAAACTCGACTGACTTCCCTCGACAATCAATAGAAGCATAATGGCGCGACAGCCAATCCATCCCCAAGATGACATCAAAAGAAAGAACATCAAGCAAAATCAAATCAGCACATAATTCTCTACCCTGAATAACCACTGGACAAGAAGGATAAACAACGTCCACTACTACACCTTCAGACATAGGTGTAGACACAGCTAGAGGTTCACTCAAAACAGTTGATGCAGTACCCAATTTTCCCGCAAAACAAGTAGAAACAAACGAGTGGGTTGCACCCGCATCAAATAACACCAAAGCACTAGTAAAAGAAATCGGAATGGTACCTTGCACCACAGCATTTGATGCACGCGCATCCTGAGGAGTAAGTGCGAACACTCTGGCCTGACCCTGCGGCTGCTGCGAACTCTGCCCAGTACCATAACCGTTGGAACCTCTTCCACCGTTTCCACGGCCACCAAAACCCCTGCCACAAGAACCACGGCCCCGCTGGCCACCAAAAGATGTTGCAGGTTGACAGTACCCTACAGACTGTGTAAACGCGGGTCTCTGCTGCTGGTAAGATGACTGCGCCACACTGGAGGTAGACATCTGCTGTCCAGATGTCGGACACTCCCTGGAAAAATGACCCGGCTGGCCACAAGAGAAACAACCTCGAGGAGCTAACTGACACTGACCATAGTGCATGCGTCTGCAATTCTGGCAGAACGGAAAGTTAGATCCTCCACCGAACCCGCATCCTGAACCACGGTTACTCCCACTACTGCTAGAACTGTAAGGAGCACTCCTAGCACTATGCCTTCCCTTACTGTGAGTACGGCGACTCCCCCTATTGGCCTGAGAAGAGCCACTGTAGTAGTTCCCACTACCATGCTGCGCTGGGGCCTGCTGTCCCCCACTAGGAATATCACTCTTTCCCTTCTGAGTCTGGAAAGGGTCAGAGATCGTCCCAAACTGAATCATCGAGCTCTCCAGCCGACGAGCACTATCCACTATTCTAGTGAAGTCCATGTCTGTTCCCATAAGCAAAGGAAGAAAGTCTGAGCCTAAGCCCTTAACATAGCGGTCGTTCACCCGCGCTTGATCACCCTGTAGGTCTGTAGCAAATCGCCCCAAACGGACAAACTCTATAGTGTAGTCTGTCACTGATTTATCCCCCTTCTTCAAATGAAGCAGCTTCTCTCTGTGACTCTCGGTAACAGAGAAGGGTAAATAGAAACCTCTGAATCTGACCACAAACTCAGCCCAAGTCACCGTAGCCATATCATGTCTGATATTATCACGAAACCAGTCCTTTGCTGGACCCTTTAGTGACATCTCCACAAGCATCACTGATTGATGATCAGTAGCTTGAATCCTCTGACTGTTGTACTCAAGCTCCTCAAGAAAATCAAGAGCATCACCAGTGCCATCAAAAGTAGTCGGAGATAGTTTCATGTAGCTCATCACTACCTCTCTGTCTGTCGGAACATGACCGACACCAGCAAGTCCACCAGTACCAGCTACAGCACCAGCCTGAGGTTGTTGTTGCTGCGCTATCTGACCCAGTATATTACACTGATTTTGCAGAAGAGCCTGATTGTTCTGAATCTCGACAACGCCAGCCAAGAAAGTAGTGAAGTCGAACGCTTGCATGTTTGGTGCCTGATGCACCCCCGGTGCCTGCTGTACATTCGGTGCATGAACACCTGCTGCACCACGTCCTCTAGCTCCACCTCTACCAGCACCAGCTCCTCTACCTCTACCAGCACCAGCTCCTCTACCTCTCCCAGCACCAGCTCCTCTACCTCTGCCCGCACCTCCACCTCGACCACGTCCAGCATTGGCCTGGACCTGTGGCACATTCTGATCGACTTCCATGGAAATCGCATCATCAGCCTCAGCTTCTTGCTCTGCCGCAGCACGAGCACGAGTACGAATAGCGTTGTTCATATCCTAAAGATTGAACAAGAACAATTTAAATACACAGATATTTCATACCCAAGTATGAACAAAACAAGCAACATATAGGATTTCCCAAGAAATCAACAGCAATAAGATATTCACCCAAGAGAAATAAAATTAACATTTAACAGCATCAAATCAACATATAATGACTGACTCGACGCAATCCTATTGGTGTAGGCAGAATATTTGAAAAATCAAAAGATGACGTTTTTAAAGACATGACAGAAACCTATATCCGCAGTAGTTCCTAAGACACAACCATACTTAACAGAGTAAACACATAGCAAGCAATTTGGCCTTGGTTTGAAACCAAAGCTCTGATACCAAGTTTGTCACGACCCATTTTCATGAATCGCGACTGGCGCTAGGGTATGGGTAATGTAGTACCAAAACCTGTAACTAGCCTTTCATTTAACACATAAACACATGAACCTGCAGAAAACCAATGCTCGGGGGTAACCGAGACTTCAGCCTAAATCTAGCAGTTATAATATTCAACAGTTAATATAACATGCTTATTCAATTCCGAGTCAAAATAGATTTATCATAACTGAAGTAAATGATATAACATGCCAAAGCAATAAAACCAGTCGAACCAATCCGACAAAATATATAATAATAATAAAGACGTCTAGTTACTACTGCGGTCTAAGAATAAAACAGTTTTACAGTTTATCAAAAATAAATGGAATCTCCGAGGAAAAGTAAATGCGGAGGTCACCAGACTCTCTCAGATCATAACCCTGGGAAAATTGGGAAAACAACGGGGTCAGATATACTGAGATGAGTTTATACCACTATCTACATTTATTAAGTGGAAAACCTTTAAAACCGTTTAAAACATTTAATAACGATATTACGAATAATAGTTGGAACCCTAATCACCAATTCTAAATAATAAACATAATCCAACAGGTCTGGTCCCGAGAGCTGAGCTACACCGAGTTACCACTGACCACACTTATACCAGAGTCCCGAGAGCTGAGCTACACCGAGTTACTCTACTTGGTCCCGAGAGCTATGCTCACACCGAGTTACCACATTTCCATATATACCTTACCCAGATCAATACCGGTGCGCACGCAGTCCTAATGATGCCCATTAGGTAGCATGTTCCAACTAGAAGCCATAATATAAAAACAGTTCGAAATATACGTACAGTATATATTTAATATTAAAATAACAATTTACTTAATAAAGCGGTAAATAGTAAATACAAACTCACAGCTTGCTAATCCACGTGAAAACCGGCAAGCAACTAATCCTGGTTCGCCTCTGGAGCACGAACAATAGACGGGTCTAGACAAATAAAATAATTATTAAAAACAGACCCTAACTCTAGAGAGTATTAGACACCACATAGGACTAGCACAAATAACACGTCAGAATTAAATAAGGCAGAAGACACAAAAATACCCAATAGGTAATAAAGTCCAATTAATATAAGTCTATTGAGTTCTCGCTTTAAAATCCAATTAATAAATATTATTTAATATTCTTTAAATAATAAGTAATTTTCGAATAGTGGGCTAGCCGAGTTACCAATAACTACCAAGCTAACCACACTTGTCGGGTGACCCAAGTCTAACCCGACTCAAACATATATCAATGTAAACCCGAGTTTATATTTAGAAAACAATTCAATAGAATAATAATCCATTTTAAAAGCGGAACTCAATAACTTCAATTTCAAGTAACCCAAGTTACAACCCAAAAACTTAACCATTTTAAGTTTATAAAAGTTTAGGGACTAAACTGTACTTTAGCCAAATAGGGACTAAACTGTACTTTAGCCAATTTGATATCCGAAATCAAATTAATTACTTTTGTTTAATATTTAAAACAAATTATAAAGTTATTAATTAAAAACTAACTTAAATAATTTTTTTTAATATTTAAAACAAATTATAAAGCTAGCTCAAATATTAATTTTAACTTTTTAAAAATAATATAACTAAATTGGTAACTTTTAATTTCAATTGAAATCCCAAAATAGAATTTAAAATCATTTAATTATAATACGAATAATATAAATTTAAATTTCAAAATAATAATGCCCAAGTGAATTAAAATCATTACTTATAATTTAATTGTCAAAGTAAAAGTCGGAACTAATTCTGTAAATTAAAATCAAAACTCAATTTTAAAAGTAGCAATTAATAACTTAAGGAATCTATAGGCTTTAAGTAAGATAAATCAAGGACTAAAAGAACCTTAAAACATAACAATTTCAAATGCAACCAATTACACCATGACACATAATCATCTTCTACCATAATTGCTTATAACCAAACCAACAGAATTCATTAAACCCACGAACAGAGCTTCAAAACGAAAGCTCATGACTCATCAATCATCAATCTTATTACAATCATATCTTGAATCAAATAACCAACAAGAACAAACAATCAAAGATTACCGAAGCTCAAGATATCAAAAATCATTCTTTTGTTAAAGCAAATATGTGGCAGAGACAACAAGAACCGAAACAATAACGAAGAACATGAAATCAAATAAGGAATTCGTCGGTTACAAGTTTAATGGATCAAATACCCAAAACACAAGAGTCTATTAACCTAAGATGCCATAATCAATATTCAAGAACATAAGCAACATTCGGCAGAATCAGACTTAACATGAAACAGTTATTATAACTCAAAACGGTAAACAGTACGGCGATTGAAACGAGGTCGATCACGTACCGTTCAACGAAAACGAGGTGGGGAATCGAAGGTATATGAGTCTAGAACGTCTGAGATCAAACGGTTTTGATTTCGATCTAGAAACTAGCAAGAACGAATCAGAAAACCGAAAGACGTTTCAAAAGAAAACTGAAATCAAAAGAATCAAGAATACTTACTGAACAGCGATCTTTGGAGGACGATTACGGCTTCGTTTCTCAGCGAAAGAACAAAAGAAAAACGGCTAGGGTTTGTTTGCAGTGTGATCTAGGTTTTTTATTTAGAAGCCGACATTAAATAACGCAAGGAAACTGGCCGTAAATGAGATCGAAAAGGGCCGAATGAAAGGGTTCAAGGAATTGTTAAGTTCTCGAACGGGAATTAACAATTTCCTTTTTTTTTAATTTTTTTTAATTAAAAAAAATAAATGGTTGAACCAATAAAATCAACCCCAACCCGAACCAACTCGAAACAAACCGCTACCATCGAAGTTACTTCAAAACGATCAGAAAATTTGTCGGAAATTATAAAAAAATAAATTAAAATTTTACGGGATATTACAGTTTCGTAACGGCTTTAACGTTTGGCTTAAATCACTAAAAATGGGAAATGTTTGGATTTGTTTCGTAATGTTTGTAAACGTTTGGCTTAAATCGCTAAAAAGGGGAAACGTTTGGATTTGTTTCGTAATGTTTTAAACGATTTGATTGGTTTCGTAACATTTGTAAATGTTTGTCTTAAATTGCTAGAAACTTGAAACGTTTGGTTTTGTTTTGTAATTTTTTTTGTTTTGTAACGTTTGCAAACGTTTGGCTTTAGTCGCTAAAAAGGAGAAACATGTGGATTTTTTTCGTAATGTTTTAAACGTTTGTATTGGTTTTGTAAAGTTTTAAACGTTGGATTAAATCGCTAAAAAATGTGAAATGTTTGGATTTGTTTCGTAATGTTTGTAAACTTTTGGCTTAAATCTCTAAAAAATGAGAAATGTTTGGATTTGTTTCGTAACGTTTTAAAGGTTTGGATTGGTTTGGTAATGTTTTAAACTTTTGGCTTAAATCGCTAAAAAGGTGACATGTTTGGATTTGTTTTGTAACGTTTGTAAACGTTTGGCCGCTAAAAAGGGGAAATGTTTGGATTTGTTTTGTAATGTTTATAGACGTTTGGCTTAAATCGCTAAAAACATGAAACGTTTGGTTTTGTTTCGTAACGTTTGTAAACGTTTGGATTTTTTCGTAACATCTTAAATATTTGGCTCTAATTGATAAAAAGGGGAAATGTTTGGATTTGTTTCTTAATGTTTGTAAACGTTTGGCTTGAATCGGTATAAAGGTGAAGCGTTTGGATTTGTTTTGTTATGTTTTAAACGTTTGGATTTGTTTCGTAACGATTTAAATGTTTGGTTTAAATCGTTAAAAAGGTGAAACGTTTGGTTTTGTTTCGTAACGTTTGTAAACATTTGTCTTCAATCGCTAAAAAGGTGAAACATTTGGTTTTGTTTTGTAACATTTGTAAATGTTTGGCTTTAATCGCTAAAAAGGTGAAACATTTGGTTTTGTTTCGTAACATTTGTAAACGTTTGGCTTCAATTGCTAAAAAGGTTAAGCGTTTGGTTTTGTTTCGTAACGTTTGTAAATGTTTGGCTTAAATTGCTAAAAAGGTGAAACGTTCGGATTTGTTTCGTAACGGCTTTAACGTTTTGCTCAAATCGCAAAAAATAGGAAACGTTTGGATTGTTTCGTAACATTTGTAAACGTTGGCTTAAATCGCTAAAAATGGGGGAACGTTTGGATTTGTTTCGTAATCTTTTAAACGATTGGATTGGTTTCATAACGTTTTAAACATTGGGCTTAAATCGCTAAAATGGTTAAACGTTTGGTTTTGTTTTATAACATATGTAAACGTTTGGCTTATATTGTTAAAAAGATGAAACATTTTTGTTTTGTTTCATAACGTTTGTTAACGTTTGGTATAAATCGCTAAAAATGTAAACATTTGGATTTGTTTCGTAACGTTTGTAAACGTTTAGCTTAAAGCGCTAAAAAGGTGAAACATTTGGATTTATTTCTTAACGTTTGTAAACGTTTGTCTTAAATCGCTAAAATTGTGAAACGTTTGGATTTGTTTCGTAACGTTTGTAAACCTTTGGCTTAAATCGCTAAAAAGGTAAAACGTTTGGATTTGTTTCGTAATGTTTGTAAACGATTGGCTTAAATCGCTAAAAAGGTGAAACGTTTCGATTTGTTTCTTAACGTTTCTAAACGTTTGGCTTAATTTGTTAAAAATGTCAAACGTTTGGATTTATTTCGTAACATTTGTAAACGTTTGGCTTAAATCGCTAAAAAGAGAAACATTTGGATTTGTTTCATAACGTTTGTAAACATTTGGCGTAAATTGCTAAAAAGGTGAAACATTTTGTTTCGTAACGTTTGTAAACATTTGGCTTAAATCGCTAAAAATGTGAAGCTTTTGGATTTGTTTCGTAACGTTTTAAATGTTTGGATTGGTTTCATAACGTCTTAAACGTTTTGCTTAAATCGCTAAAAACGGGAAACATTTGGGTTTATTTCGTAACGTTTGGCTTAAATCGCAAAAAAGGTGAAACGTTTGGATTTGTTTCGTAACATTTTTGGTTTTGAAACGTTTGCAAACGTTTGGCTTAAATCGCTAAAAAGGTGAAATGTTTGGATTTGTTTCGTAATGTTTTAAAGGTTTGGATTGGTTTTGTAACGTTTTAAACGTTTGGCTTAAATTGTTAAAAAGGTGAAATGTTTGGATTTGTTTCGTAACGTTTGTAAACGTTTGGTTGAAATCGCTAAAAAGGGGAAACGTTTGGTTTTGTTTTGTAACGTTTGTAAACGTTTAGATTTGTTTCTTAACATTTGAAATGTTTGGCTCGAATTGATAAAAAGGGGAAACGTTTGGATTTGTTTCTTAACGTTTGTAAATGTTTGGCTTAAATCGATATAAAGGTGAAACGTTTGGATTTGTTTCGTAATATTTTAGACGTTTGGATTTGTTTGGTAATGATTTAAATGTTTGGCTTAAATTGCTAAAAAGTTGAAACGTTTGGTTTGTTTGGTAACGTTTCCCTTCAATCGCTAAAAAGGTGAAACGTTTGGTTTTGTTTTGAAAAGTTTGTAAACATTTGGCTTCAATCGCTAAAAATGTGAAACGTTTGGTTTTGTTTCGTAACATTTGTAAATGTTTGGCTTCAATCGATAAAAAGGTGAAATGTTTGGTTTTTTTTCGTAACGTTTGTAAACGTTTGGCATAAATTGCTATAAAGGTGAAACGTTTGGATTTGTTTCGTAACGGCTTTAACGTTTGGCTTAAATTGCTAAAAATGTGAAACGTTTGAATTTGTTTCGTAACGTTTGTAAACGTTTGCCTTAAATAGCTACAAAGGGGAAACGTTTGGATTTGTTTTGTAATGTTTTAAACGTTTGGATTGGTTTCGTAACATTTTAAATGTTTGGCTTAAATCGCTAAAAATGTAAAACGTTGGGATTTGTTTTGTAACGTTTGTAAACGTTTGGCTCAAATCGCTAAAAAGATGAAACGTTTGGATTTGTTTCTTAACGTTGTAAATGTTTGGCTGAAATCGCTAAAAATGTGAAACGTTTGGATTTGTTTTTTAACGTTTGTAAACGTTTGGCTTAAATCGCTAAAATTGTGAAACGTTTGGATTTGTTTCGTAACGTTTGTAAACCTTTGGCTTAAATCGCTAAAAAGGTGAAACGTTTGGAATTCTTATGTAACGTTTGTAATTGTTTGGCTTAAATCGCTAAAAAGGTGAAACGTTTCGATTTGCTTTTTTACGTTTGTAAACATTTAGCTTAAACTGCTAAAATTGTCAAATGTTTGGATTTTTTTGTAACGTTTGTTAATGTTTGGCTTAAATCGCTAAAAAGGAGAAACGTTTGGATTTGTTTCGTAACGTTTGTAAACATTTAGCATAAATTGCTAAAAAGGTGAAACGTTTTGTTTCATAACGTTTTACAAACATATGGCTTAAATCACTAAAAAAGTGAAACGTTTGGATTTGTTCAGTAACGTTTTAAACGTTTGGATTGGTTTCGTAACGTCTTAAGCGTTTTGCTTGAATCGCTAAAACGGTGAAACGTTTGGGTTTGTTTCGTAGCGTTTGTAAATGTTTGCCTTAAATCGCAAAAAAGGTGAAACGTTTGGATTTGTTACGTAACGTTTTTGGTTTTGTAACCTTTGCAAACGTTTGGCTTAAATCGCTATAAAGGTGAAACATTTGGACTTGTTTCGTAACATTTTAAACGTTTGGATTGGTTTTATAACGTTTGGATTGGTTTTGTAACGTTTTAAACGTTAGATTAAATGGCTAAAAATGTGAAATGATTGGATTTGTTTCGTAACGTTTGTAAACGTTTTTCTTAAATCGCAAAAAAAGGTGAAATGTTTGGATTTGTTTCGTAACGTTCTAAACGTTTTGAATGGTTTTATAACGTTTTAAACTTTTTGCTTAAATCGCTAAAAAGGTGAAATAATTGGATTTGTTTCGTAACGTTTGTAAATCTTTGGCTGAAATCGCTAAAAAGGTGAAACGATTGAATTTGTTTTGTAATGTTTTTAGACGATTGGCTTTAATCGCTAAAAACGTGAAACGTTTTGTTTTGTTTCGTAACGTTTGTAAACGTTTGGATTTGTTTCGTAACATTTTAAATGTTTGTCTCCAATTGATAAAAAGAGGAAACATTTGGATTTGTTACTTAACGTTTGTAAAAGTTTGGCTTAAATCGGTATAAAGGCGAAACGTTTGGATTTGTTTAGTAATTTTTTAAATGTTTGGATTTGTTTCGTAACGATTTAAATGTTTGGCTTAAATCACAAAAAACTTGAAAGGTTAGGTTTTATTTCGTAACGTTTGTAAACGTTTGTCTTCAATCGCTAAAAAGGTGAAACATTTGGTTTTATTTCGTAATGTTTGTAAACGTTTGGCTTCAATCGCTAAAAAGGTGAAACGTTTGGTTTTGTTTTGTGACTTTTCTAAACGGTTGGCATATATCGCTAAAAAGGTTAAACGTTTTGTTTTGTTTCGTAACATTTGTAAACGTTTGGCTTAAATTGCTAAAAAAGTAAAACATTTGGTTTTGTTTCGTAACGTTTGTAAACGTTTTGTTTAAATTGCTAAAAATGTAAAACGTTTGGATTTGTTTCGTAAAGTTTGTAAAGGTTTAGCTTAAATCGCTAAAAAGGTGAAACGTTTGGATTTGTTTCTTAACATTAGTAAACGTTTGGCTCAAATCGCTAAAAATGTGAAACGTTTGGATTTGTTTCTTAACGTTTGTAAACGTTTGGCTTAAATCGCTAAAATTGTGAAACGTTTGGATTTGTTTCGTAACGTTTGTAAACATTTGGCTTAAATCACTAAAAAGGTAAAACGTTTGGATTTGTTTCGTAACGTTTGTAAACGTTTGGCTTAAATCGCTAAAAAGGTGAAACGTTTCGATTTGTTTCTTAACTTTTGTAAACGTTTGGCTTATATTGATAAAAATGTCAAACCATTGGATTTGTTTCGTAACATTTGTAAATGTTTGGCTTAAATCGCTAAAAAGGAGAAACGTTTGGATTTGTTTCGTAACGTTTGTGAACATTCGGTGTAAATTGCTAAAAAGGTGAAACGTTTTGTTTTGTAATGTTTGTAAACATTTGTCTTAAATCGCTAAAAAAGTGAAACGTTTGGATTTGTTTTGTAACGTTTTAAACGTTTGGATTGGTTTCGTAACGTCTGAAACATTTTGCTTAAATCGCTAAAAACATGAAACGTTTGGGTTTATTTCGTAATGTTTGTAAACGTTTGGCTTAAATTGCAAAAAAGGTGAAACGTTTGGATTTGTTTTGAAACGTTTTTTGTTTTGTAACATTTGCATACGTTTGGCTTAAATCGCTAAAAAGGTGCAACGTTTGGATTTTTTCGTAACGTTTTAAACATTTGGATTGGTTTTTAAACGTTTTAAACGTTTGGATTAAATCGCTAAGAATGTAAAATGTTTGGATTTGTTTCGTAATGCTTGTAAACGTTTAGCTTAGATTGCTAAAAAGGTGAAATGTTTTGATTTGTTTCATTACGTTTGAAACGTTTGGATTGGATTTGTAACGTTTTAAACTTTTGGCTTAAATTGCGAAAAAGGTGAAATGTTTGGATTTGTTTCGTAACGTTTGTAATCGTTTGGCTGAAATTGCTAAAAAGGTGAAACGTTTGGATTTGTTTTGTAACGTTTGTATACGTTAGGCTTAAATCTCTAAAAATGTGAAACGTTTGGTTTTATTTCGTAACATTTGTAAACGTTTGGATTTGTTTCGTAACATTTGAAATGTTTGGCTCGAATTGATAAAAAGGGGAAACATTTGGATTTGTTTCTTAACGTTTGTAAATGTTTGGCTTAAATCGATATAGAGGTGAAACGTTTGGATTTGTTTCGTAATGTTTTAAACGTTTGGATTTGTTTTGTCACGATTTAAATGATTTGGCTTAAATCGCTAAAAAGGTGAAACGTATGGTTTTGTTTCGTAACGTTTTTAAACGTTTGCCTTCAATTGCTAAAAAGGTGAAACGTTTGGTTTTGATGCCAAACGTTTGTAAATGTTTGGCATCAATCGATAAAAAGGTGAAACTTTTGTTTTTGTGTCGTAACATTTGTAAACGTTTGGCCTCAATCACTAAAAAGGTTAAACGTTTGGTTTTATTTCGTAACGTTTGTAAACGTTTGGCTTAAATTGCTAAAAAGGTGAAACGTTTGGATTTATTTCATAACGGCTTTAACGTTTGGGTTAAATCGCTAAAAATGTGAAACGTTTGGATTTGTTTCATAACGTTTGTAGACATTAGTCTTAAATCGCTAAAAAGGGGGAACGTTTGGATTTGTTGCGTAATGTTTTTGTAATACCCCGGAAAATTTTAAAATTTTTCTAAACGTGTTTTCGGAAATAAATTGAGTTTTCGGGAGGCGGTTCGATTTGTAGTTTAATTTTTGGTTCGGTTCAATCGTTGAACCACCGTTGTCGAGCCAGGTCTCAAACGAGACCTGACTTTTTTTCGAACGAGTCTCGTTCGAGAATTGTGGAATTCTCGAACGAGACATCAGCAGTTGGGCTGATTCTCGTTCGAGAATTCCAGTTCTCGAACGAGAACTCAGCCTATTATAGATGGTCTCGTACGAGACCAGCCCAGGCCTGCCGAGGGACCATGTTTTCCCTTGTTTCTAACCTACTCCCTCCATATATATTCTATATTTTCTAAACCTATTCTATTCTCCACACTTCAGACAATCCGTAGCCGTCGTTCCCTATCATTTTCCCTGAGAAATCGCTATCTGAAATCCCTTCCGAAGTTGACAGAAAATCATCGGTAAGATTTTCATAATTTCAGTTTAAGCTTTAAAATGAAAATTCCGTAATTTGATTCGTTCTCTTTCGTTTCTAGATCGAAATCAATACCGTTTGTTTCCGGACGATCTAGACTCACGTACCTTCGATCCCCCACCTCGTTTTCGTTGAATGGTACGTATTCGACCTCGTTTTAATCGCCGTACGGTTTCCGTTTTTGGAAATGCTTTCACTGTTCTTGAGATTAAATGGTTGTTACCGATC
Source organism: Mercurialis annua (assembly GCF_937616625.2). Lineage (NCBI taxonomy): Eukaryota > Viridiplantae > Streptophyta > Magnoliopsida > Malpighiales > Euphorbiaceae > Mercurialis > Mercurialis annua. The sequence continues at coordinate 36,872,811 of NC_065571.1, forward strand.
TATTCTTTTCTTTTGATAGGCTAGCTACGGGTTTTGGTACTACATTACCCATACCCTAGCGTCGGTCGCGATTCATGAAAATGGGTCGTGACAGTTTTAAACGTTTGGTTTAAATCGCTAAAAAGGTTAAACGTTTTGTTTTGTCTCGTAACGTTTGTAAACGTTTCATTTAAATTGCTAAAAAGTTGAAACGTTTGGTTTTGTTTCGTAACCTTTGTAAACGTTTGATTTAAATCACTAAAAATGTAAAACTTTTGGATTTGTTTCGTTACGTTTGTAAACGTTTAGCTTAAATCTCTAAAAAGGTGAAACGTTTTGATTTGTTTCTTAACGTTGGTAAACGTTTGGCTTAAATCGCTAAAAATCTGAAACATTTGGATTTGTTTCGTAACGTTTGTAAACATTTGGCTTAAATCGCTAAAAAGGTGTAACGTTTGGATTTGTTTCGTAACATTTGTAAACGTTTGGCTTAAATCGCTAAAAAGGGGAAACGTTTCGATTTATTTCTTAACGTTTTTAAACGTTTGGCTTAAATGGCTAAAAATGTCAAACGTTTGGATTTGTTTCTTAACATTTGTTAACGTTAGGCTTAATTCGCTAAAAAGGAGAAACTTTTGGATTTGTTTCGTAACGTTTGTAAACATTTGGCGTAAATATCTAAAAAGGTGAAACGTTTTGTTCCGTAACGTTTGTAAACATTTGGCTTAAATCGCTAAAAAAGTGAAACGTTTAGATTTGTTTTGTAACGTTTTAAACGTTTGGATTGGTTTCGTAGCATCTTATACGTTTTGCTTAAATTGCTAAAAACATGAAACGTTTGTGTTTATTTCGTAACGTTTGGGCACGCATTGGATGGGACTCACCCAACCATTATCTGAGATATGATAGATGATCCCGGCGTGTAGGAGCTTGACTATCTCCTTGTGCACCACTTCCTTAATGTTCGGATTCAATCTCCTTTGCCTTTGAGTCGACTTTCTTGACTCGTCTTCGAGATGAATCTTGTGCATCACAACTTGAGGGTTTATCCCTCAGATGTCGGAAATTTTCCATTCCATAGCTAGTACATGAATTTTAACCACTTGCACAACCCTCTTTTCTTGAGCTTCCGAGAGTTTATTGGAGATGATGATATGAAGCGTCTTGTTTTCACCCACAAACGTATGCCAGAGATGAGGTGTTAAGGGTTTCATCTCAACAACGGGTGGTACCTTGGAGCAAGGGGGAGTAATTACCTCATTCTTGATTAGAATCTCCGGTTTAGGCTCATCTTCCTCAGAATACTCATCATTTAGTTCATCGGAATGGAAAGTAATCTTTGAAACTCTTGAAAAATCGTTTTCCAGCTCAAAAGGGCATGTCTCTTTGAAGACATGAGCTTCACGATCGAGACAAGGGATGATTTTGCCTTGTCTCGATTGACAAGGTTCAGTCTCGATCGAGATCTTTGCACTTAATTTTGTACAAAGGGAGCCCAAAAATGCTTCTTGATCGAGAAGCTTCTGGGAAGGTGCTTCTCAATCGATAAGCTCATCTGAGAGCATGAATTCTTCGATTTTTCTTGCTTCTCCCCGATAAATTGTTTCCACATTATCCTGCAACTGATCCTCTACAAGCTTGTCTATAAAATCGACCCTCATGAACTCTCTATCGTTGGTGTTCCACATCACTCTCTTCATGTCAAACTCCACTTTTTTCTCATCAATTCTCAAAGTGTGCTTTCCGGCATGCACATCAATAAGAGCACGACCGGTATTCATGAATGGTCGACCAAGGATCATGGGGCACTCTTTATCTACCACATAGTCTAAGATTACAAAATCCACCGGAAAGATGAATTTATCCACTTTAACAAGCACATCCTCAACTATCCCATACGACTTCTTAAGAGAGTGATCAGCTAGTTGTAGAACCATCTGGGTATGCTTTACTGGTTTATCACTAAACAAAGACCTAAAAAGAAAAAAAGGCATCAAATTAAAACTTGCACCCAAATCACATAAACAATTTATAGCATTCATATTTCCAATAGTGCAAGGGATAGTGAAACTCTCTGGATCCTTTTGCTTTATTGGTAAGTTGCTTTGGATGATAGAACTACAACTCTCCGTGAGGGGTATTGTCCCACCTTGTTTCCAACTACAGTTGTTCATAATTATATTTTTCAAGAACTTTGCGTATTGGGGCATCTCTCTCAATGCATCCGCCAAGCTAAGGTTAATTTGAAGCTTCTTGAAGATCTAAAGAAACTTATGAAACTTTTGATTGTCCGGCGCCTTTCTTAGCCAGCTTTGGAACGGTGGAGGTGGTGGTTTGTCTTACATATGGTTCTTCAATATCTATAGTCACCTCCTCACAAGTCTTATCTTGACTAGAGCTTGCAATGTCATTCACCACTTGAGGGTCATCCTCTTCAACTACATGCCTTTTACCATTTGATTTCTCAAGGTTTCTCCCACTTCGAAGCTCTATCGCTTTAAGTTGTTCCCTCGGATTATATTCCGTGGTAGAGGGAAATCCTCCTTGAGGTCTACCTTGAACATTAATAGCAAGTTGGGAGATTTAAGTTTCAAATGGTGCATAGTGGAGGCTTGGTTCTTCTCCCTTTGCTCAATCTTATCAAATTTCTCTAACAACTTAGCAAGCATGTTTCCATCATTCGTATTCTTTTGGGGTTGAAAACCGGGAGGGTGTTTAGGTCTACTACCATAATTGTTCCCATGGCTTTGGTTGTTATGGTAGTTGCCTTGATGTTGATGTGGAGGTCTATTTCCACCTTGAAAACTTGGGCCTGCTTGTTGAGGAGCTTGAACATTGCCTTGCCCTTCATTGTTTCTTGACCCAAAGTTTGGATGATTTCTCCACCCGGTGTTTGTAAGTGTTGGAATAAGGACCATTGACTTGTCTTTGACCCCCAATGTAGTTCACTTGCTCATTTATAGCTTGCCCCTCAATTAGACATTCTCCTCCCGTATGAGTATAATCCCCACAAAATTCACACCCCACTTGTACATATGCGACATGTGCGTTTCTTTGAGCAACTTGTTTCTTGAGGGCATCTAGATGGGATTGAAGTGAAGCATTATGTGATTTTATGGCCTCCATCTCCTTTACCTTGTCAAGAGTCATAACCGAATTTTGACTAGATGGTCTTCTTCTATCCGTGGAGGACCATGTACTTCCTTGGCCTAGAAGGCCATAGTCCCTCTAAGAAGCTGGCTGCGGAGGTGTACCTCAGCATAGCGAGTTAGCAGGCTGAGGTCTCGTTCGTTAACGGAATTAACCAAACAAATCGCTCCACCAACTAAGAACGGCCATGCACCACCACCCATAGAATCAAGAAAGAGCTCGCAGTCTGTCAATCCTTACTATGTATGGACCTGGTATGTTTCCACGTGTTGAGTCAAATTAAGCTGCAGGCTCCACTCCTGGTGGTGCCCTTCCATCAATTCCTTTAAGTTTCAGCCTTGCGACCATACTCCCCCCGGAACCCAAAGACTTTGATTTCTCATTAGGTGACGGCGGAGTCCTAAATTCAACATCCGCCGATCCCTAGTCGGCATCGTTTATGGTTGAGACTAGGACGGTATCTGATCGTCTTCGAGCCCCCAACTTTCGTTCTTAATTAATGAAAACATCCTTGGCAAATGCTTTCGCAGTTGTTCGTCTTTCATAAATCCAAGAATTTCAGCTCTGACTGTGAAATACGAATGCCCCCGACTGTCCCTGTTAATCATTACTCCGATCCCGAAGGCCAACGAAATAGGACCAAAATCCTATGATGTTATCCCATGCTAATGTATACAGAGCGTAGGCTTTCTTTGAGCAGTCTAATTTCTTCAAATTAGCAGCGCCGGAGGCACGACCCGGCTAGTTAAGGCCAGGAGCGCATCGTCTGCAGAAGGGATGAGGCGACAGGTGCACACACAAGGCGGACTGATCGACCCAACCCAAGGTCCAACTACGAGCTTTTTAACTGTAACAACTTAAATATACGGTATTGGAGCTGGAATTACCGCGACTGCTGGCACCAGACTTACCCTCCAATGGATCCTCGTTAAGGAATTTAGATTGTACTCATTCCAATTACCAGACTCGAAGAGCCCGGTATTGTTATTTATTGTCACTACCTCCCCGTGTCAGGATTGGGTAATTTAAGCGCCTGCTGCCTTCCTTGGATGTGGTAGTCATTTCTCAGGCTCCCTCTCCGGAATCTGTCACGAACCATTTTCATGAATCGCGACCGGCGCCAGGGTATGGATAATGTAGTACCGAAACCCATAGCTAGCCTTTCATTTAACATATAAACACGTAAACCTGTAGAAAACCAATGCTCGGGGGCAACCGAGACTTCAGCTTAAATCTAGCAGTTATAATATTCAACAATTAAAATAACATGCTTTCCAATAATAGTATTAAATCGGCTTAACATAAATAATTCGGAATAAACGTTTAACATGCCATAGCAATAAATAATTAGTCAGACCAATCTGACAACAACTATAATATAATAAAGACGTCTAGTTACTATTGCGGTCTAAGAATAAAACCGTTTTACAGTTTATCAAAAATAAATGGAACCTCCAAGGAAAAGTAAATGCGGAGATCACCAGACTCTCTCAGATCATAATCCTGGGAAAATTGGGAAAACAACGGGGTCAGATATATTGAGATGAGTTTATACAACTATCTACATTTATTAAGTGGAAAACCTTTAAAACTGTTTAATACATTTAATAACGATATTACGAATAATAGTTGGAACCCTAAACCACAATTCTAAATAAACAATATAATCCAATAGGTCTGGTCCCGAGAGCTGAGCTACACTGAGTTACTACTGACCACACTTATACCAGAGTCCCGAGAGCTGAGCTACACCGAGTTACTCTACCTGGTCCCGAGAGCTATGCTCACACCGAGTTACCACATTTCCATATATAACTTACCCAGATTAATACCGGTGCGCACGCAGTCCTAATGATGCCCATTAGGTAGCATGTTCCGACTAGAAGCCATAATATAAAAACAGTTCGAAATATACGTACAGTATATATATTTAATATTAAAATAACAATTTACTTAATAAAGCGGTAAATAGTAAGTACAAACTCACTGCTTGCTAATCCACGTGAATACCGGCAAGCAACTAATCCTGGTTCGCCTCTAGAGCACGAACAATAGACGGGTCTAGACAAATAAAATAATTATTAAAACAGATCCTAACTCTAGAGAGTACTAGACATCACATAGGACTAGTACAAATAACACGTCGGAATAACACAAGCCAGAACACACAAAAATACCCATTAGGTAATAAAGCCCAATTAATATAAGTCTATTGAGTTCTCGCTTTAAAATCCAATTTATAAATATTATTTAATAATCTTTAAATAATAATTAATTTCCAAATAGTGGGTTGGCCGAGTTATCAATAACTACCAAGCTAACCTCACTTGTCGGGTGACCCAAGTCTAACCCGACTCAAAACGTTTACCAATATAAACCCGAGTTTATATTTATAAAATAATTCAATAAAATAATAATCTATTTTAAAAGTAGAACTCAATAACTTCATTGTCAAGTAACCCAAGTTACAATCCAAAACTCTAATCATTTTAAGTTTATAAAAATTTAGGGGCTAAACTGTACTTTAGCCAATTAGGGACTAAACTGTACTTTAGCCAATTAGGGACTAAACTGTACTTTTGCCAATTTGGGATTAAACTGTACTTTTGCCAATTTGGGACTAAATTGTACTTTAGCCAATTTGATATCCAAAATCAATTTAATTGCTTTTGTTTATAATTAAAACAAAATATAAAGTTACTAATCAAAAACTTAAGTTAAATAAGTTTTAAAACTCGTTTAGGGACTAAATTGTAATTTAGCCAACTTTTGACAAAACGACATTTGAAGGCAATTATAATTACCCGAGTAATTATATTAACTTAATTTATAAATAATTATCATTAACAACATATTAGTTATTAATCAAAACGAAATCCAATTCATTAGGTATAGTTAAACTCAAGGGATTAATTTGATTTAAACAAAAATGTAACATGATTGAAGTGGCAAATTAACCATCCCCTACCCTTTTAAACCACAAATCCCGCCTAGCCATGGAAGGAAAGCCACTGCTCACAAATTCTTAACCAAACTCAAACTTAAAATCTTGGCAACTTAGAGACATATGATCTTAGGGCATTTAAACAATTCTAGAAAACATACTAGGCAATCAAACAAGATCTATAACAATCAAACAAACAAAATCGAACAATAGCAACCCATGATTTGTTTCGTTACAAACCGATGAACAATTTTCTGCAACGATGAGGCGACTTTAAACTGAGTTTAATCACCTAACATCTATCATACCAACTGATTTATATTCATTAAATGAAAGAATTCATCGTCGGAAAATAATGAAAGGATCGGCAGAACATGAATTTGCCAAGAACAGTATTTAACATTTCTAAAACGGAAACCGTACGGCAAATGGAACGAGATCGATAGCGTACCGTTCAACGAAAATGAGGTGGGGAATCGAAGGTACGCGAGTCTAGAATCTCTGGAAACAAACAGTTTTGATTTCGATCTAGAAACGAACGAGAACGATCAGAAATATGCAATGTCGTTCGAAAGCAAAATCTGAAATTTGAAAAAACTTACCGATGATTTTCAGCAAACTTCAAGAGGGATTTTGATCAGCGAATCTTCAAAGAATTGGATGAACAATGGCAGGTAGGGTTAGCTTACAGCAAGGAGAAGAGATTAGGGTTGGAGTTTCGTTATTTAAAGGCTCCGTAACAGAGAAATAAATCCCCAAACTACCCCCCCGCAAGGCCCATTGCTGGTCTTGTACGAGACCAGCAAAAAGGCCTTTGTTCTCGTTCGAGAACCAAGTTCTCGATCGAGAACAAAGAAAATTAACACAGGTCTCGTTCGAGACCTGTGTTATTTCGAACGGGAAATTGGCAAAGTCAGTTTCCCTTAGGCCAAATGGAATTGTTTAATTTTCTTGGGCCCAAGGCTAACCCAATGAACTAACTTGAACCGACAACAAATTTCGAATAATTTCAAAACACTCGGAACCACGTTGGAAATTACAAAAAAATAATTTAAAATTTTACGGGATATTACATTCTCCCCAACTAATTAAAAATCCGTCCTCGAATTTAACATGATAATCAATTACCACCAGAACAACAAGTAACACAAGTAGAAATCATAAAAGTCACAGAAAATCAAGATATCGTACCTCACGGAAAAAGAAAAGGATAGCGATTCCGCATATCCGACTCGGTCTCCCAAGTACACTCCTCTACAGAATGATTGCGCCAGAGAACTTTGACCATCAGAATCTCTTTGTTCCGCAATTTACGCACTTACGTATCAACAATCTCAATTGGCTGTTCCTCATAGGACATCTCTTGGTCAATCTCAACACTCTGAGGCACAATCACATGCGAAGGATCAGAAATACACTTCCTCAACATAGAAACATGAAACACAGGATGTACTAACGACATGTCTGGCGGCAGAGCCAGACGATAAGCCACGGCTCCAATCCTCTCTGAAATCTCATAAGGACCAACATACCTCGGTGCCAACTTTCCCTTGACACCAAAAAAAACCACGCCTTTCATAGGCGAAACCCGAAGAAACACGAAATCACCAACATGAAACTCAATGTCTTTCCTCTTCGGATCAGCATAACTCTTATGCCGACTAAAAGCAGTCTCTAACCTCCGTTTGATCAACGGTACCTTCTCTGAGGTAATCTGAATAATCTTTGCTCCCGAGAGTTTACGCTCTCCAACCTCCTCCCAATAGATAGGAGATCTATATTTGCGCTCGTACAAAGCCTCATATGACACCATCTCGATACTCGCGTGGTAACTGTTGTTGTAAGAAAACTCAATCAACGGAAAATGAGTATCCCGGCTATCCTGAAAATCGAGAAAACACATCCTGAACATATCCTCCAATGTCTGAATAGTCCTCTCAGACTGACTGTCAGTCCGAGGATGAAAAGCTTTACTGAAATCCAACCGAGAACCCAAGGATTCCTGTAACACTTTCCAGAACCTCGAAGTAAACACAGAACCTCTATCTAAAACAATAGAAACCGGTACACCATGCAAACTGACAATTATGTCGATGTACAACTGAGCCAATCTCGAAGCAGTATACGAAACCTTAATCGAAAGGAAATGAGCTGACTTAGTCATACGGTCAACTATAACCCAGATGGAATCGTACCCCTGTCATGTACGTGGTAAACCAACCACAAAATCCATAGCAATCCGCTCCCACTTCCACTCTGGAATAGGTAGTGGCTGCAGATAGCCAAAAGGTCTCTGATGCTCTAGCTTCACCTGCTGGCACGTCAGACACTTAGAAACATACTCAGCGACATCCTTCTTCATCCCGCTCCACCAGTAAGTACCCTTAAGATCATGGTACATCTTAGTAGAACCCAGATGAACACTATAAGCAGATTTGTGGGGTTCCTCCAGAATCTGGTCCCTAAAACCATCTGAATCTGGAACACACAATCTCGAACCATGTCTCAGAACACCATCCACAAAAGTAAAATCAGAGTTACCGTCCTGCTGAACCTCCTCAATAATCCGTTTCAACTGTGGATCCTCAGCTTGTAAAGCTTTGATCCGATCAATCAAAACAGGTTGCACTTGTAACTGTGCTAACAAACAACCATCCTGAGAAACCTGAAAACCATAGCCTGAAGCTATCAAACTGTGCCACTCTCTAACCATGGGTCTACGCCCAATCTCAGAAATATGAGCCAAACCGCCCGAAGACTTGCGACTCAACGCATCGGCTACCACATTAGCCTTACCAGGATGGTACTGAATAGTACAGTCGTAGTCTTTCAGCAATTCTAACCACCTCCTCTGTCTCAAGTCCAACTCTCTCTGATCAAAGATATATTTCAGACTCTTATGATCAGTGAAAATCTCACAAGTAGCACCATACAAATAATGTCTCCAGATTTTCAGCGCAAAAACCACAACTGCCAACTCTAAATCATGAGTAGGGTAATTCACCTCATGCTTCTTCAACTGTCTGGAAGCATAGGCAATCACCTGTCCATGTTGCATCAGAACGCAACCCAAACCAATCCGAGACGCATCACAATACACTGTGAAACCGTCAATGTCAGGAGGCAATGCCAAAACCGGAGCTGTAGTCAAAATCTCCTTAAGCTTCTCAAAGCTCGCCTCGCACTTGTCAGTCCACTCAAACTTAACACCTTTCTGTGTTAGTTTAGTCAACAGTGCAAATATTCTGGAGAAATCTTGCACGAACCGACGATAGTAGCCAGCTAAACCCAGAAAACTTCTGATCTCGGTAACTGACCTCGACCTCTGCCAATCCATAACCGCCTCAATTTTTTTCGGATCAACCTTGATCCCATCTTTCGACACCACGTGTCCTAGAAAGGTAACCTGATCCAACCAGAACTCACATTTTGAGAACTTAGCATACAACTGATGCTCATGCAACGTCTGTAGTATAGTCCTCAAATGGTAAGCATGCTCCTCCTCACTCCGTGAATAGATCAAAATGTCATCAATGAAGACGATAACGAATTGATCTAAAAATGGCTTGAACACTCTGTTCATCATATCCATAAACGCTGCTGGTGCATTTGTCAAACCAAAGGACATAACCAGAAACTCAAAATGTCCATACCGTGTCCGAAAAGCAGTCTTAGGCACATCAACATCACGGATCCGAAGTTGATGATACCCAGACCTTAAATCAATCTTGGAAAAACACTTCGCACCCTGCAACTGGTCAAACAAATCATCGATGCGAGGAAGAGGATATCTGTTCTTGACAGTAACCTTGTTCAACTGTCTGTAGTCGATACACAGTCGAAAGGAACCGTCTTTCTTCTTCACAAACAGAACTGGAGCACCCCATGGAGAAGTACTCGGTCTGATGAACCCGCTATCCAACAACTCTTGTAACTGGTCCTTCAACTCCTTCAGCTCTGCAGGAGCCATCCGACACGGCGGTATCGAAATTGGAGCTGTACCAGAAACCACATCAATGCAAAACTCAATCTCACGGTCAGGTGGTAATCCAGGCAATTCCTCTGGAAATACATCAGTGAACTCATTCACTATCGGAACACTATGCATATCACCACTACTAGTCTCCAAATCACAAACCACGGCAAGAAAACCCTGGCAACCCTTGCCCAACATCTGCTTCGCCTTGATGGCGGAAATCAGATTCTTAGGTGTCTCTGCCTTTTCTCCCTGAAAGGAAAAAGGTAGATCACCTGGAATCCTGAACTCGACTGACTTCCCTCGACAGTCAATAGAAGCATAATGGCGCGACAGCCAATCCATCCCCAAGATGACATCAAAAGAAAGAACGTCAAGCACAATCAAATCAGCACATAATTCTCTACCCTGAATAACCACTGGACAAGAAGGATAAACGACGTCCACTACTACACCTTCAGACATAGGTGTAGACACAGACGGATGGGTTGCACCCGCATCAAATAATACCAAAACATCAGTAAAAGAAATCGGAATAGTACCTTGCACCACAGCATTTGATGCACGCGCATCCTGAGGAGTAAGAGCAAACACTCTGCCCTGACCCTGCGGCTGTTGCTGCGAACTCTGCCCAGTACCATAACTGTTGGAACCTCTACCACGGCCACCAAAACCTCTGCCACCAGAACCACGGCCCCGCTGGCCACCAAAAGATGCTGCAGGTTGAGAATACCCTACAGACTGTGTAAACGCAGGTCTCTACTGCTGATAAGATGATTGCACCACACTGGAGTTAAACATTTGCTTCCCAGATGTCGGACACTCTCTGGAAAAATGACCCGATTGGCCACAAGAGAAACAACCTCCAGGAGCTAACTGACACTGACCATAATGCCTGCGTCTGCAATTCTGGCAGAACGGAATGTTTGATCAACCACTGTACCCGCGTCCTGAACCACGGTTACTCCCACTGTTACTAGAACTGTACGGAACACTCCTAGCACTATGCCTCCCTTTGTTGTGAGTACGGCGACTCCCCTTATTGGCCTGCGAAGAGCCACTATAGTAGTTCCCACCACCATGTTGCACTAGGGCTTGTTGCCCCCCACTAGGAGTATCACTCTTTCCTTTCTGATTCTGGAAAGGGTCAGATATTGTCCCAAACTGAATCAACGAATTCTCCATCCGTCGAGCACTATCCACTACCCGAGCAAACTCCATGTCTGCCCCTATCATCAGCCACAGCTTCTTGCTCTGCCGCAGCACGAGCACGAGTACGAACAACACTGTCCATATCCTAAGGATTGAAAAAAAAACAATTTAAATAAAACGTAATTCATACCCAAGTATGAAACAAAACAAATAACAATTAGGATTTCCCGAGAAATCAACAGCAATAAAATATTCACCCAAGTGAAATAACATTAACAATTAACAGCATCAAAACAACATATAATGACTGACTCGACGCAATCCTATTGGTGTAGGCAGAATATTGTAAAAATCAAAAGATGACGTTTTTAAAGACATGACAGAAACCTATATCCGCAGTAGTTCCTAAGACACAACCATAATTAACAGAGTAAACACATAGCAAGCAAATGGCCTTGGTTTGAAACCAAAGCTCTGATACCAAGTTTGTCACGATCCATTTTCATGAATCGTGACCGGCGCTAGGGTATGGGTAATGTAGTACCGAAACCCGTAGCTAGCCTTTCATTTAACATATAAACACGTAAACCTGCAGAAAACCAATGCTCGGGGGCAACCGAGACTTCAGCTTAAATCTAGCAGTTATAATATTCAACAATTAAAATAACATGCTTTCCAATAATAGTATTAAATCGGCTTAACATAAATAATCCGGAATAAACGTTTAACATGCCAGAGCAATAAATAATCAGTCAGACCAATCTGATAACAACTATAATAAAATAAAGATGTCTAGTTACTACTGCGGTCTAAGAATAAAACAGTTTTACAGTTTATCAAAAATAAATGGAACCTCCGAGGAAAAGTAAATGCAGAGATCACCAGACTCTCTCAGATCATAACCCTGGGAAAATTGGGAAAACAACGGGGTCAGATATACTGAGATGAGTTTATACCACTATCTACATTTATTAAGTGGACAAACTTTAAAACTGTTTAAAACATTTAATAACGATATTACGAATAATAGTTGGAACCCTGAACCACAATTCTAAATAAACAATATAATCCAATAGGTCTTGTCCCGAGAGCTGAGCTACACCGAGTTACCACTGACCACACTTATACCAGAGTCCCGAGAGCTGAGCTACACCGAGTTACTCTACTTGGTCCCGAGAGCTATGCTCACACCGAGTTACCACATTATCATAATTACCTTACCCAGATCATTACCGGTGCGCACGCAGTCCTAATGATGCCCATTAGGTAGCATGTTCCAACTAGAAGCCATAATATAAAAACAGTTTGAAATATACATACAGTATATATATTTAATATTAAAATAACAATTTACTTAATAAAGCGGTAAATAGTAAGTACAAACTCACTGCTTGCTAATCCACGTGAATACCGGCAAGCAACTAATCCTGGTTCGCCTCTAAAGCACGAACATTAGACGGGTGTAGACAAATAAAATAATTATTAAAACAGACCCTAACTCTAGAGAGTACTAGACATCACATAGGACTAGTACAAATAACACGTCGGAATAACACAAGCCAGAACACACAAAAATACCCATTAGGTAATAAAGCCCAATTAATATAAGTCTATTGAGTTCTCGCTTTAAAATTCAATTTATAAATATTATTTAATAATTTTTAAATAATAATTAATTTCCAAATAGTGGGTTGGCCGAGTTATCAATAACTACCAAGCTAACCTCACTTGTCGGGTGACCCAAGTCTAACCCGACTCAAAACGTTTACCAATATAAACCCGAGTTTATATTTATAAAATAATTCAATAAAATAATAATCTATTTTAAAAGTAGAACTCAATAACTTCATTGTCAAGTAACCCAAGTTACAATCCAAAACTCTAATCATTTTAAGTTTATAAAAATTTAGGGGCTAAACTATACTTTAGCCAATTAGGGACTAAACTATACTTTAGCCAATTAGGGACTAAACTGTACTTTTGCCAATTTGGGATTAAACTGTACTTTTGCCAATTTGATATCCAAAATCAATTTAATTGCTTTTGTTTATAATTAAAACAAAATATAAAGTTACTAATCAAAAACTTAAGTTAAATAAGTTTTAAAACTCGTTTAGGGACTAAATTGTAATTTAGCCAACTTTTGACAAAACGACATTTGAAGGCAATTATAATTACCCGAGTAATTATATTAACTTAATTTATAAATAATTATCGTTAACAACATATTAGTTATAAATCAAAACGAAATCCAATTCATTAGGTATAGTTAAACTCAAGGGATTAATTTGATTTAAACAAAAATGTAACATGATTGAAGTGGCAAATTAACCATCCCTTGCCCTTTTAAACCACAAATCCCGCCTAGCCATGGAAGGAAAGCCACTGCTCACAAATTCTTAACCAAACTCAAACTTAAAATATTGGCAACTTAGAGACATGATCCTAGGGCATTTAAACAATTCTAGAAAACATACTAGGCAATCAAACAAGATCTATAACAATCAAACAAAAAAAACCGAACAATAGCAACCCATGATTTGTTTTGTTACAAACCGATGAACAATTTTCCGCAACGATGAGGCGAATTTAAACTGAGTTTAATCACCTAACATCTATCATACCAACTGATTTATATTCATTAAATGAAAGAATTCATCGTCGGAAAATAATGAAAGGATCGGCAGAACATGAATTTGCCAAGAACAGTATTTAACATTTCTAAAACAGAAACCGTACGGCGAATGGAACGAGATCGATAGCGTACCGTTCAACGAAAATGAGGTGGGGAATCGAAGGTACGCGAGTCTAGAATCTCTGGAAACAAACGGTTTTGATTTCGATCTAGAATCGAATGAGAACGATCAGAAATACGCAATGCCGTTCAAAAGCAAAATCTGAAATTTGAAAACAACTTACCGATGATTTTCAGCAAACTTCAAGAGGGATTTTGATCAGTGAATCTTCAAAGAATTGGATGAAAAATGGCAGCTAGGGTTAGCTTGCAGCAAGGAGAAGAGATTAGGGTTGGAGTTTCGTTATTTAAAGGCTCCGTAACAGAGAAATAAATCCCCAAACTATCCCCCCGCAAGGCCCATTGCTGGTCTCGTACGAGACCAGCAAAAAGGCCTTTGTTCTCGTTCGAGAACCAAGTTCTCGAACGAGAACAAAGAAAATTAACACAGGTCTCGTTCGAGACCTGTGTTATTTCGAACGGGAAATTGGCAAAGCCAATTTCCATGAGCCAAATGGAATTGTTTAATTTTCGTGGGCCCAAGGCTAACCCAATGAACTAACTTGAACTGACAACAAATTTTGAATAATTTCAAGACACTCGGAACTACGTCGGAAATTACAAAAAAATAATTTAAAATTTACGGGATATTACAGAATCGAACCCTAATTCTCCGTCACCCGTCACCACTATGGTAGGCCTCTATCCTACCATCGAAAGTTGATAAGGCAGAAATTTGAATGATGCGTCGCAGGCACGATGACCGTGCAATCCGTCGAGTTATCATGAATCTTTAGAGCAACGGGCAGAGCCCGCATCGACCTTTTATCTAATAAATTCATCCCTTCCAGAAGTCGGGGTCTGTTGCACGTATTAGCTCTAGAGTTATTACGGTTATCCGAGTAGTAGATATCATCAAACAAACTATAACTGATATAATGAGCCATTCGCAGTTTCACTGTCTGATTAGTTCATACTTACACATGCATGGCTTAATCTTTGAGACAAGCATATGACTACTAGCAGGATCAACCACGTAGCATTCCTTCCGGACGTCAATGTCCGTATGAATCACGGGGAGCCGACAATGCGACTCGCAGGGGAAGCAATACGGGCATGACAATCTTTCATGAAAAGGGACAATGGTGGATGTCGACGACATCCACCTAAAGAGCATTCCGCATCCGAAAGCACAACCAGCATCTGAAAGCATAACCGACCAACTTTTCCACCAATTCAATAGCCTCTTCGTATGTCTTTTGAATTAAGGACCCTCCCGACGTCGCATCGATAGAAGCTCTAGTAGTCTCGGTTGTCCCATCATAGAAGATTTGGATCACATGCTCTTTCTTGAGTTGATGATGTGGAACATTCCTTTGTAGGTCCTTAAACCGATCCCATGCCTCATAAAGCGACTCCCCCTCAAATTGGACAAAGTCAATTATATCTTTGGTTAGCCTTGCGGTCTTGCCATGAGGGAGCTACTTGTTGAGAAACACTTGAGCCAAATCCCTCCAATTAGAATTGACTCGATTGGAAGGGAGTGAAGCCATAGACTAGCCTTGTCCCTCAAAGAAAAGGGGAACATCCTCAACTTAATTTGATTTGTGGTTATCCCATGATGCTTGAACGTATTGATTACACCCAAGAACTTGGCAATGTGCTCATAGAATGCAAAACGGTTCTCCAAGAGTTGTATAGTACTTTTCTTGATCTCAAAGGTTGTCGGGTGAACCGGCATTGCAAAGCATCCAAACGTGGCATTATCCACATCCGGAAAAAAGAATTCGCCCAAAGTTTGTCTTGGTTGATTTTTTCACTTGTGGGTGCACTTAGGGGAGATCATCCCTTGTGCGTTCTTGATGCCTTTGTCGGTTAAAATTCTCAAGAGGAGGAGGATGATATTGTTGTCCTCCATCTCCTATAGGATTAAATCTTTCCTCGTCCTCATAATCATTTCCGTCTTTGTCCATAACTATGGGAATCCGGGATCTTCTTCTCACGACTCTTTCGAAGCTACAAAGGTTGTATTGAAACAGTTCGAGTGGAAGATTGGCGCGTCGTGTATTATGCATACACAAATGCCAATTCCCTACACAAGCAAAAACAAGAAAACCGAGCGTAAACCACGAAAAAGCAAGAATGAACAATAAAAATAAAAACAGAAAATAACGCTAACTCGACCGAATTTCAAAATACTTTCAATCAATTAAACGCAACCTCATTCTCGGCAACGGCGCCAAAAACTTGTTGATAATTTTACTTAAGAACTTATAATAATCCGGAAGTACGGATTCGATCCCATGAAGATGAGAGGTTTAAAGCGGGTAAAAATTGATTATGAAATGCAATTCGTTTAGCAAACAAAAGTTGGTTTTAAATTAACACTGCGGAATTCAATTTAAGTAAACAATAATTAAACTAAGAAATAAAATACAATTAATCAACACGGGTTTAAAAAATAAGTAAAAGGCGTTTAGAGGTCACTAAAAAACACCGAAGGAATCCTAGATGATCGGGGATGCGTATTGAAGTAGGTTCGGGTCAAGCTATCCTAAAGCATTAACGTCCGCACTCTCGAGTCTAAAGTTAAGAAAATCACACCTTGATTAACAAGCCGAAATATAAATCGCTCTCGTGTAATTAGATTTCACCTAAGTCAATCAAACGCAGTTAACGAGCAACCAAACTACCACCTATTTCCTAAACCGCCCTTGCGTGATTAGGTCCTAGTTTTGTGATTGCCACTGTCCGTCGAATCGACTAGCTCTCGCTCAATCAACCAAACTACCAACCAAAGGATAAGAGATCAAGTCAACCTAGGCATTAAACACAATAATCATAACTAACCCTAATCAATACACTAACCCTAATCAACTAACAAGCATTCATTAGCAACCCCTAAACAAGGGAGTTTAGCCAACCATGATTATGTTAGTAATAAGAAATAAGCAATAACTACTAAGATTCATAAGGTTAATAGTAAAATACCTTAAATAGGAAACGATGAGAATCACAATCATTCAACAAATAATGGAGCTGGATAAATAAAGAAGCTTGAATAATAAAGAGAGACTTGTATTAATGGAGGAATAATAACTCAAAATATGAGAATAACATTTAAGAATACCAAGAACAATACATTGTTCTTCAAAAGTAGAGAGCAAAAGGAATAAGAACTAGATTAAAAGTGAATATGATTCTAAAATGAATTGTGATTTTACCCTAAAAGATAAAGTGACTTATATAGTCATTACACAAAAGGAAAGTAAAAACATCCTAATATACAAGTGTTTGGACAAAAGAGGAAGTGGGCCTAGCAAGCACAAAAACCCAAGGTGATCTCCTTTCTCTGAATTTCTTCAGGTCTCAATCGAGAAGCACCCTGAGACATGCTTCTCAATCGAGAAGCAATTTAAGCTCCTCTTCACACTATTTTATGATGCTTGGTCTTGATCGAGAAACTCCCAGAGACATGCTTCACGATCAATACAAGAGATAAGTTCTGCTTTCATTTGCTTTCTAAACCCTTCTCGATAAAGACAAGGGTAAAACCTCGAGTTGTTTCAATTCTTTGCTTAAACTCCCGACTTCATGATTTCTTCGTTCTTTCGCTCTTTGGGGTCCAAAAGCTTTCACATATGCTCTATTTACCTGAAATTACCAACACACGTAATAAGATATATAATCACTTAAAACGTATGATAAAGTATGGAAAGCGATGCAAAAACGACTTGAAAACATAGGAGTATTTTACTCATATTAAAGAAACATAAAAAACTAAAACAAAGAAACATTAATTTGTTTTCTCTTTTACTGAATGTTTGAATTGGAATGGGTTGGATTGAACTTGTAGAATGCTTGATGCATGTGTTAGGGTTTTCTTTTTTCTTTAATAAACTAATGTAAATACAACAAAGTAGAAAAAATATAAGGTATTTGTAGATCGCACAAAACAAAAGTCTAGTGTCTTGTCTTGTTAGGGCCAACATGCTTGCAAACTTATCATGGTTTTTTTGTTTTAGTATGTGTAGATTAGATTATATATTGTTCTTGATCTTCATACTGCAGATTTATGCATATTGTTCTGCAGTATGCAAATAATCTGCATATTGCGGATTATTATTTCTGCAGTATGTAGATTATTTGCATAATGCAGATTTGAATTTCTGTAGTATGCAAATATTATAATCTGCTATGGCATGTTATAATTTGTGCATACTGAAATTAAAATATGCAATAATAAACTACTGCAGATTATGCACACTGCACTGCATAGTGTAGTTATGCTTATTTGCAATTACTGCAATATGCAGATAATTAAGTTAGGTTGAAAGGGAAATTCAAGCTGTTCTTTCGTATTTTTTTATAACTTGGTTTTAAGCTTAAATAGTTTTTGACACTATGTATTTTTCTCTTACCAAACAAGTTGTTCTACTTCTTCAATTGCTGAAACTGCTTTAAAAGATAGTCATTTTTGTGCGCAAGGTAAGTTTTGCATCTTAGTATTTTTTTAAATCTTTTGAAATGTATTAATTTTTCATTGCAGTTAACTTTTATCATCAGCACACCCTCAATTTAGTACCTATTGTGGAATTTTAAAAGATGCAACTAGCAAATACTTTGGCCTTTGAAATGTTTGATCATATTCATAAGCCCATGGTCATCTAAAACTAGTCTAAAGAATTTAGAATTATTAAACATTATAATTGTAATATCCCGTAAAATTTTTAAATTTATTTTTGTAATTTCCGACGTGGTTCCGGATGTATTTTGTGGGGTTTTTGAAGTTTCGTAAATTAATTGTGGTTCGATTCATTTTTGGTTCGGTTTTTTTAAAAAAAAAGGGATTTTCTTCTTGGGTTGTGGTTCAACCGAAGTGGTTGAACCACTTCTGGTTAACTCAGGCCTCAAATCGAGACCTGAGTGATTTTTTTTTGATTCTCGTTCGAGAATCCAAGGATTCTCGAACGAGAATCCATTTTTTGGTCTGATCCCGTTCGGGACCAGGCCCTTTCCCGAACGGGATCAGGCCAAATTTTGGCCATTCCGTTCGTGAAGGGTAGCAGCCCTTGGACCCCTTCGCCCAGCCCACTTCGCACTCATTTTCGACCCGTCTCCTCTCGATATTTAAAGTCGACTTCTTAACAGAAAATCTTCACCACTCATCACTGAAACCCTAGCCGTTTTCCGCTTGTCATTTCGCTGAGTATCGAAGCCGTTATCATCTGCCAAAGATCGCTGTCCGGTAAGTTTTCTGGTTTCTTGGATTTCCAGATTTTGTTCTTGAACGACATTACGTAATTTGGTTCGTTCTCTTTCGTTTCTAGATCGAAATTGATTCCGCTTGATCTCAGACGTTCTGGACTCAATTCCCTACGTCTCCCTATCTCAGTTTCGCTGAACGGTACGCCGTTGATCTCGTTCCATTCGCCGTACGGTTTCCGTTTTAGAAATGCTATACACTGTTCTTGAGATTATGGTTTCTGCCGAACCATTTCTTTTCATTTGGCTTGATCTTGTTGTGTTTCTTTGTGCTAAATCCTTAGGGATGTGATGGCTCATAAACGATTTGATAGTGTGGTGTTAAATCTATCCGTTGTCACGCCATGATCCTGCCATTTCTTTTTGTATGAATTGCTACGGTTTTGTTCTTGGTGTTGAATGTTTATGGGTTTGAATTAGGTGATTAGTGTGTTGTTCTTTTATAAATTAAGTTGCTTTGGTGATGAGGATTGAGATGTGAGCTTAGTTTCAGAATCAAAAATGGTGAATTGGTTGTTTGAGCATGGCGGGGTCTGTTTCTATTTTGAATTGAGAAAGATGGTTAAATTCTCATTTTAATCACCAAAGACTTTAACTTTAATCAACTTAATCCTTAAGGTTAAACTTTAAACTAATAACTTGGGTTTTGTTTTGAATATAAATTAAATAGTGGAAATGATAGATATTTATAAAATTAAGTTAATATAATTACTCGGGTAATTATATTTGTTTTCAAATGTCGTTTTGACAAAAGTTGGTTAAATTACAATTTAGTCCCTAAACTTATTTTATAACTTAATTAAGTGGATTTTCGGTTAATAACTTTATTGTTGGTTTTAATTATAAAGAAAAGCAATAAATTGATTTCGGATATCAAATTGACTAAAGTACAATTTAGTCCCTAATTGGCAAAAGTACAATTTAGTCCTTATTCGGCAAAAGTACAATTTAGTCCCTAAAACTTTTATTCACTTAAAATGATTAAGTTTTGATTTGTAACTTGGGTTACTTAGAATTGAAGTTATTGAGTTCCGCTTTTAAATTGGATTATTATTTTTGTTAAATTGTTTTATAAATATAAACTTGGGTTTATATTTGATAATTGTTTTGAGTCGGGTTAGACTTGGGTCACTCGACAAGTGAGGTTAGCTTGGTAGTTTATGATAACTCGGCTAACCCACTATTTGGAAATTATTTATTATTTAAAGTTTTTAAATAATATTTATATATTGGATTTTAAGCGGGAACTCAATAGACTTATATTAGTTGGGCTTTATTACCTTTTGGATATATTTGTGTTATTTTGGATTGTTTAATTACTACGTGATTATTTGTGCTAGTCTCATGTGGTGTCTAGTACTCTTTAGAGTTAGGGTCTGATTTTAATAATTATTTTATTTGTCTAGACTCGTCTTCTGTTCGTGCTTCTGAGGCGAACCAGAGTTAGTTGCTTGCCGGTATTTCACGCGGATTAGCAAGCAGTGAGTTTATATTTACTATTTACCACTTTATTAAGTAAATTGTTATTTTAATATTAAATATATATACTGTACGTATATTTCGAACTGTTTTTATATTATGGCTCTTAGTTGGAACGTGCTACCTAATGGGCATCATTAGGACTGCGTGCGCACCGGTATTGATCTGGGTAAGGTATATATGGAAATGTGGTAACTCGGTGTGAGCATAGCTCTCGGGACCAGGTAGAGTAACTCGGTGTAGCTCAGCTCTCGGGACTCTGGTATAAGTGTGGTCAGTGGTAACTCGGTGTAGCTCAGCTCTCGGGACCAGACCTATTGGATTATGATTACTATTTAGAATTGTGGATTAGGGTTCCAACTATTATCCGTAATATCGTTATTAAATGTTTTAAACGTTTTAAAGGTTTCCCACTTAATAAATGTAGATAGTGGTATGAACTCATCTCAGTATATCTGACCCCGTTGTTTTCCCAATTTTCCCAGGGTTATGATCTGAGAGAGTCGGGTGATCTCCGCATTTACTTTTCCTCGGAGGTTCCATTATTTTGATATACTGTCAAACTATTTTTTCTTAGACCGCAGTAGTTGACTAGACGTCTTTACTATTATTACAGTTGTTTTGTCGGATTGGTTCGACTGGTTATATTGCTTTGGCATGTTATATTATTATATCGGTTTATGACAAATCTATTTTAGACTTAGAATTGAATATGTATGTTATATTAACTGTTGATTATTATAACTGCTAGTTTAGGCTGAAGTCTCGGTTGCCCCCGAGCATTGGTTTTCTGCAGGTTTATGTGTTTACGCTTTATATGGGAGGCTAGCTACGGGTTTCGGTACTACATTACCCATACCCTAGCGCCGGTCGCGATTCATGAAAATGGGTCGTGACAATAATATGCTTCGTTATCTATCCACACATATAATGCTTCGTTTTCCATATAAATTGGGGAACCAAAGGTTTGACCCAAACATAAATAGCAAGCTCAAGTCCATGCAAACATTTTGTCTTTCTCTCTTCCTTCAACCTTAGCTCTAGAGAGTTCAAGTTAACTATTCTGGATGTTGGACAATGTACATATGGGATTACTTCTTTTTTATGCTTTTAAATTTTGTTTCATGTAGCATTGTCTATGATAGTATAATTGTTGGACTTAGCTTTTCTTCTAAATGTCAGAAATCAGCCTCCAATCCCTGTCGATCTAGTGAAGCCATTAGCCGAATTTTATGATGAACGAGGTACGCTGATTTTTGGATGCTTGCTTATTCTAATTTCATATATCTTCATTAGTGAATAAGCATGCACTATGTCTCTTCCTAAATCATCATCTAGAATGCAAAGAAGAAAATGTTGTTGTGGTCTAGAGAGACTGTAGATTTATGTTCTTAACGTTGACAG
Source organism: Mercurialis annua (assembly GCF_937616625.2). NCBI lineage: Eukaryota > Viridiplantae > Streptophyta > Magnoliopsida > Malpighiales > Euphorbiaceae > Mercurialis > Mercurialis annua. The sequence continues at coordinate 36,894,894 of NC_065571.1, forward strand.
TAAATCTCGGTGTTGTCTTGAAAGAAGGCAGTACACTCGACATGTTAATCTAAAGATCATAAATGCTTACAACTTACAAATCTTTTTAGCTAAAATTATGGTAATTGATATCAACACCTTCTGAGAGGAAAAAGAAAGTTTAATTATTGAAGAAGGAAATATATAGATGGCTTAAATCAGGTAATGTTTAGAATTGATTAGCTAGTTCAAAATAAATAACATAGTAAAAGTAATGATTCTCAATCTCTGATATAGTAAAAACTTGAGTATTTATCTTTACTGAGTCTAGTTTGTTACAAAACTGAGTCTGTTTATAGTTTTAATTGTTGAAATGATGGTGAAGATTGGCTAGTGCTGTAATAACCGATAAAATTTTGACGTATTAGATTGTGCCATGTGTCCTAAATTGCAAAATTTAGGTCAAGTTGGTCGGAATTGGAAATCCAGTTGAGATTATAGTCGGAATAAGTTTATTAAGTTGATCGCAAAATAATAATTTTTATTGGTAATTATTATTCGTTAGACCGGGTATTAGCGGGACTAAGAAAATGCTAAGCAAATTAATATAAAATAAAGTGTAGGTCCAGAGCTAATAACTTACGCCATCGTCTGTAAAATATTTTTAAGAATTTATCGGCTAAGTTTCATGTAATTCCGAGACTGTTTAAATTTGGACGCGGATGTTAATTAAGGATTTGAGTTAAAGTACGAGATTGAGCTGCTTGAGTGTAATATCCCGAAATCTTTTTTAAATTTTAAATTGAGTTTTTGGAAATAATTTGAGTCGTTCTCGGTATCGTGGTTCGTTGTTGTTTGTAGGATTTTTGTTGGGTTTGGTTTGAACCTTATGTAGGTTTGGCTGGCCCATGGGCCAAATAAAAATTTAATTCGGCCCAAAACACAGGTCTCGAACGAGACCTGTGCCTTTTAAGGCCGGTCTCGTTCGAGAATGAAAATTCTCGAACGAGACTTAGCCTTAATCAGCTGGTCTCGTTCGAGACCAGCTCCACCCTTGCGTGGGGATATTTTTGTCTTCGATTCTAACCTAGCTACTCCCTATTTTTACGATATTTTCTAACCCTAAATCATTCCCCACGCTGCAAACAATCCATAGCCTCCATCATCTCAATTTTTCTCTGAAAATTCACTTATCATAATCGCTCTCAAAGTTTCAGAAAAATCTTCGGTAAGTTTGGTTAAGTTTTTCAGTTTTAGCTTTAAACAGCAACTCCGTATTTTTGATCGTTCTCCTTCGTTTGTAGATCGAAACTGATTCCGTTTGATCCCGGAGATTCTAGACTCGCGTACCTATGTTTCCCCATCTTTTTTTCGTTGAACGGTATGTAATCGACCTCGTTTCAATCGCCGTACGGTTTATCGCTTTAAGTTTACATAAAACAGTTTCTTGATTTCATAAGTTTCTGCCGATTTATTCTTTTGAATGGTTTTGATCTTGTTATGTTTCATGATTATTAGATCTCTAGGAATGTTGTGAATGTTGTGAATCATAAACTAAATGATAGTGTCGTGATAAATCCTTTCGTTCATCCCCGTCGTGTTCATGTGATTGTTGCCATTCTTGTTCTTGTTATATGGCTACTGTTTCGTGACCTTGCTTAGGGTGAGGGTTGGTTTGATCAATGTTTAGGTTATGTTTAGGCCTAATCTTATGCTTCTAAGCTAAATTGGATGATTGATCATATCAAAATTAGTTTGCTGATTATTGGATTGATGGATCGGATTCATAAGGCTTGGGCGGGGAATGTTGTTTCTTTGAATTGAAGATGGTGGTTAAATGTTCATTTTGATCATCTAATTATTTTGGCTAAATCAAGTAAATCCTTAAAGTTAAATATTACCTAATAACTTGGATTTCGTTTTGAATTATAATTAATTATTATAAACGAAAGCAATTTAGAAATTTAATTAATATAATTACTCGGGTAATTATATTTGACTTTCGAATATCATTTTGACGTATAATTTGGCTAAATTACAAATTGGTCCCTAAACGTTTTTATAACTTATTTAAGTAATTTTTTGATTAACAATTTTGTATTTTGTTTTAATTATAAACAAAAGTAATTAATTTGATTTCGGGTATCAAATTGGCTAAAGTACATTTTAGTCCCTAATTGGCTAAGGTACAGTTTAGTCCCTAATTGGTTAAAGTACATTTTAGCCCCTAATTGGCTAAAGTACAATTTAGTCCCTAAACTTTTATAAACTTAAAATGGTTTGATTTTTGGGTAGTAACTTGGGTTACTTGAAATTAAAGTATTGAGTTCTGCTTTTAAAATGAATTATTATTTTATCGAATTATTTTATAAATATAAACTCGGGTTTATATTTGGTAAACGTTTTGAGTCGGGGTAGACTTGGGTCACCCGACAAGTGAGGTTAGCTTGGTAGTTATTCATAACTCGGCTAACCCACTATTTGGAAACTTATTATTATTTAAAGATTATTAAATAATATTTGTAAATTGGATTTTAAGCAAGAACTCAATAGACTTGTTTTAATTGGGCTTAATTACCTATTGGGTATTTTTGGTGTTGTTTTGGATTGTTTAATTCCGACGTGTTATTTGTGCTAGTCCTATGTGGTGTCTAGTACTCTCTTGAGTTAGGATCTGTTTTTAATAATTATTTTATTTGTCTAGACCCGTCTAATGTTCGTGCTTCAGAGGCGAACCAGGATTAGTTGCTTGCCGGTTATCATGTGGATTAGAAAGCAGTGAGTTTGTACTTACTATTTACCGCTTTATTAAGTAAATTGTTATTTTAATATTAAATATATATACTATACGTATATTTCGAACTGTTTTTATATTATGGCTCTTAGTTGGAACATGCTACCTAATGGGCATCATTAGGACTGCGTGCGTACCGGTAATGATCTGGGTAAGGTATATATGGAAATGTGGTAACTCGGTGTGAGCATAATTCTCGGGACCAAATAGAGTAACTCGGTGTAGCACAACTCTCGGGACTCTGGATATGGTAAAGTGTGGTCAGTGGTAACTCGGTGTAGCTCAGCTCTCGGGACCAGGCCTATTGGATTATGTTATTTATTTAGAATTGTGGATTAGGGTTCTAACTATTATTCGTAATATCGTTATTAAATGTTTTAAACGGTTTTAAAGGTTTTTGACTTAATAAATGTAAATAGTGGTATAAACTCATCTCAGTATATCTGACCCCGTTGTTTTCCCAATTTTCCCAGGGTTATGATCTAAGAGAGTCTGATGATCTCCGCATTTACTTTTCCTCGGAGGTTCCATTTATTTTAGTAGAACTGTCAAACGGTTTTATTCTTAGAATGCAGTAGTTATCTAGACGTCTTTATTTTATTCTAGTTGTTGTCAAATTGGTCTAACTGATTTATTATTACTCTGGCATGTTATATGATTATTCCGGATTATTTATGTTAAGCCGATTTAATATCATTATTGGAAAACATGTTATTTTAATTATTGAATATTATAACTGCTAGATTTAGGCCGAAGTCTCGGTTGCCCCCGAGCATTGGTTTTCTGCAGGTTTATATGTTTATATGTTAATTGAAAGGCTAGCTACGGGTTTTGGTACTACATTACCCATACCCTAGCCCCGGTCGCGATTCATGAAAATGGGTCGTGACATTGAGCCTAAGTGTACTTTAACCATTATATATAACACATCATCTTCACCGAACTTTATCATGAAGTTACAGAAACCATTTTTTCTTTCCTTTTTCAATGTTAAACTTCAGCGATTCATCGTTCCTTCGTTTCTCGACCAAATTGGACGGTTTTTGTTGCTAAACTATCTTATAACAAAGGGCTATCAAGGTAAGCTAGACGTTTTAAGATCCGTTTGAGTTTATTTGAGGAATTTTTGGATTTAAACGTTAGGTTACGGCGAAACCATGTCGTGATTATGTATTTGATTTGTTTTTTGCGTTTCTATTGCATTTTAGGATGGATTTTGATGTCGTTTCGGTGTCGGATATGTCCGGGAGTGAGTTAAGCATGACGGGGAGTGAATTGGGTGAGTTTCGTGGCAGTAAGGTCTTGCTTCCCTCGACCTCGCGACACGACGACCATGTTCGCGACGCGACACACCTTGGCACAACGTGCCATAGGCCAATCCCGAACCCACTAAGTCGTTTTTGACCCCCTTTCGACGTATAGAACTCAGACGGAATGTTTCTTTAGTCAATTAAAGCTTTCAGACGATAATTTAATAAAAAAACGAACGTGAAATTATAACGTTTGGATGATTAAGTTATGACGTATAAGTCGATGTTAAGAGGTTAGGTTTATTTGTAAACCTAAAGCCATATCGAGGTTATATCGAAGGTTGCTACGTATAACAGAACTGAGTCGAGTTATCGTGATTAGAACTCGACGAGTTATTATATGTTTGTGTCTCGAGTCTAAAGAGTCTCTAGACTTAGATTCTTACTCAAATTAAGTTTGTCTGTTTCCTAAATCCGGCGAGGCAACCAGCTACCGGATAAGGAGCTTGACGGGTGTTGTGTGATTTAGTTTTTGGAATAGCAAGCAGTGAGTTTATAAATGTTTACTTTTGATGTATTTAAAATACATTGTTTCCTAAATGCAAAATGTTTTATATGATTCGCATAGCATGATTTACTATCAAAATGCTTTGTATGAAATGCACGCATCATAATCTTGAAACCAGTATAGATCCGATGAAACATGCTTTCCTTTTGGGCGGGAATATGACTATGTGATCACTAGTTATAATCGAGCGATATACTTATTTGTTGCGTATGTGAATTCGATACGAGGTCAGCATGGTATAACTATCCCGCGGCCTGTATCTAACGAGTCGCCATGGTTGAATTATCTCGGGACTCAGATCGATCGATTGTTGGATTTATTATGGTAAGAGGCATAATGGTTGAACTATCCCGATGGCCGACCATATGGTATGGGTGACACGGCAAAACTACCCCGTAACCTACCATCAAGATTAAAGTTATTAACATTGATTGTGAGAAAGATTTTAAGGAAACAATCATTAGGGTTTCAATTGGAAGTTATATTCTGATGCATATGAATGAATGATTTACAACATTGTTTTGTTTTATAAAAGGCTCATTAGTAAACTATGAACTCACTCAGTTTCGACTGACCAGCGTTGTTTTAAACAATTTTCAGGTGAATAGTCTTTTTGACGTGACGGACTTCTATCCTTGCTTCAGAAGTCTGCTTAGAAGTATGTACAGAGGAAGTGTGTATCAATAGTGCTGCAGTAGACTAGTCCTAGATGTATATATGGTTTTGTCAAACGGTTTTATGTATCTTTATACTCTGATGTTTGTAAACTTGAATAGTTTTACTGCGATTTAAACCGTTTGCGTTTGATGTGCGAAACAGGGCAGTGCTTGATGTGGCATCGCAGCGTAAGACCCTAGTGTCTATGGATGATTTTCAGAATGTATATAGATGTTTTGACATCTTATCGTTTTAAAAGGTTTTCTGAAAACGCTTGCATGATTTGTATCGCGAAAAAATTATAATAGTTTTAGGCTTGCTACGGGTTTTGGAGCTACCACTCTCATTCCCTAGCGCCGGTCTCGGCTCGAGATTTCGGGTCGTGAAAAGTACCGTTCTTGGTTATCTCTCATTATTACATTTAAGAATAATTTATGGCCACATCATGCATATGCTATGGTGTAACTTCTGAACTTGCTATAAATTGATTGTGGAGATTGAGTCGATTGTGTTTAATTGATCATCTTGTTAAATCTAGAAATCTGCAAATCTGCCGGCAAATTATGAAACATAATTTGCATGCAAATTTATAACTCAAAATTTTCCTGCATATTATGAAGTTTAAATCTGCCAGAAAGATTATAAATTATAATCTGCAATCTGCATTTGCAGGCAGATTTAAATCTATAGGCAAATTATCAAAGTAAATATAATTTGCAGTTTATTTTGTTTTTTTGCAAATTATGCTTATTTAAGTATAAATTATATTTCGAGTTTAACTCTTCATGCAATTTAGACTTTCAAATTTTGTGATAATGATGGTAGTTATAAACCTTTTTAATGAATTATTTCGATCTTTTTGGTTTTCGCATTTAATGAAACGAGCTCGAAATCAGCTGAAAGCTACATAAGTCTCCACGCCCTCAGTCATATTTATCTCATATGGAGAGAAATAATTCTTTCTAAACATAAATTAGATAAAAACTCTTAAGAATAATTGCTTGAAAATCGATATAAACAAATTTATACATTCTAATTTTTTTGTTATTATTAAGATTTTAAATAATTGTATTTTATTATGTTTATTGTAATTACTTAAATTTTTATAAGAAATAATATGTTTATTAAATAGTATTTGGGTGCGTAAAAATAACAATTTTGTTGGTGGCTAATTATTATTTATGAGGAAATTCTTGTCACGAGAAATAATTTAATGAAGGGATAAGAATGATTTAATAAGGAAATATTGGTCTTTGATAAGAGAAATTAATAAACAAGTAATTAATATTTATGAGAGTTTGGATTAATTAAATGAGGGCAAATTCGTCACTAGTATATGAATTAATGACGGAAAAATTGTATATTAGTGATAAAAATGTTGTGGTAAAAAATTACATTTGGTGAGGGTACAAAGACTGTCATTACTCTATTAATGAGGAAAACTTGTTCCCGTCATTAGTTACTTTTAATGTCGGAGGCAATAATGAGGGTCCATGAGGGAAAATATACCCTCATTAATATTATTTCATGAGGGAAAATTGATTTTTAATGACCAAATTTACTCTCATTAAATGTCATTTTTCTTATAGTGTTCGTAACGTTTTAAACGTTTGTCTTAAATTGCTAAAAAGGTAAAACATTAGGATTTGTTTCGTAACGTATTAAACGTTTGGATTAGTTTCATAACATTTTAAATGTTTGGCTTAATTCTCTAAAAAGGTAAACTTTTGGATTAGTTTCGTAACGTTTTAAACGTTTTGATTTGTTTAGTAACATTTTAAACGTTTGGATTTGTTTCGTAACATTTTAAACGTTTAAATTTTTTCCGTAACGTTTTAAACGTTCGGCTTAAATCGCGAAAAAGGTGAAACGTTAAGATTTGTTTCGTAACGTTTTAAATGTTTGGCTTAAATTGCTAAAAAAAGTGAAACGTTTGGATTTTTTTCGTAACATTTTAAACCTTTGGATTTGTTTCGTAACGATTTAAACCTTTGGACTTGTTTCGCATCGGTTTAAATGTTTGGATTTGTTTCATAACGTTTTTAACGTTTGGATTTGTTTCGTAACGCTTTAAACGTTGGGATTAAATCACTAAAAAGGTGAAACATTAGGATTTATTTCGTAACGTTTTAAACGTTTGGATTTGTTTCGTAACGTTTGAAACGTTTGGATTTGTTCCGTAACGTTTGAAACGTTTAGATTAAATCGCTAAAAAGGTTAGGATTTGTTTCGGAACGTTTTAAACGTCTGGCTTAAATTGCTAAAAAGGTGAAATGTTAGAATTTGTTTCGGAATGTTTTAAACGTTTGGCTTAAATAGCTAAAAGGTGAAACATTAGGAATTGTTTTGTAATGTTTTAAATGTTTGGATTTGTTCGGTAACGTTTGAAACGTTTAGCTTAAATAGCTAAAAAGGTGAAATGTCTGAATTTGTTTTGTAACGTTTTAAATGTTTGGCTTACATAGCTAAAAAGGTGAAACGTTTGGATTTGTTTCGTAACGTTTAAAACGTTTTCCTTAAATTGCTAAAAAGGTGAAACATTTATATTTGTTTCGTAACGTTTTAAACGTTCAAATTTTTTTCGTAACGTTTTAAACGTTTGACTTAAATAGCTAAGAAGTTTAAACATTAGGATTTGTTTCGTAACGTTTTAAATGTTTGGCTTAAATCACTAAAAGGGTGAAACGTTAAGATTTGTTTGTAACGTTTTAAACGTTTGGATTTGTTTCGTTACGTTTTAATCGTTTGGCTTAAATAGCTAAAAAGGTGAAATGTTAAAATTAGTTCTCTAACATTTTTATAGTATGGGTTTGTTTCGTAATGTTTTACACGTTTGACATAAATCGCTAAAATGGTCAAATGTTAGGATTTGTTTCGCAAACTTTTGGCTAAATTGCTAAAAAGATCAAACGTTAGGATTTGTTTCGTAACGTTTTAAACGTTTAGATTAGTTTCGTAACGTTTTAAACGTGTGGCTTGAATCGCTAAAAAGGTGAAACGTTAGGATTTGTTTCGTAACATTTTAAACGTTTAGATTTTTTAAAAAACGTTTGGATTTGTTTCGTAACGTTTTAAATTTTTTGCTTAAATCGCTATTTGGATTTTTCTCGTAACGTTTCGTTTGGCTTAAATCGCTAAAAAGATAAAACATTCGGATTTGTTTCGGAACGTTTTATAGGTTCGGATTTGTTTCGTAACGTTTTAAACGTTTGGATTTGTTTCGTTACGTTTAAAACATTTAGTGTAAATTGCTAAATAGGTGAAACGTTAGGATTTCCATCGTAACGTTGTAAACATTTGGCTTAAATTGCTAAAAAGGTAAAACGTTAAGATTTCCATCGTAACATTGTAAACGTTTGGCTTGAATTGCTAAAAAGGTGAAACGTTGGGATTTGTTTCGTAACGTTATAAATGTTTGGATTAGTTTCTTAACGATTTAAACGTTTGTCTTAAATTTCTAAAAAGTTGAAACGTTTGAATTTGTTTAGTTACGTTTTAAACTTTTGGATTTGTTTTGTAATGTTTTGAACATTTGGCTTAATTCGCTAAGTAGGTGAAACGCCAAGATTTGTTTTGTAATGTTTTAAACGTTTTGCTTAAATCGTAAAAACGGTGAAATGTTATGATTTGTTTAGTAAGGTTTTAAACGTTTGGAATTGTTTCGTAACATTTTAAATGTTTGGCTTAAAAGGCTAAAAAGGTAAAACTTTTGGATTTGTTTCGTAACATTTAAACGTTTGGATTTGTTTGGTCACATTTTAAACGTTCGGATTTGTTTCGTAACCTTTTAAACGTTTGGATTTGTTTTATAAAGTTTTAAATGATTGGATTTGTTTCGTAACGTTTTAAACGTTTTAATTTGTTTCCTATTGCTTTAAACGTTTGGATTCAATCGCTAAAAAGGTGAAACGTTTGGATTTGTTTCGTAACATTATAAACATTTGGATTTGTTTCATAATGTTTTAAACGTTTTGATATGTTCGTAACGCTTTAAACGTTTGGATTAAATAGATAAAAAGGTGAAATGTTAGGATTTGTTTCGTAATGTTTTAAACGTTTGGATTTGTTTCGTAACCATTTAAACGTTTTGATTTGTTTCATAACGTTTTAAATGTTTGAATTAAATCTTTAAAAAAGTGAAACGTTAGGATTTGTTTCGTAATGTTTTAAACACTTGGATTTGTTTCGAAACCTTTTAAACGTTTTCATTTGTTTCATAATGTTTTAAATGTTTGAATTAAATCTTTAAAAAGGTGAAACGTTAGGATTTGTTTCATAACGTTTAAAACGTTTGGCTTAAATAGTTAAATAGGTTATACGTTCGGACTAGTTTCGTAACGTTTTAAACGTTTGGATTAGTTTCGTAACGTTTTAAACCTTTTGATTTGTTTCGTAACGTTTTAAATATTTGAATTTTTTCGTAGACTTAAATCGCTAAAAGGGTTAAATATTAGGATTTGTTTTGTAACGTTTTAAACGTTTGGTTTAAATCACTAAAAAGGTGAAACGTTGGGATGTGTTTCGTGACGTTTTAACTGTTTGAATTTGTTTTGTAACGTTTTAAACGTTTGGCTTAAATCACTAAAAAGGAGAAACGTTAGGATTTGTTTCATTTCGTTTTAACTGTTTGAATTTTTTTCATAACGTTTTAAACGTTTGGCTTAAAAAGCTAAAAAGGTGAAACGTTAGGATTTGTTTCTTAACGTTTTAAATGTTTAGATTTGTTTCGTAACATTTTAAACATTTTGCTAAAATCGATAAGAAGATGAAACGTTAGGATTTGCTTCGTTATATTTTAAATGTTTAGCTTAAATCGCAAAAAATGTGAAACATTAGGATTTGTTTCGTAACGTTTTAAATGTTTGGATTTGTTTCGTTACATTTTAAATGTTTGAATATGTTTCGTAACGTTTTAAACGTTTGGCTTAAATCGCTAAATAGGTCATAAGTTAGGATTTGTTTCGTAATGTTTTAAATGTTTGGATTAGTTTCGTAACGTTTCAAATGTTTTGCTCAAATCGCTAAAAAGTGAAACGTTTGGATTTGTTTCGTAGCGTTTTAAATGATTGAATTTGTTTCGTAACGTATTAAACGTTTGGATTTGTTTCGTAACGTTTTAATCGTTTGGCTTAAATCGTAAAAAAGGTGAAACGCTAAGATTTGTTTCGTAATATTTTAAACGTTTGGTTTAAATCGTAAAAAAGGTGAAACGTTATGATTTGTTTTGTAACGTTTTAGACGTTTGGAATTGTTTCATAACGTTTTAAATGTTTGGTTTAAATGGTTAAAAAGGTGAAACTTTTTGATTTTTTTCGTAACGTTTTAATCTTTGGATTTGTTTGGTAATATTTTAAATGTTCGGATTTGTTTCCTAACGTTTAAACGTTTGGATTTGTTTCGTAACGTTTTAAATGTTTGGATTTTTTTCGTAGCGTTTTAAACGTTTAAATTTGTTTCGTAATGCTTTAAACGTTTGGATTTGTTTCGTAACATTATAAACGTTTGGATTTGTTTCGTAATGTTTTAAACGTTTTGATATTGTTCGTAACGCTTCAAACGTTTGGATTAAATAGATAAATAGGTGAAACGTTAGGATTTGTTTCGCAATGTTTTAAACGTTTGGATTTGTTTCGTAACCATTTAAACGTTTTGATTTGTTTCATAACGTTTTAAATGTTTGAATTAAATCTTTAAAAAGGTGAAATGTTAGGATTTGTTTCGTAATGTTTTAAACGCTTGGATTTGTTTCGTAACCTTTTAAAGGTTTTGATTTGTTTCATAATGTTTTAAATGTTTGGATTAAATCTTTAAAAAGGTGAAACGTTAGAATTTGTTTCATAACGTTTAAAACGTTTGGCTTAAATAGCTAAATAGGTCATACGTTCGGACTAGTTTCGTAACGTTTTAAACGTTTGGATTACTTTCGTAACGTTTTAAATATTTGGCTTAAATCGCTAAAAAAGTGAAATGTTTGGATTTATTTCGTAACGTTTTAAATGTTTGGATTTGTTTCGTAACGTCTGAAATATATGACTTAAATCGCTAAAAGGTTTAAACATTAGGATTTGTTTGGTAACGTTTTAAACGTTTGACTTAAATCACTAAAAAGGTGAAACATTAGGATTTGATTCGTTACGTTTTAACTGTTCGAATTTGTTTTGTAACGTATTAAACATTTTGCTTAAATCACTAAAAAGGAGAAACGTTAGGATTTGTTTCATTTTGTTTTAACTGTTTGAATTTGTTTCTTAACGTTTTAAACGTTTGGCTTAAAAGGCTAAAAAGGTGAAACGTTAGGATTTGTTTCTTAAAGTTTTAAATGTTTATATTTTTTTGGTAACATATTAAACATTTTCCAAAAATCGATAAGAAGATGAAACGTTAGGATTTGTTTCGTAATATTTTAAACGTTAATCTTAAATTGCTAAAAGGGTGAAACATTAGGATTTATTTCGTAACGTTTTAAATTGTTGGATTTGTTTAGTTACGTTTTAAATGTTTGAATTTGTTTCAAAACGTTTTAAACATTTGGCTTAAATCCCTAAATAGGTCATAAGTTAGGATTTATTTCGTAATGTTTTAAATGGTTGGATTTGTTTCGTAACATTTCAAATGTTTTGCTTAAATCGCTAAAAAGGTGAAACGTTTGAATTTGTTTTCTACCGTTTTAAACGTTTCGATTTGTTTCGTAACGTTTTAAACGTTTGGCTTAAATCGTAAAAAAGGTGAAACGCTAAGATTCATTTCGTAATGTTTTAAATGTTTGGCTTAAATCGTAAAAAAGGTGAAACATTATGATTTGTTTCGTAACGTTTTAAACGTTTGGAATTGTTTCGTAACGCTTTAAATGTTTGGCTTAAATGGTTAAAAAGGTGAAACTTTTTGATTTGTTTCGTAATGTTTTAACGTTTGGATTTGTTTGGTAACATTTTAATTGTTCGGATTTATTTCCAAACGTTTAAACGTTAAGATTTTTCCGTAACGTTTTTAATGTTTGGATTTGTTTCGTAACGTTTTAAGCGTTTAAATTTGTTTCGTAATGCTTTAAACGTTTGGATTAAATCGCTAAAAAGGTGAAACGTTTGGATTTGTTTCGTAACTCTATAAACGTTTGGATTTGTTTCGCAATGTTTTAAACGTTTTGATATTGTTCGTAACGCTTGAAACGTTTGGATTAAATAGATAAAAAGGTGAAACATTAGGATTTGTTTCGTTACGTTTTGAACGTTTAGATTTGTTTCGTAACCTATTAAACATTTGACTTAAATCACTAAAAGGAGAAACGTTAGGATTTGTTTCATTTTGTTTTAACTGTTTGAATTTGTTTCGTAACGTTTTAAACGTTTGGCTCAAAAAGCTAAAAAGGTGAAACGTTAGGATTTGTTTCTTAACGTTTTAAATGTTTGGATTTTTTTGGTAACATATTAAACATTTTCCTAAAATCGATAAGAAGATGAAACGTTAGGATTTGTTTCGTAATATTTTAAACGTTAATCTTAAATTGCTAAAAAGGTGAAACATTAGGATTTATTTCGTAACGTTTGAAATTGTTGGATTTGTTTCGTTACGTTTTAAATGTTTGAATTTGTTTCATAACGTTTTAAACGTTTGGCTTAAATCCCTAAATAGGTCATAAGTTAGGATTTATTTCGTAATGTTTTAAATGTTTGGATTAGTTTCGTAACGTTTCAAATGTTTTGCTTAAATCGCTAAAAAGGTGAAACGTTTGAATTTGTTTTGTACCGTTTTAAACGTTTCGATTTGTTTCGTAACGTTTTAAACGTTTGGCTTAAATCGTAAAAAAGGTGAAACGCTAAGATTCATTTCGTAATGTTTTAAATGTTTGGCTTAAATCGTAAAAAAGGTGAAACATTATGATTTGTTTCGTAACGTTTTAAACGTTTGGAATTGTTTCGTAACGCATTAAATGTTTGGCTTAAATGGTTAAAAAGGTGAAACTTTTTGATTTGTTTCGTAACGTTTTAACGTTTGGATTTGTTTGGTAACATTTTAATTGTTCGGATTTATTTCCAAACGTTTAAACGTTAAGATTTTTTTCGTAACGTTTTTAATGTTTGGATTTGTTTCGTAACGTTTTAAGCGTTTAAATTTGTTTCGTAATGCTTTAAACGTTTGGATTAAATCGCTAAAAAGGTGAAACGTTTGGATTTGTTTCGTAACTCTATAAACGTTTGGATTTGTTTCGTAATGTTTTAAACGTTTTGATATTGTTCGTAACGCTTTAAACGTTTGGATTAAATAGATAAAAAGGTGAAACATTAGGATTTGTTTCGTTACGTTTTAAACGTTTAGATTTTTTTCGTAACCTATTAAACATTTGACTTAAATCACTAAAAGGAGAACCGTTAGGATTTGTTTCATTTTGTTTTAACTGTTTGAATTTGTTTCGTAACGTTTTAAACGTTTGGCTTAAAAAGCTAAAAAGGTGAAACGTTAGGATTTGTTTCTTAATGTTTTAAATGTTTGGATTTTTTTGGTAACATATTAAACATTTTCCTAAAATCGATAAGAAGATGAAACGTTAGGATTTGTTTCGTAATATTTTAAACGTTAATCTTAAATTGCTAAAAAGGTGAAACATTAGGATTTATTTCGTAACGTTTGAAATTGTTGGATTTGTTTCGTTACGTTTTAAATGTTTGAATTTGTTTCATAACGTTTTAAACGTTTGGCTTAAATCCCTAAATAGGTCATAAGTTAGGATTTATTTCGTAATGTTTTAAATGTTTGGATTAGTTTCGTAACGTTTCAAATGTTTTGCTTAAATCGCTAAAAAGGTGAAACGTTTGAATTTGTTTTGTACCGTTTTAAACGTTTCGATTTGTTTCGTAACGTTTTAAACGTTTGGCTTAAATCGTAAAAAAGGTGAAACGCTAAGATTCATTTCGTAATGTTTTAAACGTTTGGCTTAAATCGTAAAAAAGGTGAAACATTATGATTTGTTTCGTAACGTCTTAAACGTTTGGAATTGTTTCGTAACGCTTTAAATGTTTGGCTTAAATGGTTAAAAAAGGTGAAACTTTTGAATTTGTTTCGTAACGTTTTAACGTTTGGATTTGTTTGGTAACATTTTAAATGTTCGGATTTGTTTACTAACGTTTAAACGTTAAGATTTTTTTCGTAACGTTTTTAATGTTTGGATTTGTTTCGTAACGTTTTAAGCGTTTAAATTTGTTTCGTAATGCTTTAAACGTTTGGATTAAATCGCTAAAAAGGTGAAACGTTTGGATTTGTTTCGTAACTCTATAAACGTTTGGATTTGTTTCGTAATGTTTTAAACGTTTTGATATTGTTCGTAACGCTTTAAACGTTTGGATTAAATAGATAAAAAGGTGAAACATTAGGATTTGTTTCGTTACGTTTTGAACGTTTAGATTTGTTTCGTAACCTATTAAACATTTGACTTAAATCACTAAAAGGAGAAACGTTAGGATTTGTTTCATTTTGTTTTAACTGTTTGAATTTGTTTCGTAACGTTTTAAACGTTTGGCTCAAAAAGCTAAAAAGGTGAAACGTTAGGATTTGTTTCTTAATGTTTTAAATGTTTGGATTTTTTTGGTAACATATTAAACATTTTCCTAAAATCGATAAGAAGATGAAACGTTAGGATTTGTTTCGTAATATTTTAAACGTTAATCTTAAATTGCTAAAAAGGTGAAACATTAGGATTTATTTCGTAACGTTTGAAATTGTTGGATTTGTTTCGTTACGTTTTAAATGTTTGAATTTGTTTCATAACGTTTTAAACGTTTGGCTTAAATCCCTAAATAGGTCATAAGTTAGGATTTATTTCGTAATGTTTTAAATGTTTGGATTAGTTTCGTAACGTTTCAAATGTTTTGCTTAAATCGCTAAAAAGGTGAAACGTTTGAATTTGTTTTGTACCGTTTTAAACGTTTCGATTTGTTTCGTAACGTTTTAAACGTTTGGCTTAAATCGTAAAAAAGGTGAAACGCTAAGATTCATTTCGTAATGTTTTAAACGTTTGGCTTAAATCGTAAAAAAGGTGAAACATTATGATTTGTTTCGTAACGTTTTAAACGTTTGGAATTGTTTCGTAACGCTTTAAATGTTTGGCTTAAATGGTTAAAAAAGGTGAAACTTTTGAATTTGTTTCGTAACGTTTTAACGTTTGGATTTGTTTGGTAACATTTTAAATGTTCGGATTTGTTTACTAACGTTTAAACGTTAAGATTTTTTTCGTAACGTTTTTAATGTTTGGATTTGTTTCGTAACGTTTTAAGCGTTTAAATTTGTTTCGTAATGCTTTAAACGTTTGGATTAAATCGCTAAAAAGGTGAAACGTTTGGATTTGTTTCGTAACTCTATAAACGTTTGGATTTGTTTCGTAATGTTTTAAACGTTTTGATATTGTTCGTAACGCTTTAAACGTTTGGATTAAATAGATAAAAAGGTGAAACATTAGGATTTGTTTCGTTACGTTTTGAACGTTTAGATTTGTTTCGTAACCTATTAAACATTTGACTTAAATCACTAAAAGGAGAAACGTTAGGATTTGTTTCATTTTGTTTTAACTGTTTGAATTTGTTTCGTAACGTTTTAAACGTTTGGCTCAAAAAGCTAAAAAGGTGAAACGTTAGGATTTGTTTCTTAATGTTTTAAATGTTTGGATTTTTTTGGTAACATATTAAACATTTTCCTAAAATCGATAAGAAGATGAAACGTTAGGATTTGTTTCGTAATATTTTAAACGTTAATCTTAAATTGCTAAAAAGGTGAAACATTAGGATTTATTTCGTAACGTTTGAAATTGTTGGATTTGTTTCGTTACGTTTTAAATGTTTGAATTTGTTTCATAACGTTTTAAACGTTTGGCTTAAATCCCTAAATAGGTCATAAGTTAGGATTTATTTCGTAATGTTTTAAATGTTTGGATTAGTTTCGTAACGTTTCAAATGTTTTGCTTAAATCGCTAAAAAGGTGAAACGTTTGAATTTGTTTTGTACCGTTTTAAACGTTTCGATTTGTTTCGTAACGTTTTAAACGTTTGGCTTAAATCGTAAAAAAGGTGAAACGCTAAGATTCATTTCGTAATGTTTTAAACGTTTGGCTTAAATCGTAAAAAAGGTGAAACATTATGATTTGTTTCGTAACGTTTTAAACGTTTGGAATTGTTTCGTAACGCTTTAAATGTTTGGCTTAAATGGTTAAAAAAGGTGAAACTTTTGAATTTGTTTCGTAACGTTTTAACGTTTGGATTTGTTTGGTAACATTTTAAATGTTCGGATTTGTTTACTAACGTTTAAACGTTAAGATTTTTTTCGTAACGTTTTTAATGTTTGGA
Organism: Mercurialis annua; assembly: GCF_937616625.2. NCBI lineage: Eukaryota > Viridiplantae > Streptophyta > Magnoliopsida > Malpighiales > Euphorbiaceae > Mercurialis > Mercurialis annua. The sequence continues at coordinate 36,911,447 of NC_065571.1, forward strand.
TTTGTTTCGTAACGTTTTAAGCGTTTAAATTTGTTTCGTAATGCTTTAAATGTTTGGATTAAATCGCTAAAAAGGTGAAACGTTTGGATTTGTTTCGTAACACTATAAATGTTTGGATTTGTTTCGTAATGTTTTAAACGTTTTGATATTGTTCGTAACGCTTTAAACGTTTGGATTAAATAGATAAAAAGGTGAAACATTAGGATTTGTTTCGTTACGTTTTAAACGTTTTGATTTGTTTCGTAACCTATTAAACATTTGGCTTAAATCACTAAAAAGGAGAAACATTAGGATTTGTTTCATTTTGTTTTAACTGTTTGAATTTGTTTCGTAATGTTTTAAACGTTTGGCTCAAAAAGCTAAAAAGGTGAAACGTTAGGATTTGTTTCTTAACGTTTTAAATATTTAGATTTTTTTGGTAACATATTAAACATTTTCCTAAAATCGATAAGAAGATGAAACGTTAGGATTTGTTTCGTAATATTTTAAACGTTAATCTTAAATCGCTAAAAAGGTGAAACATTAGAATTTATTTCGTAACGTTTTAAATTGTTGAATTTGTTTCGTTACGTATTAAATGTTTGAATTTGTTTCATAACGTTTTAAACGTTTGGCCTAAATCCCTAAATAGGTCATAAGTTAGGATTTATTTCGTAATGTTTTAAATGTTTGGATTAGTTTCGTAACGTTTCAAATGTTTGCTTAAATCACTAAAAAGGTAAAACGTTTGGATTTGTTTTGTAACGTTTTAAACATTTGGATTTGTTTCGTAACGTTTTAAACGTTTGGCTTAAATTATAAAAAAGGTGAAACGCTAAGATTCGTTTCGTATTATTTTAAACGTTTGGTTTAAATCGTAAAAAAGGTGAAATATTATGATTTGTTTCGTAACGTTTTAAACGTTTGGAATTGTTTCATAACGTTTTAAATGTTTGGCTTAAATGGTTAAAAAGGTGAAACTTTTTGATTTGTTTCGTAACGTTTTAACCTTTGGATTTGTTTGGTAACATTTTAAATGTTCGGATTTGTTTCCTAATGTTTAAACGTTTGGATTTGTTTCGTAACGTTTTAAATGTTTGGATTTTTTTCGTAGCGTTTTAAACGTTTAAATTTGTTTCGTAATGCTTTAAACGTTTGGATTCAATTGCTAAAAAGGTGAAACGTTTGGATTTGTTTCGTAACATTATAAACGGTTGGATTGGTTTCGTAATGTTTTAAACATTTTGATATTGTTCGTAACGCTTTAAACGTTTGGATTAAATAGATAAAAAGGTGAAACATTAGGATTTGTTTTGTAATGTTTTAAACGTTTGGATATGTTTCGTAACCTTTTAAACGTTTTGATTTGTTTCATAACGTTTTAAATGTTTGGATTAAATATTTAAAAAGGTGAAATTTTTGGATCTGTTTCGTAATGTTTTAAACGTTTTGATATTGTTCGTAATGCTTTAAACGTTTGGATTAAATAGATAAAAAGGTGAAACGTTAGGATTCATTTCGTAATATTTTAAACGTTTGGCTTAAATCGTAAAAAAGGTGAAACATTATGATTTGTTTCGTAACGTTTTAAACGTTTGGAATTGTTTCGTAACGCTTTAAATGTTTGGCTTAAATGGTTAAAAAGGTAAAACTTTTGGATTTGTTTCGTAACGTTTTAACGTTTGGATTTGTTTGGTTCGGATTTGTTTCCTAACGTTTAAACGTTAAGATTTTTTTCGTAACGTTTTAAATGTTTGGATTTGTTTCGTAACGTTTTAAGCGTTTAAATTTGTTTCGTAACGCTTTAAACGTTTGGATTAAATCGTTAAAAAGGTGAAACGTTTGGATTTGTTTCGTAACACTATAAACGTTTGGATTCGTTTCGTAATGTTTTAAACGTTTTGATATTGTTCGTAACGCTTTAAACGTTTGGATTAAATAGATACAAAGGTGAAACATTAGGATTTGTTTTGTAATGTTTTAAACGTTTGGATATGTTTCGTAACCTTTTAAACGTTTTGATTTGTTTCATAACGTTTTAAATGTTTGGATTAAATATTAAAAAAAATGAAACGTTTGGATCTGTTTCGTAATGTTTTAAACGTTTGGATTTGTTTCGTAACATTTTAAACGTTTTGATTTGTTTCATAACATTTAAATGTTTGGATTAAATCTTTAAAAAGGTGGAACGTTAGGATTTCTTTAATAACATTTAAAACGTTTGCTTAAATAGCTAAATAGGTCATACGTTAAGACTAGTTTCGTAACGTTTTAAACGTTTTGATTAGTTTCGTAACGTTTTAAATATTTGGCTTAAATCGCTAAAAAAGTGAAATGTTTGGATTTATTTCGTAACGTTTTAATTGTTTGGATTTGTTTCGTAACGTTTGAAACATATGACTTAAATCGCTAAAAGGTTTAAACATTAGGATTTGTTTGGTAACGTTTTAAACGTTTGGCTGAAATCACTAAAAAGCTGAAACGTTAGGATTTGTTTCGTTACGTTTTAACTGTTTGAATTTGTTTTGTAACGTTTTAAACATTTGGCTTAAATCACTAAAAAGGAGAAACGTTAGGATTTGTTTCATTTTGTTTTAATTGTTTGAATTTATTTCGTAACGTTTTAAACGTTTGGCTTAAAAAGCTAATAAGGTGAAACGTTAGGATTTGTTTCTTAACGTTTTAAATGTTTGGATTTGTTTCGTAACATTTTAAACATTTTACTAAAATCGATAAGAAGAAGAAACGTTAGGATTTGTTTCGTAATATTTTAAACGTTAAGCTTAAATTGCTAAAAAGGTGAAATATTAGGATTTGTTTCGTAACGTTTTAAATTGTTGGATTTGTTTCGTTACGTTTTAAATGTTTGAATTTGTTTCATAACATTTTAAACGTTTGGCTTAAATCCCTAAATAGGTCATAAGTTAAGATTTATTTCGTAATGTTTTAAATGTTTGGATTAGTTTCGTAACGTTTCAAATGTTTTGTAATGTTTTAAACGTTTGGATATGTTTCGTAACCTTTTAAACGTTTTGATTTGTTTCATAACGTTTTAAATGGTTGGATTAAATATTTAAAAAGGTGAAACGCTTGGATTTGTTTCGTAATGTTTTAAACGTTTGGATTTGTTTCGTAACCTTTTAAACGTTTTGATTTGTTTCATAACATTTTAAATGTTTGGATTAAATCTTTAACAAGGTGGAACGTTAGGATTTCTTTAATAACGTTTAAAACGTTTGGCTTAAATAGCTAAATAGGTCATACGTTAGGACTAGTTTCGTAACGTTTTAAACGTTTGGATTAGTTTCGTAACGTTTTAAATATTGGCTTAATTGCACCAGAAATCGCGAACTTTCACGTGTTTTTGGTATTTAACATAATCTTTTTTTCTTGGCATAAAAAATCATCAACTTTCATTTTTTGACATAGTCGTCGACATAACCGTTTCTTTGAAATATTAAGTGCAAAACGACGCCATTTAGCGCAAAATGGCGTCGTTTTACATTCAAAACGACGCCGTTTCACATCTCGTGGACAAATATGCCAAAAAATGAAAGTTGGTGATTTTTTATGCCAAGAAAAAAAGATTATGTTAAATACCAAAAACACGCGAAAGTTGGTGATTTTTTATGCAATTAAGCCTTAAATATTTGGCTTAAATCGCTAAAAAGGTGAAATGTTTGGATTTATTTCGCAACGTTTTAAATGTTTGGATTTGTTTCGTAACGTTTGAAACATATGACTTAAATCGCTAAAAGGTTTAAACATTAGGATTTGTTTGGTAACGTTTTAATCGTTTGGCTTAAATCACTAAAAAGGTGAAACGTTAGGATTTGTTTGGTAACGTTTTAATCGTTTGGCTTAAATCACTAAAAAGGTGAAACGTTAGGATTTGTTTCATTACGTTTTAACTGTTTGAATTTGTTTGGTAAAGTTTTAAACATTTGGCTTAAATCACTAAAAAGGAGAAACGTTAGGATTTGTTTCATTTTGTTTTAACTGTTTGAATTTATTTCGTAACGTTTTAAACGATTGGCTTAAAAAGCTAAAAAGGTGAAACGTTAGGATTTGTTTCTTAACGTTTTAAATGTTTGGATTTGTTTCGTAACATTTTAAACATTTTACTAAAATCGATAAGAAGAAGAAACGTTAGGATTTGTTTCGTAATATTTTAAACGTTAAGCTTAAATTGCTAAAAAGGTGAAACATTAGGATTTGTTTCGTAACGTTTTAAATTGTTGGATTTGTTACATTACGTTTTAAATGTTTGAATTTGTTTCATAACGTTTTAAACGTTTGGCTTAAATCCCTAAATAGATCATAAGTTAGGATTTATTTCGTAATGTTTTAAATGTTTGGATTAGTTTCGTAACGTTTCAAATGTTTGCTTAAATCGCTAAAAAGGTGAAACGTTTGGATTTGTTTTGTAACGTTTTAAACGTTTGGATTTGTTTCGTAACGTTTTAAACCTTTGGCTTAAATTATAAAAAAGGTGAAACGCTAAGATTCGTTTCGTAATATTTTAAACGTTTGGTTTAAATCGTAAAAAAGGTGAAACATTATGATTTGTTTCGTAACGTTTTAAACGTTTGGAATTGTTTCATAACGTTTTAAATGTTTGGCTTAAATGGTTAAAAAGGTGAAAGTTTTTGATTTGTTTCGTAACGTTTTAACCTTTGGATTTGTTTGGTAACATTTTAAATGTTCGGATTTGTTTTCTAATGTTTAAACGTTTGGATTTGTTTCATAACGTTTTAAATGTTTGGATTTTTTTCGTAGCGTTTTAAACGTTTAAATTTGTTTCGTAATGCTTTAAACATTTGGATTCAATTGCTAAAAAGGTGAAACGTTTGGATTTGTTTCGTAACATTATAAACGTTTGGATTTGTTTCGTAATGTTTTAAACGTTTCGATATTGTTCGTAACGCTTTAAACGTTTGGATTAAATAGATAAAAAGGTGAAACATTAGGATTTGTTTTGTAATGTTTTAAACGTTTGGATATGTTTCGTAACCTTTTAAACGTTTTGATTTGTTTCATAACGTTTTAAATGTTTGGATTAAATATTTAAAAAGGTGAAACGTTTGGATTTGTTTCGTAATGTTTTAAACGTTTTGATATTGTTCGTAGCGCTTTAAACGTTTGGATTAAATAGATAAAAAGGTGAAACGTTAGGATTTGTTTCGTAATGTTTTAAACGTTTGGATTTGTTTCGTAACCATTTAAATGTTTTGATTTGTTTCATAACGTTTTAAATGTTTAAATTAAATCTTTAAAAAGGTGAAATGTTAGGATTTGTTTTGTAATGTTTTAAACGCTTGGATTTGTTTTGTAACCTTTTAAACATTTTGATTTGTTTCATAATGTTTTAAATGTTTGGATTAAATCTTTAAAAAGGTGAAACGTTAGGATTTGTTTCATAACGTTTAAAACGTTTGGCTTAAATAGCTAAATAGGTCATACGTTCGGACTAGTTTCGTAACGTTTTAAACGTTTGGATTAGTTTCGTAACGTTTTAAATATTTGGCTTAAATCGCTAAAAAAGTGAAATGTTTGGATTTATTTCGTAACGTTTTAAATGTTTGGATTTATTTCGTAACGTCTGAAATATATGATTTAAATCGCTAAAAGGTTTAAACATTAGGATTCGTTTGGTAACGTTTTAAACGTTTGGCTTAAATCACTAAAAAGGTGAAACGTTAGGATTTGATTCGTTACGTTTTAACTGTTTGAATTTGTTTTGTAACGTATTAAACATTTGGTTTAAATCACTAAAAAGGAGAAACGTTAGGATTTGTTTCATTTTGTTTTAACTGTTTGAATTTGTTTCGTAACGTTTTAAACGTTTGGCTTAAAAGCTAAAAAGGTGAAACGTTAGGATTTGTTTCTTAACGTATTAAATGTTTGGATTTTTTTGGTAACATATTAAACATTTTCCTAAAATCGATAAGAAGATGAAACGTTAGGATTTGTTTCGTAATATTTTAAACGTTAATCTTAAATTGCTAAAAAGGTGAAACATTAGGATTTATTTTGTAACGTTTTAAATTGTTGGATTTGTTTCATTACGTTTTAAATGTTTGAATTTGTTTCATAACATTTTAAACGTTTGGCTTAAATCCCTAAATAGGTCATAAGTTAGGATTTGTTTCGTAACCTTTTTAATTGTTGGATTTGTTTCGTTACGTTTTAAATGTTTGAATTTGTTTCGTAACGTTTTAAATGTTTGGCTTAAATCGCTAAATAGGTTATAAGTTACGATTTATTTCTTAATGTTTTAAATGTTTGGATTAGTTTCGTAACGTTTCAAATGTTTTGCTTAAATCGCTAAAAAGGTGAAACGTTTGGATTTCTTTTGTAACGTTTTAAACGTTTGGATTTGTTTCGTAACGTTTTAAATGTTTGGCTTAAATAATAAAAAAGGTGAAACGCTAAGATTCGTTTCGTAATATTTTAAACGTTTGGTTTAAATCGTAAAAAAGGTGAAACATTATGATTTGTTTCGTAACGTTTTAATCGTTTGGAATTGTTTCATAACGTTTTAAATGTTTGGCTTAAATGGTTAAAAAGGTGAAACTTTTTGATTTGTTTCGTAACGTTTTAACCTTTGGATTTGTTTGGTAACATTTTAAATGTTCGGATTTGTTTCCTAATGTTTAAACGTTTGGATTTGTTTCGTAACGTTTTAAATGTTTGGATTTTTTTCGTAGCGTTTTAAACGTTTAAATTTGTTTCGTAATGCTTTAAACGTTTGGATTCAATCGCTAAAAAGGTGAAACGTTTGGATTTGTTTCGTAACATTATAAACGTTTGGATTTGTTTCGTAATGTTTTAAACGTTTTGATATTGTTCGTAACGCTTTAAACGTTTGGATTAAATAGATAAAAAGGTGAAACGTTAGGATTTGTTTCGTAATGTTTTGAACGTTTGGATTTGTTTCGTAACCATTTAAACGTTTTGATTTGTTTCATAACGTTTTAAATGTTTGAATTAAATATTTAAAAAGGTGAAACGTTAGGATTTGTTTCGTAATGTTTTAAACGCTTGGATTTGTTTCGCAACCTTTTAAACGTTTTCATTTGTTTCATAATGTTTTAAATGTTTGGATTAAATCTTTAAAAAGGTGAAACGTTAGGATTTGTTTCATAACGTTTAAAACGTTTGGCTTAAATAGCTAAATAGGTCATACGTTCGGACTAGTTTCGTAACGTTTTAAACGTTTGGATTGGTTTAGTAACGTTTTAAATATTTGGCTTAAATCGCTTAAAAAGTGAAATGTTTGGATTTATTTTGTAACGTTTTAAATGTTTGGATTTGTTTCGTAACGTTTGAAACATATGACTTAAATCGCTAAAAGGTTTAAACATTAGGATTTGTTTGGTAACGTTTTAAACGTTTGGCTTAAATCACTAAAAAGGTGAAACGTTAGGATTTGTTTCGTTACGTTTTAACTGTTTGAATTTGTTTTGTAACGTTTTAAACATTTGGCTTAAATCACTAAAAAGGAGAAACGTTAGGATTTGTTTCGTTTTGTTTTAACTGTTTGAATTTATTTCGTAACGTTTTAAACGTTTGGCTTAAAAAGCTAAAAAGGTGAAACGTTAGGATTTGTTTCTTATCGTTTTAAATGTTTGGATTTGTTTCGTAACATTTTAAACATTTTACTAAAATCGATAAGAAGAAGAAACGTTAGGATTTGTTTCGTAATATTTTAAACGTTAAGCTTAAATTGCTAAAAAGGTGAAACATTTGGATTTGTTTCGTAACCTTTTTAATTGTTGGATTTGTTTCGTTACGTTTTAAATGTTTGAATTTGTTTCGTAACGTTTTAAATGTTTGGCTTAAATCGCTAAATAGGTTATAAGTTACGATTTATTTCTTAATGTTTTAAATGTTTGGATTAGTTTCGTAACGTTTCAAATGTTTTGCTTAAATCGCTAAAAAGGTGAAACGTTTGGATTTGTTTTGTAACGTTTTAAACGTTTGGATTTGTTTCGTAACGTTTTAAATGTTTGGCTTAAATAATAAAAAAGGTGAAACGCTAAGATTCGTTTCGTAATATTTTAAACGTTTGGTTTAAATCGTAAAAAAGGTGAAACATTATGATTTGTTTCGTAACGTTTTAATCGTTTGGAATTGTTTCATAACGTTTTAAATGTTTGGCTTAAATGGTTAAAAAGGTGAAACTTTTTGATTTGTTTCGTAACGTTTTAACCTTTGGATTTGTTTGGTAACATTTTAAATGTTCGGATTTGTTTCCTAATGTTTAAACGTTTGGATTTGTTTCGTAACGTTTTAAATGTTTGGATTTTTTTCGTAGCGTTTTAAACGTTTAAATTTGTTTCGTAATGCTTTAAACGTTTGGATTCAATCGCTAAAAAGGTGAAACGTTTGGATTTGTTTCGTAACATTATAAACGTTTGGATTTGTTTCGTAATGTTTTAAACGTTTTGATATTGTTCGTAACGCTTTAAACGTTTGGATTAAATAGATAAAAAGGTGAAACGTTAGGATTTGTTTCGTAATGTTTTGAACGTTTGGATTTGTTTCGTAACCATTTAAACGTTTTGATTTGTTTCATAACGTTTTAAATGTTTGAATTAAATATTTAAAAAGGTGAAACGTTAGGATTTGTTTCGTAATGTTTTAAACGCTTGGATTTGTTTCGTAACCTTTTAAACGTTTTCATTTGTTTCATAATGTTTTAAATGTTTGGATTAAATCTTTAAAAAGGTGAAACGTTAGGATTTGTTTCATAACGTTTAAAACGTTTTGCTTAAATAGCTAAATAGGTCATACGTTCGGACTAGTTTCGTAACGTTTTAAACGTTTGGATTGGTTTAGTAACGTTTTAAATATTTGGCTTAAATCGCTTAAAAAGTGAAATGTTTGGATTTATTTCGTAACGTTTTAAATGTTTGGATTTGTTTCGTAACGTTTGAAATATATGACTTAAATCGCTAAAAGGTTTAAACATTAGGATTTGTTTGGTAACGTTTTAAACGTTTGGCTTAAATCACTAAAAAAATGAAACGTTAGGATTTGTTTCGTTACGTTTTAACTGTTTGAAATTGTTTTGTACCGTATTAAACATTTGGCTTAAATCACTAAAAAGGAGAAACGTTAGGATTTGTTTCATTTTGTTTTAACTGTTTGAATTTGTTTCGTAACGTTTTAAACGTTTGGCTTAAAAAGCTAAAAAAGGTGAAACGTTAGGATTTGTTTCTTAACGTTTTAAATGTTTGGATTTTTTTCGTATCATTTTAAACATATTGCTAAAATCGATAAGAAGATGAAACGTTAGGAGTTGTTTCGTAATATTTTAAACGTTAAGCTTAAATTGCTTAAAAGGTGAAACATTAGGATTTGTTTCGTAACGTTTTAAATTGTTGGATTTGTTTCGTAACGTTTTAAATGTTTGAATTTGTTTCATAACGTTTTAAACGTTTGGCTTAAATCCCTAAATAGGTCATAAGTTAGGATTTATTTCGTAATGTTTTAAATGTTTGGATTAGTTTCGTAACGTTTCAAATGTTTTGCTTAAATCGCTAAAAAGGTGAAACGTTTGGATTTGTTTTGTAACGTTTTACACGCTTGGATTTGTTTCGTAACGTTTTAAAGGTTTGGCTTAAATCGTAAAAAAGGTGAAACGCTAAGATTCATTTCGTAATGTTTTAAACGTTTGGCTTAAATCGTAAAAAAGGTGAAACATTATGATTTGTTTCGTAACGTTTAAAACGTTTGGAATTGTTTCGTAACGTTTTAAATGTTTGGCTTAAATGGCTAAAAAGGTGAAACTTTTGGATTTGTTTCGTAACGTTTTAACGTTTGGATTTGTTTGGTAACATTTTAAATGTTCGGATTTGTTTCCTAACGTTTAAACGTTAAGATTTGTTTCGTAACATTTTAAGCGTTTAAATTTGTTTCGTAATGCTTTAAACGTTTGGATTAAATCCCTAAAAAGGTGAAACGTTTGGATTTGTTTCGTAATGTTTTAAACGTTTTGATATTGTTCGTAACGCTTTAAACGTTTGGATTAAATAGATAAAAAGGTGTAACGTTAGGATTTGTTTCGTAATGTTTTAAACGTTTGGATTTGTTTCGTAACCTTTTAAACGTTTTGATTTGTTTCATAACTTTTAAAATGTTTGGATTAAATTTTTAAAAAGGTGAAACGTTTGGATCTGTTTCGTAATGTTTTAAACGTTTGGATTTGTTTCGTAACCTTTTAAACGTTTTGATTTGTTTCATAACATTTTAAATGTTCGGATTAAATCTTTAAAAAGGTGGAACGTTAGGATTTGTTCAATAACGTTTAAAACATTTGGCTTCAATAGCTAAATAGGTCATACGTTAGGACTAGTTTCGTAACGTTTTAAATGTTTGGATTAGTTTCGTAACGTTTTAAATATTTGGCTTAAATCGCTAAAAAAGTAAAATGTTTGGATTTATTTCGTAACGTTTTAAATGTTTGGATTTGTTTCGTAACGTTTGAAACATATGACTTAAATCGCTAAAAGGTTTAAACATTAGGATTTGTTTGGTAACGTTTTAAACGTTTGGCTTAAATCACTAAAAAGGTGAAACGTTAGGATTTGTTTCGTTACGTTTTAACTGTTTGAATTTGTTTTGTAACGTTTTAAACATTTGGCTTAAATCACTAAAAAGGAGAAACGTTAGGATTTGTTTCGTTTTGTTTTAACTGTTTGAATTTATTTCGTAACGTTTTAAACGTTTGGCTTAAAAAGCTAAAAAGGTGAAACGTTACAATTTGTTTCTTAACGTTTTAAATGTTTGGATTTGTTTCGTAACATTTTAAACATTTTACTAAAATCGATAAGAAGAAGAAACGTTAGGATTTGTTTCGTAATATTTTAAACGTTAAGCTTAAATTGCTAAAAAGGTGAAACATTTGGATTTGTTTCGTAACCTTTTTAATTGTTGGATTTGTTTCGTTACGTTTTAAATGTTTGAATTTGTTTCGTAACGTTTTAAATGTTTGGCTTAAATCGCTAAATAGGTCATAAGTTACGATTTATTTCTTAATGTTTTAAATGTTTGGATTAGTTTCGTAACGTTTCAAATGTTTTGCTTAAATCGCTAAAAAGGTGAAACTTTTGGATTTGTTTTGTTAAACGTTTGGATTTGTTTCGTAACGTTTTAAACGTTTGGCTTAAATCGTAAAAAAGGTGAAACGCTAAGATTCGTTTCGTAATATTTTAAATGTTTTGCTTAAATCGTAAAAAAGGTGAAACGTTATGATTTGTTTCGTAACGTTTTAAACGTTTGGAATTGTTTCGTAACGCTTTAAATGTTTGGCTTAAATGGTTAAAAAGGTGAAATTTTTGGATTTGTTTCGTAATGTTTTAACGCAGTCCTAATGATGCCCATTAGGTAGCATGTTCCAACTGGAAGCCATAATATAGCAATAGTTTGAAATATACGTACAGTATATATATTTATTATTAAAATAACAATTTACTTAATAAAGCGGTAAATAGTAAGTACAAACTCACTGCTTGTTAATCCACGTGATAACCAGCAAGCAACTAATCATGGTTCGCCTCTAGAGCACGAAATAGACGGGTCTAGACAAATAAAATAATTATTAAAAACAGACCCTAACTCTAGAGAGTACTAGACACCACATAGGACTAGCACAAATAACACGTAGGAATTAAATAATCCAAACAACACAAAAATACACAAAAGGTAACAATGCACAATTATTACAAGTATATTGAGTTCTCGCTTAAAATCCGATTTACAAAATATTATTTAATAACATTTAAATAATAATAATTTTTCAAATAGTGGATTATCCGAGTTACCAATAACTACCAAGCTAATCTCACTTGTCGGGTGACCCAAGTCTAATCCAACTCAAAACGTTTATCAAATATAAACCCGAGTTTATATTTATAAAATAATTCGATAAAATAATAATCCATTTTAAAAGCAGAACTCAATAACTTCAATTTCAAGTAACCCGAGTTACAACCCAAAAATCTAATCATTTAAGTTAAAAATATGTTCAAGGACTAATTTGTAATTTTAGCCAATTTTATGCCAATTTGATATTCTTAATTAAATCAAATTACCCGAGTAATTATATTAGCTAAATTTATAATAGCTATCGTTTTCAACTTAATAATTATAAATCAAATCTAAATTCAAGTTATTAGTTACAGTTTAACATTAAGGACTTATTTGATTTATACAAAACAAATGTGTGATCAAAGGAAACATTTCACCATCTCCTTCAATTCAAATTCAACAACCCACCTACCCTATAATTTCTTTCATCAAAACCATAGATCCATTTGTGAAGTTTCTGAACTATAAATCTAAACATAAAACAACCTAACAAAACTTAATAATCCTTTAGTATGATGTTAAGACAACACTAGACATAAAACAATACTCAAACACATAGTAGCAGCAACATGAAGAAGGCACGGCAGAAACCAAACTTTTGACGATGACAAATCAAACTGTAAACGAAACAACCCAAACGACTTAGGTATGAATCTCTAACATCAAAAGGAAGAACGAAATCAAACCAAAGGAATAAACAAAGCATCGGCAAAAAGCATTCTAGCAAGAACAGTTATAATATCTCAAAACGGTAAACCATACGGCGATTGAAACGAGATCGATAGCGTACCGTTCAACGAAAACGAGGTGGGGAATCGTAGGTATGTGAGTCTAGAACGCTTGAGATCAAAGGGTTTTGATTTCGATCTAGAAACGAGGTAGAACGATCAAAAATACGGAATTGCCACTTTAAACATAAACTGAAATTCAACGAGTTAAGAAACTTACCGTGACAGCCACTTTGAGTGATGATTGCAGCAACGTTTCTTAGTGAAAATGGATGTTTAAGATGTCTAGGGTTTGTTTGTAGTGTGGAGAATAGATTAGGGTTGAATTTTTAGTATTTAAGTAGGTCGATTAGGTCAGAAACGGAAGACGAAAATGCCCCCACGCAAGGATAGGGCTGGTCTCGAACGAGACCAACTGTTTAAGGCTAAGTCTTGTTCGAGAATTTCCATTCTCGAACGAGACCAGCTGAATTCAGCTTGGGTCTCGTTCGAGAATGAAATTTTCGAACGAGACCGGCCTTAAAAAGGCACAGGTCTCGTTCGAGACCTGTGTGTTGGCCGAAGAAAAATAATTTGGCCCATGGGCCAAACCCCCATGGGCCAACCAAACCCACATAGGGTTCAAATCAAACCCAACAAAAATCCTACACACAAACAAACGAACCACGATACCGAGAACGACTCAAATTATTTCCAAAAACTCAATAGAAAAATTAAAAAAAAATTCAGGGATATTACATTCTCCCTAACTAATTAAAAATTCGTCCTCGAATTTAATACGATAAGCAACCAAACACAAAAAAGCACGTATCACAAGTAAAACTTGTAAAGATTACATAAATCAAAATATCGTACCACACGGAAAAAGAAAAGGATAGCGATTCCGCATATCCGACTCGGTCTCCCAAGTGCACTCTTCTACAGAATGATTGCGCCAGAGAACTTTGACCATCGGAATCTCCTTGTTCCACAATTTATGCACTTGCGTATCAACAACCTCAACTGGTTGTTCCTCATACGATAACTCTTGGTCAATCTCAACGCAATGAGGCATAATCATGTGCGAAGGATCAGAAATGCACTTTCTCAACATAGAAATATGAAATACAGGATACACTAAAGACATGTCTAGCGGCAGAACCAGACGATAAGCCACAGCTCCAATCCTTTCTGAAATCTCATAAGGACCAACATACCTCGGTGCCAACTTTCCCTTGACACAAAAACGAACCACGCCTTTCATAGGCGAAACCCGAAGAAACATGAAATCACCAACATGAAACTCAATGTCTTTTCTCTTCGGATCAGCAGAACTCTTATGCCGACTAAAAGCAGTCTCTAACCTCCGTTTGATCAACGGTACCTTCTCTGAGGTAATCTGAATAATCTCTGCTCCGGAGAGTTTACGCTCTCCAACCTCCTCCCAACAGAAAGGAGATCTACACTTGCGCCCGTACAAAGCCTCATACGGCGCCATCTCGATACTCGCGTGGTAATTGTTTTTGTAAGAAAACTCAATCAACGGAAAATGAGTATCCCAGCTACCCTAAAAATCGAGAACACACATCCTGAGCATATCCTCCAACGTCTGAATAGTCCTCTCAGACTGACCGTCAGTCTGAGGATGAAAAGCTGTACTGAAATCCAATCGAGAACCCAAGGATTCCTGTAATGCTTTCCAGAACCTCAAAGTAAACACAGAACCTCTGTCTGACACAATAGAAACCGGTACACCATGCAAACTGACAATCCTGTCGATGTACAACTGAGCCAACCTTGAAGCAGTATACGAAACCTTGATCGGAAGGAAATGAGCTGACTTGGTCATACGGTCAACTATCACTCAGATGGAATCGTACCCCTGTCGAGTACGTGGTAAACCAACAACAAAATCCATGGCAATCCGCTCCCACTTCCATTCAGGAATAGGTAGTGGCTGCAGATAGCCAAAAGGTCTCTGATGCTCCAGTTTCACCTGCTGGCAAGTCAGACACTTAGAAACATACTCAGCGACATCCTTCTTCATCCGCTCCACCAGTAGGTACCCTTAAGATCATGGTACATCTTAGTAGAACCCGGATGAATACTATAAGCACACTTGTGTGCTTCTTCTAGAATCTGGTCCCTCAAACCATCTGAATCCGGAACACACAATCTCGAACCATGTCTCAGAACACCATCCACAAAAGTAAACTCAAAATTACCGTCCTGCTGAATCTCCTCAATAATCTGTTTCAATTGTGGATCCTCAGCTTGTAAGGCTTTGATCCGATCAATCAAAACAGGTTGCACTTGCAACTGTGCTAACAAACAACCAGCCTGTGAAACCTGAAAATCATAGCCTGAAGCTACCAAACTGTGCGACTCTCTAACCATGGGTCTGCGCTCAATCTCAGAAATATGAGCTAAACTGCTCGAAGACTTGCGACTCAACACATCGGCTACCACATTAGCCTTACCAAGATGGTACTGAATAGTACAGTCGTAGTCTTTCAGCAACTCTAGCCACCTCCTCTGTCTCAAATTCAACTCTCTCTGATCAAAGATATACTTCAGACTCTTATGATCAGTGAAAATCTCACAAGTAGCACCATACAAATAATGCCTCCAAATCTTTAATGCAAAAACCACAGCTGCCAACTCTAAATCATGAGTAGGGTAATTCACCTCATGCTTCTTCAACTGTCGGGAAGCATAGGCAATCACCTGTCCATGTTGCATCAGAACGCAACCCAAACCAATCCGAAACGCATCACAATACACTGTGAAACTGTCAATGCCAGAAGGCAATGCCAAAACCGGAGCTGTAGTCAAAATCTCCTTGAGCTTCTCAAAGCTCGCCTCACACTTGTCAGTCCACTCAAAATTAACACCCTTCTGTGTTAGTTTAGTCAACGGTGCAGATATCCTAGAGAAATCTTGCACGAACCGACGATAGTAGCCAGCTAAATCTAGAAAACTCCTAATCTCAGTAACTGACCTCGGCCTCTGCCAATCCATAACCGCCTCAATCTTCTTCGGATCAACCTTTATCCCATCTTTCGACACCACGTGTCCTAGAAAGGTAACCTGGTCCAACCAGAACTCACATTTTGAGAACTTAGCATACAACTGATGCTCACGCAACGCCTGTAGTATAGTCCTCAAATGATAAGCATGCTCCTCCTCACTCCGAGAATAGATCAAAATGTCATCAATGAAAACGATAACGAATTGATCTAAAAACGGTTTGAACACTTTGTTCATCATCTCTATAAATGTTGCTGGTGCGTTAGTCAAACCAAAGGACATAACCAGAAACTCAAAATGTCCATACCGTGTCCGGAAAGCAGTCTTAGGCACATCTACATCACGGATCTGAAGTTGATGATACCCAGACCTCAGATCAATCTTGGAAAAACACTTCGCACCCTGCAACTGGTCAAGCAAATCATCGATGCGAAGAAGAGGATATCCGTTCTTGACAGTAGCCTTGTTCAACTGTCTGTAGTCGATACACAATCGAAAGGAACCGTCTTTCTTCTTTACAAGCAGAACTGGAGCACCTCATGGAGTAGTACTCGGTCTGAGGAATCCACTATCCAACAACTCTTGTAACTGGTCTTTCAACTCCTCCAGTTCTGCAGGAGCCATCTGATACGGCGGTATCGAAATCGGAGCTGTACCAGAAACCACATCAATGCAAAACTCAATCTCACGGTCAGGTGGTAATCCAGGAAATTCCTCTGGAAACACATCAATGAACTCATTCATTATCGGAACACTATGCATATTACCACTATCAGCCTCCAAATCACGAACCACAGCAAGAAAACCCTGGCAACCCTTGCCTAACATCCGCTTTGCCTTGATGGCGGAAATCAGATTCTTAGGTGTCTCCGCCTTTTCTCCTTGAAAGGAAAAAGGTAGATCACCTGGAATCCTAAACTCGACTGACTTCCCTCGACAGTCAATAGAAGCAAAGTGGCGTGACAGCCAATCCATACCCAAGATGACATCAAAAGAAAGAACGTCAAGCACAATCAAATAAGCACATAATTCTCTACCCTGAATAACCACTGGACAAGAAGGATAAACGACGTCCACTACTACACCTTCAGACATAGTGTAGACACAGCTAGAGGTTCACTCAAAACAGATGGTGCAATACCCAATTTTCCCGCAAAACAAGTAGAAACAAACGAATGGGTTGCACCCGCTTCAAATAACACCAAAGCACCAGTAAAAGAAATCGGAATAGTACCTTGCACCACAGCGTTCGATGCACACACATCCTGAGGAGTAAGTGCGAACACTCTGGCCTGACCCTGCGGCTGCTGCTGCGAACTCTGCCCAGTACCATAACTGTTGGAACCTCTGCCACCGTTACCACGGCCACCGAAACCTCTACCACCAGAACTACGGCCTCGCTGGCCACCAAAAGATGTTGCAGGCTGAGAATACCCTACAGACTGTGTAAACGCAGGTCTTTGCTGCTAGTAAGATGACTGCGCCACACTGGAGTTAGACATCTGCTGCCCAGATGTTGGACACTCCCTGGAGAAATGACCCGGCTGGCTACAAAAGAAACAATCTCCAGGATCTAACTGGCACTGACCATAGTGCCTGCGTCTGCAATTCTGGCAAATTAGAATGTTCGATCCATCACTGTACCTGCGTCCTGAACCACGGTTACTCCCACTGCTACTAGAACTGTACGGAGCACTCCTAGTACTATGCCTCCCCTTGTTGTGCGTACGGCGACTCCCCCTATTGGCCTGAAAAGAGCCACTGTGGTGGTTTCCACTACCATGCTGCGCTGGGGCCTGTTTCCCCCCACTAGGAAGATCACTCTTTCCCTTCTGATTCTGGAAAGGGTCAGAGATCGTCCCAAACTGAATCAATGAATTCTCCATCCGACGGGCACTGTCCACTACTCGAGCGAACTCCATGTCTGTCCCTATCAGCAAAGGGAGAAACTCCGAACCTAAACACCTAACATAGCGGTCGTTCACTCGCCCTCGATCACCCTGTAGATCTGTAGCAAACCGCCCCAAACGGACAAACTCTGTAGTGTAGTCTATCACTGATCTATCCCCTTTCTTCAGATTTAGCATCTTTTCTCTGAAATTCTCAGTAACAGAGAAGGGTAGATAGTAACCTCTGAACCTGTTCACAAAATCATCCCAAGTCAATGTAGCCATCTCTGGTCTGATGTTATCGCGAAACCAGTCCTTAGCTGGACCCTTCAGCGATATCTCCACAAGCATCACTGATTGACGATCAGTAGTTTGAATCCTTTGACTGTTGTACTCAAACTCCTCCAAAAAGTCAAGAGCATCCATGTGCCATCAAATGAAGTCGGAGTCAACTTCGTGTAGGTCATCACCATTTCTCTGTCTGTCGGAATGTGATCGACACCAGTAAGTCCACCCATTCCAGCTACAGCACCAGCCTGAGGTTGTTGTTGCTGCGCTAACTGACCCAATACAGTATACTGATTCTGCAGAAGAGTCTGGTTGTTCTGAATCTCGACAATGCCAGTCAAGAAGGCAGTGAAGTCGAACGCCTGCATGTTCGGTGCCTGTTGCACCTCCGGTGCCTGCTGCACATTCGGTGCCTGAACACCTGCTGCACCACGTCCTCTAACTCCACCTCTACTAGCACTAGCTCCTCTGCCTCTAGCAGCACCTCTACCTCAACCACGTCCAGCATTTTGCCTGAACTGGTGGTACGTTCTGATCGACTTCCATGGAAATCGCATCATCAGCCTTAGCTTCTTGCTCTGCCGCAGCACGAGCACGAGTACGAACAACGTTGTCCATATCCTAAGGATTGAACAAAAACAATTTAAATAACCGATAATTCATATCCAAGTATGAAATAAACAAGTAACAGTTAAGATTTCCCGAGAAACCAACAACATTAAAATGTTCACCCAAGTGAAATAACAGCAACTATCAAAAGCATTAAATCAACATATAATGACCGACTCGACGCAATCCTATTGGTGTAGGCAGAATGTTTTAAAAATCAAAAGATGATGTTTTTGAAGACATGACAGAAACCTATATCCGCAGTAGTTCCTAAGACACAACCATACTTAACAGAGTAAACACATAGCAAGCAAATGGCCTTGGTTTGAAACCAAAGCTCTGATACCAAGTTTGTCACGACCCATTTTCATGAATCATGACCGGTGCTAGGGCATGGGTAATGTAGTACCAATGCTTTTAATGTTTGGTTTAAATCACTGAAAAGGTGAAAGGTTAGGATTTGTTTCGTAACGTTTTAAACGTTTGGATTTGTTTCTTATCCTTTTAAACGTTTGGATTCTTTTCGTAACATTTTAAACGTTTGGATTAAATCGCTAAATAGGTGAAACGTTAGGATTTGTTTCGTAACGTTTTAAATTTTTTGTTTATATCGCTAAAAAGGTGAAACGTTTAGATTTCTTTTGGAATGTTTTAAACGTTTGCACTTGTTTAGTAACGTTTTACATGTTTGGATTTTTTCATAACGTTTTAAACTTTTGGATTTGTTTCGTAACATTTTAAGCGTTTAGATTTGTTTTAACTGTTTTAAGCGTTTGGATTTGTTTCATAAATTTTTAAACGTTTGGATTTGTTTAGTAACGTTTTAAAAGTTTGGCTTAAATCACTAAAAAGGTGAAATGTTTGGATTTGTTTCGTAAGGTTTTAAATGTTTGGTTTAAATCTCTAAAAAGGGGAAAAGTTTGGATTTCTTTCAGAAGGTTTAAACGTTTGGATTTTTTGAATATCGTTTTAAACGTTCAGATTTGTTTCATAACGTTGTAAACGTTCAGATTTGTTTGTAACATTTTAAACGATTGGTTTTGTTTTTTAACGTTTTAATCGTTTAGATTAAATCGCTAAAAATGTGAAACGTTGGGATTTCCTTCCTAACGTTTTAAATGTTTGGCTTAAATTGCTAAAAAGTTTAAACGTTAGGATTTGTTTCGTAACGTTTTACACGTTTGGATTTGTTTGTAATGTTTTAAACGTTTGGCTAAATAGCAAAAAATGTGAAACGTTAGGATTTGTTTCGTAACATTTTAAACGTTAGGATTTGTTTCGGAATATTTTAAACGTTTGGCCTAAATCGCTAAAAAGGGGAAACGTTAGGATTTGTTTCATAACGTTTTACACGTTTGGATTAGTTTCGTAACGTTTTAAATGTTTGGATTAAATAGCTAAAAAGGTGAAACTTTTGTATTTGTTTTGTAACGTTTTAAACGTTCAAATTTGTTTCGTAACATTTTAAACGTTTGGATTTGTTTCGTAATGTTTTAAACGTTTTACTTTGTTTCGTAACGCTTTAAGCGTTTGGGTTAAATCCCTAAAAAGATGAAACTTTTGGATTTGTTTCGTAACATTTTAAACATTTTGATATGTTTCGTAACGCTTTAAATGTTTGAATTAAATCGCTAAAAAGGTGAAACGTTTGGATTTGTTTGGTAATGTTTTAAACGTTTGGATTTTTTTCGTAACATTTTAAACGTTTGGATTTGTTTCGTAACGTTTTAAACGTTTGGATTTGTTTCGTAACGTTTTAAACGTTTGTATTAAATCGCTAAAAAGGTGAAACGTTAGGATTTTTTTCGTAATGTTTTAAACATTTGGCTTAAATCGCTCAAAAGGTGCAATGTTAGGATTTGTTTCGTAACGTTTTAAATATTTTGCTTAAATAGCTAAAAAAGTGAAACGTTAGGATTTGTTTTTAATGTTTTAAACGTTTGGATTTGTTTTGTACGTTTTAAACGTTTGGATTAGTTTCATAACGTTTTAAAAGTTTGCTTAAATAGAGAAAAAGATGAAACATTTGGATTTGTTTCGTAATGTTTTAAACGTTTGGCTTAAATCGCTAAAAAGGTGAAACGTTAGGATTTTCTTCGTAGCGTTTTAAACGTTTGGCTTAAATCGCGAAAAAAAGGTCAAACTTTAGGATTTGTTTCGTAATGTTTAAGCTTTTAGCTTAAATCGCTAAAAAGATGAAACATTTGGATTTGTTTCGTAGCGTTTTAAACGTTTGGCTTAAATCGCTAGACAAATGAAACGTTTGGATTTGTTTTTGAATGTTTTAAACGTTCGGACTTGTTTAGTAACGTTTTAAACGTTGGATATGTTTTATAACATTTTAAACGTTTGGATTTTTTTTTCGTAGTGGTTTAAACGTTTGGCTTAAATCGCTAAAAAGGTGAAACATTAGGATTTCCTTCGTAACGTTTTAAATGTTTGGCTTAAATTATTAAAAAGGTGAAATGTTAGGATTTGTTTCGTAACGTTTTAAACTTTTTGCTTAAATCGCTAAAAGGTGAAACATTAGGATTTGTTTCGTAATGTTTTAAACGTTTGGCTTAAATTTCTAAAAAGGTGAAATGTTAGGATTAGTTACAGAACGTTTTAAACGTCTGGATTAGTTTCGTAATGTTTTAAATGTTTGGCTTAAATCGCTAAAAAGGTGAAACTATTAGATTTGTTTCGTAACGTTTTAAACGTTTGGATTTGTTTATTAACGTTTCAAACGTTCGGATTTGTTTCGTAGCCTTATAAACGTTTGGATTTGTTTCGTAACGTTTTAAACGTTGGGATTTTTTCCATAACTTTTTAAACGTTTGGCTTAAATCGCTAAAACGGTGTACGTTTAGATTGTTTCATAACGTTTTAAACGTTTGAATTTGTTTCGTAACGTTTTAAACGTTTTGGATTTGTTTCGTAACGTTTTAAACGTTTGGATTTGTTTCGTAACATTTTAAACGTTTGGATTTGTTTCCTAACGTTTGAACGTTTGGATTTAATTCGTAACGCTTTAAATGTTTGGATTAAATCGCTGAAAAGGTGAAAGGTTAGGATTTGTTTTGTAACGTTTTAAACATTTGGATTTTTTCTTATCGTTTTAAACGTTTGGATATGTTTCATAACGTTTTAAACATTTGGATTAAATCGTTAAAAAGGTGAAACATTAGGATTTGTTTCGTAACATTTTAAATGTTTGGCTTAAATCACTAAAAAGGTGAAACGTTTGGATTTGTTTCTGAACATTTTAAACGTTTTGATTTGATTAATAACGTTTTAAATGTTCGAATTTGTTTCGTAACATTTAAACGTTTGGATTTGTTTCGTTACGTTTTAAACGTTTGGATTTGTTTCGTAACGTTTTAAACGTTTGGACTTGTTTCGTAACGTTTTAAACGTTTGGATTTGTTTCATTTTAAACGTTTGGCTTAGATCGCTAAAAAGGTGAAACGTTTGGATTTGTTTCGTAAAGTTTTAAACGTTTGGCTTAAATCTCTAAAAAGGTGAAACATTTGGATTTGTTTCAGAACGTTTTAAACGTTTGGATTGGTTGAATATCGTTTTAAATGTTCGGATTTGTTTTGTAACGTTTTAAATGTTTGGTTTTGTTTTGTAACGTAGTAAACATTTGGCTTAAATCGCTAAAAAGGTGAAACGTTAGTATTTCTTTCCTAACGTTTTAAACGTTTGGCTTAAACTGCTATAAAGTTAAAACGTTAGGATATGTTTCCTAACGTTTTAAATGTTCGGATTTGTTTCGTAACGTTTTAAACGTTTAGCTTAAATAGCTAAAAAGGTGAAACATTAATATTTGATTCGTCACATATTAAATGTTTGGATTTGTTTCGCAACATTTTAAACATTTTGCTTAAATAGCTAAGAAGGTAAAACGTTAGGATTTCTTTTGTAATGTTTTAAACGTTTCGCTTAAATCGCTAAAAAGGTGATACGTTAGGATTTTTTTCGTAACGCTTTAAACGTTTGGATTAGACTCGTAACGTTTTAAAAGTTTAGCTTAAATTGCTTAAAAAATGAAACGTTGGGATTTGTTTAGAAACGTTTTAAACATTTGAATTTGTTTCGTAACGTTTTACATGTTTGGCTTATATCGCCAAAAAGGCGAAACGTTAGGATTTGTTTCGTAATATTTTAAACTTTTGGCTTAAATCGCTAAAAAGGGGAAACGTTAGGATTTGTTTCGTAACGTTTTAAACGTTTGGATTAGTTTCGTAAGATTTTCAATGTTTGGCATAAATCGCTAAAAAGGTTTAATGGCCCAAAATCGAGGGCTGCGACCGGCGCTAGGGAATGGGAATTTTTGTTCCGAAACCCGTAGCAAGCCTAAATTTACCAAAAACTTTTTCGCGTTTAAAAATCATGATAAAACTTAAATAATTTGTTTTTGAAAAATCGGCAATATAACGACTGTAAACTTAATAAACCACACCTGTGAAAACACACAAACCACCCTGTATAAAGTACCACATAACATATATTAAATTTCTGGATAGTTTGTTCTCCCAGAAATACGTCATTATATCAGGGCATAATATAAGTATATAATCGTTTGGTACCGACTAGATGTACTATCATGACTACCGCAGCTCTAAGAAGTATAGAACTTTCCATAACTGAGACTTCCGAAATAATGAATGGAAGCTCGCCACCTCATCATATGTTAAACCTAAAAGAAAACACTATTGGGGGGTCAGACAACGATGAGTGAGTTCACAATTTACTAACGGTATTATAATTAAAATAAGGTCGCATTCACGATAAAACATACTTTACTGTATATTCAATTAATAACTTCTATTTAAACATACTTCTATAATAAACGATTAACTAAACATAAACAAATATAAAATATAATTTAATAGTTTCTAATATTGGATCCATTCTAAACCCTAAACCCAAATGCTAGGACTTAGTTAATACATCGATAATGACTTTTTTGATCATATCATCCAAATGGTTGGATCCCGAGATTGTTCGACCGAGTTAACTGCAACCATCTCTTAATCCCAAGTTGTGGGTCCCGAGATAGTTCGACCGAGTTAACCCACTATACACGGGTCCCGAGATAGTTCAATCGAGTTAAACCTCGTCTCTATCACATTTCTTTTTATCCTCCTTTTCCTTATTCGATCGATATTCATATTTTTATCATTGCAAATAATTGACCTATAATACGCCGTACCTTTAGAGATGCCAAGTAAGGTGCCACGAGGCATAAGTGTGAGAATTTAATTGGGGATATCGGAATTGAGTTCGAGAAATAAGAAAATAGACCAAAGTGAGTCTATTAAAATTATAGTAAAATAATAATTTAAGTGAAATTATTATTTGATAAATTGGAATTTAACGTGACTAAAGAAAAATAAATAAATAAAGATAAAATAAATGGTAAGTCCCGAATTAATAAATTTTACGATAAAATTTGTAAAAAAAATTTAAGGAGGTAAGATTAAATTTTATATAAATTGGACGAAAGGGTTTTAATTAAACGGACGAGTATTGGAAAAGAAAAGAAAAATAAATAAAAAATTTGACCGGAGTAGATAAATATTGTGAAGTTCATTATTTATCGATAAAAAATAACCGTCAAGATTCCGTTTAATTATAAAAATAAAAGTCGGACTAAATCAGAGAAATTGGAAGTAGTAGAATTAGGAATGAGGAAGTGCTAAATTGAAGCATTTAAATGCAAATTTTCCTTAGAAATCAATAAGAAGATGACACACAATACCCCACCTCCTTAAGTTCTAATGTTTATTAATAATTAAAGAAGATAGGAAACCCCAATTTCCACAAGAAGACTTGTCGAAACCATCATTTCCATCACCTTCAACCATGAGCGCTCACCACGGCGACAAGGAAAACTCGATCATCCAACCACCTATTTAAGTGATTTCAGCTCGGTTACAAATCTAACATCTAAGGGATCAAGGTAAACACTTAAACTTTGTATTTGGTTAAGAATTAGGGGCTGTTTCATGAGTTTATTACATAAATTTGTTGTTTGTATCAATGTCCGTAAATTAATGATTTATTGATGGTTCTGGGTGAGGTTTGAGAGTTGTATGTGTTAGATGTGTTAGGAAGTCGATGTTATGTCGAGGTAGCACGTCCGGACAAGCTGAGAGGGGCTCGGTTCTACTCAAAAAGAGCAGAACCATTCTACTCATGTGAGCATAATGCTCACTTCTCACAGCGAGCAGGAGCAGGATGAACTCTGCTCACATGAGCAGAGTTCAGCCGATGATGGGGACTGTTTAAATAGTCCCCAACCAGCTTAAGGTGTAGTTTTTGAACATACATCGAGACTAAGCAGTGACGGAATTTACTTAAGCTGAAAACAGTAAGTTGTCGAGGTGTGAAACTGAGTTTGAAGACTGTACAAGTGCAGCCCCAAAAACAGTTAAGATACAAAGTTTAGAACAAGTTTCGGATATCGTTGAGCGATGATTTTTGAGAAGCTTGAGCTGTATATCATAAGTGATATATAAAGAACAGAACGTGATAATCGGGTTGGTTTTTGATAAATAAAAATGGCTAAGACAATTAAAATAGGTGGTAAGTTAGTAATATTAAAATCCGGAAATCCTGGAATCAAGCCGCGAAGGCTACTTCACCTATGAACACGGACCTCAATCTGTAATAATAATAACTCAAAAATTAGTAGAATAAATAAATGATGTTGTTTAGATGAGATTTAAGAAAAATAAACGTGGTGTTGTTAAGTCGGATTAAAAGTTATCGATGTCGGAAGTTAAGTCAAAACAGGAAATATAGAAAAATAAACCAAGTGTTAAAACATAATAAAAGGGGCAACTTTGGAATTAAATTGTGAACAAATGGTAAGTCGAAATTAGTTGAAATCTTCACGGATATTGTAGATGGAAGTGTAAAGTTTATGAATGTCAAATTTGTTGTGGAAAATATCCACTGTAGTTACCATGTTCCGTTGTCTAAATCAGCAGCGTTATAAGGCTGTTTTTAACAGTTTTAATTTCCAGATTTGAGGTACCAACTGCAGGACTAATTTCCGACACCTTCGGGTGATAGTTTCAGTCCGAGGTCTGAACAAAACTTTTAGACGATATTCTGAAATTTTGGAATGTCAATTTTATTTCGAGTTTGGACCATTTTAATTCACGGTTTTAATAGCTCAAAGGTAGTCCAAAAACATGAAATAAACAGAAAAAAAATTAAGAAGCTAACTTTGAAAAATGTTTTGGAAACTTTAGAGACGTCGAATGAAGTTAGAATTTAAATAAACATTGTAGACTATGTTGCGGCCTATGTAAATGTCCAAGCTGTTTTGAGTTCTGGCTATTTTAAATAAGTGGTTTTGATAGCTGAAGTTGGCTAAAAACCCAATTTTGGATAAGTAATTCTAATTTTTATTAATTAGTGCGATTATCGAATTTGCGTAGACCCGGCGAGACGATTACCAACGGGACCCAGAACGTGACGAACGCGATACCACTTTGCTAGTTCTCAAAGATTATGGATAGCGAGTGGTGAGTTTACAATTTACTTTTGTGTGTTATTAATAAAAGCTATTTATTTTAATTATCATTATTATAAATGCATCGCATAATGTATTATTATTCATAATGATCATTATTTCTTATTGAATTTTTATTTCTTATAAAATAAAACTAGTATAGTGATCCGAGAAAACAAGCTACATATTGGGCGTCAATAGGCTATGTGATCACTAGTGCCCGGTCAGTCATAGAATTAGCATTGATAGATGTTTGTATTTAGAAATGTTTGATGTGAGCTCGTTATATGATGACTATGTTTGGAAACGAGGAGGATTATGTTTGGTAGATACGAGGTTAACTCGGTGGAACTATCTCGGGACCCGTATCTAGTGAGTTAACTCGGTTGAATTATCTCGGGACTCACACATTGGGATTAAGCAGTGGCATGAGTTAATTTGGTTGAACTATCTCGGGACTATGCTACGTGGTAGCGGTTAACTCGGTTGAACTATCTCTGGACCGTGCCACTCGGATTAAAATGATTTGATACAATATGAATGGATACAATATTAGTAGGATACTGATAAAAAATAGTAGGAAGTTAAGATTAAGGTTTCGATCGAATCTAATACTTGATATATATTATGTTCTTATATATATATATATATATATATATATATATATATATATATATATTGTTTTAAATGCGATGTTACTTTATATAACACCATTGGTAACGTGTAAACTCACTCAGCGTTGTCTGACTCTCCAATAGTGTTTTTTTTTCAGTACTCATAATAGCCAATTGTATTTGCCAATATATTATCAAGTACAACCCTTTTCCTTCAAAAGGGAAAGTTGTGAAAAATTAGTTATAAAAGAAAAAATAAAAACAAATGGTATATCGCACGACTACAAAGAAGAAACAAATAAGCAACCTAATAATTTAGTACTTTTTGAAGAAATTATCGAATATACTTGACTAATATTGTTAATGCCTCTGCAAAAGTAGTATTGTTGTGGCACAGGATAGGCAGTGAAGACTGATTCACATTTGGTATAAAGCAGACGAGATTTTTGCAAGCTCAAGCTTGACTTCCTCAACAAAATTACTTCTAGAGACCTCGTTTTCAACTGTGGTCTCAAGGTTCTTTATTTTTACAATCCCTCTCTCTAGTTCTTTCTCACCCACAAGTACCATCAATGGAATTTTTGACTCTTTGGCACGATCCATGTGCTTACTGAACCTTGTACTCACAGTGTATTCTGCTTTCAACTTGGAATTCCACAGCTCACCGACAAGCTCTGCAGCTAAAGATAGTTTACTTTTGTCCACAAGTCTGCTATATTCAAAGTATGTATTGAAGTACGTTTCAATTCGTAGAGCAGCAGTAGTCAGTAGATGTCAATTCATTTTTAATTGTTTGCATCAAACGAGATTCGGTTTTTAACTCTAATTTTATAAAATATATTTACAAGTTTCATAAATCTATATTTTCATCTGTTTGATATTTTCACCAATTGCCTATAAATAGAATTGCTTACGTTATGTAATGGTATGATTTGAAACAGGGCATTGCTGGATATGAGATATCGCTTTGTAAGACCCTTATTTCTAAAATCAGTTTGCATCAGTTTTCAGAAAATTGTATCTGATATTTTAATATCTATAATTGTATCGTTTAAAGATTTTTTTAAAACGTTTGATGTTTGAATTGCGAAAAATTTCTACTCATTTTTAGGCTTTCTACGGATTCCGGAGTAACCACTCCCGTTCCCTAGGGCCGGTCCGTGACATGACCATAGACGCCTAGACTAGTATCAGTACTGGTGATCACACAGCCTATTGACGCCCAATAGGTAGCTCGTTTTCCCGGATCACATATTGGGTCTGATAGTAATAATTTCACAAGATAGGCAACTTATAAATTCCATATAATAACCATACAATTAACTAAGCTTTCAAAATAATAATTTTTTTACAAATCTCATAGGTTTTCTATGCCACGCGTATGTATCTTAGGCTTTTAAAATTAATAGCATCTACTTAAGAAAATCGTGCTATTTAAAACAATATTCGTCATATCAATGACGTTCTCACGGTACGGCAATCGTCGCTTATACATTTCTTTACTCTTTTAATAAATAAAGTATATTATTATTTGATGGTACGATGTAAAATGTAAATTTTTATAGTTCAACTTTATTCTTATGCGACCTTTAATAGAATATAGGATATTTTATTTGTTTATGGCATAAAGTGAATTCTTAATTGAAAAATTAAAAATTCTATTAAAATATTTTAATAGGTTTCTAATAACTTCAAAAATAAACTTAATAATCAATATACATTCTTTTAAAACTAAAATACTTAACAACACATATACATAATAAAATTAATAATAATACACGAAAGTAAATCGTAAATTCACCTCGATCGCTTATTCCAAAAATGCAAAACCAAGATAAAATAATCCACACGTCGTTTACCCGCTCAAATCCTCTACTTCACCGGCCAAACAACTCGTAAGATCTATAAATAAAAATTATAACGTTATTTAAGTTTTATTCATAAACTAACTCTCTTAGCAACTTTAGAATTGAAATTCAAGTATTCGAACTTGAATTGGCACTAAGTCCTTTTTTTTGTTCTTGCCTTCCTAAAACGCATCTATTCAATCCGGCTTATCGTTTAACAATTCACTTAAACGAACTATCTTTAAATCCATATCTTGAACACTTACACTTAAATTCAAAACATAACTAAAAAGATATTTTGTAAAATCCTTAAATTTCAATTTTCAGCTTCAATATTGCATTTTATTTAGCAATTACCCACCATAAATCATCTTAAACATCTTTAAATCACTTTAGAATTAAAAACCAACCATTGATTGAACTTATTCTTATTAATTCACAAAAAAACCTATCATTTAAGCACCAAACTCGGCCACTAAAACAGCCCATAACACTTTATAAATCCGAAATCTTACCTTGAATTGAAGTCTTAGGATGATAGACGATCGAAATCTTGAAATATCGATGAAGGAATCATCAAAAACGATCATAAGATGAAGAAACCCATGTTGCCGAAGTTTTTATCCAAAATTGAAGGGAAATTTGTTTGCTTCTGGATCATTACCATAGTGTCACATTTTATACGTGAAATGTAGTTAATATATTATTTTAGTGCCTTGCCTAAACCATTTAACTTATTCATTCCTTCTATATCTTGTCTCTTTATGATGGTTTAATATAAAACCAAGTCCCTTTCTTTTTCTTTCTAATTTAACCATCCTTCTCATTTTTTTGTCCTTATTACAATAAGTCACATAGCTAATAATTTCTTTAATCCCTCGCTCTTTTAATTTTACTCTTTTATCTAAAAATTACTTAATTAATCAATTTACGTATTATTTATAAGCAATTAAATAATACGACTTTACCATATAACATTTTTTAACAGACAACCTTTCCAAAACCAATCTCAATTAATGATATAATAATTATTAAATACGGTTGTCTAAAATAAAATTTATTATTTTAGGACTTCCGCTACTTTGTACAATTTCTTTCAAAAGTCTTCTTTCACTTCCGACAAGTTTTATCTCTATAAATTTAAATCCGTATTTGTCCATAAAATGAATTTAATGCATAATCCGATTCAATTGAAATTCGATCTTTTCCTTGAAATTTTACGATTCTCTATATCTTACGACTCAAAATGGCCAAAATATTTTGACTGACCCATTTTGTAATTTACCAAAGTACGGGGTATTACATGTCCTCGAATTTTCATATAATTCTTACTGTCCAATTATTTTATTATTGTCTTTTTCCTCGCCCGTACTTACTATTTTCCATAATTTCCTTAAAGCATAATCTCATATATTATTTCATTCTATAGTTCTTTAAAATACGTATTTATTTTTATTTAATATTGTCCAAGTATTATATAGTTAGTTTTCCAAACTAACCAAAATCGCTTTTTTTTAGTTTGCAATTTCAGTTTTTTAGCCAAGTTCAGGCCATAAAACCAAGATCTAAAACCTGACCAAATCTTATTTTATCATTTGCAACTTACCCTATGCATACCGTTAACAACTTTCATTTTGATCCTATGTTCAAAATAACACTTCTTGGAATCAAAATTTTATATAGAAGTAGTCTTCCTAGATTAGCTGTAGGATTGCATTTAACCTTTTAGATAATAGGCTTACTTAAGGGTATATGTTTGCCTGCTTGCCTAAGGCAGGTCTTGTTTTTCGGGATTGATCCGAACTTGTTATCCTTTCCGACATACCCTTTTCGCATGCCATTAAGAATCTCTGCGAAAGGTCTTCGCGAACACGCTCAAAATTACCTCCAAAGTAGCTATCTTAATCTCCTATTACGATCGTTCCTTTCACATCCTAAATTTAATAACTCCTTTAAATTTAGCCAATTCCCAATATAAAATTGCGTTCTATACGAACGAACCAGTACCCCAACCATAAGTGAATTCGTGGTTCTCTAATTGTTGAAATTTCGATATTATAGCTTCTATCAAAGTCAATGTATTCCAAAATGTTGATGATTTAATGTAACTTTAAACCATTAAGTGAATCACTTAAAATAGTCCAATTGTTTATTAATTTCTTTAAATGCACCCTCTGCAACGCTCTGTACAATCTTCATCTAGGTTTCACCAGACTCGCCCAAACTACCGTCGTCACGCATCTAAACTTTTGTTTACTTGTTATGTAATCCATTGAAATCTTTTTATATCGTGGGTCTTGTATTTATTTGATATATTGCTACTACGACTACTTGAGCTCTATCTTATAACTTCGTAAATAATTTAGCTTTAACAGCTAATATGCGTACTCGTTTCTCCACCTTATTTCACTTTTGACGCCTCCATAAAATTACCTTAATTGTTCATCTCTTACATAAACTTTCACAACTCACTTATCACATTTTTATCTTATTTAGTTGATTGAGAGTATATACTTAAATAGAATTTATCATAAATCAGCTTAACTAATCTTGCAATATAGCTTTTGTACTTGTGAAGTTTCCTTACTTCAATCTTTTCCATTAAGTTTGCGTACCTTTGTGTCTCTTACTTAGTCTACCATATTGGAATCTTTGAACTTTCTCATACTACTATATGTCGTTATTAACCAATCTTCAAATATCTTGCGTTCCTTCGCCATATCAACTTTGACTAATTATTTATGAATCCTCTTTATTATCCATTCTATTTTGTGTCTTTCATGAAGATTTTGTTAATCTTCCGTTTTCACCTTTATTGAGAACTTTATAAGTAGCTTGTATTATTCCGCCATGAATCATTTTCCACATCCCGTTCCAACGATTATTTTCTAATATACTTAATGATAAATTTCTATTTCATTCTCATATCGTCTAAACCTTAAAGTTTATCGGAGTTCGACGTCATCTTCCTTGACGTTTTGCTTATACATGATATCATGATCGGTGTTCTAACTCTAAGGGTTCACCTTCTTCAATTCCTTATTCATAACTATCATCATGACTTACGTTCTTATTATTGTTGTTTTTATTTATACTTTCATGTCCTGTATTGTTCTCATCATCGTCTATTTATGTAATACCCCGTGTTTTCAAACTTGATTTGTTAGTTCGGTTATCCGTTAGAAATTAGTTATTTTCTTGAATTCTTTGTTCTTTTATATTTCAGCATGTTCTTGTTATGTTTCCGACTTGATTCTGGATTATTATACGTTAAAAGTAACACTTATGATACCTTGATAGTATCTTTTTGAGTGTCTCATATGTATCTCATGAGCTCTTATGTGTTCGATGTTCATTCAATTTATTTTTGGGTATTAATCAAAACAGCATTTACATATTTTCCAAAACTGCCATGTGTTAGTAAAACGTTGATATCTCACAATTGAACGGTCGGATCGGGCTCATATTTGGATATGTTGTTCCTAAGAGAATTTACTAAAATCTGGTCGGTTGGATTGTTATTTGGAGGTTTCTAACTCTAAGAATAACTATGAAATCGTAAAACTTTAAACAAAGCCCAAGTAAAGCCCGTAGGAGTCTATAAGTAGACCCCTAATTCATGTGAGCAGCCTCCTTTCCCTTCCCACAAACCCTAAAACGAATTATTTTATATAAAATACATATTTCCTTCGTTCTAACAATTCCGGATGCGATTCATTACGCTAAGTATGTGATTTTACATCCTTGTTACAAGATCTACGCGATTTCATCAATTTTATTCTTCGTTGGAGACTTGTGGAACCTTTTGATTTCAGTCCAGCCTTTCATACCTTCTATTTATATCTCAATTAACATGTTGTTCTTCATTATTAGGTAATGGTTTCTCATCCTTATGATTCATGATTTCGTTTTTGGGTTATTTTGCCTAGGATTGCATATCTAGAGTTTTATATGGACTGAATAATTGTTATTATTATGTCATGCTTATGATAGTGAGTTGTATGTATACTATGATTATGTTTTTCATATATAATCTGATATTACATGTTTTGGAAAGCGTTTGGCATGATTCATCAATGTTAAGGTTTTTCTAGCAAGTTTTATATTCTAATCGATTTGGTGTTTTAAATTCATGAAAATGAGATGATATACTTAGGTTACTGATATGGATGATATTTTTGATGGATTTAATGTTTAAGATCTGATCTATATGGTTGTATCACACCTTTGGCATGTTCTCGCATGTTTTTGCCGAAATTGCGTTAAATGATGAATTTATGGTTTTCAAGTGTTGTAATCAATTAAATGTTTTAAATATACACCTACTGCTCTAAGATGATTTAAATGAAGTTTATATGATTTAGGATCAATGACTATATGATTTGGGTTGTCGAATGCATGATTTGGCTTGTTTAGCATGTTTAGGCAATTTCTAACGAAATTGTGTTATCGATTGTTTAAGGGATGTTGGCATGAGTTTAAATCCGAGTTGGTTTGGTATTTTGAAATTATGTATGATATACTACTGATCTAAATGAGTTTGAGAGTTTGACTCATAAATGTTTTGCTACGTGTTAGCTTAGTTTGCAGACTAGCTAGTTTTACGCTAAAATGCTTTGATTTCGGATTCGATGCTTTGCAATGACTTAAGATCTGAATTACTTTCATATTATTGATTATGGAATGTATATGAACTGATCTAAGGTGTTTAGTTTGGCGATTCATGTTTGGTCTCGTTTTTGGGCTAAGTGCCATGAATGCTTAATTGGCTTGATTTTGTAAAAAATATGTTAATTGATTCCAAATGTTTTGCTATGGCATGTGTTATATAAAATATGATTATTAAGCATGCTAGGGCTGTTGTATATTGGATTTTGGCTTATTTGGTTGTGTTTATCCTTTGGGGACTTTTATCGAACACTTTATAATCATGATAATATACTAGGATTTTAATGTTTAATTTGAGTTCCCTTGTTTTCTAAATTGAGACTTTGGTATATTTAAATGATTCCGGACTTTAAACGAATTATTTTACTTTGGTTGGATGTTTGGTTTGGGTTAGACTTGGTCGCCCAATTTGTGAGTATAGGCTTGGCAGTTGTGATAACTCGGCTAGCTCACCATTTTGGTTTAAACTTAGTTTTATGATTTTAACTAAGTTATTGAAATGATTTCCGGATTATGTTTTCAAAGTGGGAACTCAATTTGACTTAAATATCGTATGACTTCGGTTATGTTCAGTATGTATGATTACTCTACTTTGTTTTATGCTTTGGCTATGGATTAAGTAAGTGTGTTTGTTTTGTCTTGGCTCGTTGATGTTTGTGCTAGTCATATGTGTTGTCTAGTACTCTTTAGAGTTAGGACATGTTTTAATTCTGATTTATATTTTCTAGAATCGTCGATTGTTCGTGCTTCGGAGACGAATCAGGATTAGTTGCTTGCCAGGTTATCACGTGGATTAGCAAGCAGTGAGTTTGTACTTACTATTTACCGCTTTATTAAGTAAATTGATATTTTTATATATAAATATATATTGTACATATATTTCGAACTGTTTTTCCATTATGGCTATTAGTTGGAACATGCTATCTAATGGGCATCATTAGGATTGCGTGCGCACCGGTATTGATCTAGAAAAGGTATGTGATATGTGGTGGTAACTCGGTGTGAGCATAGCTCTCGGGACCAGTAGAGTAACTCGGTGTAGCTCAGCTCCCGGGACTCTGGTTATGGATTAAGAATGGTCGGTGGTAACTGGGTGTAGCTCAGCTCTCAGGACCAGGCCTATCGGATTATGGTTATATTTAGTATTGTGGATTAGGGTTCCAACTATTATTTGTAATATTGTTATTAAATATTTTAAACGGTTTTAAAGGTTTTCCACTTGATAAATGTAAATAGTGGTATGAACTCATCTCAGTATATCTGACCCAGTTGTTTTTCCAATTTTCCAGGGTTATGATATGAGCGAGTCAGCTGCTCTCCGATTCTTTATTTCCTCGGAGGTGTTACTTTAATTAATAAGGTTTATTAAACTGATTTTATTCTTAGACCGCAGTAGTAATTAGAAGTCGTATTTGTCTAATACTTGTTATCAGAATTATTCTACTGATTTAATTGTTTTGGTTTTAATATAATAACTTAGGTTATTAAACATTTATGCTATGACTCGGAATTAGTTTCTTGCAAGTTTATGTAATTGTTGGTGATCCGCAAGGCTAGCTACGGGTTTTGGTACAACCATAGCCATACCCTAGCGCCGGTCGCGATCCTTGAAAATGGGTCGTGACAATTTATTTGAGATCCTCTCTCATCTATCTTTAACATGTATTTAACCTTAGGTATCTCACTCCCTGCATTAATACTATTATGAATCATTCTTTCGTAATTGTCGCTCATCATGTAAATAGTTAATTCTCATGTCAATTGCTTACAACCTTTGCGCCTAAATCGATTCATGTATGTTTCTTTCGCGTTGAGCTCCATTGAATCTCTATAAGAATTATACATTGTTTACTTCTTCTTTTTCCATTAACTTATTCCCTTTCTTATCTTCATCACCAAGTTCTTATCCAGTTACCTTCGTCTTTAATACGTTATATACTTTGAACGTTAATTTACTTTGATTCCTTCGTTGCTCCTAATATACAAGTCCTCAAATAATATATATCTAGTACCATCTGCGATATGAAACATGTGCTAACCTTTCACATGTAGCGTTCACATTCTCCTTTAAGAGTCATCAACAATCTTTTATAGCTACCGTACTATAACTTTCATTCTTTGCTATTCGGATTCAGGTCTCGCGATCTTGTAATTACGTTCTTTAGTTCCTTAATCAGCATTTCTAATTTCCTAACTTGCTTCGTATAATACACATGTCTCATGTCTTAATCTCATTAACCAAATACTTTCCAGTATTCGTATTTATACGGAGTTCCAATTAATACTCTTAATATACTTCATATTCTTAGGGCTTGGTCCTTTCTATACATAAATATTCTAGTAATACTTTTCATAAACATTGTCGCCTGACTCTCCGTTTGACGATCACCACGGTTCCTTCCTAACTAACCTTCTTAGGAATGTCATGCTCCGACGTCAAACCAATCCAACGGTTCCTTCAAAAGATACTTTAGTTTTACTAATCTTGGCTATTCCCGATATCTCTTAAAATTCGCTTCTATAATTAGTAAAGGTCGCCCCTATATCTCTATTACCTAAGTCTTACAATTCGCTTACTAGGTTCTGATATCTTTCTTTATACATCTACTAACTAATAGCATTATAATAACCCGAATTTTTGGAGTTATTAAAGTAAGCTATATGTCGTAATTTGGAAAATTAGAATTATAAGAAGGGATATTTAAATTCAAATGGAGAATTTAAATACGTAGGGAAGCATTACGCTTCCGAGTATATAGTCTGCGAGGAGTTGTATACTATCGAGACTCATACTATCTTTGAAATGTGTGTTTATTATAAGCATGATTAATTGATTAATGTGGTATGTGTTGGAGCGTGATCACTAAAAGGAGTGATATGCTTTCGAATATGATAGAGTCTGCGTAGAGCGATGTACTCACGAGACTTGCGTTATGTGCTTTGGCCGAGAATTCCTAAATGAGTTGATTATCATTAGGATATGGCTTATATGTATGACATATGGTGATATGTGCGTTGTGAATTGTTTACTTAAATGATTATATGTTTTGATTGTTGTTTAGTCTACGGAGAGTAGTACACTCTCGAGGCTTATGGTATGTGTTATGATGGAGTAAATCATAAATGAATTGGGTTTTCTTTGAACCTAATTTTTATGTATTGGTGATGGCTATGATTTGATTATGTGCATGTAATGTGATTGATTGTTGTGTGCATGCAATGGAATAGTGTATACGAAACGTATAGAACACGTGAAATATAGCCATATATGACATAGACGAATGATAATTTTAGTAGAGCCTAATTCATAAAGTAAGAACGAGATGCGACTACGTATGCGATAAGACTTTGCGAATATGATGCGTATATCATGTTATTGAGAACGCGTTTAGATTTCTTTGTGCTTTAGAATGCCCGAGCAAAGAAATACGCGAGCTCGTGCAGGCGCACGGCGATTAAACGAGACTTTAGGAGAAACCTTAGATAGTGAACGTGTACCAGTTCAACCGGCGGATAGAGGCCGCGAACAAGGTAGAGGTCGAGAAGGACCTGGAGTATATCAAGCTGGGAATGTGCATGTCACGACCCATTTTCATGAATCGCGACCGGCGCTAGGGTATGGGTAATGTAGTACCGAAACCCGTAGCTAGCCTTTCATGTAATTCATAAATACATAAACCTGCAGAAAACCAATGCTCGGGGGCAACCGAGACTTCAGCCTAAACTAGCAGTTATGATAATCAACAGTTAATATAACATGCTTATTCAATTCCGGGTCTAAAATAGGCATAACATAAATAATCCGAAATAAATACATAACATGCCAGAGCAATATAACCAGTCAGACCAATCCGACATACAACTGTAACAATAATAAAGACGTCTAGTCAACTACTGCGGTCTAAGAATAAAATAGTTTGACAGTTTATCAAAATAAATGGAACCTCCGAGGAAAAGTAAATGCGGAGATCACCAGACTCTCTCAGATCATAACCCTGGGAAAAATTGGGAAAACAACGGGGTCAGATATACCGAGATGAGTTCATACCACTATTTACATTTATTAAGTGGAAAACCTTTAAAACGTTTAAAACATTTAATAACGATATTACAGATAATAGTTGGAACCCTAATCCACAATTCTACATAAATAACATGATCCAATAGGTCTGGTCCCGAGAGCTGAGCTACACCGAGTTACCACTGACCACACTTATACCAGAGTCCCGAGAGCCGAGCTACACCGAGTTACTCTACTTGGTCCCGAGAGCTATGCTCACACCGAGTTACCACATTACCATAATTACCTTTTCCAGATCTTTACCGGTGCGCACGCAGTCCTAATGATGCCCATTAGGTAGCATGTTCCAACTAAGAGCCATAATATAAAAACAGTTCGAAATATACGTACAATATAGATTTAATATTAAAAATAACAATTTACTTAATAAAGCGGTAAATAGCGAATATAAACTCACTGCTTGCTAATCCACGTGAAAACCGGCAAGCAACTAATCCTGGTTCGCCTCTGGAGCGCGAACAATAGACGGGTCTAGACAAATAAAATAATTATTAAAAACAGACCCTAACTCTAGAGAGTACTAGACACCACATAGGACTAGCACAATTAACATGTCGGAATAAACAATCCAAAGCACACACAAATAATACTCATTAGGTAATAATGCCCAATTTAAATAAGTCCATTGAGTTCTCGCTTAAAATCCAATTTATAAATATTATTTAATAACTTTAAATAATAAATAATTTCCAAATAGTGGGTTAGCCGAGTTACCAATAACTACCAAGCTAACCTCACTGGTCGGGTGACCCAAGTCAAACCCGACTCAAAACAATTATCAAATATAAACCCAAGTTTATATTTATAAAATAAATTCGCAAAATAAAAATCCATTTTAAAAGCGGAACTCAATAACTTCACTTCTAAGTAACCCAAGTTACAAATCAAAAACTTAATCATTTTAAGTTAATAAAAGTTTAGGGACTAAATTGTACTTTTGCCAATTAGGGACTAAATTGTATTTTTGTCAATTTGATATCCGAAATCAAATTAATTGCTTTTCTTTATAATTAAAAACCAACTATAAAGTTATTAACCAAAAATCCACTTAATTAAGTTATAAAATAAGTTTAGGGGCTAAATTGTAATTTAGCCAATTACATGCTAAATTTATAATCTTAATTAAATAGAATTTCCCGAGTAATTATATTAACTAACTTTATAATTTATTATCGTTTTAAATATTTAAATTGTAAATCAAAATAAAATCTAAGTTATTAGGTAGAGTTAAACTTAGAGGATTTAAGTGACTTAAGTAAAAGACTTTGGTGACTAAATTGGGAAATCAACCATCTTCTCCAATTTAAACCCAATAACCCCGCCACCCTGTGCCTTAATTTGCCAAAATCAACAAAGAACCACTCATGGATTCAAGGCTCCCTAATTCTTCCCATCAATCAACAACATCAATAACAACTTGCTATTGATCACAAACAAACATCACACCAATCGAAACTTAAGGTTTATTACCGAGAATAATTATGAACGACGAACAACGTTCGGATCAACGGGACAACCATTAAACTGGATCTAATCCGTAACAACTAATCATACAAAGGTTTATCAACATGAATGAAACAGTAACGTGGCTAAAGAAACATGAAAGGGGTCGGCAGAATCCATCCCCAATACTAACAGTTAACACATTTCAAAAACGAACACCGTACGGCGAATGGGAACGAGGTCGACGGCGTACCGTTCAGCGAAATTGAGGTAGGGAAACGTAGATACGTGAGTCTAGATCGTCTGGAATCAAACGGAATCAGTTTCGATCTAGAAACGAGCAAGAACGAATCAAATTACGTAATGCCGTTTCAAGGCAGAAATCTGAGATTGAGGAATTATAAAACTAACCGGAACAGCAGAGTTTGGATGATGATTTCGGCTTCGTTTCTCAGCGAATGGACAAACGGAAAACGGCTAGGGCTAGCTTGCAGCGTGATCTAGGTTTTCTATGAAGAAATCGACTTAAAATAACGTAGGGAAGTGAGCCGTAAATGAGATCGAAAAGGGCCACACGGAAGGGTCCATGGGCTGGTATGATTCCCGAACGGGAATGGCCTTTCAGGCCATTATTCCCGTTCGGGAATGCCTGGTCTCGAACGAGACCAGGCCACACAAAGTGATTCCCGTTCGGGAATTTCAATTCCCGAACGGGAAAGGCTGAAAAACTATTTTTTTTTTTTAAAAAAAAATAATAATTGGTTAAACCAATAAATCACACCCAAACCAAACAACTCGAACCAAGCCACTAATATCGAAATTACTTCAAAACGACCGGGAAAAAGATGGAATTTAAATGTAATAAAATGCAAAATTTTACGGGGTATTACATTCTCCCCAACTAATTAAAAATTTGTCCTCGAATTTAAATAAAACTATCGACATACCACATAACATAAAGTTACACATCCAGTTAAACAAAATGTACAAAGCCGATAAGAAAACACATCCACAAGATACCTATCGTAAATTAGGACAACAAAATATAACGAAACTGCACACGACCTCTGTCATTAAATAACAGATCAAAACCAAGAAACCAATCCACTGTCGTTGATGGTATTCCATGTCCAACGGCATACGCACGCGCGTAAGCAAAATTTAACAGGTTGGCCCTCAAAACACTTCAAAAACCTTCAGTTGCAAAAACTGAACACACTCAAAGGTCACCAAAGTACTAACACAACTTCCACTAGGCATAACGATAACATAACTCTAGGGCAGTTCAACTAAGATACAATGAGATCTACTACCCAACACTCGGCTAATATACTAGGATAATTAAGATCCAATCTCCAATCGCATAACCGACACTGGCTCGCAATATAAGCGATCACAAAACTTATGCACCAAATCCTGTTTCTAGCAGTAGATGCTCCAACTCATAATAACACAATTCATTCAACTGAGAGTCACCATTTTTCTATACCGGAGTGGTTTCCAAAGCCAGCTCGAAACTCATCTATTACAAAATCCTCAATATCAATACATGGTTAAGCGTTAAGCTCAACTATAGCTTTACAACTCCAAACTCTTTTGCCTTAAACAAAACAATAACATTGCAATATAGTTGATAAAATCTATCATTCCTAAACCCTTACTTCCTTTTACTTATAGCATCTCTACTTCAAAATGACCGATAACAAACCTAATAACTTCAGAAAATATTTCGGTTCCAAAACAAACATGATAATAATCATCTAATCCTAACAATTGGTACCAGCTCGATAATACTATTAACTTGTGAATCCACAACACAAACTCTCATAACGCAACTCAAAGAAAAGAGAACATCTCTCACGAATACAAAATAAATTTCTACATCAATTATAAACAATATCCATCACAATGATTCTTCCAATCACTCAGAAACATAACGCCATGACTACTCTGCACATAGACTGCATCTGACAACATAAAATTTGTCACCCTTACCAAGGGTTCAACAAATGACCCAACGATATCCATTATTACGATAATACCCTCTATAACAAAATCAATCAACCTATTTTAGTTGTCGAACCTATTAACCGCGATTTCGATATTTAAATCAACTACCTCATATAACAAAATCGAATTCAAATCCTCAAAATTATTCAATCAATTGACTACAGCCTCGTATACAACGAGAGATCAATACGATCAGATTGTTAGTTATGCTCAAAACCAACTCCTGTGGGTATAAAATCTTTTAATATCAAATATTTTACACACAAAAGAATTTCCACTTTGATTAAAAGACTCTACGTCTTACACCTCCTTTTCATTCGAAATCAAAATACCCTTACCGTTGAAAAACCATCGGTTTTGCAAACCCTTGAAAAATTTTAAGACCTCCACATTTAAATCCGAAATTTCCTCTTACTTTCCAATACATTTGCAAATCTATAAAACAGTTCAGTTGACAAAAATTTATGTTCTTTTTAATTCAAACTTGCTAATACACCTTTTTTTAA
Source organism: Mercurialis annua (assembly GCF_937616625.2). Lineage (NCBI taxonomy): Eukaryota > Viridiplantae > Streptophyta > Magnoliopsida > Malpighiales > Euphorbiaceae > Mercurialis > Mercurialis annua. The sequence continues at coordinate 36,952,508 of NC_065571.1, forward strand.
TAATTTATACTTAAAAAAAAATAACTGTGGCAGAATTTTCCGTATTCAAAATACACATTGATGTTTCAAGCATCCCAAAATTTTTAAGTCGCTTCTAAATTTTTTTTTCAACAAAAAAAACAAAATTGAAGAAATCGCTCAAGCGAAAAAATTTATTATCCCTTTTGAATCAATTTTGACAAAAATTCTCCATTTCCTCAGAAAGATAAAATCAGCAATGTAAATTTCTTATTTATAAACATTCCTTATATCAATACACCAAAATTCTTTGGACAATTTCAAATCTGAAAAGATAAAGTTTCGTTTAAAACAAAAATATAGTGTATATACACACATGGAGCTTAACTAACATCCTTAATCCACAAATCCTTAATTATCATGAAGTTTACTATTCTAAAATACACTATACCGCACTTAGCACAACTATATCTCGAGCGCAACCTTAAAATCATTCTTACTTACCACCACAAGATTCTGATTCTACAGACCAAAATCTCACAGCAAAAACATCTAATAACCATCATCATCATCACAGAGTATTTGTCTAGCTACCTTCCGGTAACAGTTTCAAAATCATTTGAAATTTCACAACTTTATAAATACATTTACCCCAAAGGGACTCACGAGTTTGTTTCAAAACATCTTTCTCAAAACACTTTATCGATAAAATCCATTTTACATAATTGTGCGCCAGGGTGATGACATCTCTCACCCCCAAAGAGTTGCATCCAACCCTAATAATTTCTATGCACGTGATGCATGTACTATTATGCATGTATCAATTATTAATTTATCCTTTATTTAATGAACATACTTAGTGCTCAATGCAATCCTATTCGTGGCATTCAAAATGCATGCTCATGATATGTCTGGGCACAATTACGTGTTGAAAATATTTCAAATATTTCAGCAAATCAATCTTTGAAATCCATTTCCCAATCAACATTTGCTAGACGTTACACTCTGTGAGATGACCTCAAAATATTTCTCAAAACTTCCTTACTTGCACCTAGCAACATTCGATGCTATACAACAATTCCTCATAATAACTTCATTACAACTCTATTATAAAAAGTATCTAACTAACCTCAATCCAGACTGAGCATATAACCAAAGAAAATAGCACATAAAATATGTTCCTATCAAATTTACCGCCAGCTCCCGCATCGCATCATCAGACTTGATGGAAACACCAGTGTATTAATACATCGATCTAACTATTCGGTTCAGAGTTTGCAATACCCATCCTAGGATAATCAGAAATCATCAACCAATCCAAAGGAAGTACCTCCCTTGTATTTCTCGATATCGAAACACAAGGGTTTCGATCCACAAAACGGAAATAGTAAAGCCCCGCGCAACCCAAAACCGAAACAAAAGGGAAACAAGATTTAAAAGAGGATCTTACTCAAAGGTCAAAACTATACATCAAGGTAAGCCAACCATAACCACATGATTAGATCATCTCACGTGCTACACCGCACGAAGAGACAAAACTAAAACAATCAACATAGTCCGACAGACAAGCGAGTTATAAAACACAAATTCCGTTCACAAGATAACAAATCTGTAAATCGCAAACCACGTAACCATGCCATCGAACACAATTAACTCAAGCATACTTAAAACAAATCAGAATATGCCACAACATTTCCTTGAAATCTCATTTCAAATTTACCACTGTAATTATATCGTCCTTTAATAGTACGCTTCAAAATTCGTTTTAAAATTAAAAATAAATACGAAAATTTTCAAATTTTGCTGAGCCCCAAGGTTAAAACAAAATCACATTTTGTAATAAAAAATCTCTTCTTATTAATCAGTTGCTTTAAAACGGATACCCAAGTATCTCAGACAATAAAATTATCGAGCTAGCCGAGTCATTACAACTACCAAGCTCAACTCCTAAATTTGGGTGACCCAAGTCGAACTCAAAACAATCGTTTATAAAACGTATTTAAAATATTTATAAATCCGGAAAAGTATTTTAATAAAATTTCCATCCCTTCAAATTTTGGGAACTCAATTTAAACCAACCGCTAGACGGTAATTTAAAACTCAAGTGAGAAATCTTTGATTTCAAACATCTATTCTGTAAATCCCAAAAATTTAAAATGCTGGCATACTACAGCATGATTAAAATAACTCCAACGTTAAATTCTTAAAACAATGACTTATCTCATAAAACATCATTTTGAAATCATCGTTTGTTAACACCAAACCAAACGTAATATTTCGAAATACAAGAATTTCTTTTTACTGGTAACTTAAACCAAAAATTGACCTTTTTAAGAATTTAAAATCAACTTCTCTTATGATTCTGTGTCGAAACACAAATCGGATAAAACAATATTCTCAATGAAAATCTTTAAATCCACATGTGGTCAAGCAATGCATGACCATCAAAACACGTTTTAAGGTTTAACCCAAAATCTCTTTAATAGAAAAAAACAAGGCTAACGCCCAACATACGATCATATTTAAAATCAACAATTGAGGCCAAAGCCAAGATGTACTTTATTAACAAGGCAAAAGCAGTTCAACGCACCACGTAAAATAACTGTAACATACCATAAATTCTAAATCGTTTTAGGCATAAACGACAAGTTTTATCAGACATCATACCCAAGTATGAGTCTTTAGGAAGATTTACCAACCTATGATTTCCCGAGAAACCAAAAGCAATTATAATCACCCAAGTAAAATAATCTCAACATGATAAAACACAGCAATTAACATCCAAGTGAAATAAATTGTCAATCAAAGTATCAATACCAAATAAGGACTGACAGACATCACCTATAGGATGTAGGCTGAAGGTTTGAAAACAAATGATGACGTTTAAAAGACAAGACACGAATCCTAATTCCGCAGTAGTTCCTAAGACACAACAATACTTAACAGAGTAAACACATAGCAAGCAATGGCCTTGGTTTGAAACCAAAGCTCTGATACCAAGTTTGTCACGACCCATTTTCATGAATCGCGACCGGCGCTAGGGTATGGGTAATGTAGTACCGAAACCCGTAGCTAGCCTTTCATTTAATTCATAAATACATAAACCTGCAGAAAACCAATGCTCGGGGGCAACCGAGACTTCAGCCTAAACTAGCAGTTATGATAATCAACAGTTAATATAACATGCTTATTCAATTCCGGGTCTAAAATAGGCATAACATAAATAATCCGAAATAAATACATAACATGCCAGAGCAATATAACCAGTCAGACCAATCCGACATACAACTGTAACAATAATAAAGACGTCTAGTCAACTACTGCGGTCTAAGAATAAAATAGTTTGACAGTTTATCAAAATAAATGGAACCTCCGAGGAAAAGTAAATGCGGAGATCACCAGACTCTCTCAGATCATAACCCTGGGAAAAATTGGGAAAACAACGGGGTCAGATATACCGAGATGAGTTCATACCACTATTTACATTTATTAAGTGGAAAACCTTTAAAACGTTTAAAACATTTAATAACGATACTACAGATAATAGTTGGAACCCTAATCCACAATTCTACATAAATAACATGATCCAATAGGTCTGGTCCCGAGAGCTGAGCTACACCGAGTTACCACTGACCACACTTATACCAGAGTCCCGAGAGCCGAGCTACACCGAGTTACTCTACTTGGTCCCGAGAGCTATGCTCACACCGAGTTACCACATTACCATAATTACCTTTTCCAGATCTTTACCGGTGCGCACGCAGTCCTAATGATGCCCATTAGGTAGCATGTTCCAACTAAGAGCCATAATATAAAAACAGTTCGAAATATACGTACAATATAGATTTAATATTAAAAATAACAATTTACTTAATAAAGCGGTAAATAGCGAATATAAACTCACTGCTTGCTAATCCACGTGAAAACCGGCAAGCAACTAATCCTGGTTCGCCTCTGGAGCGCGAACAATAGACGGGTCTAGACAAATAAAATAATTATTAAAAACAGACCCTAACTCTAGAGAGTACTAGACACCACATAGGACTAGCACAATTAACATGTCGGAATAAACAATCCAAAGCACACACAAATAATACTCATTAGGTAATAATGCCCAATTTAAATAAGTCCATTGAGTTCTCGCTTAAAATCCAATTTATAAATATTATTTAATAACTTTAAATAATAAATAATTTCCAAATAGTGGGTTAGCCGAGTTACCAATAACTACCAAGCTAACCTCACTGGTCGGGTGACCCAAGTCAAACCCGACTCAAAACAATTATCAAATATAAACCCAAGTTTATATTTATAAAATAAATTCGCAAAATAAAAATCCATTTTAAAAGCGGAACTCAATAACTTCACTTCTAAGTAACCCAAGTTACAAATCAAAAACTTAATCATTTTAAGTTAATAAAAGTTTAGGGACTAAATTGTACTTTTGCCAATTAGGGACTAAATTGTATTTTTGTCAATTTGATATCCGAAATCAAATTAATTGTTTTTCTTTATAATTAAAAACCAACTATAAAGTTATTAACCAAAAATCCACTTAATTAAGTTATAAAATAAGTTTAGGGGCTAAATTGTAATTTAGCCAATTACATGCTAAATTTATAATCTTAATTAAATCGAATTTTCCGAGTAATTATATTAACTAACTTTATAATTTATTATCGTTTTAAATATTTAAATTGTAAATCAAAATAAAATCTAAGTTATTAGGTAGAGTTAAACTTAGAGGATTTAAGTGACTTAAGTAAAAGACTTTGGTGACTAAATTGGGAAATCAACCATCTTCTCCAATTTAAACCCAATAACCCCGCCACCCTGTGCCTTAATTTGCCAAAATCAACAAAGAACCACTCATGGATTCAAGGCTCCCTAATTCTTCCCATCAATCAACAACATCAATAACAACTTGCTATTGATCACAAACAAACATCACACCAATCGAAACTTAAGGTTTATTACCGAGAATAATTATGAACGACGAACAACGTTCGGATCAACGGGACAACCATTAAACTGGATCTAATCCGTAACAACTAATCATACAAAGGTTTATCAACATGAATGAAACAGTAACGTGGCTAAAGAAACATGAAAGGGGTCGGCAGAATCCATCCCCAATACTAACAGTTAACACATTTCAAAAACGAACACCGTACGGCGAATGGGAACGAGGTCGACGGCGTACCGTTCAGCGAAATTGAGGTAGGGAAACGTAGATACGTGAGTCTAGATCGTCTGGAATCAAACGGAATCAGTTTCGATCTAGAAACGAGCAAGAACGAATCAAATTACGTAATGCCGTTTCAAGGCAGAAATCTGAGATTGAGGAATTATAAAACTAACCGGAACAGCAGAGTTTGGATGATGATTTCGGCTTCGTTTCTCAGCGAATGGACAAACGGAAAACGGCTAGGGCTAGCTTGCAGCGTGATCTAGGTTTTCTATGAAGAAATCGACTTAAAATAACGTAGGGAAGTGAGGCGTAAATGAGATCGAAAAGGGCCACACGGAAGGGTCCATGGGCTGGTATGATTTCCGAACGGGAATGGCCTTTCAGGCCATTATTCCCGTTCGGGAATGCCTGGTCTCGAACGAGACCAGGCCACACAAAGTGATTCCCGTTCGAGAATTTCAATTCCCGAACGGGAAAGGCTGAAAAACTATTTTTTTTTTTAAAAAAAAATAATAATTGGTTAAACCAATAAATCACACCCAAACCAAACAACTCGAACCAAGCCACTAATATCGAAATTACTTCAAAACGACCGGGAAAAAGATGGAATTTAAATGTAATAAAATGCAAAATTTTACGGGGTATTACAGTGCAGGCACCGGGAATGCCGCAACAACCCAATATTGATATAAATCATTTGGTAACAGAAGTTACTGATTTGTGGAGTTGTGTGTTAATAATGGTGCAGTGGATGAAACACCAGCATCAACTAGAAGAGAGAAATGTTGATAGAGATCTGGTGTTAGCATACTTGACACTGAACCCAAAAGATTTTGATGGATCAAGTGATGCGTTAGACTTTTTGGAAGAAGTCGAGCAAAGTGCTCGTAGACTTCAAGATAACGAAAGACAGACAATGTTGTTAATGGAGATGTCGATGAAAGGTCCAGCCAAGGATTGGTTTCGACAAGTAATTGGACCAATAATGGGTCATATAACATGGGCAGAGTTTGTGACTCGATTTAAGGATTTCTTCCTACCGTTAGCGGCAATGGAAGGTAATCGAGACAAACTGTTGTCATTAACTCGAGGTAATAAATCTGTTCAGGAATATGTGTATAGAAACTTACGATGGCGCCATTTTTATAAAAACAAATGTGTTTAATGAAAAAGGAATGTTTTATAAACACATGATTGTGCCCGGAGACGATTTATGCCGGCATTGCATTGGCACGAATAGAATTGTATCACTACATCCATATTACGTTCACTATTAGGACATTCATCATGTACATTATGTATGTAAAAAAAAAAGAGGAATGTCATTGCAACTCTTGGTGATGAGATAAGTCATCACACCGGTGCACAATTATGGTATGATTTTATAAGTGGAAAAACAAAGTGATTTTTAAACAGATAAGTTTCTAACGTAAGTACGCTGAGACATTGACTCTGTAATGTAAAGTATGTTTATAGAGTAATGAACAACATGGTATGAAACATTCTGAGACTTAAACGGAAAAGTCTCCAAAGAAGTATTGATGATGTGGAAAAGAAAATGTTGGAGTATAAGTGATATTATAATTCGAGGACGAATTATTTTAAGGAGGGGAGAATGTAATAACCCGAATTTTTGGAGTTATTAAAGTAAGCTATATGTCGTAATTTGGAAAATCGGAATTATAAGAAGGGATATTTAAATTCAAATGGAGAATTTAAATACGTAGGGAAGCCCATAAAAATATTGGAATCATAAGAAATTATTTTGGAATTTTTTGGATAAGTATAATAATATGACAATTTTGGAATGACGAACTTCCAAAATTCATATTTTCCTATTCCGACATCGGAATTTGATAATCTATATGTCAAATCGAAGCTATTGACGTCCTCTTCATTTTTATAAATTTTATTTCATAAAATATGAATGAGAAATAGTGCAGAAACTTAAAGAATAATGCAGCTCAAATCGAACCGCTGGGTTCGTCAGGATTTGGGTAACCAGGACTAAGGAAACGTATTATTTAAGTTCAAATTGAGAATTTAAATAATCGAGGAAGCTTATTAATATATTTGGAGTCCAAAGAATAAATTTGAGAATTTTTGGATAAAAAGTATATTTTAGCCGGACTGCAATTGGACTGCAGAATTAATAAAGGAAATTCATTATAAAATAAAATAGACGTCCCGATATAATAATTTAGAAGTTATTATTCATGAAATAATATTTGGAAATGTTTGAGAGAATTAAATATCAAAAATGGTAAAAGTCAATTTTACCCTAAACTTCGATTTATTTACGAAATTGCCATAAGGGCAAACTTGTAATTTTGCCTAGACTAATAAATATCCTAAGTCTTCTTCCCCACTTCATTTCCAGCAAATTTCTTTTACCTCCATTGTTGAATGCTCTCAACTCACCATTTACCCTTAGCCATATTATTTATTTGTTATTTCTCAATAATTCCTTAACGAAAAACGTTGGAAATCACCTGCTAATTACTAATCTACAATTGCATGTAGGATCAAGGTATAATTGCTAGCTCAAAACTTTGTGTTTATTTTCTGATGTTTAATAAGCTTAATGTGTTTTAGTTGTTGAAATTTGTGGTTTTATTGTGTTTAATTCGGTTTTTGTGTATAGTTTTGATATATTCGGTTTGAATTAATTTTTATATATGGGAAATTAAATTAATTTTAAGTTATGGACTGATGTTAAATATTATTTTTAAATAAGTTTTAGAAGGGTTGATTTTTATGGATTAAAAATGTTAAAAATTGTGGGTATTATTAATTAAAGATGGGTTTCGGTTTTTAAGTGTTTTAAATGCTTAAAATTGTTAAAAATATGAAAAATTGATTTGATTTATATTTCTGGGCTGATGTTGTTATTTAATAAATTATATGTTAAATATTTGTGGAATTAAAATGTTTAATTGATGAATTTTGAAGGTTGTTTAAATCGAGTTCGGTTTTGATGATTTAAATGGTTTAAAAATTATCAAAACTATAAATAATAATTTATTTTGATTTACGGGCTGTTGTTTTAAAAATATTAAATTAAAATATGTATTGGTTGATTTTTGGGTGATTAAAATTGTGTAAAAATGATTCTTGAGCGTTTTAACGGTTTTAAAGCTCATCGGAACTTGACCGGAATCCGGTGACCGGAACTTGGTGACCGGAGTGATCAAACCATAGATGGGATTCTGAGTTTATGAGTTGATGATTTATTAAATTTGGTTGGATTTGGACTTGATTGTCAAAATTTAAAGTTTAGGGGTTAAATGTAATTTTTGTAAAAATAAAGGATCAATCTGTAATTTAACCATATTTCCATATTATTGATGTATATAATCTGATGTGAAATGATTTTTAAAATTTTAAATAATCTTGATGATTTTTGGAAAGAATTGGATATGTTTGCCGAAAACTAGAGTTTTTGAGTTAAATTGTACTTTTTCCAAAATTGAGGGATTACATGGAATGTTAGCCAAAGATTCCAGATTATGTAAGTTAATAATCTGAGATAAAATGATTTTGTTGATTTTGAAATTTATTGATTTACGAAATGACCTAAATAGTCAATTTTGAAAAGTTTGAGGATATTTTGGTATTTTAACCAAAAGTGGAATTTAAGCTAATGCGGGGCTGTTTTAATAAATTTAAATAAATAATCTTGAAGTGAAAAGTATTATCCTATATAAAGAAATTTATTTTATATATTAAAGTATATTTATGAAAAGGGAAATATTTAAATGAATATCTATGAAAAATGGTTTGCGTGTTAAAAGAGATAAACAAAGAAAGTTTAAATGAATGAAAATACGGACTTATTAAATAAGAAATAATTTGAAGACTAAAATTAATTAAATTAAATTAAGATGGTATAGAGTTAATTCCAGAGTAGGATTTTATTAATTAAGAGAATTAATATTTTGATCCTAACTAGATTCGACAAGTTGTCGAGCTATCGGGTCGGAGGACCAAGAGAATTAACGGAGTTTATCTTAAGGAGCATTGACGGATTAATACCTTAGTTAAACGGTTTATGTGAGTACATGTTTTTACATTTCGGTATTCGTAAAGTCTCATATTTTAATATACTGTGTGATATATGTGTTGCGGTGTTATATGTTTTACATACCTTGTATGGATGCATGTTTTATTCATATACTATATGTATATATTATTTTAATATACAAAGGTACACACATAGTTTTGAGAAATTATTATGCATTTGCTTATGCTTGAATGTGTGTTACATCGGTTGGCTGTGCTATCGATGTCAGTTTATGTGTGTGTGTTACATCGGTTGGCTTCGCTATCGATGTCAGGATTTTGTGTGTGTGTTACATCAGTTGGTTGTGCTATCGATGTCAGGATTGTGTATGTTACATCGATTGGTTGTGCTATCGATGTCAGGATTGTGTGTGTGTTACATCGGTTGGTTGTGCTATCGATGTCAGGATTGTGTGTGTTACATCGGTTGGCTGTGCTATCGATGTCAGGATTGTGTGTGTGTGTTACATCGGTTGGCTGTGCTATCGATGTCAGGATTGTGTGTGTTACATCGGTTGGCTGTGCTATCGATGTCAGGATTGTGTGTGTGTGTGTTACATCGGTTGGCTGTGCTATCGATGTCAGGATTGTGTGTTACATCGGTTGGCTGTGCTATCGATGTCAGGTGAATATGGTTGATCGGTTGGCTGTGCTATCGGTCCCATAAAGTTTATGTTTGTTGTGAATAAGGTTGATCGGTTGGCTGTGCTATCGGTCCCTTAAGTTTTATGTATGTTGTGGATATGGTTGATCGGTTGGCTGTGCTATCGGTCCCATAAAGTTTATGTTTGTTGTGAATAAGGTTGATCGGTTGGTTGTGGTATCGGTCCCTTAAGATTTATGTATGTTGTGGATATGGTTGATCGGTTGGCTGTGCTATCGGTCCCATAAGAATATGCATGTATGATATGTTGGTTAGTTTTACCATCAGTGTAGATGGACGAATTTAAGAAATGTGTTTTAATTTAAAGTTCAATGTGTATGGTTGACTTTCAATGATATTGAGGTCTTGTCGAAATATGTTATGTGCGAGTTCAAGCTTCAACTGTTTTTAAAATGTTTTCAAAAGTTTTCGAAAATACATAAAATTATTTTAAATATAAAACGTTTTTAACTTTATGTAATATTTATTTGTAACGGCATGAACTCACTAGTATATCTGACCCACGTTGTGGAATTATTTTTCAGGTTCGTCACTTATCTTTTTGGACGAGACTTCACTTTGTTTGCTTCTCGAAGTCTCCTCGTTTAAACTGTGGTATTTTGTTCAGTAGCGCTACAATAGTAGTTATCCCCAGTAGTCTAGTGTAGTCATTATTGTATTCAAATATTTTAAAGCTCATTTTAAACTCTGATGTTTTGTCCCATCAGTTATTTAATAAATGTTTCATACATTTTTTTTTAAAGCAAAAAAATTATAGTGTTTTTCAGGCTTGCTATGGGTTTCGGAGCAACCACTCCCATTCCCTAGCGCCGGTCTCGACTCGAGATTTTCAGGTCGTGACAAGCATGATGTCCTAAACACCTCATTTACAGATGGGAACGTCCTAGCTTACCGCTTAATCGTATATACATCGCTATGCAGATACGCCTTACTATTCTACTCGCACTATAGTTCGTTGAACTTCAGAAAACCTTGTATAGTCAAAACATAAATCTTCATTTCGTGTTCTAATACACATTCGTCGTGCCTTCTAGAGTTTCTTATAACTTAACCTCGAGCATTTTACATTCGTTACAGAGTTCCAGTCTAGGTATACTTACGCTTTAAAATAAATCTCTTTAAAAATAATTCAATTATCTTGCAATTCAAAGAAACTGACCCTGTAAAAATCACATTTAAATCATTTAAAGATTAGCATAATTGTGCTATAGGGTGATGACGTCTCCCATCCCCAAAGAGTTGCCACAACTCACCTATTGCCTGAGCCAAATGAGCGTGATGCATGTCCTCCTAATGTATGAATCCATTTATTATTCTTTCCATTTAATGTGTATGTAGTGATGCAATTCTATTTATGTCGTGGCAATAATGCATTTCTATCTCGGGTCTAGGCACAATTATGGTTTTAAAACTGTTTAAACAATTAACTTTAAATCATAAACCTTTGATTTCGTACGTTCTGCAAACTTAAACTCTGTAACTTGGTAAATTCTTCCGCCTCTTTAAATCCATGCCTTTTTTGTCAATCATCCCTTAACGCTTCTATGGTATGGTTCTAATAACGTCTTCACGTCATACAAAGCTTAAAACACTAGCCTCGCTATCGAGTCGCATAAATACTAATTTAGTTCGCACACAATTACACACAACAATCGCGGGCTTATAGCCTAAATAGGAACGCTGAAATGACAGAAAACAGAAGACAACATACAAAAGACATGACTTGAATTCTATATGCTGCAGTAGTTTCCTATGTAAACTCACCCAAAGCAGTGGTATCCTAGACCAACAGCTCTAATACCACCTTTTTCATGGAACAAAATTGAGGGCCGCGACCGGCGCTAGGGAATGGGAATTTTGGTTTCGAAACCCGTCGCAGCCCTAAATTTACCAAAACCTTTTTCGCGTTTAAAATTCATCATAAAACTTAAATAATTTATTTTTGAAAAATCGGCAATATAACGATTGTAAACTTTATAAACCACACCTGTGAAATCACGCAAACAACCCTGTATAAAGTACCAGATAACCATATATTAAATTTCTGGATAGTTGTTTTACCAGAAATACATCATTATATCAGGGCATAATATAAGTATAATCGTTTGCTACCGACTAAATCTACTATCATGACTACTGTATCTCTAAGAAGTATAGAAATTTTCATGCCTGAGACTTCCAGAAAAATGAATGGAAGTTCGACCACCTCATCATATGTTAAGCCTGAAAGAAAATACTATGGGGCGTCAGACAACGCTGAGTGAGTTCACAATTTACTAACGGTATTATAATTAAAATAAGGTCGCATTCACAATAAAAAATGCTTTACTGTATATTCAATTAATAACTTTCAATTAAACATACTTCTATAATAAACGATTAACTAAACATAAACAAATATAAAATATAATTTAATAGTTTTCAATATTGGATCCGTTCGAAACCCTGAACCCAAATGCTAGGACTTAGTTAATACATCGATAATGACTTTTCGATCATATATCATCCAAATGGTTGGGTCGCGAGATAGTTCGACCGAGTTAACCGCAACCATCTCTTAATTCCAAGTTATGGGTCCCGAGATAGTTCGACCGAGTTAACCCACTAGACACGGGTCCCGAGATAGTTCCACCGAGTTAAACCTCGTGTCTATCACATTTATTTTTATCCTCCTTTTCCTTATTCGATGGATATTCATATTTTTATCATTGCAAACAATTGACCATAGACGCCTAAACTCGTATCAGTACTGGTGATCACACAGTCTATTGACGCCCAATAGGTAGCTCGTTTCCCCCGGATCACATATTGAGTTTGATGATAATAATTTCACAAGATAGGCAACTTATAAATTCCATATAATAACCATATAATTAAATAAGCTTTTAAAATAATAAGTATTTTACAAATCTCATAAGTTTTCTATGCCACGCGTATGTATCTTAGGCTTTTAAACTAAATAGCATCTACTTAAGCAAATAGTGCTATTTAAAACAATATTCGTCATTTCAATGACGTTCGCGCGATATGGTAATCGTCGCTTATACTTTTCTTTAGTCTTTTAATAAATAAAGTATATTATTATTTGATGGTACGATGTAACCTGTGAATTATTATAGTTCAACTTTATTCTTATGCGACCTTTAATAGAATATAGGATATTTTATTTGTTTATAGCATAATGTGAATTATTAATGGAAAAATTAAGAATTCTTATTAAAATATTTTAATAGGTTTCTAAGAACTTCAAAAATAAACTTAATAATCAATATACATTTTTTTAAAACTAAAATACTTAACAACACACACACACACACATATATATATGTACATATGTATATGTATATATGTACATATGTATATGTATATATATAATAAAATTAATAATAATACACGAAAATAGATGGTAAACTCACCTCGATCGCTTATTCCAAAAATGCAAAAGCAAGATACAATAATCCACACGTCGTTTACCTGCTCAAATCCTCTACTTCTTCGGCCCAACAACTCGTAGGATCTATAAATAAAAATTATAACGTCATTTAAGTTTTATTCATAAACCAACTCTCTTACCAACTTTAGAATTGAAATTCAAGTATTTAAACTTGAATTGGCTCTAAGTCCTTTTTTTTTGTTCTTGTCTTCCTAAAACGCATTTATTCAATCCGGCTTATCGTTTAACAATTCACTTAAACGAACTATCCATAAATCCATATCTTAAACACTTACACTTAAATTCAAAACTTAACTTAAAACATATTTTGCAAAATCCTTAAATTTCAATTTTCAGCTTTAGTATTTCATTTATTTAGTTTATTAAAACTTCTGAAAGCATTTCAAACATCCAAAATTATTGGCCGTGGAGACTCGGGATGACCAGCTGGTCTGCTTGTCAAAGCAGACCAGAAGGTCTGCTCTTTATCACCAGTTCTGCTCTGTTTGAGCAGACGGATCAGGCCTTCGGGCCTGATCGATCCTCCCCCGTCCGCCGTGCTCCGTTAACCCCCAATCTTTTATCCTCTCTCAACTCAAAACACTTTAACAACTCCAAAATTTCCAGCTTTATTCATAACCCTTTTTCTTAAGAAATTGATTTTAAAACTCACTAATTAATCAATAAATATAACTCTAATTAATACATACTTCAATTCAGTAATTATCAACCATATGTCATCCTAAACATCTTTAAATCACTTTAGAATTAAGAACCAACCATTAATTGAACTCATTCTTATCAATTCACAAAAAAACTCTATCATTTAATCACCAAACTCAGCCACTAAAACAACCCATAACACCTTATAAATCCGAAATCTTACCTTGAATTGAAGTTTTAGGATGATAGACGATCGAAATCTTGAAATATCGGTGAAAGAATCATCAAAAACGATCATAAGATGAAGAAATCCCAAGTTGCTGAAGTTTTTATCCAAAACTGAACGGAATTTTATTTGCTTCTATATCAATACAATTGTATCACATTTCATATGTGAAATTTGGTTAATATACTATTTTAGTGCCTTGCCTAAACCATTTAACTTATTCATTCCTTCTCTATCTTGTCTCTTTATGATGGTTTAATATAAAACCAAGTCTCTTTTTTTTCTTTCTAATTTAGTCATCCTTCTCATATTTTGTCCTTATTACTAATAAGTCACATAGTTAATAATTTTTTTAATCCCTCACTTCTTTTAATTTTACTCTTTTATCCAAAAATTACTTAATTAATCACTTTACGTATTATTTATAAGCAATTAAATAATACAACTTTACCATATAACCATTTTTTAACAGACAACCTTTCCAAAACCAATCTCAACTAATAATATAATAATTATTAAATACGGTATCCTAAAATAAAATTTATTGTTTTAGGACTTGCGCTACTTTGTACAATTTCTTTCAAAAGTCTTCTTTCATCTCCGACAAACTTTATCTCTATAAATTTAAATCCGCATTTGTCCATAAATTGAATTTAATGAATAAACCGATTTAATTGAAATTCCATCTTTTCCTTAAAATTTCACGATTCTCTATATCTTACGACTCTAAATGGCCAAAATATTTTAATTGATCATTTTGTACTTTTACCAAAGTACAAGGTATTACATTCTTCCCCCTAATAAAAATTCGTCGTCGAATTTTCATATAATTCTTACCGTCCAATTATTTTATTATAGTCTTTTTCCTCGCCAGTACTAACTATACGTCATAATTTCCTTAAAGCATAATCCCATATATTTTTTTATTCCATAGTAAATTAAAACACGTATATATTTTTATTTAATATTGTTCAAGTATTATGTAGTTAGGTTTCCAAACTAACCAAAATCGCTTTTCTAAGTTTGTAATTTTAGCTTTTTAGCCAACTTCAGGCCATAAAACCAAGATCTAAAACCTGACCAAATCTTATTTGATCATTTTCAAGTTACCCTATGCAACACCGTTAACAACTTTCATTGTGATCCTATGTTCAAAATAACACCTTTTAGGATCAGAAATTGATCTAGAAGTAGTCTTCCTAGATTATCTTTAGGATTGCATTTAACCTTTTAGATAATATGCTTACTTAAGGGTATAGGTTTGCCTGCTTGTCTAAGGCAGGTCTTGTTTTTTTGGATTGATCCGGACTTGTCGTTATCCTTTCCGACATACCCTTTTCGCATGTATTAAAAATCTTTGCGAAAGGTCTTCGCAAACACGCTCAATCTTTGAACTTTCTCATACTACTGTCTGTCGGTATTAACCAATCTCCATATATCTTGCCTTCCTTCGCCACATCAACTTTGACTTATTATTTATGAATCCTCTTTATTATCCATTCTATTTTGTGTCTTTCATGAAGATTTTGTTAATCTTATGTTTTCACCTTTACTGAGAACTTTATAAGTAGCTTGTATTATTCCGCCATGAATCATTTTCCAAATCCTGTTCCAATGGTTATTTTCTAATATACTTCATGATAAATTTCTATTTCATTCTCACATCGTCTAAACCTTAAAGTTTATCGGAGTTCGACGTCATCTTCCTTGACGTTTTGCTTATACATGATATCCTTATCGGTGTTCTAACTCTAAGGGTTCACCTTCTTCAATTCCTTATTCATAACTATCATCATGGCTTACATTCTTATTATTGTTATTTTTATTTATACTTTCATGTCCTTTATTGTTCTCATCATTGTCTATTTATTTGAGAATCATCTCTCATATATCCTTAACATATATTTAACCTTAGGTATCTCACTCCCTGCATTAATACTATTATGAATCATTCTTTCGTAATTGTCGCTCATCCTGTACATGGTTAATTCTCATGTCAATTGCTTACAACCTTTGTTCCTAAATCGATTCATGTATGTTTCTTTCTCGTTGAGCTCCATTGAATCTCTATAAGAATTATACATCGTTTACTTCTTTTTTTTTCCATTAACTTATTCCCTATCTTATCTTCATCACCAAGTTCTTATCCAGTTACCTTTGCCTTTAATACGTTATATACTTTGAACGTTACTTTACTTTGATTCCTTCGTTGGTCCTAATATACAAGTCCTCAAATAATATATATCTAGTACCATCTGCGATATGAAACATGTGCTAACCTTTCACATGTAGCGTTCACGTTCTCCTTTAAGAGTCATCGACAATCTTTTATAGCTACCGTACTATAACTTTCATTCTTTTCTATTCGGATTCAGGTCTCGCGACCTTGTAATTACGTTCTTTAGTTCCTTAATCAGCATTTCTAATTTCCTAACTTGCTTCGTATAATACACATGTCTCATGTCTTAATCTCATTAACCAAATACTTTCCATTATTCATATTTATACGGAGTTCCAATTAATATTCTTAATATACTTCATATTCTCAGGGCTTGGTCCTTTCTATACATAAATCTTCTAGTAATACTTTCCATAAACACTATCGCCTGACTCTCCGTTTGACGACCACCACGGTTCCTTCCTAAGTAACCTTCTTAGGAATGTCATGCTCCGACGTCAAACCAATCCAATGGTTCCATCAAAGGATACTTTAGTTTTACTAATCTCGGCAATTCCCCGATGTCTCTTAAAATTCGCTTCTTTAATTAGGATTTATTTCATAATGTTTTAAACATTTTGCTTAAATAGCTAAAAGTTTAAATGTTAGGATTTGCTTTTTAATGTTTTAAACGTTTGGATTTGTTTCGTAACATTTTAAACATTTGGATTTGTTTAATAATGTTTTAAACGTTTGTCTTAATTTGCTAAAAAGGGGAAACATTTGGATTTGTTTCGTAACGTTCTAAACGTATTGCTTAAATAGCTAAAAAGGGGAAACGTTTGGATTTGTTTCGTAACGTTTTAAACGTTTGGATTTGTTTCATAACGTTTTAAACTTTTGACTTAAATTGCTAAAAAAATTAAACATTAGGATTTGTTTCGTAACGTTTTAAACGTTTGGCTTAAATCACTAAAAAGGTGAAACATTAGGATTTGTTTTGTAACATTTTAAACGTTTGGATTTGTTTTGTTACGTTTCAAACGTTTTACTTAAATAGCTAAAAAGCTGAAACTTTAGGATTAGTTTCGCAACGTTTTAAACGTTAGGATTTGTTTCTTAACCTTTTAAACGATTGACATAAATGTCTAAAAAGGTTCAACATTAAGATTTGTTTCGTAACATTTTAAACGTATGGCTTAAATTGCAAAATAGGTCATACGTTAGGATTTATTTCGTAATGTTTTAAACATTTGGATTACCTTCGTAACGTTTTAAATGTTTGGCTTAAATCGCTAAAAGGTGAAACCTTTTGATTTGTTTTGTAATGTTTTAAACGTTTTGATTTGTTTAGCACGTTTTAAACTTTCGGATTTGTTTCCTAACGTTTTAAACATTTGGATTTGTTTTGTAACATTTTAAACGTTTGGATTTTTCGTAACGTTTTAAACGTTTCGATTTTTTCGTAACATTTTAAACGTTTGGCTTAAATCGCTAAAAAGGTAAAATTTTAGGATTTGTTTTGTAACGCTTTAAACGTTTGGATTAGTTTCGTAACGTTTTAAATGTTTGGCTTAAATCGCTAAAAAGGTGAAACGTTAGGATTTGTTTCGTATCATTTTAAACGTTTTGCTTATTCGCTAAAAAGTTTAAATGTTAGGATTTGTTTCGTAACGTTTTTAACGTTTGGCTTAAATCTTTAAAAAGGCGAAATGTTTGGATTTTTTTTCATAACGTTTTAAACGTTTGGATTTGTTTCATAACATCTTAAAGGTTTGGATTTGTTTCGTAACGTTATAAATGTTTTGCTTTGTTTCGTAACGTTTTAAATGTTTGAATTTGTTTCGTAACGATTTAAACGTTAAATCGCTAAAAAGGTGAACCGTTAGGATTTTTTCTTAACGTTTTAAATATTTGGATTTGTTTCGTAACGTTTTAAACATTTGGATTAGTTTCGTAATGTTTTAAACCTTTTGATTAAATCGCTAAAAAGGTGAAACGTTAGGATTTGTTTCGTAACGTTTTATACGTTAGGCTTAAATTGCTAAAAAGGTGAAATGTTAGAATTTGTCTTGTAACGTTTTAAACGTTTGGCATAAATAGCTAAAAGGTGAAACGTTAGGATTTGTTTTGTAAAGTATTAAACATTTGGATTTTTTTCGTAACGTTTTAAACGTTTGGCATAAAAAGCTAAAATGGTGAAACGTTTGGATTTGTTTCGTAACGTTTTAAACATTTGGCTTAGATGCCTAAAACGGTGAAACGTTTGGATTTGTTTCGTAACATTTTAAATATTTGAATTTAATTCCTAACTTTTTCAACGTTTAATTCAAATAACTAAAAAGGTTAAACGTTAGGATTTGTTCCGTAACGTTTAAACGTTTGGATTTGCTTCGTAACGTTTTAAACATTTGGCTTAAATAGCTAAAAAGATGAAGTTTTAGGATTTGTTTCGTAACATTATAAACTTTTGGATTTGTTTCGTAAGCTTTAAACGTTTGGCTCAAATCACTAAAAAGGTGAAACGTAAGGATTTGTTTTACAACGTTTTAAACGTTTGGTTTAAATCGCTAAAAAGGTGAAACGTTAGGATTTGTTTCGTAACATTTTAAACGTTTGGATTAGTTTTGTAATGTTTTAAATGTTTGGCTTGAATCGCCAAAAAGGCAAAACGTTAGGATTTGTTTCGTAATGTTTTAAACGTTTGAATTTGTTTAGTATAGTTTTAAACGTTGGAATTTGTTTTGTAACGTATTAAACGTTTGAATTTATTTCGTAACGTTTTAAACGTTTGAATTAAATCGCAAAAAATGTGAAACGCTAGGATTTGTTTCGTAACGTTTTAAACGTTTGGATTTGTTTTGTAATGTTTAAAACGTTTAGCTTAAACAGATAAAAAGGTGAAACGTTATTACTTGTTCCGTAATGTTTTAAACGTTTGAATTTGTTTCGTAACTTATTTAACGTTTGACTTAAATCGCTAAAAATGTGAAACATTAGATTTGTTTCGTAAATTTTTAAATGGTTGGATTAGTTTTGTAACGTTTTAAACGTTTGGCTTAAATCGCTAAAAAGGTGATACGTTTGGATTTGTTTCTTAACGTTTTAAACGTTTGGATTTGTTTCGTAACGCTTTAAACGTTTAGATTAGATCGCTAAAAAGGTGAAACGTTAGGGTTTGTTTCGTAATGTTTTAAACGTTTGGATTTGTCTAAAAACGTTTTAAACGTTCAGATTTGTTTCGTAACATTTTAAATGTTTGGATTTGTTTCATAATGTTTTAAACGTTTGGCATAAATTGCTAAAAATGGGAAACGTTATGATTTCCTTCGTAACGTTTTAAACGTTTGGCTTAAATGTCTAAATAGGTTAAACCTTAGTATTTGTTTCGTAACGTCTTAAACGTTTGGATTTGTTTCGTAACATTTTAAACGTTTGGCTTAAATAGCTAAAAAGGTGAAACGTCAGGATTTGTTTTGTAACGTTTGGATTTGTTTGATAACGTTTTGAACATTTTGCTTAAATTGCTATAAATGTGAAACATTATGATTTGTTTTGTAATGTTTTATACGTTTGGCTTAAATCGCTAAAAAATGAAACGTTGGGATTTGTTTCGTAACGTTTTAAACGTTTGGATTAGTTTCGTAACGTTTTAAATGTTTGGCTTATATTGCTAATGTCACGACCCGATATCTCGAGCCGTGACCGGCGCTAGGGAATGGGAGTGGTAGCTCCGAATACCATAGCAAGCCTAAAAACGAGTAAAAAAATTTCGCAATATAATATATAATATAAACAAAACGATTCTTCATAAAACAATTTTATAAACTTGAAATATTTACAATACTTGTAACATCGTCTGAAGCGATGTACGATAAGTTAGGGTCTTATTACCGGTTTGCAAAATAAAGTAAACGGTTAAAAGCGCAGCTTAAAACTTTATTTACATATCAGAGTTTGGATAAAACATTAAAACCGTTCAACTAATGTCACGACCCAATTTCAGGGATCGCGACTGGCACTAGGGTATGGGTATGGTCGTACCAAAACCCGTAGCAAGTCTCGCGGATAACCTTAAATACAAATAAACCTGCAAGAAAACCACTGCTCGGGGGCAACCGAGACTCCAACTTAAGCCTGGCAGTTTATATAATACTTAAATAATAACTTAAATATCTGAACTGCTCGGCTAGAATCTGAGACTCAAAGCATGCCTTATATAAATCAAATCCAATGCATAACATGCCAACAATGATAATAAATAGTCGGACCACTACGACAAATCAAAGTATAAGATAATCATAAATGACCAACTAGTTCTACTGCGGTCTAAGAGTATAAAACAGTTGACTAGCTTATTAAACAAAAGAACCTCCGAAGGAGTCAAGAAATCGGAGATCGACCAACTCTCTCAAATCATTAGCCTGGAAAAATTGGGAAAACAACGTGGTCATATATACAGAGATGAGTTCATAATGCTATTTATATTTATTAAGTTTAAAATCCTTAAAACAAATCCTTTTATACTAATATATATTCGATTATGGAAAACAGTATTGAAATGAAATCCCTAAGTATAAACCCAAAGTATTATCCAAAGTAGATGGGAACAAATCCTCATCCAATCCCAAAGTAGGTCAGACATTGGTTAGCTAATCCCAAAGTACTTACCGGTGCACACAGTCTCGATACTCGCCTATCGAGTAGCTCGTTCCAATCCAGATCCATAATCATTAAAAACAGTTCGCAAACAATTGTAATACTAAAATAATTTGGATACTTAATAAAGCGGTAAATAACACTACAAACTCACTGCTTGCTTATCCACGTGATAATCTTGGCAAACAGCTAACCGTGCGTAGACTCCGAAGCACGAGCATTCGACGGGTCTAAAACAAGGTATAAGTTAAAATCATATCAGCCCCTAACTCTACGAATACTAGACACCACATAGGACTAGTATCTCAAACAACAACCAAGGTACAAGACAAAGTAAATGCCAAAGCATAAAATCATACATATACAATCCATTTCCAAAGTGATTGCAAAGTATAACAACAAGTTAAGCATAATTGAATTCCCCTTTGAAATCATAATACAAAAGCTTAAGTAACTTAGTTTAAAACTTTTAAAACCAAGTGAAAATCCCAAACTAGTGAATTAGCCTTCAGGCTTAATCTCACATGTCTGACGATCCAAGTCTATCCCGACCCAAAGATACCAAAGTAAACCAAAGTATGAATCCGGAACCTTTAAATCAAAACATTGCTCATTTGAAAATACGGAACTCAACCTAGCTTAACAACAAAGATGCACATTTACAACAAACCCAAAGCTAGCCACACTTGGCCAAAACACCCAAAGTAGACACAAGCGTATCACAACACTTAAATAGGTTCTAAATATGCATATGAGTTCACCAACTCAGATCTGAAAATAGAGAAGTCAAATCAACCATTTACATGGCATAGCAATTCCACCTTATTTATTAACAACATGAAATCAAGCCAATGTTATTTAAACAATGCTAATATGTTACAAACATCTAAAACATCCTTAGAATCACTTATGGGCAGCCACTTATGTCTTGAACAACAGTCAAGTCAGAACAAGTTGAATACATGCATTACGAATCCAACAACCAACCTTACATCTATCAAACAAGCCTAACAACATCAAGTTGAATTCATTGACCTACAACAGCCCTAAGTATGGATTTCCAGCAATATAACATCACTCGAAAATAGTGATTAATCATGAAAATATCAAACCAAAGTCCTAGCATTCAATTCCATTGTTTTACATTGTAACTCTAGAGTGTAATTCAACCACAACACATACTAGAATCATCCTAACATACAATTCAGATTTGACATGATGAAAACAGTAGGTAAAATCATAATAGCAACGCAACAACGAATCTGTAGAGCAATAACACGTTTAAACGAGAGAAACGGCACATACTGCGACAAGAATTACAAGACGAATCGAGGAACAAAGAAATTAGATTAGATCAGCCCCTTCAACACCCAAAGTCGCTGGAAAACAAAGATTGAACTATCACGAATCGAACCAAACGAAGGAGTAATGATAAACACGAGAAAAGATGAACGAAATACTTACCAAAGTCCAAAATTGAGAGGGGAGGGTGAAACAAGGATCAATATCAGAGAGTGAAAGTGTTTTAGGTCGACTAGGGTTACTAGGAATGAAATAGAAGTGTTTAAATTCAGATAAGAGTCTATTTATATGCCAAAGAAATTGAAATTACATGACAGGCGCGATGAGAGGCGCGATGGCCCATCGCGCCTGCCGTCATGCCTTCACAAAAGGTAAAACACGCCTGGGCGCGTTGCGAGGCACGATGGCCCATCGCCCCCTCCAACGCGCCTCAAAAACAGATACAACGGCTAACTTTCTTTCGGGCACAGCATATCCGAAAATGAGCCCGATCCAACGGTTCAATTGGGAGAAATGAATGTTTTATCAAAACATGTCAGATTCAGAAGGCACACGAACACATCATCGATTATAATCCGGATACAAATCAAATTGCTATCGAAAACCAACACGAAACATGTGACACATACAAGATACAAATCAAACCCCAAAGTAAATGTCACACTTGCTAATTCCATCATAAAAAATCTGAAACCAAGTTGGAAACACGACGAAACCATGACGGAAAATCACGGGATATTACAACTAAGCCATATTTATAACTAGGACTTGACATCTACTGCATCACTATCGATCGACGTCTTCTTATTTACATACTTCCAAAATACGGACTTCTGAACAAGGATAGAAGTCTGTCACGTCAAAACATTTTACCTGAAAGGAGAGACTATTCGGGGGTCAGTCAACGCTGAGTGAGTTTATAGTTTACAAGTGAGTATTATTTAAAACAAAACAATGCCATAACTATTTATTCATATGCATCCAAATATAAATTCCGAATGAAACTCTACACCCAAGTAAATCATTCATATTCGAGAATCATTGTGACCATAGTATATAACATCATATCATTTAATCCTTAATGGTACAGTCCCAAGATAGTTTGGCTGAGTTACCACGTGGCATAGTCCCGAGATAGTTCAATCGAGTTACTCATGCCACTAATTAATCCCAAGGTGTGAGTCCCGAGATAGTTCGACCGAGTTACTCAATAGATACGGGTCCCGAGATAGTTCCACCGAGTTACTCTCATATCTATCAAAAACATAATCCTCCTTCCGATTTTACATCTCTAATTATAAAGCAATCAGATCAAAACTGGTGATCACACAGTTTCTATTGCCGCCCAATAGGAAATCTTGTTCCATCAGACTTACATTGGTTTCAAAACAATGATGCATGTCATTTATAATAAACATTTTAATAATAAAACAATGTTATGCAATTTATATAAAAGTTTTGCATTTAAAAGTAATGCACAGTTAATACGTCAAATGTAAACGTATATAAACTCACCACTTGCTACTGCTAAAACCCTAATCGATTAACTGTCGTCTAGCTTAAGGTGCTCCTTGCCCGTTAGCTGCGTTCCTTGCCGGATCTAGATAAGACGCAAATTAACTTAAATAAGATTCTAACTCGACGGACCTATAGACATTAGGTAAAACGCAAACTTAATTTGCCATAATTAAATCGGGTCTAATCTTAACGTAAAACTAACTAACCAAAGCCTTTTTAAGGTCTAATAAAATTTCTTAAATGTATCCATTGAACTTTAGTTCAACTTCTATCTCCAATTTCATACAATCCTAAGTAAAGAATTTATTAAATAGAAGTTTACAAACTTCTAACAACTTGACATGTTAATCGCCAAAATTTTGCTTATCGACAAAGATTGTAAATGACTAACACATTCTGAACTCAATCTTGACACTTTGATAACTAACATTATATTAGTATTCAACTTATCTCAAATTCGCAAACAACATCTCAACAACTCAATTTTACCTAAGCATTACGATTTAGTCGTAACTTAAACTTCTATTTATAATCTTTGACATATAATTCTATTCCATTTTTCATAACCAATCTTAAATATTATTTTAACTAACTAATAACTAATCTTAATTTAACATTAAATTATATATATTCATACATTTTTGTTTTCCATTTTTCCAACTCGTTTGAACATTTTATTAACAACATAATCCATTTTTAACAACTTGTTAAGTTCACGTTTTTAATTCAAACTCAAAGATATTCGAGCGAGGGTCGGAATCACGTCAATTTCCTCTCTCCCCCGACATCCGAGGGCTGCCATTGCAGCCCTCACAGGGCTTCCTCAGCTCTGCTCCTTAGAGCAGAGCTGCTGCCCTGCGGCAGAATTCTGCTGAAGCAGAATTCTGCCCGTAACTAAGGGCTGCTCTTGGTGAGCAGCGTTTGCTGCTCACCGGAGCTATATCCGGCCGCCGGAAAACCTTACCCTAATGCTCCTAAGTTCAACCATCACTCTACTCCCTTTCTTTTTGTGCAATTTCACCATCAAAATACTCACAAACTCACCAAAACTTAAGAATAAACACTAATCATCAAAGCTGAATTCAAACACCTAAATTAACAAAAATCTAATCATTTACTAATCCATGAATCTCAAATATTAACCAACAAAAACCTTAATTAATCAATCCATGATTTGCCTCCAAAATCCTAAGCTTTGGTGAGAATTTTGATGGATATGGTGATGGGTTGGTGTAATCGGAAAAGTGGAGTTTCTTGGGAGAGTTTGGTAGCTTCTTGAACACACTTAGTGGAATGAAGATTATGATCACCAAATGATCTTATCTAGTGGCTTTAATTGGCAAAAGTTCCAATTAGTTCCTCAAAGTTTGTTTTTTACAACTTAATCCAACTCCGTAACTTACGTCGCATCAAACTTTAATATGACTTCGGAATTTAATAGAACCTTCACGCTAACCTCTTGATGATACTATACGGATATATGCATTCAATTTATTAATTAGGAACTTAATTCTTTTATTTTTATTTTTATTTGTCCTTAATTAATATTCTTAGTTTCGCTTATAATTGCTCTAGCGAAATAAAATTTTACGCTTAAACTAATATTTCTCGATTACTTTAATCAACTCGTTCTCACCAAAATTCTTAATCCTAATCCCTTTTCCGAATTACTTAGTTTAAATTTCTTAACATAGACTATGTGGCGCAATCTAATTCCTTTAAAATTTTACGGGTTATTACAGCTAAAAAGTTTAAACGCTTGGATTTGTTTTGAAACGTTTTAAATGTTTTGATTTGTTTCGTAACGTTTTTAAAGTTTGGCTTAAATCTCTAAAAAGGTGAAACATTAGGATTTGTTTCGTAACATTTTAAATGTTTGGCTTAAATCACTAATAAGGTGAAACGTTTTGATTTGTTTCAGAACGTTTTAAATATTTGGATTTGTTTATTAACGTTTTAAACATTCGGATTTCTTTCCTAACGTTTTAAACATTTGGATTCGTTATGTAACGTTTTAAACGTTTGGATTTGTTTCGTAACAGTTTAAACGTTTGGCTTAAATCTCTATAAGGTAAAACGCTAGGATTTTGTAATACCACGTGTTTTTCCGGCTTGTTCCGATGATTTTTTCGATGTGTTTTTGTTTGGTCTTTAGTGGTTTTGTTCCTTGAAACCATGGTTTGGTTTGCATAACCTTTTGTGTGTTGTTTTGATTAAGTTCTGAGCTTTATCGAATGAGTGTTTATGTGTTTTCTAGATGTGACATGCTTTAGTAAAATGTCCATATCTTCCTAATGCACCGTTGGATCGGGCTCCATTTTGGATATGGCGTTCGTGAGAGAATTGTATAAAAACTGGTCGGTTGAGATTATTTTCCGATTTTGCGGGCGCGAGTTAGGAGCGTCGCGGGCGCGACGTATTCGTGTCTTGGGCGCGACACGACACTGTAGGATTTGCTCTTTTTGTATAAATAGGCTTTTAACTCGATTTTTTCAACCCCTTTTCACCCTATCAGACCTAGAACGACCCTTTAATTAAATAAACTCAATTTCTATCATTCCTTTATGATTCATGGTGGTTTTCAACAATTGCTTTGTGATTATTCATCCTATTCGCGATTCCTACGCAATTCCTTTTAGTATTCTTCGTTAGAGTGATTTGTGGCTTCATTATTTCGGTCCAGACCCTTAACCTAGGGTTTATTATATTTATTATCATATTGTTCATCACTCTAAGGTATTGTCTTCATTCTCTTTTGTATTGGGTTATTGTTGTTGATGTTTTATGCGTAGAATTACATGTTTTAGGGTGTTTTGAGGATTGCAACCTTCTAATT
This sequence comes from Mercurialis annua, assembly GCF_937616625.2. NCBI lineage: Eukaryota > Viridiplantae > Streptophyta > Magnoliopsida > Malpighiales > Euphorbiaceae > Mercurialis > Mercurialis annua. The sequence goes on from NC_065571.1 coordinate 36,979,178, forward strand.
GATGGTCTGAGTTTTATAATCTGATATATATGTTTAATATGAGTTTAGTATGATTATATTCTGATGTACAATGATTGGAATTGGTTTGGTATGATTTAAGCGATGATTATGCGTTTTCTAACTTTTTGCTTTAGGGATTCGCTTAACATTTTTATTAATAATAAATCTGAATTTGACATGATATTTTTATATTGTTCATGCATAGCTACTGATATAAAGATTTTGGATTTGAATTTGAGGATTGGAATTAACATTGTTGTGTAAAATTCTACGATTTACGAAATTGTCAATTTTATGGAAGTTAAAAGCTACGCTTGCAAAATGGTTTTCAAATGCTATACCTACTGATCTAATATTTTATATATGATGTTTTGATGTTTTCAAATCAGTAGTAACATACTTTGCTTCATCGATTGTTGGTTTTGAATCATTTGGCAAGTTTAGGCAATTTTCACAAAATTGCCAAATTTGATTATTTGAGTGCTTTGGCTTAATTTTGGTTTTGATCAAATTGTTAATGGCTGGAAATACGTTTTATAAACCATTTGAGACTTTTTTAATGTGTTAGTTTAATCTTATGTTGTTTGGTAATCGATGGTTGAAATGGTATATAAGTTATGGTGAATTTTACAAAGGTATTATGGCTATCTGAGTTAATATTTCAGATTTGAGTTTAAACCTTTAAAATGTGTTTAAATCCTATTGATTGCATTTAAGGTGGCATTTTTAAGTGATGTATACTTTGGGTGAGACTTGCCAAGCGTTGGCAAGTTATGTGGCTTATTGCTTTTAAGGCTGGCATTATTAAGCTATGGATTGAGTTCTTATTTTCAAATGACTTTGGTTTTATTTAAGGATTGCTTTCAAACTCTGGTTTTCACTTTGGCTTATGGTCGGGTCGGGTTAGACTTGTGTCACCCGACATGTTGTGTTGAGCTATACTGCAGTTAAGGCTAACACATTATTTTGGGAAACTCTTTGATTTAAAAGAACTATTTATGTTATGAAAAGGACTTTGGTTTTGTTATTAAGGATAAGAACTCATCTAAGCTAACTTGCCTAAATTGATTAAAGTGAATTGTATGAATTCTTTATGTTCTTGGTACATGGATGTTTACCTTACTTGAGTTGTACTTTGGTTGTGTTCAAGATGCTAGTCATGTATGGTGTCTAGTATTCTTAGTGTTAGGGCTTGAATGGATTTTAACTTATACATATTTTTAGACCCGTCGACTGCTCATGCTTCGGAGTCTACGTAGGATTAGCTGTTTGCCAAGATTCGCGTGGATATGCAAGCAGTTAGTTTGTAGTGTTATTTACCTCTTTATTAAGTGCCGCAATTATTTTAGTATATAAACTGTTTTTAAACTGTTTTAAGCTATTATGGATCTGGATTGGAACGAGCTACTTGATAGGCTTGTATCGAGACTGTGTGCACCAATAAGTACTCTGGGATCGGCAGACTAAAGTCTTGCTTACGCTGGTATATGACGAGGATTTGTTCCCGTTCACTCTTGGTTTATCAGTATGCTATGTCATGCTTACGCTAGGATCATTTCAATACTGTTATTCCATAATCATATTATATTATTAGTATAAAAGGTTTTGATTTAAAGGTTTTAAACTTAATAAATGTAAATAGTATTGCGAACTCATCTCACTATATCTGACCCCGTTGTTTTTCCAATTTTTCCAGGCTTATGATTTGAGAGCATTGGTCATCTCCGTTTCTTTATTTTCCTCGGAAGTTTTGTATGTCAATAAAGCTAGTCAACTATTTTATCTCTTAGACCGCAACTAGTTTATCATATTGATTATCATACTTTTGATTGTCGAACTGGTCCGATTGTTTTATTATTACCTTTGGCATGTATACTTTGGATTTATCTCGTTATATATAAGGCATGCTGTTGAGACTCGGTTCAGCTAAGCATTTCAGATATTTAAGTTGTTTATATTAGAACTGTGATATAAACTGCTAGACTTAGGTTGGAGTCTCGGTTGTCCCCGATCAGTGTTTTCTACAGGTTTATATGTGTTGATTGTTTTCTGCGAGGCTTACTACGGGTTTTGGTACGACCATACCCATACCCTATCGCTGGTCACGATACATGGAATTGGGTCGTGACAGATTTCCTTCGTAACGTTTTAAACGTTTGGCTTAAATTGTTAAAAAGATGAAATGTTAAGATTTGTTTGTAACGTTTTCGACGTTTATACATGTTTTGTAACATTTTATACATTTTGGATTAAATCGCTAAAAAGTTAAAACGTAAGGATTTGTTTTATAACGTTATAAACGTTTGGATTTGTTTCATAACGTTTTAAACGTTTGGATTTATTTCGTAACGTTTTAATCGTTTGGATTAAATCGCTAAAAAGGTGAAACGTTAGAATTTGTTTCGTAACGTTTTCAACGTTAGGCTTAAATCGCTAAAAAGGTGAAATGTTAGGATTTGTTTTGTAATGTTTTTAACGTTTCGCTTAAATAGCTAAAAAGGTGAAATATTAGGATTTGTTTTGTAATGTTTGAATTGTTTGGATTTGTTTTGTAATGTTTGAAACGTTAAATAGCTAAAAAGGTGAAATGTTTGGATTTGTTTTATAGCGTTTTAAATGTTTGGCTTAAATAGCTAAAAAGGGGAAACATTTCGATTTTTTTCGAAACGTTTTAAATGTTCGACTTAAATCACTAAAAAGGTGAAACGTTTGAATTTTTTTGTAACGTTTTAAACGTTTGGATTTGTTTCGCAACATTTTAAACATTTGTCTTAAATCGCTAGAAAGGTTAAACATTAGGATTTGTTTCATAACGTTTTAAACGTTTGGCTTAAATCACTAAAAAGGTGAAATGTTAGGATTTGTTTCGTAAAGTTTTAAACGTTTGGGTTTGCTTCGTAACGTTTTAAACGTTTGTATTAAAAAGCTTAAAAGGTGAAACGTTAGAATTAATTTCGTAACATTTTAAACGTTTTGATTTGTTTCGTAAAGTTTTAAACGTTTGGATTTGTTTCGTAACATTTTAAACATTTGGATTTGTTTCGTAACGTTATAATCGTTCGGATTTGCTGCGTAATGTTTTAAACGTTTGTCTTAAATAGCTAAAAAGGTCAAACGTTTGGATTCGTTTCGTAACGTTTTAAACGTTTGGCTTAAATAGCTAAGAAGGTGAAAAGTTAGGATTTCTTTTGTAATGTTTTAAACCTTTGAATTTGTTTCCTAATATTTTAAATGTTTGTCTTAAATAGCTAAAAATGTGAAACGTTTGGATTTGTTTAGTAACATTTTAAACATTTGGCTTAAATAGCTAAAAAGGTGAAACGTTTGGATTTATTTCGTAAAGTGTTAAATGTTTGGCTTAAATCTCTAAAAAGGTGAAACGTTTGGATTTGTTTCGTAATGTTTTAAACGTTTGGATTTATTTTGTAACGTTTTAAACATTTGACTTTAATCGCTAAAAAGGTTAAACATTAGAATTTGTTTCGTAACGTTTTAAATGTTTGGATTTGTTTCGTAACGTTTAAAAAGTTTGCATATGTTTCGAAACGTTTTAAACGTTTGGATTTGTTTCGTAACGCTATAAACGTTTGGATTAAATCGCTTAAAAGGTGAAAAGTTAGGATTCGTTTTGTAATTTTTTAAACATTTGGATTTGTTTTGTAACGTTTTAAACGTTTGGATTTGTTTCTTAACGTTTTATACGTTTGGATTTGTTTCGTAACGTTTTAAACGTTTGGATTAAATCGCTAAAAAGTTGAAACGTTAGGATTTGTTTGGTAACGTTTTAAACGTTTGGCTTAAATTGCTAAAAAGGTGAAACATTTGGGTTTGTTTCAGAACGTTTAAACATTTGGATTTGTTTAATAACGTCTTAAACGTCTGGATTTGTTTTGTAACGTTTTAAAGATTTGGATTTGGTTCATAATGTTTTAAACGTTTGGATTTTTTCGTAATAGTTTAAACATTTGGCTTAAATTGCTAAAAAGGTGAAACGTTAGGATTTCCTTCGTAACGTTTCAAATGTTTTGCTTAAATTGTTGAAAAGGTGAAACGTTAGGATTTGTTTCGTAACGTTTTAGACGTTTGGGTTTGTTTCGGAACGTTTTAAACGTTTTGATTTGTTTCCTAACGCTTCAAATGTTTGGATTAAATCGCTAAAAAGCTGAAACGTTAGGATTTGTTTGTAACGTTTTAAACATTTGGATTTATTTTGTAACCTTTTAAGCGTTTGGATTTGTTTTGTAACGTTTAAACGTTTGGATTAATTCGCTAAAGAGGTGAAACGTTAGGATTTGTTTCGTCAATTTTTAAACGTTTGGCTTAAATCGCTGAAAAGGTAAAATGTTAGGATTTGTTTCGTAACGTTTTAAACATTTGGTTTAAATAGATAAAAAGGTTAAACGTTAGGATTTGTTTTGTAACGTTTAAAAATGCTTGGATTTGTTTCGCAATGTTTTAAACGTTTGGCTTAAATAGCTAAAAAGGTGAAACGTTTGGATTTGTTTCGTAACATTTTAAACGTTTGACTTAAATCGCTAAAAAGATAACACGTTTGGATTTGTTTCATAACATTTTAAACGTTTGAATTTGTTTCGTAACGTTTTAAACGTTTGACTTAAATCGCTAAAAAGGTTAAACATTATGATTTGCTTCGTAACTTTTAAACGTTTGGTTTAAATCGCTAAAAAGGTGAAACGTTCTGATTTGTTTCGTAAAGTTTTAAATGTTTGGATTTGTTTCATAATGTTTTAAACGTTCTTAAATAGCCAAAAAGGTGAAACGTTAGGATTAGTTTCGTAACATTTTAAACGTTTAAATTTGTTTTTTAATGTTTTAAACGTTTGACTTATTTCGCTAAAAAGGTCAAACGTTAGGATTTGTTTCGTAACATTTTAAAAGTTTGGATTAGTTTCGTAAGATTTTAAACGTTTGGCTAAATCGCTAAAAAGGTCTATCGTTAGGATTTGTTGTGTAACACTTTAATCGTTTGGATTTGTTTCGTAACGTTTTAAACGTTTGGCTGAAATAGCTAAAAAGGTGAAACGTTAGCATTAGTTTCGTAACATTTTAAACGTTTGGATTTGTTTCGTAACGTTTTAGACGTTTGGATTTGTTTCGTAATATTTTATATGTTTGGATTTGTTTCGTAACGCTTATATGTTTGGATTAAATCACTAAAAAGGTGAAACGTTAGGATTTTTTTGTAAGGTTTTAAATATTTGAATTTATTTCGTAAAGTTTTAAACGTTTGGATTTCTTTCGTAACATTTTAAACGTTTGGATTTAATCGCTAAAAAGGTGAAATGTTAGGATTTGTTTCATAACTTTTCAAAAGTTTGGCTTAAATTGCTAAAAAGGGAAAATGTTATGATTTGTTTCGTAACGTTTTTGGCTTAAATAGCTAAAAAGGTGAAACATTAGGATTTTTTTCGTAACGTTTTAAACGTTTGGATTTGTTTTGCAACGTTTTAAACGTTTGGCTTAAATAGCTAAAAAGGTCAAACGTTAGGATTAGTTTTGTAACATTTTAAACGTTTGAATTTGTTTCGTAACGTTTTAAACGTTTGGCTTATATCGCTAAAAAGGTCAAACGTTAGGATTTGTTCGTAACATTTTAAACGTTTGGATTAGTATCGTAACGTTTTAAACATTCGGCTAAATCGCTAAAAAGGTGAAACGTTAGGATTTGTTATGTTACGTTTTAAACGTTTGGATTTGTTTCGTAATGTCTTAAATGTTTGTCTTAAATAGCTAAAAATGTGAAACGTTTGGATTTGTTTAGTAACATTTTAAACATTTGGCTTAAATAGCTAAAAAGGTGAAACGTTTGGATTTATTTCGTAAAGTGTTAAATGTTTGGCTTAAATCTCTAAAAAGGTGAAACGTTTGGATTTGTTTCGTAATGTTTTAAACGTTTGGATTTATTTTGTAACGTTTTAAACATTTGACTTTAATCGCTAAAAAGGTTAAACATTAGAATTTGTTTCGTAACGTTTTAAATGTTTGGATTTGTTTCGTAACGTTTAAAAAGTTTGCATATGTTTCGAAACGTTTTAAACGTTTGGATTTGTTTCGTAACGCTATAAACGTTTGGATTAAATCGCTTAAAAGGTGAAAAGTTAGGATTCGTTTTGTAATTTTTTAAACATTTGGATTTGTTTTGTAACGTTTTAAACGTTTGGATTTGTTTCTTAACGTTTTATACGTTTGGATTTGTTTCGTAACGTTTTAAACGTTTGGATTAAATCGCTAAAAAGTTGAAACGTTAGGATTTGTTTGGTAACGTTTTAAACGTTTGGCTTAAATTGTTAAAAAGGTGAAACATTTGGGTTTGTTTCAGAACGTTTAAACGTTTGGATTTGTTTAATAACGTCTTAAACGTCTGGATTTGTTTTGTAACGTTTTAAAGATTTGGATTTGGTTCATAATGTTTTAAACGTTTGGATTTTTTCGTAATAGTTTAAACATTTGGCTTAAATTGCTAAAAAGGTGAAACGTTGGGATTTCCTTCGTAACGTTTCAAATGTTTTGCTTAAATTGTTGAAAAGGTGAAACGTTAGGATTTGTTTCGTAACGTTTTAGACGTTTGGGTTTGTTTCGGAACGTTTTAAACGTTTTGATTTGTTTCCTAACGCTTCAAATGTTTGGATTAAATCGCTAAAAAGCTGAAACGTTAGGATTTGTTTGTAACGTTTTAAACATTTGGATTTATTTTGTAACCTTTTAAGCGTTTGGATTTGTTTTGTAACGTTTAAACGTTTGGATTAATTCGCTAAAGAGGTGAAACGTTAGGATTTGTTTCGTCAATTTTTAAACGTTTGGCTTAAATCGCTGAAAAGGTAAAATGTTAGGATTTGTTTCGTAACGTTTTAAACATTTGGTTTAAATAGATAAAAAGGTTAAACGTTAGGATTTGTTTTGTAACGTTTAAAAATGCTTGGATTTGTTTCGCAATGTTTTAAACGTTTGGCTTAAATAGCTAAAAAGGTGAAACGTTTGGATTTGTTTCGTAACATTTTAAACGTTTGACTTAAATCGCTAAAAAGATAACACGTTTGGATTTGTTTCATAACATTTTAAACGTTTGAATTTGTTTCGTAACGTTTTAAACGTTTGACTTAAATCGCTAAAAAGGTTAAACATTATGATTTGCTTCGTAACTTTTAAACGTTTGGTTTAAATCGCTAAAAAGGTGAAACGTTCTGATTTGTTTCGTAAAGTTTTAAATGTTTGGATTTGTTTCATAATGTTTTAAACGTTCTTAAATAGCCAAAAAGGTGAAACGTTAGGATTAGTTTCGTAACATTTTAAACGTTTAAATTTGTTTTTTAATGTTTTAAACGTTTGACTTATTTCGCTAAAAAGGTCAAACGTTAGGATTTGTTTCGTAACATTTTAAAAGTTTGGATTAGTTTCGTAAGATTTTAAACGTTTGGCTAAATCGCTAAAAAGGTCTATCGTTAGGATTTGTTGTGTAACACTTTAATCGTTTGGATTTGTTTCGTAACGTTTTAAACGTTTGGCTGAAATAGCTAAAAAGGTGAAACGTTAGCATTAGTTTCGTAACATTTTAAACGTTTGGATTTGTTTCGTAACGTTTTAGACGTTTGGATTTGTTTCGTAATATTTTATATGTTTGGATTTGTTTCGTAACGCTTATATGTTTGGATTAAATCACTAAAAAGGTGAAACGTTAGGATTTTTTTGTAAGGTTTTAAATATTTGAATTTATTTCGTAAAGTTTTAAACGTTTGGATTTCTTTCGTAACATTTTAAACGTTTGGATTTAATCGCTAAAAAGGTGAAATGTTAGGATTTGTTTCATAACTTTTCAAAAGTTTGGCTTAAATTGCTAAAAAGGGAAAATGTTATGATTTGTTTCGTAACGTTTTTGGCTTAAATAGCTAAAAAGGTGAAACATTAGGATTTTTTTCGTAACGTTTTAAACGTTTGGATTTGTTTTGCAACGTTTTAAACGTTTGGCTTAAATAGCTAAAAAGGTCAAACGTTAGGATTAGTTTTGTAACATTTTAAACGTTTGAATTTGTTTCGTAACGTTTTAAACGTTTGGCTTATATCGCTAAAAAGGTCAAACGTTAGGATTTGTTCGTAACATTTTAAACGTTTGGATTAGTATCGTAACGTTTTAAACATTCGGCTAAATCGCTAAAAAGGTGAAACGTTAGGATTTGTTATGTTACGTTTTAAACGTTTGGATTTGTTTCGTAATGTCTTAAATGTTTGTCTTAAATAGCTAAAAAGGTGAAATGTTTGGATTTGTTTCGTAACGTTTTAAACATTTGGCTTAAATCGTTAAAAAGGTGAAACGTTTGGATTTTTTGCAACGTTATAACAGTTTGGATTTGTTTCGTAGCGTTTTGAACGTTTGACTTAAGTCGCTAAGAAGGGTAAACATTAGGATTTGTTTCATAACGTTTTAAACATTTGGATTGTTTTCATAACATTTTAATCGTTTGGATTTGTTTCATAATGGTTTAAACGTTTGGATTTGTTTCGTAACGCTTTAAACATTTGAATTAAATCGTTGAAAAGGTGAAACATTAGGATTCGTTTTGTAACATTTTTTAACATTTGGATTTGCTTCGTAACGTTATATACGTTTGGCTTATTTCGCTACGTTTTAAACATTTGGATTAAATCGCTAAAAATGTGAAACGTTAGGATTTGTTTCGTAACATTTTAAACGCTTCGCTTAAATAGCTAAAAAGGTGAAATATTAGGATTTGTTTTTTAATGTTTCAAACGTTTGGCTTAAATAGCTAAAAAGGTGAAACGTTAATATTTGTTTTGTAACGTTTTAAATGTTTGGATTTGTTTCTTAACGTTTTATACAATTGGCTTAAATTACTAAAAAGGTGAAACATTTGAATTGGCTTAAATAGCGAAAAAAGTGAAACATTTGGAATTTTTTGTAACGTTTTGAATGTTTGACTTAAATCGCGAAAAAGGTTAAACATTAGGATTTGTTTCATAACATTTAAAACGTTTGGCTTAAATCGCTTGTAATATCCCGTAAAATTTTAAATTTGTTTTTTATATTTTCGGTAGTTTTCTGGTCGCTTTCGGTATAGTGGTTCGGTTTGTGGTTCAACCAAAAGGGCTGAACCACACCTTTAAATCAGGTCTCAAAAAAGACCTGATTTTCAATTGAGTCTCGTACGAGACACAAGGTCTCGTACGAGACCCTTGTGATTCAAGCCTGGTCTCGTACGAGACCAGGATTCCCGAACGAGGCCCAGCCTTAAAAGGCTGAGTCTCGTTCGAGAATATGATCAGCTCTTATGAGCTTGTTATCCGGCCCTTTCCAACTCTTTTTTTAACCTAATTTTGTTTGGTATTTATAAACGCTTTCTGAATAGAAAACCTTCACCACACTTCACTGAAACCCTATCCGTCATCCTCTTGCTCGTTCTCTGAGAAACGAAGCTGAAATCGTCATCCAAACTTGCTACCCCGGTAAGTTGTGTTAATCCTTTGAATTCAGTTTTTATCTATAAACGGTATCTCCGTAATTTGAGTCGTTCTCCTTCGTTTCTGGATCGAAATTGATTTCGTTCGATCCCGGAGATTCTAGACTCACGTATCTACGTTTTCCTACCTCGTTTTCGCAAAACGGTACGTGATCGACCTTGTTTCAATCGTCGTACGGTTTCCGTTTTAAGTTTGTAAAATCTGTTTTAATATAAAATTCATCACTGCCGATGGTTTTTCAATGTCCTAGGCTATGATTATGATCGTTTAAGGTTTTGTAGCATCCTTATTTGTTGGGTTAGCAAAACTGATTGATTTATGTCATGACCGTTGTATCAAATTGTCGTTTGGTTCTTCGTCAAATTCACGAAGGTTTTGCCGATTAGTTCTTGCTTTTGTTTGGATTGTTATTAAGTTGTTGTTTGATTATTTATGTTGGGTTGAATTAGGAAGCTTTGATTCCATGAAAGGTTGAGTTTGTAGTTCTGAAATGGAGTTATGGTTGAGAGTAATGGTGGCGGGGATGATTCTTTTTGAATAAAGAAGAAGATGGCTTATTAGCCACTTTGATTATTAAATTGTTTTGTTTGAATTAATTAGATCCTTTAAGTTATTTCCATTTTAATTCGATAATAACTTTGATTTTAAATAGACAATTTGTATACGTTAAATTTTTATAACTTAAATTACTATAATTACTCGGGTAATTATATGTAATTTTAATTGTAATGTCAATTTGGCTAAATTGCAGTTTAGCCCTAAAGTTTCTAAAAGAATTATTCAAGTTAAGTTTTATCTATTGGATAACTTTTGGATTTTTGATTGAATTATAAATTAGTAAATTGAGATCGAATGATTAATTTGATTTCGAATATCAAATTGACTAAAGTACATTTTAGTCCCTAATTAGCTAAAGTACAGTTTAGCCCCTAAACTTTTATAAACTTAAAATGGTTAGATTTTTGGGTTGTAACTTGGGTTACTTGAAATTGAAGTTATTGAGTTCTGCTTGTAAAATGGATTACTATTTATTTTATAAATATAAACTCGGGTTTATATTTGATAAACGTTTTGAGTCGGGTTAGACTTGGGTCACCCGACAAGTGAGTTTAGCTTGGTAGTTATTGGTAACTCGGCTAACCCACTATTTGGAAATTAATTATTATTTAAAGATTATTAAATAATATTTGTAAATCGGATTTTAAGCGTGAACTCAATAGACTTGTATTAATTGGGCTTTATTACCTATTGGGTATTTTTGTGTTGTTCTGGATTGTTTTATTCCGACGTGTTATTTGTGCTAGTCCTATGTGGTGTCTAGTACTCTCTAGAGTTAGGGTCTGTTTTTAATAATTATTTTATTTGTCTAGACCCGTCTACTATTCGTGCTTCAGAGGCGAACCAGGATTAGTTGCTTGCCGGTTATCGGTGGATTAGCAAGCAGTGAGTTTGTACTTACTATTTACCGCTTTATTAAGTAAATTGTTATTTTAATATTAAATATATATACTGTACGTATATTTCGAACTGTTTTTATATTATGCCTCTTAGTTGGAACATGCTACCTAATGGGCATCATTAGGACTGCGTGCGCACCGGCAATGATCTAGGTAAGGTATTTATGGAAATATTGTAACTCGGTGTAAGCGTAGCTCTCGGAACCAAATAGAGTAACTCGGTGTAGCACAGCTCTCGGGACTCTGGATATGGTATAAGTGTGGTTAGTGGTAACTCGGTGTAGCTCAGCTCTCGGGACCAGGCCTATTGGATTATGTTATTTATTTAGAATTGTTGATTAAGGTTCCAACTATTATTCGTAATATCGTTATTAAATGTTTTAAACGGTTTTAAAGGTTTTCCACTTGATAAATGTAAATATTGGTATAAACTCATCTCAGTATATCTGAGAGAGTCTGGTGATCTCCGCATTTACCTTTCCTCAGAGGTTCCATTTATTTTAGTAGAACTATCAAACTATTTTATTCTTAGACCGCAGTAGTTGACTAGACGTCTTTATTATTATTACAGTTGTTTGTCGGATTGGTCCGACTAGTTATACTGCTCTGGCATGTTACATTATTTATACTGGTTTATGTTATGCCTATTTTTAGACTCAGAATTGGATAAGCATGTTATATTAATTGTTGAATATTATAACTACTAGAATTAGGCTGAAGTCTCGGTTGCCCCCGAGCATTGGTATTCTGCAGGTTTAATTGAATAGTATGTTATAAGGAAGGCTAGCTACGGGTATTGGTACTACATTACCCATGCCCTAGCGCGGGTCACGATTCCTGAAAATGGGTCGTGACATCGCTAAAAAGGTGAAACTGTAGGATTTGTTTCGTAACGTTTTAAACGTTTAGATTTGATTTGTACCGTTTTAAACTTTTGGCTTAAATAGCTAAAAGTTGAAACGTAAGGATTAGTTTCGCAACATTTTAAACGTTTGAATTTATTGTGTAACGTTTTAAACATTTGGCTCATATCGCTAAAAAGGTCAAACTTTAGGATTTGTTTCGTAACGTTTTAAACATTTGGATTAGTTTCGTAATGTTTTAAATGTTTGGCTAAATCGCTAAAAAGGTCAAATGCTAGGATGTGTTATGTGACGTTTTAAACGTTTGTATTTGTTTTGAAACGTTTTAAACGTTTGTCTTAAATAGCTAAAAAGGTGAAACGTTTGGATTTGTTTCGTAACATTTTAAACATCTGGCTTAAATAGCTAAAAAGGTGAAACGCTTGGATTTTTTTGTAACGTTTTAAACGTTTTGATTTGTTTTGTAACGTTTCAAACGTTTGATTTAAATCGGTAAAAAGGTTAAACATTAGAATTTGCTTCGTAACGTTTTAGACGTTTGGATATGTTTCGTAACGTTTTAAAAGTTTGGATTTATTTCGTAACGTTTTAAACGTTTGACTTAAATCGCTAAAAAGGTTAAACATTAGGATTTGTTTCAAAACGTTTTAAACGTTTAGCTTAAATCGCTAAAAAGGTGAAACGTTAGGATTTGTTTCATGACGTTTTAAACGTTTGACTTTAATAGCTAAAAAGGTGAAACGTTAGGATTCGTTTCATAACATTTTAAACGTTTGACTAAAATCGCTAAAAAGGTGAAACATTTGGATTTGTTTCATAACGTTTTAAACGTTTGGATTTATTTCGTAACGTTGTTAACGTTTAATTTAAATCGCTAAAAAAGGTTAAATATTATGATTTGTTTCGTCACGTTTTAAACGTTTGGCTTAAATCGATATAAACGTGAAACGCTAGGATTGGTGTCGTAACGTTTTAAACGATTAGATTTGTTTCGTAACGTTTTAAACGTTTGACTTAAATAGCTAAAAAGATGAAACATTAGGGTTAGTTTCGTAACATTTTAAATGTTTAGATTTGTTTCGTAATATTTTAAACGTTTGGCTTAAATCGCTAATAAGGTGAGACGTTTGAATTTGTTTCGTAACGTTTTAAACGTATGGATTTGTTTAAAAACGTTTTAAATGTTTGGATTTGTTTCGTTACATTTTAAACGTTTGGATTTGTTTGGTAACATTTTAAACGTTTGGCTTAAATCGCTAAAAAGGTGAAACGTTTGAATTTGTTTTGGAATCTTTTTAAATGTTTGTATTTATTTAGTAACGTTTTAAACGTTTGGTTTTGTTTCGTAACATTTTAAATGTTTGGATTTGTTTCATAACGTTTTAAACGTTTTGCTTAAATCGCTTAAAAGGTGAAACGTTAGGATTTCCTTCGTAACATTTTAAACGTTTGGCTTAAATAATTAAAAAGGGAAAACGTTAGACTTTGTTTCGTAACGTTTTAAACGTTTGGATTTATTTCATAACGTTTCAAACATTTTGCTAAAATCGCTAAAAAGGTGAAACGTTAGGATTTGTTTCATATTGTTTTAGACGTCTGACTTAAATCGCTAAAAAGGTGAAACATTAGGATTTATTTCGTAACGTTTTAAACATTTGGATTAGTTTCGTATTGTTTTAAACGTTTGGATTAAATCGATAAAAAGGTCAAACATTTGGATTTATTTTGAAACGTTTTAAATATTTGGATTTGTTTCGTGACGTTTTAAACGTTCGGCTTTAATCGCTATAAAGGTTAAATGTTAGGATTTCTTTCATAACATTTTAAACGTTTGGCTTAAATAGCTAAAAAGGGGAAACGTTAGGATTGGTTTTGTAATGTTTTAAACGTTTGAATTTGTTTAGTAACGTTTTCAACGTTTGACTTAAATCACTAAAAAGGTTAAACGAATTTGTTTCGTAACGTTTTAAACGTTTGGATTTGTTTCGAAACGCTTTAAACGTTTGACTTAAATCGCTGAAAAGGTTAAACATTATGATTTGTTTCGTAACGTTTTAAATGTTTGGCTTAAATCGCTAAAAAGGGGAAACGTTAGGATTTTTTCGTAATGTTTAAACGTTATGATTTGTTTCGTAACGTTTTAAATGTTTGGCTTAAATAGCTAAAAAGGCGAAACGTTATGATTAGTTTCGTAACATTTTAAATGTTTCGATTTGTTTCATAACGTTTTTAACGTTTGGGTTATATCCCAAAAAAGGTCAAACGTTAGGATTTGTTTCGTAACGTTTTAAACGTTTGGATTAGTTTCATAATGTTTTAAATGTTTGGCTAAATCGCTAAAAAGGTCAAACTTTAGAATTTGTTTCCTAACGTTTTAAACGTTTAGATTAGTTTCGTAACGTTTTAAACGTTTGGATTTATTTCGTAATGTTTTAAACGTTTGGATTAAATCGCTAAAAAGGTGAAACGTTAGAATTTGTTTCATAACGTTTTAAACGTTTGGCTAAATAGCTAAAAAGGTGAAACTTTAGGATTTTTTTTATAATGTTTTAAAGGTTTGGATTTGTTTCGTAACGTTTTTGTCACGACCCGAATTTCACCTTAAATCTCGAGCCAATACCGGCGCTAGGGAATGGGAGTGGTTGCTCCGAAACCCGTAACATGCCTAAAAAGCTTTACAATAATAAAACGGTTTGCAACCTTGTTGTGGAAACACTTTATAAACTTTATTGAAAACGCGATCACAAAATCATAATTTTATTTCAAAAACTAGAGCACAAACATCATTCTCTTATGACGTACCTGCTTTGCTTCCAACACAATACTAAATTGCTATTAACAAATACCAGTGTACCTCTAAAAACGGCTGGTTAAAGCAGTTTAGACAAACGCGCAGATTTTCAAACATATATCATATACAACAGTTCAAATCAGAGTTCATCAAAATAAAGTTGAAGTACTATAAATAAAAAGATAAATTTCCTAATACCCATCTACTTGCAGCTATAGATATAGACAACGACTTCCGAAATTATTGTGGAAGCCTGACCTCATAGCTCTATGACCTGAAAGGGAAACTGTGGGGGGTCAGAAATATAAATATTTCTGAGTGAGTTCACTTTGCTAATGCATATTAAATAAAATAGGATCGCATATATCAAAAACCATTAAAAACATATAGCCAAATATTCAATCCAATCGAAATCCTAATCCAAAGTACATACACACTATACTCGTACCAAATTATATCGAATCAAATCAATTCAAACTTAATTAAAGTGGCACGGCTCCGAGAATATCAACCGAGTTACCGAACCATGTGGCACAATCCCGAGAAATCTCACCGAGTTACAGATACCACTACTTAATCCAAAGTTGTGAGTCCCGAGAATACCACCGAGATACTCACTAGATACATGTCCCGATAATATTTCTACCACCGAGATCTCAATCCCGAGAGCTTCACCGAGTTACCTCGTATCTAACAAATAATGTCCTTCTGACATTTCAGAAACACATCTAACAAGACAGACACATAAGACTTACCAACACCGGTGATCACACAGTCCTATTGACATCCAATAGATAGCACGTTTCTTGAAATCTATATTGGTTTTCATACTACTATACGAAATCATAGTATAATCAAAATACATACTATCATATAATATGTGAAGCATTGACTATAATCATATAATTATAAAAACTGATTCGTACAAACTCGAGGTAGGGCTTTAAACTCGACGAATTATCTTCTATTCTCAAGTTTGTTATCTCAATGAAAACAAAAACTCGAGGTTATGCTTCCATTTCGTCGAGTAGTAAGACTTACATCGAGTTTGTGCTTCAACAAAGATAAAAAAACTCGAGGTAAGGATGTAACTCGTCGAGTTTTAAGCATGACATCGAATTTAAGCATTGCAATTTCAACCTGATGCATATATGGAGTTCATATTAGGTTCATATCAAGTTATAATAACTTAATATGAAATAACATAAATTATATTTAATTAAACTCTAAGTGATAAAAGTACAAAATACATAAATCAAAACAAATTATCGTTTTAGAATCACCAATAAGAGTTAGCTTTGCATTCAACTAATTGACAACTTTCAAAAGTTTGGAACATTTGGAAGTGAATAAACGTTTCAAATCCATTATATCATCCTTCATCGTCTTTTGACCAGCCATCAAAATTTCCAGCTTCTCTTCCATAACAGTTAAATCCAAAGTGTTTGACGTTGATTCACAGTCCTTCAATTTATCAAATGCCGGACAATAACCCTCCTCGTTTCCATTAATTGTTTTTGAAAACCATATATGAAAACACAGCAAATGGTAAATTAAATTTGAAAAATTGAAAATTTAAAACATACAAACCTCATAGGATGCAATCTCAACAAATAAATCCCTGTCAACATCAATGTATTTTGTAGGAACCAATGCTTTCCACCGCAGAATCCGCGGGATAGCAGCTTTGTTCACTAGCTGAGCAAATGTATTTTTCACCGCCGGATAACACTCGTAGAACCAACATACCAGTGCATATGGGAAACCTTGAAGGCGATACTAGTAAATGTTGTCTTCAATACTAAGAGATCCCGGACTAAGAACAACTATTTTCGACAAAGAATCAAACGTGTACTTGAATACGTCAATACCCCATGGATAGTCGTTCAAAAATTAGAGTTTATCAGTGGCACCGCGTGAAATCACCATGGATCTAGGTCAGAAAAAAAACTAGGTCGATTAGGAAGGAAAGAAAGAGTTTGATTAGGAAGGAAATCAATAGTAAAATTATAAAATACCCATTAGTTCCCGCTACATGAAAAAGAAAAGGAGGTAAATAATATGGTGCATTAGAAACACACTAAGACACATATACCTTAGATAGTGATAAAATAGGAATGACAAATAAAAAGGGTGTTGAAAATAAAATAATATTTTCAACTGAGATATTTTTTCAAGAAAAAAATATTAAATCAATAATATAAACTTTTGAGAATTTAATTGATTTGATATAATTTTACTAATTAAAAACATTAAAATAAATAATTTTTGCACCCTAAGATCTGTTTGAAATGATTACTTTAATTTTTGCACCGAATTCGCATTTATGGCTGTTTTCAACATTTATTTTTGTTGATTATGATTGTGGTTTGATTGTAATTTGTATTTATTAAATTGAGTGTGATTTGGACAATTCAAAGATCTAAGGGATATTTGATAAATTGATTCTGACTATTGTGTTTAATTTTCAAGTTTCATTTTAGTCTTGGGGCAAATTAGCAAACATTATGAGTTTAGAGACCGTATTGCGTTTTTGGCAATTCAAGGAGCTAAACTGTATTTCTGCCATATGTTTTAACGGGGTGTGTATGACCTATGTACAAACAATGTATTAACGGTTTTTTACATTAATATGGACTTTGCGATTTTTTACTCATAACTTAACTTCGTTGACATTTGGACACATCTCACGTAAGTTGAGGCACGTCATGCAACGTAATTTGAGGCACATGTAACGTATATTTTAAAGTTCTTATAATTTTTATCGAAAGTTATAAAAATAAACTTTTCGATGATCAAATCCTACAAAAACTGTTACAATAAGCTAACTTTGTTATTTTTCCGTAATTTTTAACGGGCCGTGTACGACCTACGTACAAACAATGTATGAACAGTCTTTTACACACATTAGTATAGACTTTGTAATTATTTTCTCATAACTTAACTCCGTTGACACACATCTCACGTAAGTTGAGGCATATGCAACGTAAATTGAGGCACATGTAACGTATATTTTAAGTTCTCTCAATTTTTACCGAAAGTTATAAAATTAACTTCACGTAAATTTTGGCACATTTTTTTTTCAAGCAAGCATTATTTTATAGTTATATAAATAATAGCAAATTACATAATAAAAAAATAATCATTTTTACCTATTGTAATCAAATTTATTTTTATATCAATATAGTGTTAATTTAAGGTTTTTTTGACTTTTCCTAAATTTATAATAAATAAATTAAATGTTATTTTATTTTTTTAGCGGTTATTAAAAAAATTAAATATTGCTAAATGTTGTTTTTGCTAACCCTAACACTAATCATAACACAAAACCCTAAACCCTAAATTCTAGCCCTAAACACTAAAATACAATTTCAATAATGCTTATGCGAGTAAAATCATATTCAACCGAATAAATTTACCTATTACAAAAATTCAAATTATACTAACTAAAAACATTAAAATAAATTATAAGAATAGGCAAAAGTGGAGAAAATTTATTTGTTTCCATTTATTTACAAAAGGCATATATTATCTTAAAAGTGTTTCAATGCTTTTTCTGGAATGAAAATATTGTTTTCAAGTTATTCATTACCATATATTTTATGCAATTCGTTTTTATCTCTCTATGTTGTGTTTATTTTGTGTTTCATAAGGTTGACATAAGATTCATATTCGGTCACAAAAACTTTTAAAAAAACTGCATCTAAATAAAAAAATTTGCAACAAGATTTTCAGAATATATCTCGAACTGATTTGATTTGCCAAGATTTTGGAAATCAAATTAGGAAAAGTGAAAAACGAATTTAATAGGAGGGAAAACAATATTAAAATAGGAGCGCAACGAAAAGAGAGAGAGGGAAACGAAAATAATTATATCCTTATTTAATTTTTTAATTAATGAAAGTTCCCTCTAAAAGGAAAACTCATTGGCATTAACCATAATTGCATGAATCACGTTGTTGAATGACAAATAAAGTGATTTCTTCTTTCTTATCAAAATATCATAGAAACAATTGTAAACAATTCTCACCATACTTGTTATTCAACAACTCAAGAACCAGTGATTGCCGAAGTTAATACGGTTGGAGAAACTGAAACCATGTACTCTGAACCAACAAATGTTGATGAAGGTTAGGTTGAATTGATTCTTTATTTTGTGTTTCATTTATTTTGCTTAGAGAATTGATATAATTAGCTAATGGAATTGTGTTTCAATGCTTTTTCTGGAATGAAAATATTGTTTTCAATTTATTCTTTACCGTATATTTTATGCAATTCGTTTTCATCTCTCTATATTGTGTTTATTTTGTATTTCATAAGGCTGACATACGGTTGACATAAGTTTCATATTCGGTCAGAATTTTTTTTTAAAAAACTGCATCTAAATATAATTTTCTGCAACAAGATTTTCAGAATATATCTCAAACTGAATCTTGGCAAATCAAATTAGGAAAAGTGAAAAAGGAATTTAGTAGGAGGTAAACAATATTAAAATAGGAGGGAAACGAAAAAAGAGAGAGGGAAACGAAAATAATTATGTCTTTATTTAATTTTTTAATTAATGAAAGTTCCCTCTAAAAGGAAAACCCATTGGCATTAACCATAATTGCAGGAATCACGTTGTTGAATGACAAAATAAAGTGATTTCTTTTTTCTTATCAAAATATCATAGAAACAATTATAAACAATTCTCACCATACTTGTTATTCAACAACTCAAGGACCAGTGGCTGCGAAGTTAATACGGTTGGAGAAACTGAAACCATGTCTTCTGAACCAAAAAATGTTGATGAAGGTTAGGTTGAATTGATTATTTATTTTCTGTTTCATTTATTTTGCTTAGAGAATTGATATAATTAGCTAATGGAATTGTGTTTCAATGCTTTTTCTGGAATGAAAATATTGTTTTCAAGTTATTCTTTACCATATATTTTATGCAATTCGTTTTTATCTCTCTATATTGTGTTTATTTTGTGTTTCATAAGGTTGACATGCGTTTGACATAAGGTTCATATTCGGTCACAAAATCTTTTAAAAAACTGCATCTAAATAAAATTTTCTGCAACAAGATTTTCATAATATATCTCAAACTGATTTGATTTGCAAAGATTTTGACAAATCAAATCAGGAAAAGTGAAAAACGAATTTAGTAGGAGGGAAACAATATTAAAATAGGAGGGAAACGAAAAAAGAGAGAGGGAAACGAAAACAATTATGTCCTTATTTAATTTTTTAATTAATGAAAGTTCCCTTTAAAAGAAAAACTCATTGGCACTAACCATAATTGCAGGAATCACGTTGTTGAATGACAAAATAAAGTGATTTCTTCTTTCTTATCAAAATATCATATAAATAATTATAAACAATTCTCACCATACTTGTTATTCAACAACTCAAGGATCAGTGGCTGCTGAAGTTAATACGGTTGGAGAAACTGAAACCATGTCCTCTGAACCAAAAAATGTTGATGAAGGTTAGGTTGAATTGATTCTTTATTTTGCTTAGAAAATTGATATAATTAGCTAATGGAATTGTGTTTCAATGCTTTTTCTAGAATGAAAATATTGTTTTCAAGTTATTCTTTACCATATATTTTATGCAATTCGTTTTTATCTCTCTATGTTGTGTTTATTTTGTGTTTCATAAGGTTGACATACGGTTCATATTCGGTTACAAAAACTTTTAAAAAACTGCATCTAAATAAAATTTAAAAATAGTATAAGACATACATATCAATTTGAATAGAGAAACAAACTAATATTAGATAAACTGTAGTATTTCTTAGGTCTTCTTCCCAAAACAAAATGTGTTTTAATGCTTTTTCCGGAATGGAAAGATTGTTTTTCGTGTTTTTCTTTACCATATATTTATCTGCAATTCGTATTTGTTTCTCTATTTTGTGTTTATTTTGTATTTCATAAGGTTGACATAAGGTAGACATAAGGTTCACATTATGTTATCATAACTTTTTTAAAAAGTGCATCTAAATGAAATTTTAAAATAGTATAAGAATTACATATAAAATTTAATAGAAAAGCAAACTAATATGAGGTAAAGTTTTGTATTTCTTACGTATTTCTCTATATTGTGCTTATTTTTTGTTTTCTAAGGTTGACATATGATACACATGTAGTTTATATTCACTAACTATAACTTTAAAAAAACTGTATATAAATATTTCTTTAAAAAAATACATATCAATTTGGAAATAAAAAGCAAACTAACATGAGATAAACTATTGTACTTCTTAAATCCTCTTTTAAAAAAGAATGGTCGAGTTATTACGAGTTCAGTAGAACATATATTCGATGAAATATATAAACTCGTCGAGTTTCTGGACTACCTCGAGTAACAAACAAATTTTTTGCAGTAAGATTTTCAGAATATATTTCAAACTGATTTGATTTGCCAAGAATTTGGCAAATCAAATAAGGAAAAGTGAAAACGAATTTAGTAGGAGGGAAACAATATTAAAATAGGAGGAAAACGAATTTTATATCATACTTGTTATTTCAATTAATTATATTCTTCTAATATGTGACTATTCATATGTTTATTTATTGATAGGGTGAATTTGAGATTGATTTAAGTGATCCACATGCAAGAGAAGTAGTATATGGAATGATGGCTAGACGATTTAGAAACTTCAAGTATCATTGTCACTTACACTATAAGACGTTCTCTACTCGTGAGTAAGCTGAAAAACATCCACCCAAGGATGTAAAGATAAACGATTGGAAGAGCCTATGTGAACATTTTGATGAACATGCACACATTAAGGTAACATTTTAATTTGTTTAATTCGTTACACTTTTAATTTTTCTTTATAATTTTAAAATTATTCACTTAAAAATGTCAGTTTGAAAATAAAAGTGTATATAATAAATGTATTTTTTTTGTCTTACAGATGGAAATTGTTGGAATGAAAGAAGATGGACGTCTCCTATATCAAAAGTTAGGCTTAATTTAGTTTCTTTTCTTTATAGAAAATAGTTTACATGTTTGCATGCGATATGTTATTTTAGTATTATTAAAGACTTATTCATTGATAATTTTATGTAATATTTGAATTGATTTTGTTTTTTATTCATTGATTTTAGTAACAAATTACCGTATTCAATTATTTTAGTATCGGTAAAAATGAAAATAATATAATGACAATTAATTTCGTCACATTATGATAAATTACTTGTTGTGATAAGTTAAATTTGTCACCGCTGACAAATTATAATGACAATTAATTTCGTCATGTTATGCTAAATTACTTATTTTGATAAATTAAATTTGCCACCGTTGACAAATTATAATGACAATTAATTTCGTCAAATTATCATAAATTACGTGTTGTGATAAATTAAATTTATCACAACTAACTAATTATAATGATAATTAATTTCGCCACGTTATATTAAATTACTTCTTGTGATAAATTAAATTTATCACAACTAACTAATTATAATGACAATTAATTTCGCCACATTATGTTAAATTACTTGTTGTGATAAATTAAATTTATCACAGCTAATTATTTAATATGTCAATTAATTTCGTCACTTTATGATAGATTACTTGTCATAAATATTTTTGTCAGTTCACAATCTTTTTGTCACTAATAACTCGGCGTATGTAGTGACAGATGTATCTTAATTGTGATAAATATGGTTTTGTCACTGCATAATCTTTTTGTCACTAATAACTCGGTGTATGTAGTGACAAATTTATATGAATTGTGATAAATATTTTTTGTCACGTTATTAGCGTTTTGTCACTAGAAGTCGATGTATATTACGATAAATTTTGACAAGATTTGATACTTGTGATATACATTTTCGTCACAATAAATATGAATGTGACAAAACAATTTTATCACAATAGAAAATTTATGGTGACCAACAAAATTTGTCACAAAGTAGTCACAATAACGTTGTTGTGACAAATTTTGGGCTTAACGTGATAAATGTCGTTTGTCCCAGCAAGCCAAATTTTTTGTAGTGAGAAGTAAACTGTAAAATCACAGAAACCGCTAATTTTCCAAAGTAAAGTGATGTGCGTCAACCCCGTCATGCTCCTTGGTTCTCAAATCCGATAGTTGGATGATTCGTCAAATCTAGCATAAATTTATAACATTAAATATGAAATTCCTAACTTTTTTAACATTGTTAAAACGTGTTTTTCAACCTGTTTTTGAAACGTTTTTAACACACTTTTAAATAATTTTGAAATTCCGAAAATTGCATTGCGGAGTTGGATACGATATACAAGTTTAGCCGGGGGTGTGTCTTATTTAAACTCTAAGTTAAAAACACCACATACTTGGTCCATAATCATTCCGATTTTTACTAACATAATCCCCTTCAAACTTTCACAATTAAACCATAAAATTTTTCACGACATAAAACTCATTTGATATCTTAAGAAATTAAAAAAAAACCCCATAATAACATAACCCATAGCTTTATTTTATTACTAGTACGAAATCCTCGCTTTGCTTCGAAATCTATAATTCGTTTGTAGAAGAGGTAATAATATATTAATAATTAAAGTAATACAAATAAATATTTTAATTAAATTAATTTTATTTGAAATTGTGATAAAAATAACAAAAGAAATACCCTCACTATGGAACGGGAATACAGGTAGCTCGAATAAGCATGAAGACTAATTATTTAACAGGTTTTATTTAATATTTTTCATATTTTTTAAAATTTATACACTACAAAATAACATACAAATGGAAATAGCAACAAAATATTATAATTGTTTTCGAAAGATAGAAGTTTGAAAGACTCTTGGATGAGACTTGGCCAAATAATTAGTAGTTGAATTTAAAAAATATAATCAGAAGTTAGAAACGATTCGGCGTCATATTTTGGTATCTTTAACTTGAAAGAAATGAAGAATGCTTTGCAAGAAATTATACAATGACTATTGCATTAATATTAAACAATTTGACAAATTTATTAAGATTATCAACTCATTCTTACATTCTGAACAGCTTGAAATAAAAAAAAATCAAATATTTCACCGTTAGTATAATCATCTACGTCTACTAACACTCTCAAAGCAAGAAAAACAATCTTTTGAAATTTAAACTACTTGATATAAAATAAAAAAAATTATTATCAAATTTCTAAAGTTACATGAAAAATTTCATAATTATTAAATTATAACAATGAATAGTTTATAGAATTCAAAGCAATTATATATCAGCATAAAAAAGTTCACTCCAAGATGACATCATTCCAATGCTGCAATAGAAAAAATTAAAACCCATCAATATCAGTACCATAATCTAATTAAATAAAAAAAAAATACAGGCATCAAAAGATTAATAAAAAGAGCTCAATGAGATTATTATCTCAAGAAATATCATACGGATAAAAGAACTGTCATATTATAAGAATAAAGAAATAAAAATTATGTAAAACAAAAACTAACCAATTCAACATTTTTACACCTGCAACACGAACAAACTAAGAAGAAAAAACAAGCAACATAAGGAACAAAGTCACCACCAAACGAAAACGGAAAAATTTAGCCAAAATTGTTTTGAAAACTTATAATCAAAATATGAAAATTAGCCACCCGTTTAAAATAAATTCAAAGTCACGATAACTGATACACCGAATTTGAGATAAAAGGTATTTATGTATACAGATCAATTATATGTTAATGTCGTGATTTGAGCATCTCTGCTCCAAAATCTGCAGAAATAGACAAAATTTTAATATTAAAAAACAATACAAAAATTAAATATATAAAAAAAGAATAAATATTCATAAAAACTTGCTATTTAAAAATTACCTTTTTGTATATGTCAGTTTATGGTAAAAAAATCTACTTATACATAGTTGAATGAACAATCTGGAATGGCCACCACCTACTGTATATAAGATCCAGATGTCTACTTAGTATTTGAGGTGGCAGCAGATTACTAATCTGCATTTTAAGGTGGCATATTTTAATCATGCATCCAATCTCAACAAGACACTTCATGTGCATCCAATATCAATTGAACAAATGTCTTAAACTTTTATTAAATAAATAAACCAAAATTAATTAAAATTAGAGAACCAAAGAAAAATTATAGCAGTAAAAATTAAAGAAATACATAAATTTTAGAATAAACATATTTTAAAAAAATACAATAGACAAATTCATTTTTTTTTTCTATAACTATTATAGATAAAATTGTTTTTTTTCTTTTTGTTGATAATTACAGTAAACAAAATTCGTTTTCTAATAATTGCAGTAAATAAATTTCATTTTTTTATAATTATAATAGAAGAATTCAAATTTAAGAACAATATGAGAAACAATCAGGGACTAAAATAAACTAGAGAACATCAAAATTAAATGCAACACAATTGATAAAATTTATTTTTAAAACAATGAGAAAAATCGAGACCAAGATGAAATAGAAAAAGAAAAATTAATAATTAAAGTAACAATAAAAATGAAAACAAAAGAAAGAATCAATGTGAAGAAGGAACATGAAACTTCCTCTGAAAAGAAAACGACTGTATGAAGAGGACATTATTAAATAGAGGACATTGTTAAATAGAAAACCCTAATATTTTTAGTGGTAAAATTGTAGTTTGTAGCAAAAGACATAGCATTAAACAAAACTGAGATGTAACCCAAATAGGTTTGATGGCAAAACTGTAATTGCTAATAAAAGGCACACCATTGATGGAAAGTGACAGGTTTAATGGCAAAGTTGTAATTCTTAACCAAAGCCATGGTAGAAATTAATATTTAAATGAAATGAAAGATATAAATGGGCGCTCGGTGGTCAGAATGAGAAACCCGAATAGAAAAAATAAGGGTCACACTTAAGTCCAGCGCTAGACCGGTTCAGCACAATAAGAGTCACACATTTTAATAGCCTAATAGGACAAATATGACTTGCTACTTGAAGAATTGGTTGAAGTAAAAATAGTCTATACATTCCAAACCTTTCTCATGAATCAAAAATGAATTACACTCTCTTATACATAATTAGTTAATATAAATAAATTTAATAATCTAAATATAAATATTATTTAATATATATATTTATTTGTTGAAATTTATATACTAAAACTATTGCATAAAAATATATAAACATTAAAATATTCTAAATTTATTATTAATGAAGTTTATAATATTATAATTATAAATTATAATTTTTTTTAAATTAAAATATATGTTATTTTTTTAATTTATAATTAAAGTAATTCAACTATTATATATCTTAACCATTTGAATACATATATATTCAATTGATCGGTGACTTTCTTTTATTTAATTAAAATTTATTGTTTTTAATTTAATCACTATTATTTTCATATATATATATATATAATCGATTTAATTCATTAAAACGGCCTTAAAAAATTAACTCAAATAAAAGTATTTTTTTATGACGAAAGCAAATTGAGATTCATCCTTTTAAAAAAAATTACCCTTAAAGATGTTGTCTACGTAGAGGTTTGCTGAATTTTCACCAAAAACGTATATCAATATATTATCTATTTATATATGCTTACTTCGTCTTCTTTTCCTTATTGACTAAACATTATAAACATGGTTTATTATTATTTATAATTTATTTAAATAAAATATATATGTTCAATTATTTAAAATTTGAATTTAAATATACCTCATTTTTCTTAATTGATAATATCTATTTTATCCTAATAATTCAACACGCATCCCTGAAATTTATTATTTTCAAGTTCATTTTTTAGTAATGGGTAGCTATTCAAGCGATATAAAGGGAATAGAAGTATGTTCTCGAAAACTAGCCCGAGTAGTTTTATCATAACTCGCTTTTCCGACGTCGGCTATAACTGATTAAGACGTCCATAGAAAGCTAATTCCAATACCTACAACTTTCATGAAGACATCTTGTCCGTATTTAACCTGGAAAAGGGACAAACGTGCCCTTGAAGCTGATGCATGTGTGCAGCTTTATGAAATCTGCATGTACCCAGTCCGAGTATTTAATTCGTAAATCGCTTTTCCGACGTGGGATTTCATCGATTCAAATGTCCCTGGAAATTTAACTCGAATACCTACGATTTTCATGAAGACGTCCAATCCGTATTCGACCTGAAACATGGACGAAAGATACCATGAAGCTTCTGCATGTGTACATCAGTGTGAAATCAATATATATTCAGATTGTGTATTTATGTCATAACTCGTTCCCCCGACGTCGTATTTCATCGATTCAAACGTTCCTAGAAAGGCAACTCGAATACCTACAACTTTCATGCAGAGGTCCGGTCCAAATTCGACCTTTAAGAGGGACGAAATCTCCATTCAATCAGCTGCATATATGGAGACATGGTCAAATCTACGCACTATTTTCCAGGATTATCCCGTAGATAAAAATTTACACATGCCTATATCCGTATATATCCATATTTGTTTGAAAAAGGTAGAAGCATCTTCCAAAACCATAGGGATAACATGGTTTATTATTATTATTTATAATTTATTTAATTAAAATATATATGTTCAATTATTTTAAATTTGAATTTAAATATACCTCATTTTCCTTAATTTATAATAATCTATTCTATCTGAATAATTCAACACGCGTCTTATTTCTCCACGTTATTTTATTTAACTGAAATTTATTATTTTCAAGTTCACTTTTTAGTAATGGATAGTGATGGAGTCCGCCTTCTGAACCGGTGAATGAGATATGCAAAACAGGATAGAAGCTAACCGGATGGTGGTTGTCCGATTAACTCTCCGATGCTAAAGTCATTTTAGAGCTTTGAGCAGCGTTTTGAGTATATGAATGTAATTGTGTTTCTAGGCATACCTCATGCTCCTTTTATAGTAGGTGAATGCATACCTTGTAGAGTTATAGTAGGTAAGTGAATCCTACTTTGTAGTGATTGAGTCTACTTTGTAAGGATTCACCCTGATTTAGCGTGATCTACCTTATTCAGACATGAGTCCTAAATAGTCTCGTCTTTCTAAGATAGAGCTTATCTTTTCATGTTGGAGATTGTGGAAGATACTTCGAGATATTATAGTAGATTTGGCGATCTATCTGAATCCTGGATTAACGCACTTTCGACGGATCCTGAGGGATTCGGTCTTCGTCTTATTGAATGATATATCGGCGGATCCTATGGATTCGGCAGTCTTTCTCATATATTCAGGTCTTCCATTGGGAGTCCGGTATCACCTGAGATTTGATCTCCTATGACTCGGCTCTATTGTAATTAGTGTAGGATTCGGTATCCATCATTAGCCCCCCCCGCAAGTGAGCTGAAGTAGTTTGTATTCATGCCTTAGTAGATTTTGGTTTTTTTGGAGCTGAGTCTTTTTGTATTCCGGGCGAGTCGCTTTATATGTTGGCGAGTCGCTTTTCTTCTCTAGTAAAAGTCTTTTTCCTGCCACTTGTCACTATTTAATGATTTGTCATAAGTGTTCTTCGTATTTAAACTCTTCATGTTTCTACTTTCTCTTTTCACTTCTACTTATTTTCGAAAATATTCTCGTTTTTCGGTTATCTTCTTCTGGCCTTTTAGGATCATTCTGTTCTTCGTTTGCTCATTTTCTTTCCATCATCTGCTTTTCTAGATTTCAGGTATGTTTCTTTTGTTTGTTTCGTGCTTTCGAAGATTTGAAGATATTTCTCTATTTTTCTTCGTTTTCTGCAAATGACATTCTGGGAATTATTTTGTTGTTCTTTGTGTTCTTCGATATTTTCCTTGTTTGATCTTTGATTTTTATTTGTGTTTGTGATTTTCTATTCTAGGATGCCTCTTAGTCGAGCAGAAAATGCATGCACCGCCATGGCCATCACCAGATCTGGGCTTCGTAGGAGCGAAGTCTTAGATATTTATTTTAAGTATAGTTTTCCTTTTGACTATAGAGTAATATTGCCTAGTGCCGATATGGCTGCTTCCGAGTCCCCTGGTTCGTCTTGCAGGGCGATTGTCTTTGAAGAGCAGTTCGCTGCTGGTCTTAGGTTCCCTTTGGATCCTTTTTTAGTAGAAGTATGTAGGGATTTAGGAGTTGCCTTAGGGCAGCTCTATCCTGGTACGATTAAGGTAGTACTCACCTTCGTGGAAGCGTGTAGGCTTCGGGGTCATACCCCATCTCTTAATGTTCTTTATTACTTCGTAGATTTTAGAAAGGGTGACGGTTGTTTCGTGTTTGCGCTAGGTAGGAGAGGTCGATCCCGTATTTATCTTCCTTGTTTAAATAATCGCTAGCGGAGGCGTTTCTTTATAGTGTATCATAACTTTTCTTTTCTTCATTTTTCGGATGGTTTTTCTACTCATCAAGTTCAAAACTATCCGTCTTCTTTAAGTTTATCCGAGTCCATCCTTGCTTTTGACTTGTCATTCCATGGTGTCTTTCAATGTCCTATTTTAGATGTTTTGATTAGTAATCATCTTCGATATCAATGGTTTCCTTTGGAGGATCCTTCTAGAGGCCTGACGAACCTTCATTATTCCTTTCTTCAAGGTATATTTGTTGTCTTAAGTTTATTTTTGTTTCTTTTCCTTTTGTAGGATGTCTTCTTCTTCTGACGATTTGCTTTCCGGGTTTAAAGTAGATTTGGATATTCCAATGGGCGGTCCTGAAGCCCACATCGCAGAGCTTATTTCGGGAGATGAGGTTGAAGTTGCTGTAGTACCTGTCGGGGCAGTGTTGCTTGCTGGTGACGGAGTAATCGTAATAGCCGATGGCGATGCGGTTGAAGAACCATTAGGTGATGAGGCTGTTGTAGCTCCGCTCCCCCCTCCATCTCCAATGAATATTCCAAAAGTTGGGGAAGTGAATTCGGGCGAGTTGATTGTCATCGATTCGGAGGAGGTTTCACCGAGTCAAGATATCGTGGATTCGCCGTCAAGGAAGCGGCGTCGAGTTAGCAACGAATCTCCTTCAAGGGAGATTCTTCCTGGAGGTTCTTCTTCTGCTCCCAGTTTGGTGCAGTGGGTTGAGGGTCATTATCCGACAAGTTTGCTGAATGCTCGAGTTTTGGCGGAATACATCAGGACTTTGGCGATTCCTGAGGACATTACTTTGTTTGCCTCCAAGCCGGCGCAGGAGCTTTCAGATATTGCTTGTTTTCACGGCTTTTCTGTAAGTTGATTGTTATTTAAGTAAACTGCTTTTTAGATTCGTTGTTTCTACTATATATTTTATGATTTGTTTTTCTGTGTTGGATGGCAGGCCCTTCAGTCCGTTTTGGTGCTGAACGATCACCGTCAATGTGCCGAGAAGGAAGTAGAGCGTCTTTCTTCTCTCCTGGCGACGTCTGAGTCTAAGAGGGCGAAGCTGAAAGCTTCTTTAGAAAAGCACGATTAGCTCATGTCACAGCTTAAGGATGCGATTAAGGATCGCCAGGTCAAGGTGATTGAGAAGAAAACCAATGACCTGACCTAGGAGATTGTAGAGCTTATCTGGATCAATACTCTTTTTGGCGAAGAGCGAGATAAGCTGAGATCTGAGGTAGAGGGGCTTCATATTCGTCTTCTTGATACGAAGGCCTTTTATTCTGCTTTGATCAGTAAGTATCGTCTCGCTATCGGAAGGAAGCTTTTGGAGCAGAACCCAAACATTGATTTGTCTGGAGTCAACGGGTTGGATCCTCAAACCATTGCTCGTGATCTTCTTGAGAAAATGTCGAAGAATCGCGCCAAATAGATTTTTGTTTTTGCTTTTTTGTATGTCTTGGTTTGTAATTTTTGTAATATTGATTTATGAATACACCTTTTGCTTCAATATCGTATCGAATGTTTGCTTCTGTTTTATTTGGTATATTTAATATTTTCCGAGTCGATGCTTGATTTAGAATTAGTTCTTCTTTTCGCCTCGAGAGTTAATCCTAACTCTTTGTTTTGGCGGTTTTTTTTTGGTCGAGGTTGATAATCTCCTATCTGTGGGGAGGAGGTTGGAGAGCGTAAACTTTCGGGAGCAGAGATTATTCAGATTACCTCAGAGAAGGTACCGTTGATCAAACGGAGGTTAGAGACTGCTTTTAGTCGGCATAAGAGTTATGCTGATCCGAAGAGGAAAGACATTGAGCTTCATGTATGTGATTTCGTGTTTCTTAGGGTTTCGCCTATGAAAGGCTTGTTTCGTTTTGGTGTCAAGGGAAAGTTGGCACCGAGGTATATTGGTCCTTACGAGATTTCAGAGAGGATTGGAGCTGTGGCTTATCGTCTAGTTTGGCCACCAGACATGTCTTTAGTGCATCCTGTGTTTCATGTGTCTATGTTGAGAAAGTGCATTTCTGATCCTTCGAACGTGATCGTGCCTCAGAGCGTTGAGATTGACCAAGAGTTATCGTATGAGGAACAGCCAATTGATGGTGTTGATACGCAAGTTCATAAGCTGCGGAACAAGGAGATTCTGATGGTCAAGGTTCTCGGGCACAATCATTTTGTAGAGGAGTGCACCTGGGAGACCGAATCGGATATGCGGAATCGCTGTCCGTTTCTTTTTCCGTGAGGTACGATATTTTTGATAGTATGTGATTTTTATTTGTGTTATGTGTTATTCTGGTGTTAATTGTTACCGTGTTAAATTGGAGGAAGAATTTATAATTAGTTGGGGAGAATGTAATATCCCAGAAATTTTTTAAATTTTTCTAAAGAGTTTTCAGAAATAAATTGAGTCGTTTTCGATTTATTGGTTCGATTCAACATTCGGTCCGGGTTCTAGTTCTTTTGAGTTATGGTTCAACCAATCGGTTGAACCACAAGTGAATTACCCAGGTCTCAAAAGAGAGACCTGAACAATTCACTTTTTGATACCTGAACAATTCACTATGTCTTGTTCGAAATTATGATTCTCGAACGAGACAACGTGAATTGTTCAGCCGTTCTCGTTCGAGAATCATAATTTCGAACGAGAACAGCTCCCGTTTTCAGCTGGTCTCGTTCGAGACCAGCTCTTCCCTTGCGTGGGAGCAACTTCGTCTTTTGTTTTTAACCTAATCGACTTAAATACCTAAAATTCAACCCTAATCCATTCTCCACACTATAAGCAAACTCTAGCCATCTTTAACGTCTGTCTTCACTGAGAAACAACGCTGTTATCGTCCTCCAAACTTGCTGTCCCGATCAAAATTGATTCCGTTTCCTCCTAGAGATTCTAGACACTCGTACCTTCGATTTTCTATCTCGTTTTCGCTTAACGACCCGACTACTGTTCGTAATTCAGAGGCGAACCAGGATTAGTTGCTTGCCGGTTATCACGTGGATTAACAAGTAAGGAGTTTGTACTTACTATTTACCGCTTTATTAAGTAAATTGTTATTTTAATATTAAATATATATACTGTACGTATATTTCGAACTGTTTTTATATTATGGCTCTTAGTTGGAACATGCTATCTAATGGGCATCATTAGGACTGCGTGCGCACCGGTAATAATCTGGGTAAGGTATATTGTGAAATATGGTAACTCGGTGTGAGCATAGCTCTCGGGACCAGGTAGAGTAACTCGGTGTAGCTCAGCTCCCGGACTCTGGATATGGTATAAGTATGGTCAGTGGTAACTCGGTGTAGTTTAACTCTCGGGACCAGACCTATTGGATTATGCATATTATTTAGAATTGTGGATTAGGGTTCCAACTATTAATTGTAATATCGTTATTAAATGTTTTAAACGGTTTTAAAGGTTTTCCACTTGATAAATGTAAATAGTGGTATAAACTCATCTCAGTATATCTGACCCCGTTGTTTTCCCAATTTTTCCCAGTGTTATGATCTGAGAGAGTCTGGTGATCTTCGTCTTTATATTACTCGGAGGTTTCTTTTATTTTAGTAAAACCATCAAACTGATTTATTCTTAGACCGCAGTAGTTGACTAGACGTCTTTATTTTTATTACAGTTATTTGTCGGATTGGTCCGACTGGATATATTGCTTTGGCATGTTTATACTGTTTACTCTGTTTAATTTTATGCCATATTGTAGACTCGTAGTTGAACGAGTATTTATAATATTAAATGTTGAATATTATTACTGCTAGAATTAGGCTGAAGTCTCGGTTGCCCCCTAGCATTGGCTTTCTTGCAAGTTTATTATAATTGTATGATAACTGAAAGGCTAGCTACGGGTTTTGGTACTACATTACCCATACCCTAGCGCCGGTCGCGATTCATAAAAATGGGTCGTGACATATCTTTTTTAACTTCTCATAAATCTTTCTGATGTCGCCACTCCGGCAACTCAAAACTTGACACGTAGTCCAATTAGATAATTTAGACTAGTGGGGTATTACAGAAATGTTAGGATTAGTTTCGTAGCATTTTAAACGTTTGGACTAGTTTTGTAATGTTTTAAACGTTTTGCTCATATTGCTAAAAAGGTCAAATGTTAGGATTTGTTTCATAACGTTTTAAACATTTGGCTTAAATAGCTAAAAAGGTGAAACGTTTGGATTTGTTTTGTAATGTTCTAAACATTTGACTTAAATCGCTAAAAACGGAAAACAGATTTATTTCGTAAAGTTTTAAACGTTTGGATTTATTAACGTTTTAAACGTTTGATTTAAATCGCTAAAAAGGTTAAACATTAAGATTTATTTCATAACGTTTTAAACATTTGGCTTAAGTGTCTAAAAAAGTGAAACGTTTGGATTTGTTTCATAACGTTTTAAACGTTTGGATTTGTTACGTAACGTTTGAAATGTTTGGCTTAAATAACTAAAAAGGTGAAACGTTAGGATTAGTTTCGAAAAGTTTTAAACGATTGGATTAGTTTCGTAACGTTTTAAACGTTTGGCTCATATTTCGAAAAAGGTCAAACGTTAGGATTTTTTTCGTAACGTTTTAAATGTTTCGATTAGTTTCGTAACATTTTAATCGTTTGGCTAAATCTCTAAAAAGGTCAAATGTCAGGATTTGTTTTGTGATGTTTTAAACGTTTGAATTTTTTCGTAACGTTTAAACTTTTGAATTTTCTTCGTTACGTTTTAAACGTTTGGATTTGTTTCATAACGTTTTAAACGTTTGGCTTAAATCACTAAAAAGGTGATACATATGGATTTGTTTTGTAACGTTTTTCATAAATCGCTAAAAAGGTGAAACGTTTGGATTTGTTTCGGAACATTTCAAACGTTTGGATTTGCTTAGTAACGTTTTAAACGTTCGAATCTGTTTCATAACGTTTTAAACGATTGGATTTGTTTTGTAATGTTTTAAACATTTGGCTAAAATCGCTAAAAAGTAGAAATGTTTGGATTTGCTTCGAAACATTTTAAACGTTTGGCTTAAATTGCTAAAAAGGTGAAATCTTAGGATTTGTTTCGTAAAGTTTTAAACGATTGGATTTGTTTCGTAACGTTTTAAACGTTTGACTTAAATAGCTAAAAACGTGAAATATTAGGATTTTTATAGTAACGTTTGGATTTGTATCATAACGTTTTAAACATTTCGCATAAATCGCTAAAAAGGTGAAACGTTAGGATTTGTTTCGTAATCTTTTAAACGTTTGGCTTAAATCGCTAAAAAAATGAAACATATGGATTAGTTTCGTAATGTTTTAAACGTTTGAATTAGTTTCGTAATGTTTTAAACGTTTGGCATAAATTATTAAAACATAAAAGGTTTGGATTTGTTGCGTAACATTTTAAATATTTGGATTTGTTGCATAACTTTTTAAATGTTTGGCTTAAATCACTAAAAAGGTGAAACGTTAGGATTTGTTCTGTAACGTTTTAAACGTTCGGCTAAAATCCCTAAAAAGATGAAACGTTAGGATTTGTTTTGTAACGTTTTAAATGTTTGTTTTAAATCGCTAAAAAGCCGAAACTTTTGGATTTGTTTAGTAACGTTTTAAACATTTGGATTTATTTCGCAATGTTTTAAACGTTCGAAATTGTTTCGTAACATTTTAAACATTTGGATTTGGTTCCTGACGTTTTAGACGTTTGGATTTATTTTGTAACGTTTTAAACATTTTGATTTGTTTCATAGCACTTTAAATTTTTTTTATTAAATCGCTAAAAAGGTGAAACGTTTGGATTTGTTTCGTAACGTTTTAAAAGATTTTATTTGTTTCATAACGTTTTAAATTTTTTGATTTATTTCCTAACGCATTAAACGTTTGGATTAAATCGCTAAAAAGGTGAAATGTTAGGATTCGTGTCGTAATGTTTTACACGTTTGGATTTATTTCGTATTGTTTTAAACATTTGGATTTGTATCATAACTTTTTAAACGATTGGATTAAATCATTAAAAAGGTGAAACGTTAGGATTTGTTTCGTAACGTTTTAAACGTTTGGCTTAAACTGCTAAAAAGGTAAAATGTTAGGATTTGTTTCGTAACATTTTAAAATTTTGGCTTAACTCGCTAAAAAGATGAAATGTTTGGATTTGTATCGTAATGTTTTAAACATTTGGATTTGTTTAGTAACATTTTAAATGTTTAACTTAAATTGCTAAAAAGGTTAAATATTAGGATTTGTTTCGTAACATTTTAATCATTAGATTTGTTTCGTAACGTTTTAAATGTTTGGATTTGTTTCGTAACGTTTTAAACGTTCGGATTTGTTCCGTAACGCTTTAAACATTTGTATTAAATCGCTTAAAAGGTGAAATGTTAGGATTTATTTTGTAACATTTTAAACGTTTGGATCTTATTCATAACGTTTTAAACGTTTGGATTTGTTTCGAAACCTTTGAAACGTTCAAATTAAATTGCTAAAAAGGTGAAACGTTAGGATTTGTTTCATAACGTTTTAAACATTTGGCTTCAATCGCTAAAAAGGTGAAACGTTTTAAACATTTGGATTTATTCAATAATGTTTTAAACGTTTGAATTTTTTTCGTAAAGCTTGAAACATTTGGATTCTTTTCGTAACGTTTTAAACGTTTGGATTTGATTTGTAACGGTTTTAAACGTTTGGCTTTAATTGTTAAAAAGGTGAAAAGTTAGGATTTGTTTCGTAGAATTTTAAACATTTCAATTTGTTTAGTAACGTTTTAAATGTTTGGCTTAAATAGCTAAAAATGTGAAATGGTAAGATTTGTTTCGTAACGTTTTAAACGTTTGGATTTGTTTCATAACGTTTTAAACATTTTGGATGAATTCGCTAAAAGGTGAAACGTTAGGATTTGTTTTGCAACATTTTAAACGTTTGGATTTGTATTGTAACATTTTAAACGTTTCAATTTGTTTCGTAACGTCTTAAACATTTGGATTAAATCGCTAAAAAGATGAAACGTTAAGATTTGTTTCGTAACATTTTAAACGTTTAGCTTAAGTCGCTAAAAAGGTGAAATGTTAGGATTTGATTCGTAACGTCTTAAGCGTTTGGCTTAAATAGCTAAAAAGGTAAAACGTTTGGATTTGTTTCATGACGTTTTCAAAGTTTTGCTTAAATAGCTAAAAAGGTGAAACATTTGAATTTGTTTCGTAATATTTTAAACGTTTGCCTTAAATTCATAAAAAGGTGAAACGTTTTGATTTGTTTTGTAATGTTTTAAACGTTTGGATTTTGTTTGTAACGTTTTAAACGTGTGACTTAATTCTATAAAAAGGTTAAACATTAGTATTTGTTTCGTAACGTTTTAAACTTTTAGCTTAAATTGCTAAAAAGGTGAAAAGTTAGGATTTGTTTCGTAACGTTTTAAACGTTTGGATTTGTTTTGTAACGTTTTAAACGTTTGGCTTAAATAGCTTAAAAGGTGAAATGTTAAGATTAGTTTCGTAAAATTTTAAACGTTTGTATTTGTTTCGTAACGTTTTAAACGTTTGGATTTGTTTCGTAACGTTTTAAACGTTTGGATTTGTTTCGTAACATTTTAAACGTTTGGATTAAATCGCTAAAAAGGTGAAATGTTAGGATTTGTTTTGTAACGTTTTAAACGTTTGGATTTGTTTCGTAATGTTTTAAACGTTTCGATTTGTTTCGTATTGTTTTAGACATTTGGATTTGTTTCATATTGTGTTAAACGTTGGATTAAATCTTTAAAAAGGTGAAATATTAGGATTTGTTTCGTAACGTTTTAAATGTTTGGCTTAAATCGCTAAAAAGGTGAAATGTTAGGATTTGTTTCATAACTTTTTAATCTTTTTGCTTAAATAGCTAAAAAGGTGAAATGTTAGATTTTTTTTGTTATGTTTTCAACGTTTGGATTTGTTTCGTAACGTTTTAAACAATTAGCATAAATAGGTAAAAAGGCAAAACATTTGGACTTGTTTCATATCGTTTTAAACGTTTGGCCTAAACAGCTAAAAAGGTTAAACGTTTGGATTTGTTTCGTAATGTTTTATATATTTGCCTAAACAGCGAAAAAGGTGAAATGTTAGGATTAGTTTCGTAACATTTTTAATGTTTGGATTTGTTTCGTAACGTATTAAATGTTTGGCTAATATCGCTAAAAATGTCAAACTTTAGGATTTGTTTCTTAACGTTTTAAACGTTTAGATTAGTTTTGTAACGTTTTAAATAATTGGCTAAATCGCTAAAAAGGTCAAATATTAGGATTTGTTTAGTAACGTTTTAAATGTTTGGCTAAATAGTAAAAAAAATCAAACGTTAGGATTTGTTTTATAACGTTTTAAACGTTTAGATTATTTTCGTAACGTTTTAAACGTTTGGCTTAAATAGATGAAAAGGTGAGATGTTTGGATTTATTTCGTAATGTTTTAAACATTTTCTTTAAATCGCTAAAACGATGAAACGTTTGGATATGTTTCGTAACGTTTTAAATGTTTGACTTAAATCGCTTAAAAGGTTAAACGTTAGGATTTGTTTCGTAATGTTTAAACGTTGCGATTTGTTTTGTAACGTTTTAAACATTTGGCTTAAATCGCTAAAACGGTGAAATGTTAGGGTTCGTTTTGTAACATTTTAAATGTTTGTATTTGTTTTTAAATATTAGTCTTAAATAGCTAAAAGGGAGAAATGTTAGGATTTGTTTTGTAACGTTTTAAACGTTTGGATTTGTTTCATAACGTTTTAAACGTTTGAATTTGTTTCGTAATGTTTTAAACGTTTGTATTAAATCGCTAAAAAGGTGAAACATTAGGATTTGTTTCCTATCATTTTAAACGTTTGGATTAAATCGCTAAAAAGGTGAAATGTTAGGATTTGTTTCCTAACATTTTAAACGTTTTGATTTGTTTCGTAACGTTTTAAACATTTGGATTTTTTTCGTAACGTTTTAAACATTTGGATTTGTTTCATAACGTTTTAAACGTTTGGATTAAATCTTTAAAAAGGTGAAACTTTAGGATTTATTTTGTAACGTTTTAAACGTTTGGCTTAAATCACTAAAAAGGTGAAATGTTAGGATTTGTTTCGTAATGTTTTAAACTTTTCGCTTAAATAGCTAAAAAGGTGAAATGTTAGGATTTGTTTTGTTATGTTTTAGACGTTTGGATTTATTTCTGTAATATCCCATATTAATATATATATATATATATATTTATTTATTTTTTCCTTTTTCTGTCGATCTTCGGTAGTAATTTGAGTCGTTCACTGATTCGATCGTGGTTGGCTTCTGGTTCGGTTTGATATTGGGTTTGTTTGGCCCAATGATTACGTCTTCTCCTTGCATGGGCCTTGTTTGTGGCCCATGCAATTTATGCAAGAAACTTGCTCTCAAATAGGTTTTTGCAGCACGCATTGCGTGCTGCGTTTCTTATTTTTTATTATTATATTTAAATCCTCCTAAAACCGATTAAACCCTTATTTTATTTCTCACTCTCAACAAACCCTAGCCATCATTGAACATGAGAAATCTCTGATTTTCTACGTCAAATTCCTATCTTTTTATCGCTGAAATTTATGTGTGTTCAAATCTAATTTTCAGTTTAGCTTTATTATCGATGCTTTCGTATATTGATTCGTTCTTCTCTGTTTTTGCACCGTATCAAGTTCCGTTTGTTTTCCGCCGTAGGTAACTCAGTTCTCTTCGATTTTATGCTTAAAACTTGTAATTTGGTACGTTAATCTCTCCGTACTATGCGCCGTTGTTTTACCGTTTTTGAAATAAATTATTAACTATTTCTTGAGCTGAATTACTGCCGATGGTTTCTTGATTCTTAGGGTTGTTTTTATGATGTTCTAGGACTGTAATATTATGCTTTCTTGTTAATAACTAAATGGTTTGGTTGGAAATAATTCTTTGGTTTGGTCTTGCTCGGTTTTGGCATGATTGTGTTGTTTAATCAACATGTCTTGGCTACTGTTCGTGGTGTTTTTGTTCCTCACTTTTATTGATTTTATCATGTATTAATGGTCTATTAACTAAGTTATGGTTATGTAATGTTGCATGGGTATTGAATGTTTGGATTATTATGCTAATTAGGAATCTGTTGGTTAAGGATTCAATTGTTTAATTGCTTGTTCTTGCGATGATTTGATTTTGTTATTCAATTATGGTTGTCTACCCTAAACTCTTAATTGCAGTAGGTGTCTTATATTTGTTAATAATTTAAAAACTCAAAATATTTGGCTTATGATTCTTTGGTTAATAAATGGCGGATCCTACATTAAAATTGTTTGGACTTTTGGTTCACTATGTAAATAGTTGTGGAAATTAGGCCCAGCACGTCAAAAGACCTAATTATTCTTATCAGCACTACGCGGCCCAGCCTCCATCTTTTTTACGACCTGATTCCTTTTGTATTGCAGATTAGTACTTTTTGTTTCTTTTTTTTTTACCGTTAAACACATTTTAATTATCTCACAGCTATTAATCCTTTCGCTATAATCTAGGTGTTTTGTCTGTCATTGCATGTTTGAAATTCCTTCTTTTTCTCTTTTAACCGTTCCATTTCCTTACTGATTTTGTGTTTACTTAACTGCTAATCCATGATTACTTAGTGTTCTTCGTGTTCAGTTTTTTAATTTCATACTCGTCTTCACAAAATGGTTACTACACGCTCAGTTTTGAAAAAAAATCCTAAATCTCCCTCTAAAATCCCTAAACGAAAGAATCCAGCGATGAAACGGAAGATTGATTTTGTGGAGACTACAACTACTGAAATTAGATTTTCAGATGATCATGACGACGATGACGACAATTTCCAGGAAGTTCTGATGCAAGTTAAGAAAAACAATGAAATCTAACTTTTCTGGTGGTGACAGTTATAAAGCTATTAGAAATGTTAAGGTATTTTAATTATTTTGTTTGTTACATTTTTTTATAATTGCATTTCATTTGTTATGTATTAGTTAATAATGTTGATATTGTGTGATTTGGAATCTTTAATCAATTTTTGAATGCTTATATGTTTAATTTACTGGTTTCTTTATTTAGTATTGTTAATTTCTGTTAATTTATGTTATAATTATCTTTCTATTTTTTTAATTGTTATCTGTTGTTAGTTTTGCTTTCTAATTTTTTTATAATATACATATATTTGTATATAGGTTTGTTTTTGTTTTACTATGTGTCAGTTAAGAGCTTGTTTTCCATTCATTATTTATATTACAAATATTTTTGTCCAAATTTAGTTTTAATCATAGTTTAGCTAATGTTTGTTAATGGGAATCTAGTTTTTCACTTCATATTTATCGTAATGTTTATATGGTTTTCTATAGGTTTTTTAATGATTTTTTTTCTTTTTACTAAATTATATATTTTACTCTTTATATCTTTATCATTTTTAATTGTACTTTTCAGGATTAAAACTATTTCATTAGGCCTCATGAGCATTTTCCCCACAAGATTATTCATAATGCTAGTCTTTCTGTCATTTCTAATATCAAAAATCTTTTACAACCTGAAACTTTAAAAAGGTTGTCACAATCTGTTTTTAGATATTTTTTACGCATGAAACAGTATAAGCTTCAAGGGCAGTTGATTCACTGTTTACTGCTTAGAGAAGTTAAACAGCCTGTTAAATATAAGTTGTGGATCAATGTGTCAGGAAAGTTTCTTAAGTTTTCAATCGACGCATTTGCTTTAATAACCGGTTTGAAAGTCAATGGCAGTGTTGATTTTAAGTCTCAGAATACTGTGTCTTCTGACTTCAGAAAAAACTGTTTCGAAAATGTAAGAAAAGTTTCAAAAAAAGTTTTTGGAGGATAGCTTTGTTTCTAAGCGTTGGAATAACGAGGAAGAGGCTTTTCAAATGGCTGTTTTGTATTTTATTGAGTTTTTTTATTTAACAACAAAGATGAGTCGAATGTCCGTGATAAGCATTTTGATCTTGTTTGTAGTGGGGAATTTGAAAATTTTCCTTGGGGGAAAGATTTGTTTCATTTTACAGTGGGGTATTTGAAAAGTAAACTCAGTACTTGGAAAAATTGTGATTTTTTAAAGAGAAAATATTCAAAAACTGGTCATCCCAATTCCTCTCGATATGATGGATTCCCTTTGGCTTTCGAAACCAGGTTTTTTGAGTGTTGCCCTACAATTGAAAGCGCAGTTGCTTCTAGTTCAGGAAATGAAATTCCTTGTATACTGCGGTGGGAGGTGTTAGAGGTCCAAGAACGATCGTATTTATTGCGAAACCTGTTTGATCAAACTGCTGACCAGGTATTTTAATATATTAGTCTAGCTATTAATTTAATATCTATTCATCCAATATGTTTCTGGTACACTGGTGCTTCACTTTTAGTAACCATTCAGTTAACTGACTCAGTATAATGTGTTTTTTTTATTATTTAAATTTAGTTGAAATTACGCAATATACATCCCACTAGTGAGGAAAGGTCAGCGCTGGATTTAGAAGGTTTGTGTATTTAATTGTTTTTTATTGAAATCCCTTTGAATTTTAGTTTAATTGTGTATTTACTTGTTTTTTATTGAAATGTTTTTCAGGTTGAAGATGATGATAATGGTGGCAATGCTTTTCATCGTAATGATGACAACGAGAAAGAGGAGGATAATAACAAAGACGAAGATAATAAGAAAGAAGAAAGTGATGATGATGAAGAGGACGATGGTGCTGGTAATTTCGCTTCTGATTCCGTTGTGAGTGAGAGGTTTAATTATGAATATAAAATGAAAGATGATGATGCTCTTGGTACTAGTGAAAAAAATATGATGAGGGTCACAATGTTACCAAAGATAATATCGAGGGCACTAATAAAGTTTATTTTTTTAAGGCATCTTCACTACATGATGGTTCAACTTCTAATGTTGAAGAAGTCAACACTCAAAGTACTGTAGGTGTAGCGACTTCTTCTACATTCGATTCCATTGATCTTAGTGCCCTTAAGGAAGCTGCTGTC
The DNA here is from genome assembly GCF_937616625.2 of Mercurialis annua. Classification (NCBI taxonomy): domain Eukaryota; kingdom Viridiplantae; phylum Streptophyta; class Magnoliopsida; order Malpighiales; family Euphorbiaceae; genus Mercurialis; species Mercurialis annua. Next base: position 37,020,952 of record NC_065571.1, read on the forward strand.
TTACAATGGAATCTGAAAAAGAAGCTGTTGTTCCTCCTGCTGAGGTTTTTACACTATTACCAGTTTACTTGTAGTTTACCAGCTGTTTGCTAATGTTTTACTATTTTTAAATTTATAATTTTTCTTTTAGTTTACCAATAATTTACTTGTAGTTTTCTAATGGTTTACCAATTTTTTATTTTTAATCAGGCTGGTGAGAAAGATGCAAATGATGATTGTGTTGACGACAACAATGAAAATGAAGATTCTAAAGATGACGATAAAGATAATGATGGTAACGTCGATGATAATGAAAATGATGACGGTAAGACTAAAGAAGGTGGTAAGAAACCGGATGAAGACGAGGATAATGAGAAGAACGATGGTTCAGGTCATGGAAATGTCGCTGATAATAGTGGACATAAGAAGCAGGATGATGTTGATAGGGGCGAGAAGAAATCTGATGACGGTCATATAATTTCTAAAGAGGTTGACGGAGCTATAAAATATAGCGGAAAGGTACTTTTTCTTTATAATTTTTTAACTAAATTGTCTCCTGCTTTTTCTATATTGTTATTAATTTATTATTTTTCCAGGGTTACTGTTTGTTAGCGGTCCAAGTTTTAAGTTTGATGAATTAAGTAGTCGAAGTTCCCTAAGGGCAGAAACTTGCTCTACTTTCAATTCTAGCGAACTTAGTGCCCTTACGAAAGTTGTAGGGCATGCTGAGAAAGAAGCTGCTGATAAGAAGTTGGGCCATGGCGTTGACAAGGATTTAGAATATGATGAGTCCTTCCCAGCTAATATGGTCGATAAGATTGAAAAGGAAGTTGCTGATGACTTTTTCAAAAAGGAAGCTGCTGGTTTTGTTGAAAAGTAAGAATCTGAGGATAATCGTCCCGAGGTATATTTTTTATCTTACTTTTTTTTTAATTTTTGTTTTTTTATTATTCACATATTAATACTTTATATATACATTTTTTTATGCTTTTTATATAGATAAAGAAAGCAGCTTTGAAAGAAATTGTTGTGTATCGAGGCAGTTCATCTAGGGTAGTACTTCTATAGAATTTTTTATGTTTTTGTTTTACTTTTTATTTTCTAAGTGTTTACTAGTGGTTTACTATTCATATCACAGTTATTTTTTTAAGTGTTTTCTAACAGTTTACTGTTCATTTTTTCTCTAATTGTTTTCTAACGGTTTACTATTCATTACCATAGTTATTTTAATAATAGTAACTATCATTTATTCATAGTATTCTCTTTTTCTTCTTAATTACAGCAAATTGAAAAGATTGCCTCTAAATTCAAAGTTGCTGATGTGGTGCCTCTATCATTTGTTAAGGCTAAGCCGAATGTGATTCTTAAGAAGGGATTGAATCCTCTTGACGATGATGTTTGCAGAGATATAGGTTATGCAGGACAGATGAAGTTTAATGACTGGGTTGACAATAAGTTTAAGTAAGACTATAAGTGTGATATGTTATATTTACCAAATTTTGATAGAAATTTTTTTTCACCTCCTATATGTCTTTTTTGTAGTCGAAATGCTTATGAAGCAGGTTTCGACATTATCGAACCTCCATTCAATTATAGCGTGGATCAGGTGGATAATAAAATTTGGTTTCATTCGCTTAATTACTCGGGTGAATTCTTACAGTTTCGTGTAAGTATTTCTATTTTACCATTGCTGTTATGTTCTAATTGTTTACTAAATGTTTATTAATTGTTATAGTTAATTATAATTTTACTTTTCTTACAGCATATCAACATTGTTATGTACTACATTTGTAAAAGAGCCAAGTATAGACCTGTAAGTGGTTTGCGAATTACGACAACTGACTGCCTCTTTGATGATTGAATGACTTCATACTATGTGGCATACATGAAGAGGAAGAAGCCTGAATCTACTTCAGTTACTGATCGTAGTCTTATTTGAAAGTATATTTGTGGATACAAGATGCTTTGCAATACACATTGGGAGAATGCAGATGAGGTGTTGTTTCCAATGAACATGAAGAAACAAGAAGCACTGGATTTTGGGGCGTTTGGTCTTCAAAGAAAGATGCATATATGTGTATAACTCTATGAGTTCAAATGTGGCGAAGAAGTCTGGAGTTGAAGCAGCGAAAAAATATTATGTTCTAATTCCACTTTTTTTTTTATCTCAAATGAATTTTTATGATTTGCGCAGTGACATTGATCTAACTTCTCAGCCTTATTTAAATAAGAATTCAATTGAAGCTTTCCGTATTGAATATGTGGATGATCTTCCAACTCAAATGGATAAGTATGTTTTCAAATTTACTATTTCTAAATTATGTAGTTTTTGTTGAATAATTCATTTTTATGTTTTTTATTCAGCGATTGTGGTGCGTTTTTGCTTGCTTTTGCGGAGTGTTTGTATCTGCGTAAAGAAATACCTTCTGATTTGAATGTTGAGAATTATATTGAGCGTGTTGCATTTCTGCAGTACCGCTATGGCAATATGAAGATAGAGAGCAATATTGTTAGCGATGAAGAGGTTGAACAGGAGGTCCCAAATCCAAAGAGGAAGAGGAAGAACAAGATCTGAAGTTTATCATTTTATCTTAGTACTTTAAGTTTTTTAGTGTTTTATCTGAACAAAATCTGAACAATATTGTTTTTTTTTTCTATTATGACTTTGTTTGTATGACTTTGTTTGTTTTGGTAACTAGTTAGTGAACTTATAATATTTTTTATAAGTTTATAGATATTAACTAACTAATTTGCTTTCATCAGTTGTATGTTGTAATATACTTTTGATATTGTTTTAGTAAATTAATAGTAAGGTAGTGCTTTATAGTTAGTAGTCTATAAACTTTGATATTGAATAAAGAATTTTTTAAGACTATATCATTTTAAATATCAAATTATATTAAAAAAATTGATAGATTTAAATGAGATTAAAAATATTTCAGTAAAGAAAATAAATTATAAATAATAAAACTTTATAACTAGATGTTAAGTAACCTATTAGTAACCTATTAGCAAACCTCTAGTAACTTTATAAATAGATGTTAAGTACCCTATTAGTAAATCTCTTGTAATTTTCTTATTTTAATTTATAAAACATGTAATAATAGTTTAGCAATTTTTTATTTACCACTGACTTAACATGTAGTGACATTTTGATAAAATATTCTTTATTATAATTTTTTGATATATATCTTTGGTAACACAGTGGTAAACAATTGGCAAATTGTTAAAATTATAAGAAACAAATAACAAAAAGAAGGAAATCTTTTAATTGATCCAAAATTTAATGAATTACAAATCATTTAATCAATGTATTTGAAAACTAAATTTTATTATTTTGTTATATTTCTACATGTCATCTTGTTATGTCCTCTTTCTTTGCATCTTCCACACTGATTTGTCTTTTTTGTTTCATTTGGTCCCTTGATTCTTCTTTTCTTTGGTCTTCCTGCTGGAATTGTTCCTATTGGTGGAAGAACTTCCATACTTTCAACATTAACATGTAAATTCCAATTATTTTGGCTAGGCATTGGATAGACAATTCATTCATATGTGGCAAGCATATTTTCTTTAGTGAAAAAGTCTGAGCAGTATTGATATGGTTCTTGGTGTAGTTTGCTTAATATAGCAATAACATGTGGACATGGCATTTCATCCACTTGAAATCTTGTCACGACCCAATTTCATGAATCGCGACCGGCGCTAGGGTATGGGTATGGTTGTACCAAAATCCGTAGCAAGCCTTGCGAAAAAAAACCAATCATATAAACCTGCAGAAAAATCCAATACTCGGGGGCAACCGTGACTCCAACTTAAACTAACAGTTTAAATATAGTTACTTCCATTAAATAATGAATCAACAGAGTTAAACAATAATAACGCCAAAGTATTACATAAAGCCAGTCAGACCAATCCGACAAGTAAACTAAAATAATAAAGACTTCTAATTTACTACTGCGGTCTAAGAATAAAATTTGTTTAACAATTTATTAAAATAAAATAAACCTCCGAGGAAATAAAGATTCGAAGATCAGCAGACTCGCTCAAAATAATAAACCTGGAAAATTTGGGAAAATAACGAGGTCAGATATAGTGAGATGAGTTCGCAATACTATTTACATTTATTAAGTTTAAAACCCTTAAATCAAAACCTTTTATACTAATATAATATGATTATGGAATAACAATATTGAAATGATCCCAGTGTAAGTATGACATAGCATACTGGAAAAAAAAAATATAAACCTAGAGTGGACGGGAACAAATCCTCGTCACATTACCAGCGTAAGCAAGACCATAGTCTGCCGATCCCAGAGGTGCACACAGTCTCGATACAAGCCTATCGAGTAGCTCGTTTCAATCCAGATCCATAATCGCTTAAAACAATTCAAAAACATTTATAATACTAAAATATGATGCGGTACTTAATAAAGCGGTAAATAACACTACAAACTCACTGCTTGCTAATCCACGTGAAAACCTGACAAGCGAAAAAATCTGAATCGACTCCGAAGCACGCACAGTCGACGAGTCTAAGAACAGAGTAAAACCAATATTAAAATCAACCCCTAACTCTAGAGAGTACTAGACACCACATAGGACTAGCACAATACCAAGCCAATCACAAACATAGCCAGAGCAAAGTGAATAATTAATTACATAATGACCCAAGTCAAAAGCGAGCCACATCGAGTAACACAATACTCAAATAAATAAATAAGCCAAGTCTATTGGGTTTTCTCTTTAAAATCCATTCCGAAAAATATTACTTTAAATAATAAATAAATAATAACTTAAATTCATTTCCTCAAATATTGGGTTAGCCGAGTTACCAATAACTACCAAGCTACCTCACATGTCGGGTGATACAAGTCTAACCCGACCCAAAATATTTTATCAAAATATAAAACAGAGTTTATAATTCTCAAAATCACTTTGATAAAATAAGTATGATCATATCCAATTATAAACCATAGTTTATAATTATAAAATCAACTTTAATAAAATAATATATCAATAATTAAAACGGAACCCAATAGATTTAACTTCAAGTAACCCAAGTTACAGTCAAAAGTTAATCAAATAAGTTTTAAAAACGTTCAAGGGCTAAATTATAAATTAGCCAATTTGGCACGCCAAATTAATATTAAAAATAATTAATAATTACCCAAGTAACTATATAATTATAGGTTATAAAATAATTATCGTTTTCAAATAATAATAATCGAAATAATTTAAATCAGAATCAAAACTAACATTATTTTTATATTAAAAATAATGTTATCATTTAATAATTTAGAAATTTAAAAGTCTAAATAAAATTCGAAGGTTTGGTCTCAAAACCGGTATTTAATAAATCAATAACTTATATTACACATGATTTTTATTATTAATAAACTAATAAAACACACTGCCAATAACAATTTAAGAATCCAATTGGCATACATCATTTTGAAATGACATCCAGGTCAACAACAAACACATTTTGCATAGCATGTAATCTTGAGTGGCCAAAATCATAAAAATATGAACATCACGTGGATAATATTCCTACTGTCAAAAACAAAAGCCAAAGAATGGGACCAAATTGAATAGTAATCAATTCAATACCTTTGTCACTATTAAGCACAGCAAGCTCATTTAATCAAGACAAATAATCTTAGCAATCAAAGCATAAAACAACAGAAACTGTAACAGAAGAATTCCATCAACTCGAATTAAAATCGAAAGAACAAAACTCAAAATAATGAACCAAGTAATGATCTCACATCAGAATAAACTCTCAAACCCAACAAGGATAACATCAGAAAGTAGAGACCCAAGGCAAAAATACTTGACGAAGAACGGCAATTCAAGTATCATTAAAACAATAAAACGGAAGCGACTATAACGGAGAGATTAACGTACCAAATTATGATTTCAAAGTCTAAGATTGTTAGGACAAAAACTTCAGCAGCGACAAATCAGACCTTGATTCGATGCAAGAAACAACGAGATATACCTTAAGAACGGCACGTGACGATAATGAAGAATAACATTGTAAGAGATGAGAACTTACTGAGATATGCAGCAAAAGAGAATATTAAGATGCATGATTTTCATGACGGCTAGGGTTGTTGTAAGTGTAAGAATAATTTAGGGTTTAGAATGTTTAGTCTAAATAAAGAAAATAAAAGAGTAATGCACGCAGCAAGAAAATGAATTTTGGGTTAGCTGAAATCATACTTTTACCTTCAAAAGAAAAGAAAATAGGGACGATGACAAAAATACCTAAAATTTTAAAAATATTTACAAAAGTACCTGTAAACTTTTTTTATTTACAAAAATACGACTGATTTAAAATTAATTACAAAAGTATCAAAAAATGAAAATTAATTACAAAAGTACGATTTGTATAATGTCGGTATAATTATGGTATAATTTTGGAATATTAAAACTATAAATCAGATAATTTAAAAATAATATTTGGTTTATTATTGGTATAATTTCAGTATATTTTTGGTATATTGATTATACATTTTTATATATATTTTCTAGTTGATAACATGTATTTTTTTTAGGGACGATGACAAAAGTACCTAAAATTTTAAAAATATTTACAAAAGTACCTGTAAACTTTTTTTATTTACAAAAATACGACTGATTTAAAATTAATTACAAAAGTATCAAAAAATGAAAATTAATTACAAAAGTACGATTTGTATAATGTCGGTATAATTATGGTATAATTTTGGAATATTAAAACTATAAATCAGATAATTTAAAAATAATATTTGGTTTATTATTGGTATAATTTCAGTATATTTTTGGTATATTGATTATAAATTTTTATATATATTTTCTAGTTGATAACATGTATTTTTTTTATGTGTATTTTTCACTATAGTTGGTAATGAACAAAAAAATTTGTATACTCTTGGTATACTGATGGTATAATTTTAGTATATTATTAATTTAATTTTCAGTATACGATTTGATGTAATTTTGGTAAATTTTTATTTAATATTAATAAAATCTCAGTATGTATAATGTTGGTATAATTTTGGTACAATGTTGATATAATGTTAGTTTATTAGTATACTAACATTATACCCACAGTATACACCGTATGTTTGATATTATTTTTTATTTTTTTGTACTTTTGTAAATATTATTAATATTTTTATAAATGAAAAAAGTCAACATATACTTTTGTAATTATTTTCATTTTTTTTGGTAAATGGTGTAATTTCCTCTTTTTTTTATGTGTATTTTTCACTATAGTTGGTAATGAACTAGAGAATTTGTATACTCTTGGTATACTGATGGTATAATTTTAGTATATTATTAATTTAATTTTTAGTATACGATTTGATGTAATTTTGATAGATTTTTATTTAATATTAATAAAATCTCAGTATGTATGATGTTGGTATAATTTTGGTACAATGTTGATATAATGTTAGTTTATTAGTATACTAACATTATACCCACAGTATACACCGTATGTTTGATATTATTTTTTATTTTTTTGTACTTTTGTAAATATTATTAATATTTTTGTAAATGAAAAAAGTCAACATATACTTTTGTAATTATTTTCATTTTTTTTGGTAAATGGTGTAATTTCCTCAAGAAAATAATCATGGGCTACACCAAGCCCGAGCTGAATCCAAGGGCCCAAATCTAATTAAAAAAAATAGAGGAAATTACACCATTTACCAAAAAAAATGAAAATAATTACAAAAGTATATGTTGACTTTTTTCATTTACAAAAATATTAATAATATTTACAAAAGTACAAAAAAATAAAAAATAATATCAAACATACGGTGTATACTGTGGGTATAATGTTAGTATACTAATAAACTAACATTATATCAACATTGTACCAAAATTATACCAAAATTATACATACTGAGATTTTATTAATATTAAATAAAAATTTACCAAAATTACATCAAATCGTATACTGAAAATTAAATTAATAATATACCAAAATTATACCATCAGTATACCAAGAGTATATAAATTTTTTTGTTCATTACCAACTATAGTAAAAAATACACATAAAAAAAAATACATGTTATCAACTAGAAAATATATATAAAAATTTATAATCAATATACCAAAAATATACTGAAATTATACCAATAATAAACCAAATATTATTTTTAAATTATCTGATTTATAGTTTTAATATTCCAAAATTATACCATAATTATACCGACATTATACAAATCGTACTTTTGTAATTAATTTTTATTTTTTGATACTTTTGTAATTAATTTTAAATCAGTCGTATTTTTGTAAATAAAAAAAGTTTACAGGTACTTTTGTAAATATTTTTAAAATTTTACCTTTAATCAACCTAAACCAAATACAACCCAAGAAGTTTAATCAAGCCACAATTCAAACTTCGAATTCGCAAACGACTCCAAATTACTACTGAAATTCATCGAAAAAAATAATGAAATACGGGGTATTACAAATCTGCAGCATGTGCATGTTCTTTCATTAAGATTTACTATAACGGTTTTATCACCATCTTCCACATTGTGCAAACCTCTAACAGATGTTGAAGCCTGTTGTGAAAAACATATTTGACAATTAACTGACCATTAGACAACTGTTAGATAACAGTTAGATAATATAGTATAGTTGAAATTATAATTTACTGTAATTGAAAATTTACCTTCATTCTTAAAGATGATGCATAGTGATTTCTGAGTTCATGTTCTGCTTTGTTTATCAGCTTAGTAAATATACAAATTGCAATATTTGTGTTAGCGTAACTCCATTCTTGCATCAAACGCCTTAAACTTTCAAGGAGCGTTATTATTGGTAATTCCCTAGCTGCCTTGATTGCTGCATTCAAATACTCAGCGATATTCGATGTCATTGTCGAGTACCTAATATTTGTAAATCATGATGAAACTTGTTGTAATATATATAACAAACTCACAGTAAATATTAAGCAAACTGTTAGTTAACTAGTTAAAGAATAGTCATATCAAACTTATAAAGAATTATCAGTTAACTAATATCAGTTTTTTAATAATACCTATTAGCTTTGCAGTGTGCTCTTGCCCACTTCTCGAACCCAATATTTGTTAGGTACGGTCGAATTCCGGCATTAATGGCATCAAGTTCTTTCATGTAGTAGTCAAATCCCTTAGTTGTGTATGATCTTGTAGCTCCATAGAAACAGTCTCTCAATGTATCTGGATCGTGTTTGAACTTTGATTTGATGTTACTTAGCAAATGGTACATACATATTGCATGACTTGCTTCAGGAAAAATATTTTTAACCCCATTCAATATACTCAAATGCCTATCTGAAACAATACACAGCTCATTTCTTCCACAAAATGCTTCTTTCAGTTTTACAAAAAAATATTCCCAGGAATCATCGTTTTCAGAATCAACAATCGCAAAAGCAAGGGGAAAAATCTTACCATTCCCGTCTTGTGTACTTGCTGTTATTAATATTCCACCGTAGTTCGACTTCAAAAATGTCCCATCTACTACAACTATTGGTCTACAGTACTTCCAACCTTTAATAGAAGCATCTAGAGCCATAAACATATATTCAAATTTGGTTTCATCAGTTGTATGAAGATCTACAACAACCCCTGGATTAGTTTGTAGAAGCATGTGCAAATATCCAGGCAAAATGGAATACGAGTCGCGCGGAGTACCTTTAATTTGGTTTAGTGCCTTTACTTTTGACCTCCATGCCCTATTGTAACTCAAAACAATCCCAAAATCTATCTGAATATCTGCAATAATATCAGCTGGAGTATAGATTGTTTTTATATCCAAGAACTTCATTTTTATATGTTCCCCTATTATTGAAGTTGTTGCTTGCCGTTTGTCATCCATTCTTATATTTGGTGGGCATGTGTGGATGTTTATCATTCTTCTAATCACAAACATATTTGTCTTTCCATCTCTTGAAGCTCTCACTGTCCACCTGCAATTTTCATCAATGCAATTGACTATATATTCTCTCTTGCAAGACTTACTGACTTTATACTAAAATTGGTTAGCAATTGTGTAGAAATAGAAACTTGTCTTCATGATTTCTTTGTCTTTGAAGATCTGTCCAACATAGATTTCTGTTATTTTTGGATCAGTGACGATGTTGATTTCTTGTGGTTTACTTTCAGCTTCCTCATCTTCTTTTCTTGTTTGGTTGTATAAGATTTCTGCATATTTTATAATATTGAATGTTGTGTCACTGCTAGATGTTGTATCCACAAATTGTTCTTTAATTATTCCAATAGAAGCTTCACTGTTGATATTTAGTATTTGTGGCTGATCTTCAAATTTTCTTGTTGTAACACATAATGGAAAACTAGTTACTCGCGATTCATCTTTTTTCATTTCAATGTAGAATCGCAGGATGACATTATCTTCAATTTCTGAAGTTTGGTATTTGCTTTCTAACTGATATCTGATTTCCATTTTGGTTTCCCAACTATTTACCTCTAATATACCAGCTATCAATTCCTTAATTTTTTCAAAGGTTGTGTCTTCCAGTATCATTATTCCTTTCATCTTGTAGTTGGAGTAATTAAAATGCTCATTCCATACTCCATTGTAGTGCACAAGAGCCTTCAGTGTTGCTTTTGTTGCATTTTAATGATTAAACATTAGTAACACTTATTAAACCATCAGTAAACTATAAACAAAATATGTACTTCAAACCTAATTTCAAATCATTCAAACTATTTTCTGTAAACATGAGCATACCTAGAATATTGTCAACCATTTAGTAAACCATCAGTAAATGCTTACTAACTATTAATAAACCATAAACACATAAATAATCATTAAAACTTCTATAATTGTCTCAGTAAACTCAAAATATACTAATTATCACAAAATTTAATTAATTATCAACTATAAAACCTAAAGAAATTGAATAATCTTTCAAGTTATCAGTAAAGGCTTATTAACCATTTAGTAAACCATCTACAGATCAATAATCATTAAAACTTTTATAACTGCTTCAGTACACTCAAAATACACTAATTATCACAAAATTTCATTAATTATCAACTATAAAACCTAAAGCAATTGAATAATCTTTCAAGCTATCAATAAAGGCATATTAACCATTTAGTAAACCAACACATTAGTAATTATTAGAACTTCTATAACAGCTTTAGTAAATTCAAAATACAATAATTATCAATAATTTTAAGTAATTATCAACAAAAAACAGCAGCAAAACTATCAATGTATGCAATTTTGAATGATTATCAATGTATCCAGTTACCTAACTACGGGATTGATCTGATACAACAGTTACCTAACTAAGCGATTTGATCAATTTAAATTTAAAAATCAAACAATTGAATACGAGTCGCGATTGATCAGTTTCTAACCTGAATCGCTTATTGAAGTCATATTATCTGCGATTCCTCGAGCATTCTTCAAATTTGACTGATTAATGTCTTCTGTATTTGATCGAAACATCTTCGATGTAATGTACTGCGATTATTTTGCTCGAATCCTCTCTGAATTACTGATTTTGAGCTTTAGAGAATCTTGCGAGATGGAGATTGAGAGAATTTGAGATTGAGAGAAAATTGCGAGAACGAATTTTGGAATAGAATCAGGTGCATTTAAGAGAATCGTAATTTGGCAATTTAGGAAGTTTATTTATTAAAAGAAACGTAAGGTTAACGGTATTATGGTTATAATTATTTTCTTTTAGTAGTTGTGAGAATATTTATGTGTTTGGGGGTATTTGTCTAAAAAACTCTAAATAGTTGACCTTAATAAGGTTATTAATTAGGTTTGATTTGATTTTATATTTCAATTTTTTACCGGACATTCGATTATTTTTTTGATTTTTAAATTACGTATTGTTAATATTATTTTAATCTAATAATAATAATAATATTAGTATCGATTATAATTTAAATTGTTTTTTTTATATTTATTATTATTATATTTTGAAAACGATAATTTATATTATAATCTCTTAAATGAATAATTACTTGGGTAATTGTTAACTTTGAGAATATTGGCTTAAGCGTGCCAATTTGACTAAATTGCGATTTAGCCTTTAAATTATTTTCTTAACTATTTTAGTTAAAAAAATTTGGTCGGCAACTATTGGTTACTTGTGTTTTAAGCTATTGAGTTCCGTTTTAATATTTAATTATTATTTTATCAATAAGTATTATTTTGGAATTATAAACTATGGTTTATATTTTTGATAAAATATTTGGGTCGGGTTATACTTGGGTCGCTCGACATGTGAGGTAGCTTGGTAGTTATCGGTAACTCGGCTAACCCACTATTTGAAAATTAATTATTATTTAAATATTTTTAAATAATATTTATTAAATGGATTTTAAAGTAAGAACTCAATAAACTTGTATTAATTGGGCGTTATTACCTATTGGGCATTCTGGTGTTACTCTGGATTTTTTTATTCCAACATGTTGTTTGTGCTAGTCCTTTGTGGTGTCTAGTACTCTCTAGAGTTAGGGTCTGTTTTAATAAATATATATATTGTCTAGACTCGTCGACTGTTCGTACTTCGAAGACGAACCAGGAGTAGTTGCTTGTCAGGTTATCACGTGGATTAGCAAGCAGTGAGTTTGTACTTACTATTTACCGCTTTATTAAGTAAATTTTTATTTTTCTATATATATATATATATATATATATATTGTATACGATATTTCAAACTGTTTTATCATTATGGCTTCTAGTTGGAACATGCTACCTAATGGGCATCATTAGAACTGCGTGCGCACCGATAATGATCTGGGTAAGGTATATGTGGAAAAGTGGTGATTCGGTGGAACATGTTACCTAATGGGCATAATTATTTTAAAACATTCTGCCTACACTATGTAATATCCCGGATTTTTTTCCAACATTGTAGTTGTTGCTTGTATCACGGACGTGATACAAGTAGATCGCGGGAGCAATATAGTTCAATGTCTATAGAATAATTATAATTATAATAAAATAAAATAAAAAGGGTTAGTGAAATCTCCATAAAACAAATAACTATAATTAAATAAAGTAAAAGACGTTAGTGTAACATCCATCAAAATAATAATAATAATAATAATTATTATAATTATAATAAAATAAAATTAAAGGGTATAACTAGAATTTATCTTTAAAACAAAATCCTAATCTAGATCAGTGTATATAAAGGACTGTTTAACTTTTTTTTTATTATTATGGAGATACAAACAACAACACCGATAGGAAAACAAAAACATAAAATTTCAGCCGTGTTATTCAAAAGTGATTCTTCATCAAAAGGTATTATTTTTCCTACTCATTATATTGAGATATATATTGCTTTGGGTATTTTCAGAATTTTAATTTTGATAATTACACAATTGATTCTATGCGTAATTGCTTTTCTTTTGAAATTCTACATGACACAGTTTTCAATAATTCTATTGTTTATATTATATATATAGTTTGGATTATAGTCTACCAATTTAGTTAGCCTTTCTTTTCCTTTCATTTGGTCAAATATATAACCTGTACACATTTGCAAAAAAAGACAAATATTTTGGTCTTCTTTTCTTTATTTAAGATACAATTTATTTTCATTCTTTTAAAAGTAGTAATACTCAAAGAAAAGGTAATCCTTTTCAAATCATAGGATTAGTATTGTATTTGTATTTTAAATTTTATTTGATTCATTTAATGCGATTTATTTGATTCATTTATTATGATCTATTTGATTATTTAACATGTATCCGAGTGGTCAGATTTTCATATACGTTTTTGCGTAGAAATGGTAATTTAAGAATTTTTAAACATTATAATCACTTGAATGTTTTAAAATGCTTTATTTAATGATTGATATTTTAAAATTTTTAGATCAGAGGTAACATGATTTGGTTCAGTGGTTATTTGTTATGATTTTTTTGACTAAGGGGTTAACTTGATCACTAATTTGTTTTGATTTAATCAAATGAGTTCCTTAGGTTAATTGTTAACTATTTCATATTTGATTTTAATTTGCAGATTAAGTTTGACTTATTAATTAGCAATTTAAATAATATTATTATTTATAATTTAAAATTATTTTTGGCATTAATATTTTAAATTTTAAATTTAATATTAATCTTACTAGCGTTTATATATGATTTTATAAATTGACTATATTAAATGGGAATTGAGGATTCCATTTTAAATTGAATGTTTGTTAAATTATTGGTATTATTTTTAAGACCTAAAAATATATATTTGAGTTATTAAAATTAAATTAATAATTATGTGATTAAATTTATATTTTTAACTTTCGGTTTTCGTTTCGAGTTATAAATTGACAAATTGAAATTGATGATTATTTTTATAATCTAAATTAATATAATTACTCGGGTAATTATATTTTATTTCAAATATCTTTTTGGTACGTCATTTTGGCTAAATTTCAATTTAGTCCTTAAACGTTTTAAAACTTATTTGATTAAGTTTTTGGTTGTAACTTGGGTTACTTGAAGTTAAAGCTATTGGGTTCCGTTTTAAATATTGATTTATTGTTTTTATCAAAGTTGTTTCTACAATTATAAGCTATGGTTTATAATCGGATATAATTATATTTTTTTTATCAAAGTGATTTTGGGAATTATAAACTCTGGTTTATATTTGATAAAATATTTTGGGTCCGGTTAGACTTGGGTCACCCGACATGTGAGGTAGCTTGATAGTTATTGATAACTCGGCTAACCCACTATTTGAGGAATTGATTTAAGTTATTTGTAATACCCCGTAATTTTAAGTAATTAGAATATGCCACGAGGTCAAATTGGAGTAATCAAAATATTAAAAATAATATTTTGAGGTTTCGAATATTAAGAAAAATATTCGGAAAAATTAAGTTTAATTGTCAAATGGTAATAATAAGGTTTGACTATTTAAGGTTTTTAAATTAAATCACGGGAAGTGATTTAATAAATTCAGAATATGTAAATTAAATTTAAACGTAAATTTAATTTATATGTATCCGTAAAATAATATCGTAATATTATGAGTTTAAAATTTAAATCGGAAATTTAAATTTTAATAAACGAGTGTGAACGGGAGTAATAAATTTGAAAATACTTTTTAGCGTCGTATAAATTGATATATTGATAATTAAAATATCAATGTACCACTCTAAATGGAGAGTTTAAGATTTCGGACAAAATTCCGAAATTAAAATGTCGAAACTCGAAAAGATCGACGAGTTATGGACGAATATACGTTAAGATATATATAAATTTATATATATATATATATATATATATGTAATAAAAGAAAAAGAAAAAGAAAATAAAAAAGGTGAGGTGGTTGGGTGAAGGGATAGAAATGAAAAATGTTCATTTTAACCCCTGAACTTTTACTTTAATTAGTTTTCAATTATTAATTAATTAAATATTATTCGTTAGTCCAAATTAAAATAAAATAATTTATAGGTTCCGAGCGAATATTTTGGTGTCATTATTCGCGAAATAATTCGAAGAAGTTACGGTCCAATTTTTATTAAATTTGGACGTAATAATTTTATTTAAGTGGGACTGATTTGGACCTAATAAATCTTTGGAGATTTATTAAAAATAAAATATAAGTCGGATGCGAATAAAAATTATATTTTTATTCGTTTTATATTTTATTGCATTTTTGGGTAAAGTTTCGTAAAATTTGGAATTAGTCTCCGTTTGGATTACGGACGACTAATTAAAATCAGAGTTAAAATGCATGATTGAGCTACTACCAAATGGTACTTTAGCCATATGAATTGCCTATAAATAAAGGAGAGGGGGGACGCATAATTCATTCTGCTCCTCAGAATGACGTGCCTGCTTAGGCAAAGGAGATGGGCAGTGGCGCGAGGAATTAGGTCTCGCCGATTTTGCGATTTCGACTCCGATTCTTCAACGAATCCAGTAGTAATCGAGGTATTAATCTCGTATACGATATTTATTTCGATATATATTAATTATATATTTGATGTTAAACGGTAAACGTATTGAATCGATCGCGTACGTATCAGTTCGACGTTTTAATAATAGAATTGAATTGGATTGTGTAGTAGAGTGTTGAATTAATATTTTTGAATGTTCCGGAGCATCGGAAACACGTCGGATTTGGCCCGGGGAGTATTCCCGTGGCTGTGCATACGCACAGCCAAAGCGCTGTGCGGGCGCACAGGCTAGCTGTGCGGCCGCACAGCCCAGGGAAAGGCTGTGCGAGCGCACAGCCAGGGCTGTGCGGACGCACAGCTCTGCTGTGCGAACGCACAGGCCCCTCTGTGCGGACGCACAGTGAGTCGGAGGTCCGGTATTTGGACGTTTTCGTCCTATTTCGAGTTGTATACTGGATTGTTGATTCAAGGGACTTCTGAAACGTTAACTGATACGTTTAAAAGGTTAAAAAGAACCTAGACGTTTGAGGATAGTTGGTTTATTTAAACAATGTGATGTTTTAATAAAGTCCTACGTTAATCAAAGTGATTAATGTTAAAAGGACTATAAGTCCATACCAAGAGTGGTATTATATATTGAACGAGAAGTTCAATATTGAGATTAGTTTATATGCGATATTTATAGTGTCAGAGTTTGTTTATTGAGTCTATCGTTTATACGATAGGACTAGAGTTAGAAATTCAATGTCTGATGTGTTTTGACATTTGAATTTTAATTAGATCCGACAAGTGGTCGATCTAGTGAGCCAAACACCAACTTGTTGACTGACAAGCTTGCTTGGAGCTTACGTTTTTAAAAATGGGGACGACAATACTGTGAGTTTTACTTTGTGGTTTTTACTTTTGAATATTTATATTTAAACTGTTTTAAATAACGAATCGCACTAGTATAACTTAACCATGGAAGATCCATTGGAACAAGCTTCCTGTTGGTTGTCAATAGGACTGTGTGATCACCAGTAGTGTTTCTCGATACGAACCTGTGTCTGACATAGAGGTCAGTTAATGTCATTGGGCGTTGGAAGTGCTAGCGACCCTGACTTAACAGTCTGATACGGCAGTAACGGTTATGGTCACAGGCAGTACTGTGATGGCAGTTTCACGGTTACGGTCCAGACACCCGGCTTAGACGGCAGTGATTCAGTTCACGGTCTAAGGCCTATATTGTGTAGGTTGAGACCCATACAATAGTCTGTCTTGTAGGGTTTCATCTGGATCGACTAATTGGTAATATTTTTGATATGTATAAATGTTTTACATATATGCGATTTAAATATTCAATTGTAAATATGTGAACTCACTCAGATATATTTATATTTCTGACCCTCCCCAATGTTTACCTTTCAGGTAATCAAGTACGAGGTCTGACTTCCACAATAATTTCGGAAGTCAATGTCAGCCATATCTCTAGAGCTGCAAGTAGTCGGGTACTGGGAAGTTTGTCTTTCTGTTTACAGTAGTTCAACTTATTTTAATAAACTCTGATTGAACTACTGTATATAATATATGTTTGAAAAGCTGCGTGTTTTCTAAGATGCTATGACCAGTTGTTTGAGAGATACACTGGTTTCATGTGTTTAGCATTTTAGGATTGTATTGGAAACAGAGCGAGTGCGTCAACTGAGATTGATGTTTGCGCTCAGGTTTCTTGAAATACAATCGGGGTTTTAAGAACCCGTTTTTCAGAAATGTGTTTTCGTTAAACGAGAGAAATGTTTTAACGATGTTTTCTGAAAACTGATCATACGTGATGTATGGTCTTGATTTGCGAAAAGTTTATAAAGGTTTTTAGGCTTGCTATGGGTTTCGGAGCAACCACTCCCATTCCCTAGCGCCGGTCGTGATCCATGAATTTGGGTCGTGACAAACTTGGTATCAGAGCAATAGTTCTCGGACTCGAGAATTTAAAAACATTGCTGATACATGGAAATAAAGTATGGGGTAGATGTCATAGGTACTCATAGGAACTACTGCAGCACATAGGATTCGAATCATGTCTCCTACATATATTCTTATGTTTCATAGGTTCTCAGCCTTCCCTTTTGGGATATAAGACTGCGATAGACGCGCGTGTGTGGTCTAGATAATTCGATAACGATGCTTGAATATCAAGCATGTAAATAACGTGAAGACACTATCGAAGTCATTCGATAGTAGTACAAGGAGACGATTGACAGAGGAAGTATAATTCAGAGAAGGGGAGTAGTTGTGAGGAAATCTTACTGATTACAGAGTTTAGGGTCAGGAGGAAACTTACAAAACCAAATGACATAACCTATTATGGTTATTCATTTAAATGATTTTAAAAGCATAATTGTGCCTAGACATGAGACGTCATCACCCTATGCACAACTATGCAAAATTTTTTTAAAAGTGATTTTTAAAACAAATTGTTTTGAAAAGGCGCCAAAGATGATTGAAATATTTCAAACAGATTTGTTTTTCTTGTAAGTATACCTAGACCAGAACTCTGTAACAAAATTAAATACTCGAGATCAAGTAGTAAGCGATTCTCGAGGGGGAAAGAGAAGCATATAAGAATGGAAGTTGGAGAATAAAGTGATGGTAAGAAAGCACGAAGCTAGTTATAGTTAAATGAATTACAACTTGTATCGGATAGATATATATATATATATATATATATATATATATATATATATATATATATATATATATATATATCCGAGTTACGACAAGTTAAGGATAAGAATATCCTCAAACAAGGTGTTTAGGGAATTGTACCCTGAGACACTAGGAGTAAGAAAGGAGAGATAGAACCTACTGATCGAGCAGTGATTAAGACGTAAGAGATACATGATTTTTCACTAGCGATTAGTATAACTTGAGTTTAGGAAGACTCAAGGTAAGTGAAAGACGCACGATTCAGAGTGTAGTTGATTGAGATAGTGTATTGATAAAGTAAGTTTCAGATGATGTCTGAAAATCAACAGGGTGTAGTAAAACCCTGATAACTTTTAATTGAACCGTTGGATCGGTTTAATTTTGGAATATGGTATTCCTAAGACGGTTATCTAGAGATTAACCGCTGCGATCGTCGAACGGAGAGTTAGAAGATGGCTGTATTTGAGAGTAACGATGGGAAACTTGCGTGAATTTTGGCAGTGAGCCAAAAGTGCAAGTGATAAAAGTATAAAGTATAGAGTTTAATTAACTTGAGATTATCAATGTAAGATCCATGTATATGTAAATGAATTTGAAAACTATTGTGAAACAGTAGTTTCAAAATGTGAAAATTCCGAGAACCGGGCCTTGTGACTATGAAGTCTTGGCTGGCTGGTGACGGAATATACATGTAGAGTACATGTATTTTGAATGTCGGGCCAGAAATGTGTAAAGTATGGCCGACCAAACGTGGAAAATATGAAACAGATGTTTTATTTTTAATATGAAATGTTTTGAAAATGGAGCGAGAAATTAATAGTCAGTTAATTAAATGTACAAGTGGCTATAGAGCATTGAGAATGACTCTTAGTTGTGAGTAAGAAAGCTATATATGTATAAAGTTAAGAGGTGATACATAGCGATAGTCAGATCAAGATGTAAGGTCTGAGAATGTTATGCATCAGAATGAATGAAAGATTCTGAGTAAACTATAGTTTAAGGTAAATGACATGCTAAGAGTAGAAATATTTGGATATCAAGATAAGAGTTCCGCGATGATGAAAGGAAAAAGACTGTAGAGCCGTGAAGGGACACGACAGATAGTAAAATATATGAGGAGATAAGAAAGTGATATAGAAAGTAATGTCGTATTGAAACGAGTTACGATGAAATAGGCGTACGAGTGAAAGGTAAATCGCTTATTACATTAAGAAAAAAAGTATATGAAAAAGAGGTACTGAGTCTAAGAGCTTATATTAAAGAATTATATGAGCTATAGACACAGAATAAGAAGAGATAACATAGATTGTATTGGTGTGTATCGATATTAAGAATAACATGGAAATGTTTTATCGATACGTGCAACAGTAAATTTGACTTTACCTAGCTATGATATATGTAAAGTCACTAATGTAAACTCAATTGAAATTGAGATAAGGTACACTGACAGTGAAGACGTCAGTAGTAGACACAACTATAAGTGTGCAAACGAGTATTGCACAAAGGGGGATAGAGAAGTATAATAGGAATATGTCTCACACGTTTCCAAAACGTGAATAAGAAAGAAGTTAAACTAAAGTCTACTTTGAAAGTACCATAAGTCAAATCCGATAAGTGGATTTGCAGAACGTAGTATGAGTAATACTAGTTCTGATGTATGAATATGGAATGAGTGAACATTTCAAATGTTCTTATGAAATATATAAGAACAAGTGGTCAAGTTACTCCTAGATTATTTCTGAGAGTGGTGTAATGGATAATGAGTTTGTGTGACTAATATAGGAAGGAGACGCACAATGTGTGCGACTAGTGTTATAATTCTGAGAGAACGTCATAATTAAGTTAGGTTCTCCAAATATGAGTGACATTTTGGGGACACAAGCAATAATATGTGATGTTTGAAAACATCAAAGAGGTTATGAGTGGAAGTAACCAGTATGGTTAATGAAATTAGTAATTTCTTAAGTTTTGCAAAGGACTGCGAACACTGCTTGCAAGATTTTTCAAAAATCTTTGCATCAGTAATGGAATTCAAACAAGAAAGTGCGAAAGTTGATCAGGCAAATCAACATGAGATAGGATGTGGAGATTTATAAAGAAATGACTGGCAATAGTGCAAGTGTTAGCACTATTCATAAGATACATAAGATGTAATAACCCTGAATGTGATATGATAATTGGACCATGCCACAAGTCCTAAATTATGAAATTTAGGCCAAGTATGTTTAGAAAGAGGACCCGGGTAGGTCGACATTGAAATTTTAATAAGAAAATTTCAATAATAATATTCCATAAGAGAAATGGAATAAGATTAAGAAGGTATATAAGAGAAAGTGGCTAAAAGTACACTTTAGTCCAAAAATGGAATTTGAGCGTTTTGCTAAAATTTCTGAAATACATTATCGGACAGTGGAATTATAAGGTGCGGGATTAATATTATTTACTTAGAAATAAATAATATGGAATTGATCGGACCTAAAAGATTTAGCGTTCAACAGACTAAATTGGACGAAAGAAAAGTTACGGATTGTGAAGTAAGGAGGTGGCAAACTTAAGGATCAAAGAGGGATTTTTGCCATAAAGATATAAACAAAGAAATTAAGCTTAAAGCAGCCAAGAACACATTTCTTTTGCTGAAATGAGAAGAAACCCGTATGTGATCTTCCCCAAATACATCAAACCTTCAAATTGTCATATCTCTCTCGTTTCTTAACAGAATTGAGCGATTCTCGCGGCCACGGAACGAGAAAAGGATTCTCTACTGGATTATGGCTTCAATTTAAGATAATGATGAGTGATTTTGGTTAGGATTTCAGCTGAATTATTTCGGTTTTAGTGATTAATTTGAGGTTTTGTGATGTTTGATGTTTATAGATGATATTGAGCTTGTGAGAAGGGTTCTCATGATAATTTGGAGGCTAATATCAATAGGCTTTGAGGAACCATCCAGGATAAGGAAAATCTGAAAACATTGAGTCTTTGATGGAAGTATTTAAAGTGATGTCTTAGAATATAGATTTGGTTATAGTCATGAGTATTAAGTGTTTAATAAATTGCCTAAGTCAATATGTGTTGTATAGTTGGAAATTTTGAATAGGCAATGGATGAAGGGTTCGGCCAAGGACCTAAGCCATTGATATATGAGTATTGATATGTTCTAGGCCTTAGAATGATGATGAATATGCTGAATTAAAATAGAATTGAGTTAAGTTTGAATGTATGGAAGTTAGATAAATATTGCAGAAATCTTCCCTGCAAAACAGCCTTGTTCAGAGGGTTATATCTCAGGCTATGTAGCTCCTAATTAAGTTCCGTTTGTTGGTACAGAAACTTAAGAGTGTCGTATAAATATGTCTAGGTTTAAGTTTCTGCAGATTCGGCCTCTAAATGGCCCAAACAGATCAGAACATTATGACGCGCGTAACAGTTCTGATTTTCTGGACAGCCCAAGCTAATAAGTTAAGGTCTAGTTTCCGATACCTTCGGGTGCTAGTATTAGTCCAAGACCCAAATGAAACTTGTAGAGGACATTCTGAGCTTTAAGAATGTTAGTTTTGTTTAGAGGTCGGATTATTTTACGATTAGAAAACAGAGTCGACTACGGGGTAAATAATGCGACAAGTTATGCAATTTGTTTATCTCGAGTCTAAGCATCTATTGAGTTAGAATCTCACTCGAGATATGTATGATTTGTCCTAGGTTCGACAAGGCAACCTAATAGCTGACAAGGAGATCAGGGAGCTTACGCTATAACTAACGAGGATTTTGGATAAGCAAGAAGTGAGTATATTTTACTTACTCGCATTATCGTATTAAAAATTATGTTATATACTATATGAATAGTACTTGAACGCATCACAAATGTGTATTGTTTGGATTGGATGGTTTTGGATTGAATTGTTTGGATTGTTTGTATATGGATTGGATTGGTTGTTTTGTATATGGGTTGCTTTATATTGTTTGACTTGGATTGTTTGTATTGGCTTGAGTTGATTGGATTGGTTTGTGTCGTTTGAATATGACTTAATTGTTTTTCGAATGGTTTATCTTGCATTATATTGTTTATATTGATTTATGCTTATATTTGAATAATTATTGAGAATTGATAATAGTCGTTGGTTGCCTAAAATGGCGATTTGGGCCAACGACGTGACAATGAGTTATTGGTTGCCTAAAAGACGATTCGGGCCAATAACGTAATGTTGGTTGCCTATATTGCGATTTGGGCCAACATTGTGATAATTTAGTTATTGGTTGCCTAAATGGCGATTCGGGCCAATAACAGTATCTTGGTTGCCTATATGACGATTTGGGCCAACATAGGAATTATGCGCATAATTGAATATCCTTCTGTAAGCTTGATGTTGATTGGAAATGTGTGAATATGTTTGGCTTGAATTGAGCATTGGACTACTACGTTTGTTATGGTGTTTGTTTATGTTGAATGTATCATCGCTTGAGCTATATTTTAGTTACTTGGAATGCTTATGAATGTGTATATTAAGTATGGCGGGGAAGTTTTGTGAAGTTGTGTGGTGTGAGCTCGGTTGAATTATCTCGGGCATTTTGTATTTGTGTCTGGTTGATTGATTCCTAAACTTTGTGTCTGGTGATTAGCCCAGAATTTGTGATGGATAGAAAAAGGAAATACTTTCGCTAAGACTAGGTAAATACCTAGAGCGATATAAGTCTAAGATTAAGACTTGTTTGAACTTCCTATTTGCCATTTGAATTGTTTGAAAGTATATGTATATGAAAAGTTTATATTTGCACAAAACGGTTTTAAAAAGGCGATGCTATTTTGATAATAGGGTGAGTAACGTATATCTCACTCAGCTCAAAGCTGACCCCCCCCCCACAGTGTTTGCTTTCAGGTACCTAGACTATGGACTTGGCTAGAAGTCCATTCTTTGATCGGAAGTAAATCTTGACGTGTGCAGTCCAGACTTCCGTAGTTGCTGCAGTAGTGTCTTCTCTGACCAGAGTTGTAGTCTAGTACAACATTTTGATACAACGTCGGTTCTCATTTGCTGTCTTTGTAGTTATATATATTTTGTACATGGAAGGTGAATAACCATGATGATATGATTTTGAACACTAGTATGTATCGGGCTAGTACGTATATGATACGGAAACAGTAAGCCCAAGTATTTTGTGTCAGTAAGTTACTAGTGTATAAAGATGTGTATACGTATATGCTTCCGCTATAATACCAATGTATGATTGATGTTTTGCGAAAAAGTTTTTTTTTTGTGAATTTTAGGCTTGCTACGGGTTTCGGAACTACCATTCCCATTCCCTAGCGCCGGTCTCGACTCGAGATTTCGGGTCGTGACAAAGTTGGTATCAGAGCAGTTAGTCCAGTTACTACTGCTAATATGGTTTGGGGCAGATTGATATCACTGCCAGTCTGTGATAAGTATTTGTTTGACCCTAGGTTTTGTTATAAGGTTACCTAGGAACTACTGCAACTATAAAAAAAAGTCGTACCTGAGTCTGAATATCATTGATTGATTGTTTTTACTAAGGTTGATCGATCGATTTGCGAGATGTTGTGTGCTTTTCGTGAAGTATATGGTTGAGGCGAGGATGCGTACTACATTTCGATAACATATACATGTGCTTAAGGATTGTGCCAGTAGTACTTGGCATAACCCTATACTCGTGTAAAGAGGTAGAAGTAATATTAGACGCGCTGAAAAACACGAACGTGGCATCGTAACTCGAGAAAGGGGCGAGTCTAGTTACGCACCATCAGGTATGACCTGATTTTGTGTTGTGTGCCATACATGCTTATATGATTAACATGTTTATATGCCATACGTGCATATATGATTGATATGTTTGCATTGATTGTTTGTTATGTGATTAATTGATAAGATGTGCATTGATGAGATGAAAGCTTAAAGTATTGGATTGAGAAACCCGCGCACATAGCTTTATCCTATACATAGATGCTAGTATAGGAATTGAACAAAGAACACATAAAAATACATAATGAACATATGGCGTGGAACGTAATCCCCTATATTACGTTTTGATTTACCACGAGGATGGTAAACGAGATAAAAAGGAAGAAGGCTATGAAAGATAGATTTGTAAGCCTAAGGGCTACAAGGTATCAAAATGTGATCGGGATGGTGAACAATAGAGATGAATGAGTATCGAAACGGGGAAACGAAAGATTTGGTTAACAATGATAAAAGAATAGCATTAGTTATAAAACACTTCGATAAGTGTTAAAGGACAACGATAAGTCCAATATCAAAACTATTATAAAACCCAATAAAGAATAATGAAAAGCCGTTAATGTCGCAAAGTGGGTAATCTGGAGGGACTTACTGTGATTTTTAAAAAGAGAAAATCCCATGATTTTAAACAGTGCAATTGTGCTCAGACCTCGCATATGATATGTCATGATCACGTTAAGCAACGCATATAAAAGATGATTTTCAAAAACATCATGCATCATATCTTCACAAGTAGTGAAAGAAACGTGATTTTTCGAGCAACTCTTTAGTGATGAGAGGTGTCATCACTCTGAGCTACATTGTCCTGATATTTCAAATGGTTTGAAAAAAAAAAGATTGAAAGACTGATCGATCAGCAATATCAAGAATGTTTGAAATGTATTTGTTTTGTAAGAAACCCAGATGTAAAGCCCTGCGACAATAAAATAAAAAGATTCTTGATAACTAAGAATGAACATATGTGATAAAATGTACCTCAATATAAGAATTGAGCCCTAATGATAATAAGATACTATCAAACTAATCGATGCGAGACACAAGAATTGTTAGTAAGATACCTACGATTGGTGCTTACCTAAGTATGAGATGGGGATATGAAATGGAAAGTATAAAGAGTAAAGAAAGGAAAGATAAAAGATCCGAAACGAGTACGGGCCATGGAAAGACCATGTGATGATAAGAAGTATTGAGTAATACGCGTAGAACGCTTAGTACTCTATAAAGAGTAAACGAGAAAGGCAGTAGATCGTGATAAGGTAGTCTAATGGAAAGACACCTAACATAAAAAGTAAGGAAGTAAGATATGACGAAATGGATTCGGAATAGCCACAGACCAAGAGAGCCAAGTGGAAGGATTTGATATAAATTTAAGATGGACCTCACCGTTAGAACAAACATCAGTAAGAGTCGAATATAAGGGTGCGCGCACGAGCGAGAATGCAATTTGTCGATTGATTCGAGAAGGGAGAAGTTAAACCTCCTATCGATAGTCGATATTAGAAATATCGAGATGAGAAGTATAAGATGATCAAGAAACATAGAAATAAGGAGAAGGGAAAAGAGTACATCGCACAATGGTAAAAAGGTTATTAATCTGATATGGACGATCAAAGTTAAAAGATCGAGAGATAAGGAGTACGACACGAAAGATGGACGTAACGTATAGTGCGTAATGCTTGATAAGCATTCAACTTCATGGAATTCAACGCTAGAAAGCCATGAAGGATGCGATGATATAAAGAGAAAGGTATTCCTATATACCATAAGATATCAACAAGGATATCTGATGAAGATCGTATACATCTAACTGTAAAGACAAAAGTTAGTAAATGGTTAATCAGAGTAGCGCAATAAAAGCGTGAAAGGAAAAGATGAACGTATACACGATCTAGTATGAGATGAGAAGAAAATAGAGATTCATCGAGAAGTAGTATAACCTAACGAATAAAAGTTAGGATTACGAGTTAAGACCTCGAGAGACAATCTGAGGGAAGTCGATGAGACTATTATGAAATAATAGTTCATCACAAATATTAAAATAAGTAAAGGACCTCGTTAAGCCAACTCCGATAAGCATAGTTGGCGAAGACTAAGAGGATAGTTTATGAGATGAAGGAGATGTCGAAAGTAGTTCGACTATAAATGAAAGTTGTATACAAGAAGATAAGGTATAAGGATTCTGAATTTATTTCAGGAAAAGAATGTGTGAATGCTTAGTCTATAGACTCAAACAACAGTCTATATAAGAAATTCTACAACTCTAAGGTTAACCCAGGGAAGCGACTTCTGGGCTAGTTCTCGACACTTCCGGGTATTGTTGACAACCCGAAGTTTGAATGGAAGTCGTAGACAACATTGTTAACTATAAGAATGTCAACCTTGTTTGCTAAACAAACGCTTTCGAATAAGCGGTTTGAATAACCAAAGAAAGCTAGAAAAATCCAACTTTGGACAAGTTAAGGTAATTTGAATTGGTAAGTCAAAGTTATATCCACAAGTAATAGATAAAGAATAAAGGAATATAGGCGATACGAAGTTAAAAGATAGGAGCCTAGTAAGGCAAGAAGTTAATAGACGATGGGAGTAAAATCCCAACGCGACAACAATTGTTATCCTATCATTATGGAGATCGTATGCGAAGTAACTACGTGTGAACTAAGAAGTTCACAACGAGATAGATCATAAGGAAGACTAAAGGCTTAAGAATAAGATACGAAAGGATGTAGCAACAAGACTAATCATCTTAATGAAGATATTAGTAATTGTCATAAGATAAGTCAAGTACTTTGATAACAAAGACAGTTATTCAAGTTATATATGGAGAAGTGTCATAAGGAGAAGGAACACCTAATAAAAGAGTGTATATAAAAAGTCAAATGAGTATGCGAAGGAAATACTCATATATGTTTATTTTAAGGAAGTGGCAAAGATTTGAATTCGAGGACGAATTCATTATAAGGTGGGGTGAATGTGATATGATAATTGGACCATGCCACAAGTCCTAAATTATGAAATTTAGGCCAAGTATGTTTGGAAAGAGGACTCGGGTAGGTCGACATTGAAATTTCAATAAGAAAATTTCAATAATAATATTCCATAAGAGAAATGGAATAAGATTAAGAAGGTATATAAGAGAAAGTGGCTAAAAGTACACTTTAGTCCAAAAATGGAATTTGAGCGTTTTGCTAAAATTTCTGAAATACATTATCGGAGAGTGGAATTATAAGGTACGGGATTAATATTATTTACTTAGAAATAAATAATATGGAATTGATCGGACCTAAAAGATTTAGCGTTCAACAGACTAAATTGGACGAAAGAAAAGTTACGGATTGTGAAGTAAGGAGGTGGCAAACTTAAGGATCAAAGAGAGATTTTTTCCATAAAGATAAAAACAAAGAAATTAAGCTTAAAGCAGCCAAGAACACATTTCTTTTGCTGAAATAAGAAGAAACCTGTATGTGTTCTTCCCCAAATACATCAAACCTTCAAATTGTCATATCTCTCTCGTTTCTTAACGGAATTGAGCGATTCTCGCGGCCACGGAACGAGAAAGGGATTCTCTACTGGATTATGGCTTCAATTTGAGGTAATGATGAGTGATTTTGGTTAGGGTTTCAGCTGAATTATTTCGGTTTTAGTGATTAATTTGAGGTTTTGTGATGTTTGATGTTTATAGATGATATTGAGCTTGTGAGAAGGGTTCTCATGATGATTTGGAGGCTAATATCAATAGGGTTTGAGGAACCATCAAGGGTAAGTAATATCTGAAATCATTGAGTCTTTGATGGAAGTATTTAAAGTGATGTCTTAGAATATGGATTTGGTTATAGTCATGAGTATTAAGTGTTTAATGAATTGCCTAAGTCAATATGTGTTGTATAGTTGGAAATTTTGAATAGGCAATGGATGAAGGGTTCGGCCAAGGACCTAAGCCATTGATATATGAGTATTGATATGTTCTAGGCCTTAGAATGATGATGAATATGCTGAATTAAAATAGAATTGAGTTAAGTTTGAATGTATGAAAGTTAGATAAATATTGCAGAAATCTGCCCTGCAAAACAGCCTTGTTCAGAGGGTTATATCTCAGGCTATGTAGCTCCTAATTAAGTTTCGTTTGTTGGTACAGAAACTTAAGAGTGTCGTATAAATATGTCTAGGTTTAAGTTTCTGCAGATTCAGCCTCTAAGTGGCCCAAACAGATTAGAACATTACGACGCGCGTAACAGTTCTGATTTTCTGGACAGCCCAAGCTAATAAGTTAAGGTCTAGTTTCCGATACCTTCGGGTGCTAGTATTAGTCCAAGACCCAAATGAAACTTGTAGAGGACATTCTGAACTTTAAGAATGTTAGTTTTGTTTAGAGGTCGGATTATTTTACGATTAGAAAACAGAGTCGACTACGGGGTAAATCATGCGACAAGTTATGCAATTTGTTTATCTCGAGTCTAAGCATCTATTGAGTTAGAATCTCACTCGAGATATGTATGATTTGTCCTAGGTTCGAAAAGGCAACCTAATAGCTGACAAGGAGCTCAGGGAGCTTACGCTATAACTAACGAGGATTTTGGATAAGCAAGAAGTGAGTATATTTTACTTACTCGCATTCTCGTATTAAAAATTATGTTATATACTATATGAATAGTACTTGAACGCATCGCAAATGTGTATTGTTTGGATTGTTGGATTGGATGGTTTTGGATTGAATTGTTTGGATTGTTTGTATATGGATTGGATTTGTTGTTTTGTATATGGGTTGATTTATATGTTTGACTTGGATTTTTTGTATTGGCTTGAGTTGATTGGATTGGTTTGTGTCGTTTGAATACGACTTAATTGTTTTTCGAATGGTTTATCTTGCATTATATTGTTTATATTGATTTATGCTTATATTTGAATAATTATTGAGAATTGATAATAGTCGTTGGTTGCCTAAAATGGCGATTCGGGCCAACGACTTGAGAATGAGTTATTGGTTGCCTAAAAGGCGATTCGGGCCAATAATGTAATGTTGGTTACCTATGGATTTGTTTCGCAACATTTTAAAGGTTTGGATTTGTTTCGTAACATTTTAAACGTTTTTCTTAATAGCTAAAAAGGTGAAACGTTCAGATTTGTTTCGTTACGTTTTACACGTTTGGATTAGTTTCATAATGTTTTAAATATTTGGCTTAAATCGCTAAAAAGGTGAAACGTTTGGATTAGTTTCATAACGTTTTAAACGTTTGGACTTGTTTCGTAACGTTTTAAACGTTTCGATTTCTTTCACGTTTCGATTTCTTTCTTAACGTTTTAAACGTTTAGCTTAAATAGCTAAAAAGGTGAAACGTTTGGATTTTTTCGTAATGTTTTAAACGTTTGGCTTAAATCGCTAAAAAGGGGAAACATTTTGATTTGTTTCGTAAAGTTTTAAACGTTTGGATTTGTTCTGTAACATTTCAAACATTTGATTAAATCGCTAAAAAGGTTAAACGTTAGGATTTGTTTCGTAACGTTTTAAACGTTTGGCTTAAATCGCTAAAAGGTAAATTGTTAGGATTTTTTTCGTAACGTTTTAAACGTTTGTAATTGTTTCTTAACGTTTTAAATGTTTGTCTTAAATAACTAAAAAGGTGAAATGTTAGGATTTGTATTGTAACGTTTTAAAGGTTTGGATTTGTTTCGTAACGTTTCAAACATTTGAATTTGCTTAGTAACCTTTTAAACGTTTGGATTAAATCGCTGAAAAGGTGAAACGTTAGGATTTGTTTCCTAACGTTTTTAACGTTAGGCTTAAATCGCTAAAAAGTGGAAACATTTAGATTTGTTTCGCAACGTTTTAAACCTTTGTATTTGTTCAGTGAAGTTTTTACCTTTCAGATTTGTTTCGTAATGTTTTAAACGTTTGGATTTGTTTCGTAACGGTTTGAACGTTTGGATTAAATCGCTAAATAGGTGAAACGTTAGGATTTTCTTCGTAACATTTTAAATGTTTCAATTAAATTGTTAAAAAGATGAAAAGTTAGGATTTGTTTCGTAACGTTTTAAACATTTGAATTTGTTTTGTAACGTTATAAAGGTTTGGCTTAAATAGCTAAAAATGTGAAATGTTAAGATTTGTTTCGTAATGTTTTTAACGTTTGGATTTGTTTTAGAACGTTTTAAACATTTTGGAATAAATCGCTAAAAAGGTGAAACGTTAGGAATTGTTTTGTAACGTTTTAAACATTTGGATTTTTTTCGTAACGTTTTTAATCGGATATTAAACTCTCTGGGTCACTAAACTTATGCCAGATTACAAAAAGGTCACTAAACGGACTTTTGTTACAAAAGTGTCACTGAAGTTAACAATTTATTACAACGAGAAGTCACTTTTATGAAACTCGCTGTTTTTGATGACATGTGTTGCCAGATTTGTCCACATCATACATGCCTCATATGCCACGTCAATAAATAAATTTCTAATTAAATATTAATTTAATAAAAAATTTAGGGATTATTTTGAACATATTTCCATCTTCTTCTTCTATTCCTAAAAAAAAATCAAACTCTTATCTAAACCTACTATAAACACTAATCAAAAGAAATCCATTAAATTTCACGTTACCAAAACTCTTTAATAGTTTAAACAACTCAATCTCCTTATTAAAAAAATCATTCTGAACTATACCCAACAACCATTGCACTACATGAAACTTCATTTCTTTCGGGCATTTTATAAAATACCTTATGTGCTTCACTAACAAATTCATTACTACAATAACCACTAACAAGACTAGTCCAACAAATCACATTTGCCTCCCTAATTTCATCATTTATCTGTCTAGCAAAATCCATCTTACCAAATCTAGAGGACAATAAAAACAGAACTAACAACATAAACATCAGAATTGAACCCAAATTCAACACAAACACAAACAACAGTTAACCAAACAACAATCATAACAGATCTCTGAGACGAACCCATCTGGGTTCATCTCAAAAGAGGAAGACGAGCTTCCTGAGACAAACCTAGATGGCTTTGCTTCAGAAGAGACGTGTTTCCGGCGGTTAAGAAGACGTTGTAGGGTGCGGCGAGCTAAGAATAAGGTGAGGGGTATGGCGACTTAAGATTTAAGAAAATGATAAAGGGTTTGCGGCTGTAATCGACCTTTTTAGGGCAAATGAGATGTGGATGATGAGGGCAGAAAGTGGTTAATTATGTTTAAAACTCTGAAAAAGATGAAGTTAGGTTCCCATATATTTATTTATGGATTAATATGATTTTTGAGCTTTTATTAATTAAAATTCGTCTGACGTGGCATATGAGGCATGTATGACATGGACAAATCCGGCGAGACATGTCATCAAAAATGGTGAATTTTATAAGAGTGACTTCCCGTTGTAATAAATCGTTAACTTCAGTGACATTTTTGTAACAAAAGTCTGTTTAGTGACCTTTCTGTAATCTGGTCTAAGTCTAGTGATCCAGGGAGTTTAATATCCGTTTTTAATCGTTTCGATTTGTTTCGTAATGTTTTACAAGTTTGGATTAAATTGCTAAAAAGATGAAACATTAGGATTTGTTTCATAACGTTTGAAACGTTTGGCTTAAATCGCTATAAAGGTGAACTATTAGGATTTGTTTCGTAACGTTTTAAACGTTTGACTTAAATAGCTAATAAAGGCGAAACATTAGGATTTGTTTTGTAATGTTTTAAATGTTTGAATTTGTTTCGTAACGTTTTAAACGTTTGGCTTAAATAGCTAAAGAGGTGAAAGGTTTTTATTTGTTTCGTAACGTTTTAAACATTTGGCTTAAATAGCTAAAAAGGTGAATCGTTTGGATTTGTTTCGTAACGTTTTAAACGTTTGACTTAAATTGCAAAAAAGGTAAAATGTTTTGATTTTCTTCGTAACGTTTTAAACGTTTGGATTTGTTTCGTAAGGTTTTAAACGTTTGACTTAAATCTCTAAAAATGTGAAATTTTTGGATTTGTTTCGAAACGATTTAAAGGTTTGGATTTGTTCAGTAAAGTTTTAAACGTTATGATTTGTTTCGTAACGTTTTAAACGCTTGGAATTGTTTCGTAACGTTTTAAACGTTTGGATTTGTTTCGTAACATTTTAAACGTTTGACTTAAATAGCTAAAAATGGGGAAACTTTAGGATATGTTTGGTAGTGTTTTAAACGTTTGGATTTGTTTCGTAACGTTTGGCTTAAATAGCTAAAAATGTGAAAAGTTTGGATTTGTTTCGTAACGTTTTAAACGTTTCGCTTAAATAGCTAAAAAGGGGAAACGTTTGGATTTGTTTCGTAACGTTTTAAATTGTCACCACCCAATTTCATAGATCGCGACCGGCGCTAGGGTATGGGTATGGTCATACAAAAATCCATTGCAAGCCTCGCGGAAAACAGTCAAACATATAAACCTGTAGAAAACAATGCTCGGGGGCAACCGAGACTGCAACCTAAGTCTAGTAGTTTATATCACAGTTCTAATATAACAACTTAAATATTAGAAATGCTCAGCTGAACCGAGTCTCAACAGCATGCCTTATATATAACGAGATAAATCCAAAGTATACATGCCAAGGTAATAATAAAACAATCAGACCAATCTGACAATCCAAAGTACGATAATAAAAATGATAAACTAGTTCTACTGTGGTCGAAGAGGTAAAACAGTTGACTATCTTTATTGACATAAAAACCTCCGAGGAAAATTAAGAAACAGAGATGACAAACGCTCTCAAATCATAAGCCTGGAAAAATTGGAAAATAACGGGGTCAGATATACCGAGATGAGTTCATAATGCTATTTATATTTATTAAGTTTTAAACCCTTAAAAACAAATCCTTTTATACTAATATACTTAAGATTATGGAAATACAATATTGAAATGATCCCAGCGTAAGTATGACGTATCATACTGAATCCAAAGTGGACGGGAACAAATCCTCGTCATATACCAGCGTAAGCAAGACATTAGTCTGCCGATCCTAGAGTACTTACCGGTGCACACAGTCTCGATACTAGCCTATCGAGTAGCTCGTTTCAATCCAGATCTATAATCGCTTAAAACAGTTCGAAAACAGTTTATATACTAAAATAATTGCGTTCGTTAATAAAGCGGTAAATAACACTGCAAACTCACTGCTTGCTTATCCAAATGAGTCTTGGCAAACAGCTAACCCTGCATAGACTCCGAAGCACGAGCAGTCGACGGATCTAAAACAATATATAAGTTAATATCCGAACAACCCCTAACTCTAAGATTACTAGACACTACATAGGACTAGCATATAAACACAACCAAAGATCAACATTTGAAACACAGTAATCCCAAAGGCAAAGTACATACATATCCAACCAATATATAACTAGGATATTAAGCTCCCTAGGTCACTCAAGTCTCAAGAAATCTCAAAAAGGTCACTAAAGTCAATTTTCTTACAAAATGGTCACTAAACTATACCTTTTATTACAAAAGGGTTCACCCATATAAAACGACTTAAAAACCTAACATTTTTGCTTACGTGGCAAGCTAAAATTACAAAAAGGAACATAGTTCAGTGACCTTTTTGTAATAAAAGGAATAACCCAATGATTTTTTTTTGTAGTTCACAAAAAGTTTAGTGTTCTTTTCGTAACAATAGAAATATTTTTGTAATAAAAGGTGTAGTTCAGTGACCACTTCGTAAGAAAATTGATTTTTGTGACCTTTTTGAAATTTCTTGAGAGTCGAGTGACCCAGGGAGTTTAATATCCATAATAACTAGTTAAGCTTAGGTGAGTTCTCGTTTTAAAATCAATCCAGAGTAATATAATTCAACAACACCTTTCGATATCCAAGAAATCCTAGAGTAGTGTGTTAGCCATATATCAACTATATGCTTAACACAGCATGTCGGGCGACACAAGTGTAACCCGACCAACCAGAGTAAAATCCAAAGTTAAATCCTTTAAAACCAAACCAAAGTAATTGAAACAAAGAACTCACTATAAGCTTAATCCTAAACAAGTCAAAACCGTAAACAACAACAATAAGCCAATAAATTATCAACACTTGACAGTTCCACCTGGAGTTCATACTTCTCAATTTAAAGTGTAAATAAACATGATACCAAAACACATTGAAACAATGAATTTAGATATGAATTATTCACTTAGATAGCCCTTAAAACCATTGTAAAACATTACTACCTTAAATGCCGAAAAAACAACTTGTTATCCAGATAACCCAAGGTAAATAAACATCCTTGCATTTACTAAAACAGTTTCCAGCCCAAAGTGATTTAATTAAACCACCCTAAGCATGCCATATAGCTAGGGAAAAACAACCTAATTCATCGAATAGATTACCACACAACTTAACTCCCAAAGTACTTGTTTTAGTTCTTTAAAACAATTCTTTGAAAACATATCCAGCCGCTTAAAATAATTCAAAAATAGTGAATTGGACTTGTTAAAACCACATTTATTATAGCAATTCATTATATCCAAATCCTCTAATATCCCCAAGGTATAATTGGCATCTAAACCACCTAAGATCAAGTTATATAAAACTTTCAGATTTAATACAAGCAGAAACAAAATTTAATTTAATAACAATATGCAAAATCACATAGCTCTTAGTCTAAACAAGGATTCCATGCCAAATAAAGTAAAACAATTACAATTATCCACATCAACATCAATAGTATAAAATCTTAAATTTCAATTACACCAAAACAGAATATATATTATACCATGACATCCTAGAACGTAGACAAACATAAAACCCAACAATCTCAATATAGAAAATAAGAATTAGAGCCACTAACCTCTTGGAAAGGATATAAAACGAACCAAATTAGAAAACCTAGTAATTAAAATGGATTTGAATCAGCATACAACAATTAGAACGGTAGCTAGTGAATCTACAAACCCTAAGAATGATT
This sequence comes from Mercurialis annua, assembly GCF_937616625.2. Lineage (NCBI taxonomy): Eukaryota > Viridiplantae > Streptophyta > Magnoliopsida > Malpighiales > Euphorbiaceae > Mercurialis > Mercurialis annua. The sequence continues at coordinate 37,056,155 of NC_065571.1, forward strand.
AATCAAAGATTAAACTATCAAGAAAGAGGTTAAAGTACTTATAATTGATAAAACAAATAGCTAAGGAAGGATGGGGAAAGAATGAGAGTGAAACCTCTGCCGTTTTAGGGTTTTTACAAAGTAAAAAAACTGATTAGGGTCGAGTTTAGGAGAGTTTAATAGAAAAACGCGATCTGTACAGTTCACGAATCGCGCCCGCTACCAACATATCGCACCCACGATACATGTCGCTCTCGCGACCCTCAAGGCGTAGCGCCCACGAAATGCTACTACCTCCGATGAAAAATTCAATTTTTGAAAACGAGCTCGGAACGGCTCCGAACACCGAGGCCACACCCAAGACACTTCAAAACATAATTAAAAAGGTTTCGAACCATCGTATCACAATTCTAAGTGGTCGAACCACTCAAACGGATCACAAAGTATCAGAAAGCTTAATGAAACTAATACGGAAAAATACGGGGTGTTACATTCTCTCCAACTTAAAAATAAAATCGTCCATGATTTTAACACATATCAACTAAGCACAAAACACAAATAAGCGCCCCAAAGTAAAACACGTAGCACATACCCAAAGTATTAAAAAGCATAAAGCAACAACAATCCCAACCTACCTCAAGGAAAAAGAGAAAAGGATAACGGTTCTGCATGTCGGACTCCGTCTCCCAAGTGCACTCCTCAATAGAGTGATTCCGCCACAGAACCTTGACCATCAGAATCCCCTTGTTTTGCAATTTATGCACCTACGTATCAACAATCTCAACAGGCTGCTCCTCATAAGACATCTCTTGGTCAATCTCGACACTCTGTGGTACAATCACTTGAGAAGGATCAGAAATGCACTTCCTCAACATCGAAATATGGAACACTGGATGCACCAATGACATGTATGGCGGCAAAGCCAAACGATAAGCAACTGCTCCAACTCTCTCCGTAATCTCATATGGACCAACGAATCCTGAGCATATCCTCCGAGGTCTGAATAGTCCTCTCAGACTGACCGTCAGTCTGAGGATGAAAAGCAGTATTAAAATCCAACCTCAAACTCAAAGATTCCTGCAATGCCTTCCAAAACCGAGAGGTCAACAATGAACCTCTATCTGAAACGATCAACGTTGGAACACCATGAAGAGTAACAATTCGATCGATGTACAACTGTGCCAACTTCGAAGCCTGATAAGTAACCTTAATCGATAAAAAGTGAACTGACTTGGTCAAACGGTCAATTATCACCCAAATCAAATCATACCCCTTCTGGATACGTGCTAAACCAACCATAAAATCCATAGCGATACACTCCCATTTCCACTCAAGAATAGGTAGCGGCTGCAGATATCCCAACGGTCTCTGATGTTTCAACTTTACCTACTGGCAAGTCAAACACTTAGACGCAAACTCTGCAACATCCTTTTTCATTCCACTCTACTAGTACATACCCTTGAGATCATGATACATCTTGGTAAAACTCGGATGAACACTGAAAGCTGACTTGTGTGCTTCCTCTAGAATGTGGTCTCTCAAACCTTCTGAATCCGGAACACACAATCAAGAACCGTACCTGAGCACTCCATCCACAAACACAAACACAGAATTCTCATCCAGATAGATCTCATCCATAATCCGTTTCAATTGTGAATCCTCATCTTGTAAAGCTTTAATCCTATCAATCAAAAGCGGTTGCACTTGCAACTGTTCCAACAAACAGCCCTTCCGCGAAACCCGAAATCCGAATCCTGAAGTAAATAGACTATGCCACTCACGAACCATGGATCTCCACCCAACCTCAGAAATATGGGCTAAACTGCTTAAAGACTTGCGACTCAACGCATCAGCTACCACATTAGCCTTACCAGGATGGTACTTAATAGAACAATCATAGTCCTTAAGAAACTCCAACCATCTTCGGTGCCTCAGATTCAACTCGCGCTGATCAAAGATGTACTTCAGACTCTTATAATCAGTGAAGATCTCGCAAGTCGCACCGTTCAAGTAGTGCCTCCAAATCTTAAGAGCAAAAACTACAGCTGCGAACTCCAGATCATGTGTAGGATAATTCACCTCATGCTTCTTCAACTAGCGAGAAGCATAGGAAATCACCTTACCATGTTCCATCAACACGCAACCCAAACCGATATGAGAAGCATCAAAAAACACAGTGAACCCCTCGATACAGATGGCAAAGCCAACACCCTTGAGCTTCTCAAAGCTTGCTTCGCACTTGTCCGTCCACTCAAACTTAACACCCTTCTGTGTCAGTTTAGTAACGGTGCAGATATCCTGGAGAAATCCTGCACGAACCGACGATAGTAGCCAGTTAACCCAAGAAAACTTATGATCTCGTTAACTGACCTCAGCCTCTCCCAATCCATAACCGCCTCAATATACTTCAGATCAACCTTGATCCCATCTTTCGACACCACGTGTCCTAAGAATAGGGCTGTGCATCGGTCGGGTTGGTTTTTCGAACCGACCCAAAAATGAAAACCGATCGGTTATTTATAAAGTTGAAAACCAAACCGAAACTGAACCGAAATAGGGAGAAATTTTGATTCGGTTCGGTCGCAAACCGAATATATCCTATATGTATTGAAATGATCCAATATACAGTTCAGTCTAGTGGAGAAGCGTGTTTTCTTATTGCTGCTGGCTCAGGTTCGAATCCTACTAACCCCATTTCTCATCCTTTTTAAATTAAAGAAAAAAAAGTAAAGAATAACAACACCAGGACTCGAACATGTGACTCAAAGAAAGATACAAACGCCTTACACCGCTACACTACTGCTATCATATTTACAAATGTTTATCTATTTAATATATATAGAATAATTTCGGTCAGTTTGGTTTTTCCGAAATTCTCACAACAAAAATTGAAACCGAACCAAAATTTACCAAAACCAAACCCAACCCATATTTTCGGTTCGATTTTTTGGTTTCGGTCGGTTTTTGCACACCCCTACCAAAGAAAGTAACTTGATGCAACCAGAATTCGCACTTCGAGAACTTAGCATACAGCTGATGCTCACGCAAAGTCTGTAGTATCCTCTTCAATTGGAAAGCATGCTCCTCCTCACTCAGAGAGTAAATCAATATGTCATCAATAAACACGATAACGAACTGATCCCAAAACTGCTTGAACATCCGATTCATCATATCCATAAACGCTGCTGGTGCGTTAGTTAACCCAAACGACATGACCAGAAACTCAAAATGCCCATAACGCGTTCCGAAAGCAGTCTTAGGCACATCAACGTCTCGAATCCGAAGTTGATGATGCCCGGATCTCAAGTCAATCTTAGAAAAGAACTTAGCTCCTTGCAACTAGTCGAATAAATCATTAATGCGAAGAAGCAGGTATCTGTTCTTGACAGTAACCTTGTTAAGCTGTCTGTAGTCAATACAAAGCCAAAAGGAACCATCCTTCATCTTGAAAAATAGAACAAGAGCACCCCATGGAGAAGTACTAGGTCTGATAAAACCACTATCCAACAACTCTTGCATTTGTTCCTTCAACTCTTTTAGCTCTGTCGGAGCCATCCGATACGGAGGTATCGAAATAGGAGCTGTTCCAGGAACAACATCGATATAGAACTTGATGTCACGATCAGGTGCTAATCCAGATAACTCCTCTGGAAACATATTAGTGAACTCATTCACTATCGAAACACTATGCTCATCACCACTGTCAGCCTCTAAATCACGAACCATAGCTAGAAAACCTTGGCAACCCTTGCCCATCATACGCTTGGCCTTGATCGCGGAAATGAGATTTTTAGGTGTTTCCACCTTCTCCCCTTGGAAAGGGAAAGGCATATCACTAGGAAACACAAACACAACCGACTTCCCTCGACAGTCAATCGAAGTAAAATGGCGTGAAAGCCAATCAGTCCTAAGGATAACATCAAAAGATAACATGTCAAGTACAATTAAATCAGCACTAAGATCATAACCATGAATAACCACACAACAAGACGGATAAACCATGTCCACCACAAAACAGTCAGACAAAGGCGTATATACAGATAAAGGCTCTAACAACCTAGATGGTGTCACACCCAACTTAGCAGCAAAACTCGAAGAAACAAAAGAATGGGTTGCACCCGCATCAAATAAAACCACTGCATCTACAAAAGAGATTGGGATTGTACCTTGCACCACGGCATTTGATGCACGAGCATCATGAGGAGTCAAAGCAAACACTCTAGCCTGATCCTGTCCGTGCTGCGGTGTTTGAGGAGAACTATTACTACCCAAACCTCTACCACCGTTACCATGGCCACCAAAACCACGTCCTCCTTAACCATGGCCCCGTTGGGCACCAAACGAAGCGGCATGTTGAGAACACTCTAGCCTGAAATGACGGCTGAGCAATACTAGCCGACGACACATGCTGCCCAGATGCCGGACACTCCCTAGAAAAATGACCTGGTTGGCCATAAGTTTAGCAACTACCTGGTGCCACTTGGCACTGTCCCAGATGTCTGCACCTGCAGTTCTGACAAAATAGAACACTAAAAGTACAACTGTAACCGCGACCAGATCCACGGCTACTCCAAATATAACCAGAACTGTAGGAATACGCTTGATACCCTTTCTGATCACCCCACCTAATGACTCTTGTACTTGGAAGGCTTGGACGGATAGCTTCTGCTACCACTCTGCTGCCCACCACTATGAACAACACCGCCTGCCTTCTTGGCCTCGTGCATCTTCCCAAAATATAGCAAAGTACTCTCTAGACGACGAGCACTGTCTACAACGTTGGTGTGTGTGTCTAAGTCAGGAGACTAACAAACTCAGCGCCTAAACCCTTCACGTACCTATCGTTCACCCTCATCTGTTCGGTCTGTAGATCTGAGGCAAAACGTCTCAGCCTCACAAACTCAGTAGTGTACTCCTGTACTGACCTATTTCCTCTAGTCAAAATAAGCAATCTGTCTTTGTGACCCTTCGTCACCGAAAAAGGCAAGTAAAAATCTCTGAATCGAGTCATAAAATCCGCCCAAGTAATAGTAGCCATTTCAGGACGAATGACCCTACGAAACCTATCATTTGTAGGACCCTTCAAAGACATCTCCACCAACATAACAGTCTGCCTCTCAATAGCCTGTAACCTTTGAGCATTCTGCTCAACCTCCTCCAAAAAGTCTAGAGCGTCACCATCACCCAAAAAATAAGTTGCCTTCAGCCTTGCATAAGCAAACACTAAATCCTTTTCAGTGGTTCTGACACCACCAACCGCAACACCACAAGCCTGTGGTACATGCAGCTGTACAAGCTGTCCCAGCATAGTATACTGTTCCTGCATTGCGACCTGACCCGCCTGCAGTTGCACCTGATTATTCTTGAGAGCAGCGATTCTAGCCAGAAATGTTGTAAAATCAAATGGATCCATAAAAGCCTGTGGTACTCCTGGTGCCTGAACGCCTGCACCACAACATCCCCTACCTCTGCCTCCAGCAGCCTGACCTCTACCAGCCCATCCTCTTCCGGCCTGGCCTCTGCCAGCCTGACCTCCGCCTGCACGTCGTCTACCAGCTTGAACCACCGGTTCATGCTGATCAACCTCAATCGATATAGCGTCATCAGCCTCAGCATCAGCACGCCCACGAGTATTCATTCCTAAGAATAAAACAAACGATTCTAAAAAACAAGCCTTCAAGACAACACCCAAAGTATAACTTAAATAGCATAAAGCCAACAATTCACTCAAAGTAATAAAGATAACATCCAAAGGAAAAACATAAATTTTCCAAAGTAAAGCATAAAATCGGCGCAAAACACTCCTAAGGGTGAAGGTAGAAAGTTTTGAAAACAAATGATGACGTTTCAAAAGACAAGACTTGAATCCTAATTCCACAGTAGATCCTATGACACAACAACAACACTTAACATGCCTTAAAGCGATAAACACATAACATGCAAAATTTGGCCTTAGTTCGAAACTAAAGCTCTGATACCAACTTTGTCACGACCCAATTTCATGGATCGTGACCGGAGTTAGGGTATGGGTATGGTCGTACCAAAACCCGTAGAAAGTCTCGCGGAAAAGAATTAAACATATAAACCTTCAGAAAACATTGCTCGGGGGAAATCGAGACTCCAACCTAAGTCTAGCAGTTTATATCACAATTCTAATATAACAACTTAAATATCTGAAATGCTCAGCAGAACCGAGTCTCTACAGCATGTCTTATATATAACGAGATAAATCCAAATACATGCCAAAGGTAATAATAAAACAATCGGACCAATCCGACAATCCGAAGTACGATAATCAAAATGATAAACTAGTTCTACTGCGGTCTAAGAGGTAAAACAGTTGACTAGCTTTATTGACATAAAAACCTCTGAAGAAAATAAAGAAACGGAGATGACCAACGCTCTCAAATCATAAGCATGAAAAAATTGAGAAAACAACGGGGTCAAATATATCGAGATGAGTTCATAATGTTATTTACATTTATTAAGTTTTAAGCCCTTAAAACAAATCCTTTTATACTAATATACTTTAGATTATGGAAATACAGTATTAAAATGATCCCAGCGTAAGCATGATGTATCATACTGAACCCAGAGTGAACGGGAACAAATCCTCGTCATATACCAGAGTAAGCAAGACATTAGTCTGCCGATCCTAGAGTACTTACCGGTGCACACAGTCTCGATACTAGCCTGTCGAGTAGCTCGTTCTAATCCAGATCCATAATCGCTTAAAACAGTTCGAAAACAGTTCGAAAACAGTTTATATACTAAAATAATTGCGGTACTTAATAAAGAGATAAATAACACTACAAACTCACTGCTTGCTTATCCACGTGAATCTTGGCAAATAGCTAACCCTACGTAGACTCCGAAGCACGAGCAGTCGACAGGTCTAAAACAATATATAAGTTAATATCCGAACAACCCCTAACTCTAAGATTACTAGACACCACATAGAACTAGCATATAAACATAACCAAAGATCAACATTCAAAACACAGTAATCCTAAAGCCAAAGTACATACATATCCAGCCAATATAATAACTAGGTAAACTTAGGTGAGTTCTCGTTATAAAATCAAGTCTAACCCGACCAACCAGAGTAAAATCCCAAGTTAAATCCTTTAAAACCAAACAAAAGTAATTGTAACAAAGAACTCACTATAAGCTTAATCCGAAATAATTCAAAACCAAAAACAATAACAATAAGCCAAGAAATTGTCAACACTTGAAAATTCCACCCGGAGTTCATACTTCTCAAATTAAACACTTAAAGTGTAAAATAAACATGATTCAAAAACACATTGAAACAATGAACTCATATATGAACTATTAACCTAGATAGCCTTTAAAACCATTGTAAAACATTACTACCTTAAATGCCATAACAACAACTTGTTATCCAGATAACCCAAGGTAAACTAACATCCTTGCATTTACTAAAACAGTTTCCAGCCCTAAGTTATTTAATTAAACAACCCTAAGCATGTCATATAGCTAGGAAAAAAAAACCCAATTCATCGAATATATTACCACATAACTTAACACCCAAAATTCTTGTTTTAGTTCTTTAAAACAATTTTATGAAAACATTTCCAGCCACTTAAAATAATTCAAAAGCAGTGAATTAGACTTGTTAAAACCACATTCGTTATAAAAATTCATTATAACCAAATCCTCTAATATCTCCAAGGTATAATTGGCATCAAAACCACCTACGATCAAGAATTATAAAATTTCCAGATTTTATACAAAGAGAAACATAATTTAATTCAACAACAACATGCCAAATCACATAGCTCTTAGTCTAAACAAGGATTTCATGCCAAATCAAGTAAAACAATTACAATTATCCAGATCAACATCCAAAGTATGAAATATCAGATTTCAATTACACCAAAACAAAAAATATATCATACCATGGCATCCTAGAACGTAGACTAACATAAAAACCAACAATCTCAATACACAAAATAAGAACTAGAGCCACTAACCTCTTGGAAAGAATATGGAACGAACCAAATAAGAAAACCCAGCAATTAAAATGGATTCGAATCAGCCTACAACAATTAGAACTGTAGCTAATGAATCTACAAACCCTAAGAATGATAAATCAAAGATTAAACTGTCAAGAAAGGGATTAATGTACTTATAATCGATCAAAAATAGCTAAGAAATAATAGGGAAAGAATGAGAGTGAAGCCTCTGCCGTTATAGGGTTTTTAGAAAGTGTAAATACTGATTAGGGTCGAGTTTAAAAGAGTATAAATAGAAAACCACGATCTGCACAGTTCGCGAATTACGCCCGCTACCAATATATCGCGCTGGCGATACATGTCGCGTCTTCGACCTTCAAGGCATACCGCCCGCGAAATGCTACTGCCTCCGATGAAAAAATTGATTTTTGAAAACAAGCTCGAAGCCGCTCCGAACTCCGAGGCCTCACCCAAGACACTTCAATACATGATTAATAAGGTTTGGAACCTTCGAATCACGATTCTAAGTGGTCGAACTACTCAAACAGATCCCAAAGTATCGGAAAGCTTAACGAAACTAATTCGGAAAAATACGGGTTGTTACATAAACGTTTGACTTAAATTCCAAAAATGGTGAAACGTTTTGATTTTTTCGTAACGTTTTAAACGTTTGGATTTGTTTCGTAACGTTTTAAAAGTTTAACTTAAATCGCTAAAAAGGTTCAACATTAGGATTTGTATCGTAAGATTTTAATTTGGCTTAAATCGCTAAAAAGGCGAAACTTTAGGATTTGTTTCGTAACGATTAAACGTTTGGATTTGTTTTGTAACATTTTAAACGTTTCTCTAAAATATCTAAAAATGTGAAACGTCAGGATTAGTTTCGTAACATTTTTAACATGTTAGGATTTGTTTCGTAACGTTTTAAGCTTTTGGATTTGTTTTATAGCGTTTTAAACGTTTGGATTTGTTTTATAACGTTTTAAATATTTGGCTTAAGTCACTAATAAGGTGAAACTTTTGGATTTGTTTCGTAACGTTTTAAACGTTTGGCTTTAATTGCTAAAAAGGTGAAACTTTTGGATTTGTTTCAGAACGTTTTAAACGTTTGGATTTGATTAGTAATGTTTTATACTTTCGGATTTGTTTCGTAACGTGTTAAACGTTTGGATTTGTTTTATAATATTATAAATGTTTGAATTTATTTCGTGATGTTTGAAACGTTTTGCTTAAATAGCTAAAAAGGTGAAACGTTAGGATTTTTTTCGTAACTTTTTTAACATTTGGCTTAAATCGCTAAAAAGATGAAATATTAGGATTTGTTTCGTAATGTTTTAAACGTTTGGATTTGTTTCGTAATTTTTTAAACGTTTGCTTGAATATCTAAAAAGGTGAAAGGTTATGATTTGTTTCGTTACATTTTAGACGTTTGGATTAGTTTCATAACGTTTTAAATGTTTAACTTAAATCACTAGTAAGGTGAAACGTTTGGATTTGTTTCCTAATGTTTTAAACGTTTAGATTTGTTTTGTAATGTTTTAAACGTTTGAACTTGTTTCATAATATTTTAAACGTTTGGCTTAAATAGCTAAAAAGGTGAAACCTTTGGATTTGTTTCGTAATGTTTTAAACGTTTGGATTTGTTTAGTAACGTTTTAAATGTTCGGATTTGTTTCATAACGTGTTAAACCTTTGGATTTGTTTCGTAACGTTTTAAACGTTTGCATTTGTTTCGTAATGCTTTAAACGTTGGGATTAAATCGCTAAAACGGTGAAATGTTTGGATTTGTTTCGTAAAGTTTTAAACATTTGGATTTGTTTCGCAACGTTTCAAAAGTTTGACTTAAATCGCTAAAAAGTTAAAACATTAGGATTTGTTTCTTAATGTTTTGAAAGTTTGGTTTAAATCGCTAAGAAGATGAAACGTTAGGGTTTGTTTCGTAACGTTTTAATCGTTTGTATTTATTTCGTAACTTTTTAAACGTTTGGCTTATGTAGCTAATAAGGGGAAACGTTTGGATTTGTTTCGTAACAATTTAAACGTTTTGATTTGTTTCGTAACGTATTAAATGTTTGTCTTAAATTGCTAAAAAGGCGAAACGTTAGGATTTGTTTCGTATCGTTTCAAACGTTCGGCTTAAATCGCGAAAAAAGTGAAACGTAAGGATTCGTTTCATAACATTAAAAAGTTTCGATTTGTTTCGTAATATTTTAAACGTTTGGCTTAAATAGCTAAAAATGTAAAACGTTAGAATTTTTTTCGTAACGTTTTAAACGTTTGGATTTGCTTCATAACATTTTAAACATTTTTGCTTAAATAGCTAAAAAGGTGAAACATTAGGATTTGTTTCGTAATGTTTTTAACGTTTGGCTTAAATTGCTAAAAAGATGAAACATTAGGATTTGTTTCATAATGTTTTAAACGATTGGATTAGTTTCATAACTTTTTAGACGTATGGCTTAAATCTCTAAAAAGGTGAAACGTTAGGATTTGTTTCGTAACATTTTATACGTTTGTCTTAAATCGCTAAAAAGGTGAAACATTAGGATTTGTTTCGTAATATTTTAAAACTTTGGCGTAAATCGCTAAAATGGTGAAACGTTCGGATTAGTTTCGTAACATTTTAAGCGATTGCATTAGTTTCGTGACGTTTTAAATATTTAATCGCTAAAAAGGTGAAACGTTTGGATTTGTTTCGTAACGTTTTAAACGTTCGGATTTGTTTGGTAACGTTTTAAATGTCCAGATTTGTTTCGTAACGTGTTAAACATTTTAAAACGAGCTCGGAGCCGCTCCAAACTCTGAGGCCACACGCAAGACATTTCAAAACATAATAAAAAAGGTTTGGAACCTTCGAATTACGATTCAAAATGGTCGAACCACTCAAACGGATCCCAAAGTATTGGAAAGCTTAACGAAATTAATACGGGGTGTTACATAAACGTTTGACTTAAATTGCTAAAAAGGTGAAACGTTTTAATTTTTTCGTAACTTTTTGAATATTTGAATTTGTTTTGTAATGTTTTAAACGTTTGAATTAAATTGCTAAAACGTTAAACATTATGATTTATTTCGTAAAGTTTTAAAAGTTTGGCTTATATCGCTTAAAAGGTGAAATGTTAGGATTTGTTTCATACAATTTTAAACGTTTGGATTAGTTTCGTAACGTATTAAACATATGGCTTAGATCTCTAAAAAGGTAAAAACGTTTGGATTTGTTTCGTAACAATTTAAACTTTTTGATTTGTTTCGTAACGTTTTAAACATTTGTCTTAAATCGCTAAAAAGGGGAAACATTAGGATTTATTTAGTATCGTTTTAAACGTTTGTCTTAAATCGCTAAAAAGGTGAAACGTTAGATTTTCTTACGTAACATTTTAAAAGTTTGGTGTAAATCGCTAAAAAAATGAAATGTTCGGATTTGTTTCGTAACGTTTTCAACGTTTGGATTAGTTTCGTGACGCTTTAAATGTTTGGCTTAAATCGCTAAAAAGGTGACTCGTTTGGGTTTGTTTCGTAACGTTTCAAACTTTTAGATTTGTTTGGTGACATTTTAAACGTTCAGATTTGTTTCGTAACGTTTTAAACGTTTGGATTTGTTTCGTAACGTTTTAAAAGTTTGGAGTTTTTCGTAACGTTTTAAACGTTTGGTTTAAATTGCTAAAAAGGTCGAACGTTAGGATTTGGTTCCTTACGTTTTAAACTCTTGGCCTAAATCGCTAAAAAGGTGAAACATTATGATTTCTTTTGTAACTTTTTAAACGTTTGGCTTAAATCGCTAAAAATGTGAAACATTTGGATTTGTTTCGGAACGTTTTAAACGTTGGATTAGTTTAGTAATGTTTTAAACTGTCAGATACGTTTCATAACGTGTTAAACGTTTGCATTTGTTTCGCAACATTTTAACCGTTTGAATTTATTTAGTAACATTCTAATCGTTTGGTTTAAATTACAAAAAAGGGGAAATGTTAGGATTGTTTTTATAACGTTTTAAACTTTTGCTTAAATTGCAAAAAAGGTGAAACATTAAGATTTGTTTCGTAACTTTTTAAACGTTAGGATTTGTTTCCTAACATTTTAAACGTTTGCTTAAATATTCAAAAAGGTGAAACGTTAGGATTTGTTTTGTAATATTTTTTAAATGTTTGGATTAGTTTCGTAACGTTTAAATATTTACCTTAAAGCGCTAAAAATGTGAAACGTTTGGATTTGTTTCGTAACGTTTTAAACGTTTGGATTTGCTTCATAACATTTTTAAAGTTTGGCTTAAATAGCTAAAAAGTTGAAACCTTTGGATTTGTTTCGTAACGTTTTAAATGTTTGGATTTGTTTAGTAACGTTTTAAACGTTCGGATTTGTTTCGTAATGTTTTAAACTTATGGATTTGTTTGGTAACGTTTTAAACGTTTAGATCTGTTTCATAACGTTTTAAATGTTTGCATTTGTTTCTCGCAACGCTTTAAATGTTTGGATTAAATCACTAAAACGGTGAAACGTTTGGATTTGTTTCGTAACGTTTTAAACGTTTAGCTTAAATAGCTGAAAAGTTTAAACGTTAGGATTTGTTTCGTAACGTTTTAAAAGTTTTGCTGAAATTTCTAAAAAGGTGAAATGTTAGGGTTTGTTTCGTAACGTTTTAATCGTTTGTATTTGTTACGTATCGTTTTAAATGTTTGGTGTAAATAGCTAATAAGGTGAAACTTTAGGAATTGTTTTGTAACATTTTAACCATTTGGATTTGTTTCTTAACGTTTGGATAAAATCGCTAAAAAGGTGAAACGTTAGGATTTCTTTCGTAAGATTTGACCGTTCGGCTTAAATCGTTAAAAAACGTGAAACGCTTGGATTGGTTCGTAACATTTTAAACGTTTCGATTTGTTTCGTAGTGTTTTAAACGTTTGGCTCAAATAGCTAAAAATGTGAAACGTTAGGATTTTTTTCGTAACGTTTTTAAGCGTTTGGATTTGTTTCGTAACATTTTAAACATTTTTGCTTAAATCGCTATAAAAGATGAAACGTTAGGATTTATTTCGTAATGTTTTAAACGTTAGGATTAAATCGCTAAAAAGGAGAAACGTTAGGATTTGTTTCATAACGTTTTAAATGTTTGGATTAGTTTCATAACGTTTTAAACGTATGGCTTAAATCTCTAAAAAGGTGAAACGTTTGGATTTGTTTCGTAACAATTTAAACGTTTTGATTTGTTTCGTAACATTTTAAACGTTTGTCTTAAATCGCTAAAAAGGTGAAATGTTAGGATTTGTTTAGAATCGTTTTAAACGTTTGTCTTAAATCGCTAAAAAGGTGAAACGTTAGGATTTGTTATGTAACATTTTACAAGTTTGGCGTAAATCGCTAAAAAATGAAACGTTAGGATTTGTTTCATAACGTTTTAAACGTTTGGATTAGTTTCGTGACGCTTTAAATGTTTGGCTTAAATCGCTAAAAAGGTGAAACGTTTGGGTTTGTTTCGCAACGTTTTAAACTTTTAGATTTGTTTGGTGACGTTTTAAACGTTCAGATTTGTTTCGTAACGTTTTAAACATTTAGATTTGTTTCGTAACGTTTTAAGCATTTGGAGTTTTACGTAACGTTTTAAACGTTTGGCTTTAAATCGCTAAAAAGGTCAAACGTTAGGATTTGGTTCCTTACGTTTTAAACTCTTGGCCTAAATCGCTAAAAAGGTGAAACATTATGATTTGTTTTGTAACGTTTTAAACGTTTGGCTTAAAACGCTAAAACGGTGAAACATTTGGATTTCTTTCAGAACGTTTAAAACGTTTGGATTTGTTTAGTAATGTTTTAAACTGTCAGATTTGTTTCATAACGTGTTAAACGTTTGCATTTGTTTCGTAACATTTTAATCGTTTGAATTTATTTAGTAACATTTTAAACGTTTGGCTTAAATTACAAAAAAGGGGAAACGTCAGGATTGCTTTTGTAACGTTTTAAACTTTTGGCTTAAATTGAAAAAAAGGTGAAACATTGAGATTTGTTTCGTAACGTTTTAAACGTTAGGATTTGTTTCCTAACATTTTAAACGTTTGTTTAAATATCTAAAAAGGTGAAACGTTAGGATTTGTTTTGTAACATTTTAAATGTTTGGATTAGTATCGTAACATTTTAAATATTTATCTTAAATCGCTAAAAAGGTGAAACGTTTGGATTTGTTTAGTAACGTTTTAAACGTTTGGATTTCCTTCATTACGTTTTTAAAGTTTGGCTTAAATAGCTAAAAATCTGAAACCTTTGGATTTGTTTCGTAACGTTTTAAATGTTTGGATTTGTTTAGTAACGTTTTAAATATTCAGATTTGTTTCGTAACGTTTTAAACGTATGGATGTGTTTCGTAACGTTTTAAACGTTTAGATATGTTTTATAACGTTTTAAACGTTTGCATTTGTTTCGTAACACTTTAAATGTTTGGATGAAATCACTAAAACGGTGAAACGTTTGGATTTGTTTCGTAACGTTTTAAACGTTTATCTTAAATCGCTAAAAAGTTTAAACGTTAGGATTTGTTTCGTAACGTTTTAAAAGTTTTGCTTTAAATTCTAAAAAGGTGAAACGTTAGGGTTTGTTTCGTAAAGTTTTAATCATTTGTATTTGTTACGTATCGTTTTAAATGTTCGGCGTAAATAGCTAATAAGGTGAAACTTTAGGAATTGTTTCGTAACGTTTTAACCATTTGGATTTGTTTCTTAACGTTTTAAACGTTTGGCTAAAATTGCTAAAAAGATGAAACGTTAGGATTTCTTTCGTAAGGTTTAACCATTCGGCTTAAATCGCTAAAAAATGTGAAACGTTTGGATTGGTTTCGTAACATTTTTAACGTTTCGATTTGTTTCGTAATGTTTTAAACGTTTGGCTCAAATAGCTAAAAAGGTGAAACGTTAGGATTTTTTTCGTATTGTTTTTAAACGTTTGGATTTGTTTCGTAACATTTTAAACATTTTTGCTTAAATCGCTATAAAAGGTGAAACGTTAGGATTTGTTTCGTAATATTTTAAATGTTTGGATTGGTTTCGTGACGCTTTAAATATTTGGCTTAAATCGCTAAAAAGGTGAAACGTTTGGGTTTGTTTCGCAACGTTTAAACTTTTAGATTTGTTTGGTGACGTTTTAAACGTTCAGATTTGTTTCGTAACTTCATAGACATTTGGATTTGTTTCGTAACGTTTTAAGCGTTTGGAGTTTTTCGTAACGTTTTAAGCGTTTGGAGTTTTTCGTAACGTTTTAAACGTTTGGCTTTAAATCGCTAAAAAGGTCGAACGTTAGGATTCGGTTCCTTACGTTTTAAACTCTTGGCCTAAATCGCTAAAAAGGTGAAACATTATGATTTGTTTTGTAACGTTTTAAACGTTTGGCTTAAAACGCTAAAAAGGTGAAACATTTGGATTTCTTTAGGAACATTTCAAAACGTTTGGATTTGTTTAGTAATATTTTAAACTGTCAGATTTGTTTCATAACGTGTTAAATGTTTGCATTTGTTTCGTAACATTTTAACCGTTTGAATTTATTTAGTTACATTTTAAACGTTTGGCTTAAATTACAAAAAAGGGGAAACGTTAGGATTGTTTTTGTAACGTTTTAAACTTTTGGCTTAAATAGAAAAAAAGGTGAAACATTAAGATTTGTTTAGTAACGTTTTAAACGTTAGGATTTGTTTCCTAACATTTTAAACGTTTGCTTAAATATCTAAAAAGGTGAAACATTAGGATTTGTTTTGTAACATTTTAAAAGTTTGGATTAGTTTTGTAACGTTTTAAATATTTAGCTTAAATCGCTAAAAAGGTGAAACGTTTGGATTTGTTTCATAATATTTTAAACGTTTGGATTTCCTTCATTACGTTTTTAAAGTTTGGCTTAAATAGCTAATAATCTGAAACCTTTGGATTTGTTTCGTAACGTTTTAAATGTTTGGATTTGTTTAGTAACGTTTTAAATATTCAGATTTGTTTCATAACGTTTTAAACGTATGGATGTGTTTCGTAATGTTTTAAACGTTTAGATCTGTTTTATAACATTTTAAACGTTTGCATTTGTTTCGTAACACTTTAAATGTTTGGATTAAATCACTAGAACGGTGAAACGTTTGGATTTGTTTCGTAACGTTTTAAACATTTAAATTAAATCGCTAAAAAGTTTATACGTTAGGATTTATTTCATAACGTTTTAAAAGTTCTGCTTAAATTTCTAAAAAGGTGAAACGTTAGGGTTTGTTTCGTAATGTTTTAATCGTTTGTATTTGTTACGTGTCGTTTTAAATGTTTGGTGTAAATAGCTAATAAGGTGAAACTTTAGGAATTGTTTTGTAACATTTTAACCATTGGGATTTGTTTCTTAACGTTTTAAACGTTTGGCTAAAATCGCTAAAAAGGTGAAACGTTAAGATTTCTTTCGTAACGTTTAACCGTTCGGCTTAAATCGCTAAAAAACGTGAAACGTTTGGATTGGTTTCGTAACATTTTAAACGTTTCGATTTGTTTAGTAATGTTTTAAACGTTTGGCTTAAATAGCTAAAAAGGTGAAACGTTAGGATTTTTTTCATAACGTTTTAAACGTTTGGATTTGTTTCGTAACATTTCAAACATTTTTGCTTAAATCGCTATAAAAGGTGAAACGTTAGGATTTGTTTCGTAATGTTTTAAACGTTTGCCTTAAATCGCTAAAAAGGGGAAACGTTAGGATTTGTTTCTGTAATATCTCTTATTTTTTTTAAAGTTATTTTTTTAAATTTTAATTTTATTTTCCTTCGAGGTTAGGTAATATATCATTATTATATATTTTTATTTAATTTTATTTGAGTCGTTCGTTGATTCGTTCGTGGTTTGTCGGGCTCGATTTGTATTATTATTATTATTTTTTAAAAGAGAAAGAAAGAAAGGAAATTAGATATATTGTAGAATCCATGCAAATCATGCACTCACTTTACATTAGATACATAATTGGCCCATCGTTCTTAACTTGAAAAGCCCATCACATATATGAGATGAATTCATGAGTTTATGCAGCAAACCATCTTCTGCATATATATACGTCTCTTTTTCCTTTTTTTACACGTTCTAAAACCTAATTTATCTTCCCCTCAATTCCTTCAACCCTAGCCGCCAAACACTTCAAACCCTTCTAAGATATCGCTTTACTCATTCCTTTCTTCCGTTCTTGAATCCGGTAAGTAATCTCGTCTTTTTTTCTTTTTTTCGAATCGATATCGTAATATCGTTTCTTAAATCGTGTTCTTATTATGATAGCTTAAATCTGAAGTTTCTCACGACAATTCATCATTTCTCATCGTTCTCGTCAATCCCTGCGTGTTGGAAACGAATTTGGTACGTAATTCTTATTCGCGTAAACATCGCTACGGTTTACCGTTTTCACAGACTGTTGGCTGAAAATCCTTCGCCGCTGCTGCCATTTTGTTCTTATGATCTGATGACATTCACGTTCCTAGGGCTTTAATATGAGGAGTGATTGTTCTTGGCTGTCAGATCTTTTCCTTGCTTGATCTCTTGGTTTCAATTTGCTGAATTGTTCGATTCGGTTGCGTCGTACTAGGTCAGTATACTAATAACTGTTATTGCAATGATCCTTGTTTATTGTTCATGTTGGTTAGGTGACGTCAATCTGAGTTTATTTATTTCGTTGAAATCATATGATTGAATATGGTGTTGCCATGGAACTCGTCGTGAGCTCCTGCTCACCTTTGGTTTTGATAGTATTATGGGTTTGTTATATATGGCTTAATGACTGAATATTTGATGGCGGGCTATTCTTTTCAAATGATGGCTAATGAAATATAACGGGCTTTCATATTTGTTTTGTTGAACTAAAAAAATTCGTTGGCCACCTCTGTAATTAAATTGGAATTTGATTATTTAATGGGCCATCTAATTCTTATTTCATGCTTCAATTAAAATGTAATAATCTTAAATGTTGGGCTTAACTTTTGTAAACCAAGATCTTAATTTAAAATATTGATTTGAAACCGTACTCTCAATTATAGTTTTGATTTCTAAATTTCTAATTGCTCTCATTATGTTTTTACTAAAAAAAATAAAAATTAGATTAGATGCGATTATAATTTAAATTGTTTTCGATATGTTAATTTGAAAACAATATTTATATTATAATTTTCTTTTCGGATAATTACTTGGATAATTATGATTTATTAAAATATTGGCTTAAGCGTGCCAATTTGGCTAAATTGCGTTTTAACTTTTAAATTATTTTCTTAACTATTTTAGTTAAGTAAATTTTGTCGGTAACTATTGGTTACTTTCATTAAGCTATTGGGTTACGTTTTAAATATTGATTTATTATTTTATCAAAGTTGGTTCTATAATTATAAAATATGGTTTATAATTGAATATGATTATATTTATTTTATTAAGTGATTTTTGGAAATTATAAACTCTGGTTTATATTTAGATAAAATATTTTGGGTTGGGTTAGACATGGATCACCCGACATGTGAGGTAGCTTGGTAGTTATTGGTAACTCGGCTAACCCAATATTTGAGGAAATGGATTTAAGTTATTATTTATTTATTATTTAAGTAATTGTAATATCCCGTAAAAGTTTTATTTTATTTTGTTGATCTCCGATAAATAATTCGAGAGTCGTTTTTAAAAAAATGGGTAGTTGATTTGGTTAGGTTCGGGTTGTGTCGGTTAGGCCTTAAAAAAAACCTTCCTCTTCTCTTCTTTCGGTTGGGCCAAAGGCCCAACCGAACCCGTGCTTTGCCAAGCCAGGTCTCGAACGAGACCTGTGCCTTTGGCACTGGTATCGTTCGAGAATTGCACAGGTCTCGTTCGAGACCTGTGCAATTTTGCTGGTCTCGAACGAGACCAGCCTTGGCTGTGTGAGGGGCACTTTTCCCCCGACTTTTTCTAACCTAATAGATCCGTATTTATACCTAATTATCAACCTAATTCCTTCTCCAACTACAAACAATCCGTAGCCGTCATTCGCTCGTTTTCTCTCTGAGAATTAACGCTGAAAACGTCCTTCAAACTTGCTGCCTTGGTAAGCTAAGTTGTTCTTGTGATTTCAGTTTTGGTATTATGAAAGGTGTTCCGTAAATTGATTCGTTCTCCTTCGTTTCTTGATCGAATCCAGTTCCGTTTCGTCCCAGAGATTGTAGACTCACGCCTCTACAATTCTCATCTTTGTTTTCACCAAAACGGTACGTAATTCTATACGATATAGTCACCGCCGTTTCATCGTAATTTCGCGTGGTGTTGTTCTGTTTTACATTTAAGTTGCTGCTGTCTTCTATGTTATTCTTGGTTATGATATATGTGTCTAATATGATCATGTATCTCCAATAAATAATTCGAGAGTCGTTTTTAAAAAAATGGGTAGTTGATTTGGTTAGGTTCGGGTTGGATTCGGTTAGGCCTTAAAAAAATCTTCCTCTTCTCTTCTTTCGGTTGGGCCAAAGGCCCAACCGAACCCCGTGCTTTGCCAAGCCAGGTCTCGAACGAGACCTGTGCCTTTGGCACTGGTCTCGTTCGAGAATTGCACAGGTCTCGTTCGAGACCTGTGCAATTTTGCTGGTCTCGTTCGAGAATTGCACAGGTCTCGT
The DNA here is from genome assembly GCF_937616625.2 of Mercurialis annua. Classification (NCBI taxonomy): domain Eukaryota; kingdom Viridiplantae; phylum Streptophyta; class Magnoliopsida; order Malpighiales; family Euphorbiaceae; genus Mercurialis; species Mercurialis annua. The sequence continues at coordinate 37,075,704 of NC_065571.1, forward strand.
TTGAGACCTGTGCAATTTTGCTGGTCTCGAACGAGACCAGCCTTGGCTTTGTGAGGGGCACTTTTCCCCCGACTTTTTCTAACCTAACAGATCCGTATTTATACCTAATTATCGACCTAATTCCTTCTCCTCACTACAAACAATCCGTAGCCGTCATTCGCTCGTTTTCTCTCTGAGAATTAACGCTAAAAACGTCCTTCAAACTTGCTGCCTTGGTAAGCTTCGTTGTTCTTGTGATTTCAGTTTTGGTATTATGAACGGCGTTCCGTAAATTGATTCGTTCTCCTTCATTTCTTGATCGAATCCAGGTCTGTTTCGTCCCAGAGATTGTAGACTCACGCCTCTACAATTCTCATCTTTGTTTTCGCCAAAACGGTACGTAATTCTATACGATATAGTCGCTGCCGTTTCATCGTAATTTCGCGTGGTGTTGTTCTGTTTTACATTTAAGTTGCTGCTGTCTTCTATGTTATTCTTGGTTATGATATATGTGTCTAATATGATCATGTAACTCATAGTTCATTGAGTGTTAATGGTTTAACCTTGCTTAAGCTCGCGATTGTTTCCGTTTCGTCGCCGTTTCTATTTCGCCGTGACATGTTCTATAGCTGCCGTTTCTTGTGGTAGTTGCTACTATATGTTTACTGTTGATAGATAATCGTTTTATTGTTTTGCTTCACGGATGTGACACTGTTTCGTTGTTTAAAATGTTAAATTTCGGCTGCCATTGATTTGCTCCTGTTACTGTGATTCGTTTTTGAATAATAGGTTAAGTGGGTGGTTGCTGCATTGGGCAGGTTGGGGTTAGAGGGAATTGGTAACTTTGAATTAAAAGAGATGGTTAATTATCATGTATAGTCACCTAGTTATTTTATTGAAATCAATTGAATCCTTTAAGTTAGTTTTACCTATTGAATTTGGTTTCGATAATAACTTGAACTAGTTTGAATTTAATAGACAATTTGATTACGTTAAATATTTTATAACTTAATTTAATTACTCGGGGAATTATAGTTAATTATAATCGAAATGTCAAAATTAGCTAATTTGCAATTTAGCCCCTAAAGTTTCTAAAAACTTATTCAAGTTAAGTTTTATCTTTGGATCTTTGTTTTGATTTATAATTTAGTAAATTGAGAATAAATAATTAATTTTAATTTCGAATATTAAATTGGCTAAAGTACAGTTTAGTCCCTAATTGGCTAAAGTGTAATTTAGTCCCTAATTGGCTAAAGTACAGTTTAGTCCCTAAACTTTTATAAACTTAAAATGGTTAAGTTTTAGTTGTAACTTGGGTTGCTTGGAATTGAAGTTATTGAGTTCCGCTTTTTAAATGGATTATTATTTTATCGAATTATTTTATAAATATAAACTCGGGTTTATATTTGATAAAAGTTTTGAGTCGGGTTAGACTTCGGTCACCCGACAAGTGAGGTTAGCTTGATAGTTATTGGTAACTCGGCTAACCCACTATTTGGAAATTAATTATTATTTAAAGATTATTAAATAATATTTGTAAATCGGATTTTAAGCGAGAACTCAATAGACTTGTAATAATTGTGCATTGTTAACTTTTGGGTATTTTTGTGTTGTTTGGATTATTTAATTACGACGTGTTATTTGTGCTAGTCCTATATGGTGTCTAGTACTCTCTAGAGTTAGGGTCTGTTTTTAATAATTATTTTATTTGTCTAGACCCGTCTACTGTTCATGCTTCAGAGGCGAACCAGGATTAGTTGCTTGCCGGTTATCACGTTGAATAGCAAGCAGTGAGTTTGTACTTACTATTTACCGCTTTATTAAGTAAATTGTTATTTTAATATATTAAATATATACTGTACGTATATTTCAAACTGTTTTTATATTATGACTCTTAGTTGGAACTTGCTACCTAATGGGCATCATTAAGACTGCGTGCGAACCGGTATTGATCTGGGTAAGGTATATATGGAAATGTGGTAACTCGGTGTGAGCATAGCTCTCGGGATCAAATAAAGTAACTCGGTGTAGCATAGCTCTCGGGACTCTGGATATGGTAAAAGTGTGGTCAGTGGTAACTCGGTGTAGCTCAGCTCTCGGGACCAGGCCTATTAGATTATTTTATTATTTAGAATTGTGGATTAGGGTTCCAACTATTATTCATAATATCGTTATTAAATGTTTTAACGGTTTTAAAGGTTTTCCACTTGATAAATGTAAATAGTGGTATAAACTCATCTCAATATATCTGACCCCGCTGTTTTTCCAATTTTCCCAGGGTTATGATCTGAGAGAGTCTGGTGATCTCCGTATTTACTTTCCTCGGAGGTTTCATTTATTTTAGTAAAACTATCAAACTGTTTTGTTCTTAGACCGCAGTAGTTGACTAAGCATCTTTATTTTATTACAGTTGTTTGTCGGATTGGTTCGACTGGATATATTGCTTTGGCATGTTTATAATGTTTACTCTGTATATTTTTATGCCATATTGGAGACTCGTAGTTGAACGAGTATTTTTTTATATTAAATGTTGAATATTATAACTGCTAGAATTAGGCTGAAGTCTCGGTTGCCCCCGAGCATTGGTTTTCTTGCAGGTTTATTATAATTGTATGTTAACCGAAAGGCTAGCTACGGGTTTTTGTACTACATTACCCATACCCTAGCGCCGGTCACGATTCATGAAAATGGGTCGTGACAAACTTGGTATCAGAGTTTTGGTTTCAAACCAAGGCCTTATGCGTGTTACGTGTTATGTATTTTTGTATGATAAGTTGATGTCGTGTCATAGGAACTACTGCGGAATTAGGATTCGTGTCTTGTCTTTTAAAACGTCATCATTTGTTTTCAAACTTTCAGCCTACATCCTATAGGTGATGTCTGTCAGTCTTTATTTGGTATTGATGCTATGTTTGACAATTAATTTCACTTGGATGTTACTTGCTGTGTCTTATCATGTTGAGTTTATTTCACTTGGGCGATTTTAATTGCTTCTGATTTCTCGGGAAATCTTTTGTTAATGATGTTTTCTAAACTCATACTTGGGTATGATGTTGTTTGGTAAATTTTGGCATTCAAGCCTGATACGGTTTAGAATATATGGAATGGTTACAGTTATTTTACATGATGCGTTGAACTAATTTTCCCTTATTAATAAAGTGCATCTTGGCTTTGGTCCCAATTGTTGACTTTAAATGTGAGCGTATGTTGGGCGTTAGCCTTATTATTCAATTAAAGAGATTTTGGGTTAACTTTAAAACGTGTTTTGGTGGTCATACATTACTTTGACAACATGTCGTTTTAAAATTTTCATTGAGAATAAATGTTTTATCTGATTTGTGTGTAGACACAGAATCATAAGAGAAGTTTGGTTTTAAATTCTTAAAAGTTTGATTTTTGGTTACGTTACCAGTAAAAAGAAATTCTGGTATTTTGAAATATTATGTTAGGCTTGGTGTTAACAAGCGATGATTTCAAAATAATATTCTTATGTGATAATTCATTGTTTTGAAAATTTTAACGTTGAATTTATTTTACCATATTGTAGTACATAAACATTTTAATTTTTGGGATTTACGAAATGTAGGTGTGAGATTAAAGATTTCCCACTTGAGATTTTAAATTACCGTTTAGCGGTTGGGTTAAGTTGAGCTCTCAATTTTGAAAGGGTGAAAATTTTATTAATTTTTTTTTCGGTTTTATAAATATTTTGGATACGTTTTATAAAAAGTTGTTTTGGGTTCGACTTGGGTCACCTAAATTAAGGAATTGGGTTTGGTAGTTGTAATGACTCGGCTAGCTCGATGAATTTATGGGTTGAGATACTTGGGTATCCGTTTTTTTTTAAGAAATGGATAAATAGAGAGGCTTTTACAGATAGTGACTTTGTTTTAACCGTGGGGCTCAACTAAAATATTGGAAGTTCTCGTATTTGACTTTAAAATTTCAAAATAAAATTTTGAAGCGTTTTCTTGAGAGATTAAATATTATAGAATGATTTGCTACGAAAATTAAAGCTTGTTGTGGCACGTCTTGTTTTTGTCTTTTAAGTATGCTTGGGGTAAATTTTTGCTTTATGGCAACGCTTAGGTGGATTATGATTGTAGCAATCATAATATTTTTGGTTTTGATTTGCGCGGTATAATTCGCTTACATGTTGAACTAAGTTAATTGTTTTGTTTCACCTATTCGTGCAAAGTAGCACGTGGGATCATTTATTTCATGCGGTTATGGTAAATATCTGATTTTTGGTTTGATGGTGAGTCGAACTTTTGTTCAGACCCTATTTTGATATAGTATCAACTGCGGATAAGTTGGGTTTGCCATTTTGTTGTTGGATCGAACTCTTTGGGTTTCGATATCGAGAAAGACGAGGGAGGTATTCCCTTTGGATTGGATGATTAATTTTGATTATCCTAGAACGGATATTGGAAACTCGAAACCCAAAAGATAGATCAGTGTGTTAATACACTGGTGTTTCCATCAAGTCTGATGATGCGATGCGGGAGCTGGTGGTAAGTTTTGTAAGAACGTATTGATGTGTTATTTCTTTGGGAATAAGCTCAGTCTGAATTGAGATTAGTAGGATATCTTATATGATAGAGTTATAATGAAGTTATTAGGATGGGTTATCATATAGCATCGAGTGTTGCTAGGTTACAAGTAAAGAATTTGAGAAATATTTTTGAGGTTATCGAGTGCACATCTCACGGAGTGTAACGTCTAGCAAATGTTTTATTGGAAAATGGATTTCAAAGATTGATTTGTTCAAATTTTTTTAAAATATTTTCAAAACATAATTGTGCCCAGACATATCATGCACATGCATTTTGAACGTCACGATTACGATTGCATTGAGCACTAAGTATGTTCACTAAATAAAAGATAAATAAATAACTGATACATGCATAATAGTACATGCATCACGTGAATAGAAATGATTAGGGTTGGATACAACTCTTTGGGGATGAGAGATGTCATCACCCTGGCGCACAATTATGTAAAATGGATTTTATCAATAAAGTGTTTTAAGGAAAGTGTTTTGAAACGAACTCGCGAGTCACATTGTGATAAATGTATTAATAAAGTTGTCGGATTTCAAATGATTTTGAAACTGTTACCGAAAGGTAGCTAGACAAATACTCTGTGATGATGGTGATGGATATTGGACGTTTATGTTGTGAGATATTGGTCTGTAGAATTAGAATCTTGTGGTTATGAGTAAGAATGATTTTGAGGTTGCGCTCAAGATATAGTTGTGCTAAGTGCGGCATAGTGTATTTTAGAATAGAAAGCTTCATGATAATTAAGAATTTGTGGATTAAGGATGTTGGTTATGCTCCATGTGTGTATATACACTATATTTTTATTTTAAACGAAACTTTATCTTTCCAGATTTGAAATTGTCCAAAGTATTTTGGTGTATTGATATAAGGAATGTTTATAAACAAGAAATTTATATTGCTGATTTTACTTTTCTGAGGAAAGGGAGAAATTTCGTCAAAATTGATTTAAAAATGGATAATAAATTTTCCGCTTGAGCGATTTCTTCAAATTGTTTTTTTGTTTGAGAAAATTTAGAAGCGATTTAAAATTTTGGGATGTTTGAAACATCAATGTGTATTTTAAATACGGAGGATTTTGCCACTTTTGTCCTTCAAAGTATAAACTATTTAATTTTTTTTAGCAAGTTTGAATGAAAGAGAACATAAATTTTGTCAATTGAACTGTTTTATAGATTTTCAAATGTATTGAAAAGTAAGAGGAAATTTCGGATTTAAATGTGGAGGTTTTGAAATTTTTCAAGGGTTTGCAAAACCGATGGTTTTTCAACGGTAAAGGTATTTCGATTTCGAATGAAAAAGGAGGTGTAAAACGTAGAGTCTTTTAAACAAAGTGGAATTTTTTTTTGTATATAAAATATTTTGTCCTAAAAGATTTTATACCCACAGGAGTTGGTTTTGAGCATAACTAACTATCCGGTCGTAGTAAACTGGTCGTTTTGATCTCTCGTTGTATATGAGGCTGTAGTCAATTGATTGAATAATTTTGAGGATTCGAGTTCGATTTGGTTATATGAGATAGTTGATTTAAAAATCGAAATCGCGGTTAATAGCTTTCGACTACCATGATTGGTTGATCGATTTTGTTATAGATGGTGTTATCGTTATGATGGATATTGTTGGGGCAGTTGGTGAACCCTTGGTGAGGGCGACAAAATTTTATGTTGTCAGATGCAGTGAATGTTCAGAGTAGTCGTGGCGTTATGTTTCTGAGTGATTGGAAGAATCATTATGATGGATATTGTTTACCATTGATATAGAAATTTATTTTGTTATCATGAGAGAGGTTCGCTTTTCTTTGAATTGCGTTATGAGATTTTGTGTTGTTGATTCACAAGTTAATAGTATTATCGAGCTGGTACTAATCGTTAGGATTGGATGATTATTATAATGTTTGTTTTGGAACCGAAATATTATCTGAAGTTAGTGGGTTTTGTTATCGGTCATTTTGATGTAGAGATGCTATAAGTAAAAGGAAGTAAGTGTTTAAGAATGATAGATTTTATTAGCTATGTTGTAGTGTTATTGTTTTGTTTGAGGCAAAAGAGTTTGGAGTTGTAGAACTATAGTTGAGCTTAACGCTTAACCATGTATTTGATATTGAGGATTTTATAATAGATGAGTTTCGAGCTGGTTTTGGAAGCCACTCCGGTATAGAAAAATGGTGACTCTCAATTGAATAAATTGTGTTATTATTATTTGGAGCATCTATTGCTAGAAATATATTTTGGTGCTTATGTGCGTTGTGATCGCTTATATTGCGAACCAGTGTCGGTTATGAGATTCGAGATTGGTTCTTAATCATCCTAAGTATATCAGCCAAATGTTGGGTAATAGAGCTTGTTGTATCTTAGTTGAACTCCCCTAGAGTTATGTTATCGTTATGCCTAGTGGAAGTTGTGTCAATACTTTGGTGACCTTTGAGTGTGTTCGGATAATACAACTGGAGGTATTGAGTTGTTAGAGGGGCAACCTGTTGAGTTTTGCTTACGCATGTACGTATGTCGTTGAGCGTGGAATACCTTTGACTATAGTTGGATTAGTTTCTTGGTTGAAAACTATTCTTTAATGGCAAAGGTCGTTTGAAGTTTTGTTGTTTTGTTGTCCCTGTTTACATTGGGTATCTTGTGGATGCGTTTTCTTATCGTCTTTATACATTTTTTTTTCAGCTGAACGTTTAATTTTATGCTTTGCGATACGTGGATATTTTTATTTAAATTCGAGGATGAATTTTTAGTTAGTTGGGGAGAATGTAATATCCCGTAAAAGTTTTATTTTATTTTGTTGATCTCCAATAAATAATTCGAGAGTCGTTTTTAAAAAAATGGGTAGTTGATTTGGTTAGGTTCGGGTTGGATTCGGTTAGGCCTTAAAAAAATCTTCCTCTTCTCTTCTTTCGGTTGGGCCAAAGGCCCAACCGAACCCCGTGCTTTGCCAAGCCAGGTCTCGAACGAGACCTGTGCCTTTGGCACTGGTCTCGTTCGAGAATTGCACAGGTCTCGTTCGAAACCTGTGCAATTTTGCTGGTCTCGTTCGAGAATTGCACAGGTCTCGTTTGAGACCTGTGCAATTTTGCTGGTCTCGAACGAGACCAGCCTTGGCTGTGTGAGGGGCACTTTTCCCCCGACTTTTTCTAACCTAACAGATCCGTATTTATACCTAATTATCGACCTAATTCCTTCTCCTCACTACAAACAATCCGTAGCCGTCATTCGCTCGTTTTCTCTCTGAGAATTAACGCTAAAAACGTCCTTCAAACTTGCTGCCTTGGTAAGCTTCGTTGTTCTTGTGATTTCAGTTTTGGTATTATGAACGGCGTTCCGTAAATTGATTCGTTCTCCTTCATTTCTTGATCGAATCCAGGTCCGTTTCGTCCCAGAGATTGTAGACTCACGCCTCTACAATTCTCATCTTTGTTTTCGCCAAAACGGTACGTAATTCTATACGATATAGTCGCTGCCGTTTCATCGTAATTTCGCGTGGTGTTGTTCTGTTTTACATTTAAGTTGCTGCTGTCTTCTATGTTATTCTTGGTTATGATATATGTGTCTAATATGATCATGTAACTCATAGTTCATTGAGTGTTAATGGTTTAACCTTGCTTAAGCTCGCGATTGTTTCCGTTTTGTCGTCGTTTCTATTTCGCCGTGACATGTTCTATAGCTGCCGTTTCTTGTGGTAGTTGCTACTATATGTTTACTGTTGATAGATAATCGTTTTATTGTTTTGCTTCACGGATGTGACACTGTTTCGTTGTTTAAAATGTTAAATTTCGGCTGCCATTGATTTGCTCCTGTTACTGTGATTCGTTTTTGAATAATAGGTTAAGTGGGTGGTTGCTGCATTGGGCAGGTTGGGGTTAGAGGGAATTGGTAACTTTGAATTAAAAGAGATGGTTAATTATCATGTATAGTCACCTAGTTATTTTATTGAAATCAATTGAATCCTTTAAGTTAGTTTTACCTATTGAATTTGGTTTCGATAATAACTTGAACTAGTTTGAATTTAATAGACAATTTGATTACGTTAAATATTTTATAACTTAATTTAATTACTCGGGTAATTATAGTTAATTATAATCGAAATGTCAAAATTGGCTAATTTGCAATTTAGCCCCTAAAGTTATTAAAAACTTATTCAAGTTAAGTTTTATCTTTGGATCTTTGTTTTGATTTATAATTTAGTAAATTGAGAATAAATAATTAATTTTAATTTCGAATATCAAATTGGCTAAAGTACAGTTTAGTCCCTAATTGGCTAAAGTATAATTTAGTCCCTAATTGGCTAAAGTACAGTTTAGTCCCTAAACTTTTATAAACTTAAAATGGTTAAGTTTTAGTTGTAACTTGGGTTACTTGGAATTGAAGTTATTGAGTTCCGCTTCGGATTATTATTTTATCGAATTATTTTATAAATATAAACTCGGGTTTATATTTGATAAAAGTTTTGAGTCGGGTTAGACTTCGGTCACCCGACAAGTGAGGTTAGCTTGATAGTTATTGGTAACTCGGCTAACCCACTATTTGGAAATTAATTATTATTTAAAGATTATTAAATAATATTTGTAAATCGGATTTTAAGCGAGAACTCAATAGACTTGTAATAATTGTGCATTGTTAACTTTTGGGTATTTTTGTGTTGTTTGGATTATTTAATTACGACGTGTTATTTGTGCTAGTCCTATATGGTGTCTAGTACTCTCTAGAGTTAGGGTCTGTTTTTAATAATTATTTTATTTGTCTAGACTCGTCTACTGTTCGTGCTTCAAAGGCGAACCAGGATTAGTTGCTTGCCGGTTGTCACGTGGAATAGCAAGCAGTGAGTTTGTACTTACTATTTACCGTTTTATTGAGTAAATTGTTATTTTAATATATTAAATATAAACTGTAAGTATATTTTAAACTGTTTTTATATTATGACTCTTAGTTGGAACATGCTACCTAATGGGCATCATTAGGACTGCGTGCGAACCGGTATTGATCTGGGTAAGGTATATATGGAAATGTGGTAACTCGGTGTGAGCATAGCTCTCGGGACCAAATAAAGTAACTCGGTGTAGCACAGCTCTCGGGACTCTGGATATGGTAAAAGTATGGTCAGTGGTAACTCGGTGTAGCTCAGCTCTTGGGACCAGGCCTATTGGATTATGTTATTATTTAGAATTGTGGATTAGGGTTCCAACTATTATTCGTAATATCGTTATTAAATGTTTTAACGGTTTTAAAGGTTTTCCACTTGATAAATGTAAATAGTGGTATAAACTCATATCAATATATCTGACCCCGCTGTTTTTCCAATTTTCCCAGGGTTATGATCTGAGAGAGTCTGGTGATCTTCGTATTTACTTTCCTCGGAGGTTTCATTTATTTGAGTAAAACTATCAAACTATTTTATTCTTAGACAGTAGTAGTTGACTAGACGTCTTTATTTTATTACAGTTGTTTGTCGGATTGGTCCGACTGGATATATTGCTTTGGCATGTTTATAATGTTTACTCTGTTTATTTTTATGCCATATTGGAGACTCGTAGTTGAACGAGTATTTTTTTTATATTAAATGTTGAATATTATAACTGCTAGAATTAGGCTGAAGTCTCGGTTACCCCCGAGCATTGGTTTTCTTGCAGGTTTATTATAATTGTATGTTAACGAAAGGCTAGCTACTGGTTTTGGTACTACATTACCCATACCCAAGCGCCGGTCACGATTCATGAAAATGGGTCGTGACAATAATATTTTCCAGTTCGGATTTTAAAGCGAGAACCCAATAGACTTGACTTATATATTTATTGCGTATTGTGTTACTCGATATGGTTCGTACTTTGGCTCGGGTCTTTAAGTAATTAATTAACCATTCTCTGCTGGTTATGTTTGTGCTTGACTTGGTTTTGTGCTAGTCCTATGTGGTGTCTAGTATTCTTAGAGTTAGGGGTTAAATGGATTTTAACTTTTATATTGTTTTAGACCCGTCGACTACTCGTGCTACGGAGTCTCCGCAGGGTTAGCTGTTTGCCAAGTTTCACGTGGATAAGCAAGCAGTGAGTTTGTAGTGCTATTTACCGCTTTATTAAGTACCGCATCATATTTTAATATTATAAATGCTTTTGAATTGTTTTAAGCGATTATGGATCTGGATTGAAACGAGCTACTCGATAGGCTTGTATCGAGACCGTGTGCACCGGTAAGTACTCTGGGATCGGCAGACTTAGGTCTTGCTTACGCTGGTATATGACGACGATTTGTCCCCGTCCACTTTGGGTTTATCAGTATGCAATGTAATACTTACGCTGTGATCATTTCAATACTGTTTTCCATAATCATATTATATTAGTATAAAATGTTATGATTTAAGGGTTTTAAACTTAATAAATGTAAATAGTATTGCGAACTCATCTCAGTATATCTGACCCTGTTGTTTTCCCAAATTTTCCAGGTTTATGATTTGAAAGCTGGTCCACTCCGATTCTTTTGATTCATCGGAGGTTTTTATGTTATTTAAACTAGTTACTGTTTTCGAACTCTTAGACCGCAGTAGAACTAGTTTATATATTACATATGTTATTGCACTTGGAATTGTCGATTAGATCGATTGTTTATTATTAGCATGTTTACACTGGATTATTTTAATATTATATTTAAGGCATGCTGTTGAGCATTTTGGATATTAAAGTTATTTATATTAGAACTGTAATATAAATTGCTAGACTTAGGTTGGAGTCTCGGTTGCCCCCGAGCAGTTTTCTGCAGGTTTAAATGTTTATTTGATTTCCGCAAGGCTTGCTACGGGTTTTGGTACGACCATACCCATACCCTAGCGCCGGTCACGATTCATGAAAATGGGTCGTGACAAAGTTGGTATCAGAGCCTGGTTTCAAACCAAGGCCATTGCTTGCTATGTGTTTACTCTGTTCAGTTTGTTATTGAGTCATAGGAACTACTGCGAAATTAGGATTCATGTCTTGTCTTTGAAATGTCATCTTTTGATTTAAAACTTTCTGCCTACACGGATAGGATTGCGTCAAATTAGTCATTAATTATGCTTTGATTTGATGCTTTTATTTTATTATATTGATGTTATTTCACTTGGGTGAATTAATTGCTTTTGATTTCTCGGGAAATCTTATGCTGGTAATTTTCTTTATGTCATATTTGGGTATGATGTTAATTGCCTTATCTTGATGATGTTGCTTTTCACTTGGGTGATATATTTTGGCTGTTATACTTAAGAATGTTATTGGCATTAAATTGTTTGAGAGTATTTCGGGTTTTGGCCGAGAGTCTTGATTTAAAAAAAAATGATATTTGTTAGGATTTGACATTGTTTTGAGTCTAAATGATTTTTGACTGAAAAATTCCTTTTCACGTTTGTGAATTACATTGTTGGCCACATATTGGTTTTAAACTACCTTAAGGAAATTTTTTTGCCTAACTAGTGTTTTGACGTAAAAAGTCAAATGGGTAGTCTGGACACGACACCGTAAAATATTATTTTCACTATCTTGCTGAAATTCGTATATTTTAAAATTTTACATTTGATTAAGGATTGAAAAGGGGTTGTTCTTCTGTAATAAAATGAATTTCTCGTATTTAAAAACTTAAAATGTTACGTCTACCATAGTGTTTTCAAAATGATTGTTTTGAAATAAAGTTATTTTGAAAGGTGTTACAGTTTTGGTAATTTAATAATACTTTTGTAATTTTTACCATATTTGGTTGTCAACACTTTGGTGTTGTTGGCCTTATGCTCGATTTACTAGTTTGACTAAAACTTGTGTTTTTGATAAGGTTGTTAAAAATAATTGTTTGCTCACTTGGGTGATGTGTTTATGTTATCATTTGGGTGACGTCGAGCTTCCTATTTTGAAGGGATTGAAATTTGTTTTAAAACGCGTTTTTTTTTTCCGGATTTGAAACATGTTTTGTATACATTTTACAAATGGTAATTGCGGGTTTGACTTGGGTCACCCAAATTTAGAGTTGAGCTTGGAAGTTATAATTGCTCGGCTAACTCGATGATTTTAAACTGAGGCGTTTGGGAATTATATCTATTGTTTTATAAAAGAGGTTTTCCGGAAAACGATTGTTAAGACTGTGGGGCTCGACATGAACTTGAAATCTATTTTGTAAATTTTATCTTTCGAAATGGTTTTGATAAATACTTTTGACCAATATCTTAATTTATTGTGATATGATTTGACGTTTGAGCATGTCATTATATGATTTAATATTTGAATCATTTTCGGGTTGTTTGAGTTGTTACCATGTCGGTAGGAAATTCGTTGATCATATAAGATGTTATATGCTCAATCCTTTGATATTTATATTGTTAACTATCCGAATGAAAAATTATTTTACTGCAAGATGCTTAAGTGTTTTTCGGATGTGTGATCAATTCTTGACCTATATTACTGTGTTATGATTCTTGTCTCTAGTGTTTGATGAAGTATGCCTTATCAGTTTTTTTTCCTCGTTGACCTCATTGTGTGGAGTATCACGTGAGGGTATTCCTCGCCAGTTTTCTTTGGCCTAACTTTGGCGTTGGTGTCGATGTGCGATTCGAACCTTTATTTTGACCCTGCGATTAGTTTAAAGGTTCTAGTTGGTTTAGCCGGATCGAACGTTTGACCCTGGAAATCGAAGAGATTAATTTTCTTATCAATAAATTTGAGGAGCAATTCTCAAGAGCTGTTCGCAGATTCGAATTCCGAATCTGTCCTCGTCAGAGGAAGGCGATTTGAGTTATATTACTCAGCACCGGTGGAATAATTCTTCCCGTGAGTGTTCGCCTCGTGCGTGAATTTTTTAGCGTTATGCGTTTCTACGTCGGGCTCGTTTGTGATAAATTGTAGTATCAAAATCTTTCGGCTTTTGGCATTCTGGAAAAAAATGTGGAAACTGTGTTCGAGGTTGATCAGTGTAATAAGCATCTTTCATTAGGTAGATCGGTGAAGTACCGAAACTGATGGTGGAGATGTGAAGGAAATCGTGTTGCTTTATTTTTTCTTGGAGAATTTTCAATTTATTTTGAGATGGAATTTAATGCTAGGTAAAAAAAATTAGTTTTGTTGTTGATTTTGGGTTATTTCGTTTATGACGATGCAAATCGGTGGACTAGAATAATGGAGATGGACAAATATGTCAAGATGGACGAGTGCACGTCTCACAGAGTGTAATGTCTAGAAAATGTTTCAAAGGAAAATTGATTTCAAATGTTAACTTGTTAAAGTAATTGAAATGTTTTTATCACGTAATTGTGCCCAGACATGTCATGAACATGCATTATGAATGCCACGAATAGGATACTGCATTGAGCATTAAGTATAATCACTAATTAAAAGAGAAATAAATAATACATGCATTTAGTACATTCATCACGGCATTAGATGATTAGGGTTGAATGCAACTCTTTGGGGATGAGAGCTGTCATCACCCTGGCGCACAATTATGTAAAATAAATTTTATCAGTGAGACTTTTCAAGAAAAATGTTTTGTAAAAAAAAAAAACTCGCGAGTTATATTGTGAAAACGGTGTTTAAAAGGTTATTAAATTTCAAACGGTTTTGAAATTTTTATTTGATTGGAAACTAGACAAATACTCTGTGATGACGGTGGTGATTTAGGAGAAGTTGCTTTGTAAGGATTTATTCAATATTGTTGGAGTATCAGTGTTTGGTAAATAGGAATTATGGTTATAAAGTTACACTCGAGGTTTAGTTCAGATTTAAGAATTGTGTCAGCTTAGAGTATGCATTTGGAGATTTTTGATTTAAGGAAATTGGTTATTCTCTGCGTGTCTATTTACACTGAAAAGATTAAAAGAAATTTTGTTTTTACAGATTTGTTTTCTGTACAAAAAGGTTTGATACCGATATGGAATTTTTTCGTAAATAAAGGAATTCTTATTTATAAAATTTTAACTTTTTGAGAACTGATAAAACTTTATCAGTTTTGATTTAAAAATGGATTTTAAGATTTTTCTAAGTGAACGATTTTATAAAATCATGAAATTATTTGAAAGTAAGGTTCAGTTATGATTTCAAATTGAGAATATTTTATTTTGTTGATACGTTTACAAACAAAAGGATTTTTCAACGAGTTAATTATTTTTGGTTGAAAAATGAAATTAAACTGATGTTAGTAATTTCAAATTAAAGGCGGATGGTATTATTATATATTTGTGGTTGCTGAAATCATTTTTCTATAAATTTTATTTTGAGCATAACCAATAAACCGATTGATTAAGATTTGATCTAAATGATCTTCGGTAGGATTCGAGGTTTTAGTAATTCAAAATAAATTTTTAGGATAAAAAATATTGTTGTCTGAAGTTTAAGTTATGTGTTCCTTAGAAATTTGTGTGTTTTCTTATGTCTTAGTTCTCGAAGTTGATGGTGTTGTCGAGTTGATCTTAGTTGGTTGAATCGAGACGATTCTAGTGGTATTTAGTTTTAAGCTGTTATTTCTAAGAGCAATTATAAGCAGGACGACATTTTGAATTGCTGATAAGCTTTCTCATTTGAGGTAATTGGTATTTTGACCACTATAAATTTTATAGTGCGTAGGTGTTGAGTGATATAAGATTAATTCTAGTGAGAGTGTGTATGTTTTAGTTATAGCATTGGAGTTTGGTTTATTAAGATTTCGATTTATATTTGGTGATTGGTCCTACACTTATGATGTTGCTTGGTAGTCTTGGAGACTTGATCTGATTATTTTAAAAAGTTCCCGTTCAGCGTGTTGATTATTTCCCGGTTGAGAATAAATTTCTAGTTCGTTCACTCGTGGTGTTTAAGAAGTCGTTTGAAGTACCAAATTGTTGAACTAAGAATTTTTCGCGTATGCTCGTGGTGATCATTCATATTTTCGACTCAGTTTTAAATTCGAAGTCGTATTTCTATAAGTTGGGGAGAATGTACGTAAAATTTTCAGCGTGTTTTCGGTTAAATTATGTTTCGTTTCTCTTGACTCTCCTCAGTTGTTTTTGTGATAGAATTACCTTGGGTTAGAGTTTGGTTTAATCTATTGAATTTGTGGTGGTGTTTTGCTTAGGTATATTTAGACAGTTTTTATTTCGTTTCCGTTGAGTTATCACCTAGTCGTAAAGTGATTTTGGAAATCGGAATTAATATGCGTAGTTGTCTCTTCCGTTCCATTAAGGACGTGTTGCCCCGCATTTTCGAGTTACGTGTGATTTCATACGTGCTATAATTGATTTTATATGACTTTTGCTTTGTGGTAAATTCGAGGACGAATTTTTAATAAGTTTTGGAGAATATAATATCCCGTATTTTTTTAAAATTATTTTTTTAATTTTTTAATTTTATTTCCTTCGAGGTTAGGTAATTTATCATTATTATATATTTTTACTTAATTTTATTTGAGTCGTTCGTTGATTCGTTCGTGGTTTGTTCGGGCTCGATTTGTATTATTATTATTTTTTAAAAAAGAGAAAGAAAGAAAGAAAATTAGATATATTGTAGAATCCATGCAAATCATGCACTCACTTTACATTAGATACATAAGTGGCCCATCCTTCTTACCTTGAAAAGCCCATCACATGTATGAGATGAATTCATGAGTTTATGCAGCAAACCATCTTCTGCATATATATACGTTTCTTTTCCCTTTTTTTTTACACGTTCAAAAACCTAATTTATCTTCCCCTCAATTCCTTCAACCCTAGCCGTCAAACACTTCAAACCCTTCTAAAATATCGCTTTACTCATTCCTTTCTTCCGCTCTTGTATCCGGTAAGTAATCTCGTCTCTTTTTCTTTGTTTCGAATCGATATCGTAATATCGTTTCTTAAATCGTGTTCTTATTATGATAGCTTAAATCTGAAGTTTCTCACGACGATTCATCATTTCTCATCGTTCTCGTCAATCCCTGCGTGTTGGAAACGAATTTGGTACGTAATTCTTATTCGCGTAAACGTCGCTACGGTTTACCGTTTTCACAAACTGTTGGCAAGAAAATCCTTCGCCGCTGCTGCCATTTTATTCTTATGATCTGATGACATTCACGTTCCTAGGGCTTTAATATGAGGAGTGATTGTTCTTGGCTGTCAGATCTTTTCCTTGCTTGATCTCTTGGTTTCAATTTGCTGAATTGTTCGATTCGGTTGCGTCGTACTAGGTCAGTATACTAATAACTGTTATTGCAATGATCCTTGTTTATTGTTCATGTTGGTTAGGTGACGGCAATCTAAGTTTATTTATTTCGTTGAAATCATATGATTGAATATGGTGTTGCCATGGAACTCGTCGTGAGCTCTTGCTCACCTTTGGTTTTTATAGTATTATGGGTTTGTTACATATGGCTTAATGACTGAATATTTGATGGCGGACTATTCTTTTCAAATGATGGCTAATGAAATATAATGGGCTTTCATATTTGTTTTGTTGAACTAAAAAAAATCGTTGGCCACTTCTGTAATTAAATTGGAATTTGATTATTTAATGGGCCATCTAATTCTTATTTCATGCTTCAATTAAAATATAATAATCTTAAATGTTGGGCTCAACTTTTGTAAACCAAGATGTTAATTTAAAATATTGATTTGAAACCGTACTCTCAATTATAATTTCGATTTCTAAATTTCTAATTGCTCTCATTATTTTTTTACTAAAAAAATAAAAATTAGGTTAGATGCGATTATAATTTAAATTGTTTTCGATATGTTAATTTGAAAATAATATTTATATTATAATTTTCTTTTCGGATAATTATTTGGATAATTATGATTTATTAAAATATTGGCTTAAGCGTGCCAATTTAGCTAAATTGCGTTTTAACTTTTAAATTATTTTCTTAACTATTTTAGTTAAGTAAATTTTGTCGGTAACTATTGGTTACTTTCATTAAGCTATTGGATTACGTTTTAAATATTGATTTATTATTTTATCAAAGTTGGTTCTATAATTATAAAATATGGTTTATAATTGAATATGATTATATTTATTTTATTAAGTGATTTTTGGAAATTATAAACTCTGGTTTATATTTAGATAAAATATTTTGGGTCGGGTTAGACTTGGGTCACCCGACATGTGAGGTAGCTTGGTAGTTATTGGTAACTCGGCTAACCCAATATTTGAGGAAATGGATTTAAGTTATTATTTATTGTTTTAGAGTTAGGGGTTAAATGGATTTTAACTTTTATATTGTTTTAGACCCGTCGACTACTCGTGCTACGGAGTCTCCGCAGGGTTAGCTGTTTGCCAAGTTTCACGTGGATAAGCAAGCAGTGAGTTTGTAGTGCTATTTACCGCTTTATTAAGTACCGCATCATATTTTAATATTATAAATGATTTTGAATTGTTTTAAGCGATTATGGATCTGGATTGAAACGAGCTACTCGATAGGCTTGTATCGAGACCGTGTGCACCGGTAAGTACTCTGGGATCGGCAGACTAAGGTCTTGCTTACGCTGGTATATGACGACGATTTGTCCCCGTCCACTTTGGGTTTATCAGTACGCTTTGTCATACTTACGCTGGGATCATTTCAATATTGTTTTCCATAATTATATTATATTAGTATAAAATGTTCTGATTTAAAGGTTTTAAACTTAATAAATGTAAATAGTATTGCGAACTCATCTCAGTATATCTGACCCCGTTGTTTTCCCAAATTTTTCAGGTTTATGATTTGAAAGCTGGTCCACTCCGATTCTTTTGATTCATCTGAGGTTTTTACGTTATTTAAACTAGTTACTGTTTTCGAACTCTTAGACCGCAGTAGAACTAGTTTATATATTACATTTGTTATTGCACTTGGGATTGTCGATTAGATCGATTGTTTATTATTAGCATGTTTACACTGAATTATTTTAATATTATATTTAAGGCATGCTGTTGAGGTTAGAAACAAATCCAAACATTTCACCTTTTTAGCAATTTAAGCCAAACGTGTAATACGTTAAGAAAAATCCAAACATTTAAAACGTTACGAAACAAATCCAAACGTTTAAAACGTCACAAAACAAATCTAAATGTTTCATCTTTTTAGCTGTTTAAGCGAACCGTTTAAAATGTTACGAAACTAATCGAAACGTTTCAAATGTTACGAAACAAATCCAAAAGTTGAAAACATTATGAAACAAATCCAAACGCTTCACCTTTCTAGCGATTTAAGTGAAACATGTAAAATGTTACGAAAACAATTCCAAAATTTTAAAACGTTACGAAACAAATCCAAACGTTTAAACGTTACGAAACAAATGAAAATGTTTCACCTTTTTAGAGATTTAACCCAAACGAATAAAACGTAACGAAAAAAACCAAAATCTTATAGCGTTACGAAACAAATCCAAATGTTTCACCTTTTTAGAGATTTAAGCCAAACGAATAAAATGTTACGAAACAAATTAAAACTTTTCACTTTTTTAACTATTTCAGCCAAACGTTTAAAACGTTACAAAACTAGTCCAAACGTTTGGAACGTTACAAAACAAATCCAAACATTTCACTTTTTTAGCGATTTAAGCCAAACGTTTAAAACGTTACGAACCAAATCTAAACGTTTAAAACGTTACGAAAAAAATCCAAACATTTCACCTTTTTAGCAATTTAAGCCGAACGCGTAATACGTTATGAAGAAAATCCAAACGTTTAAATTTTTTTGAAACAAATCCAAACGTTTAAAACATCACAAAATAAATCTAAACGTTTACTTTTTTAGCAATTTAAGCCAACCGTTTAAAACTTTACGAAACTAATCCTAACGTTTAAAATGTTACGAAAGAAATCCAAACGTTGAAAAAATTATGAAACAAATCCAAACGCTTCACCTTTTTAGCGATTTAAGTAAAACGTGTAAAACGTTTGAAAAAAATTCCAAAATTTTGAAACATTACGAAAAAAATTTAAACTTTTCACTTTTTTTTTTTAACTATTTAAGCGAAACGTTTAAAACATTACGAAACTAATCCAAACGTTTGACACGTTACAAAACAAATCCAAACGTTTCACCTTTTTAGCAATTTAAGCCAGACTTTTAATATGTTACGAAAGAAATCCTATTGTTCCACCTTTTTAGCGAATTAAGACAAACGTTTTAAACGTTACGAAACAAATCCAAACTTTTAAAACGTTACGAAACAAATCAAAACTTTTCACCTTTTTAGCGATTTAAGTCAAACGTTTAAAACGTTACAAAACTAATCTAAACGTTTAAAACGATACGAAACAAATCGTAACGTTTCACCTTTTTAGCGATTTAAGCCAAACGTTTCCAACGTTACGAAACTAATCCAAACATTAAAAACGATACGAAACAAATACTAAGTATTCACCTTTTTAGGGATTTAAGCCAAACCCATAAAACGTTACGAAACTAATCCAAACGTTTATAACGTTACGAAACTAATGCAAACGTTTCACCTTTTTTAGCGATTTAAGCCAAACGTTCAAAACGTTAAGAAACAAATCCAAACGTTTAAAACATTACGAAACGAATCCGAACGTTTCACCTTTTTAGCGATTTAACCCAAACGTTTAAAACGTTACGAACCAAATCTAAACGTTTAAAACGTTACGAAACAAATCCAAACATTTCACCTTTTTAGCAATTTAAGCCAAACGTGTAATACATTAAGAAAAATCCAAACATTTAAAACGTTATGAAACAAATCCAAACGTTTAAAACGTCACAAAACAAATCTAAATGTTTCACCTTTTTAGCTGTTTAAGCCAACCGTTTAAAACGTTACGAAACTATCCAAACGTTTCAAATGTTACGAAACAAATCCAAAAGTTTAAAACATTATGAAACAAATCCAAACGCTTCACCTTTTTAGCGATTTAAGTGAAACATGTAAAATGTTACGAAAAAAATTCCTAAATTTTAAAACGTTACAAAACAAATCCAAACGTTTAAACGTTACGAAACAAATAAAAATGTTTCACCTTTTTAGAGATTTAACCGAAACGAATAAAACGTAACGAAAAAAACCAAAATCTTATAACGTTACGAAACAAATCCAAATGTTTCACCTTTTTAGAGATTTAAGCCAAACGAATAAAATGTTACGAAACAAATTTAAACTTTTCACTTTTTTAACTATTTCAGCCAAACGTTTAAAACGTTACAAAACTAGTCCAAACGTTTGAAACGTTACAAAACAAATCCAAACGTTTCACTTTTTTAGCGATTTAAGCCAAACGTTTAAAACGTTACGAACCAAATCTAAACGTTTAAAACGTTACGAAAAAAATCCAAACATTTCACCTTTTTAGCAATTTAAGCCGAACGCGTAATACGTTATGAAGAAAATCCAAACGTTTAAATTTTTTTGAAACAAATCCAAACGTTTAAAACATCACAAAATAAATCTAAACGTTTCACTTTTTTAGCAATTTAAGCCAACCGTTTAAAACTTTACGAAACTGATCCTAACGTTTAAAATGTTACGAAAGAAATCCAAACGTTGAAAAAATTATGAAACAAATCCAAACGCTTCACCTTTTTAGCGATTTAAGTAAAACGTGTAAAACGTTTGAAAAAAATTCCAAAATTTTGAAACATTACGAAAAAAATTTAAACTTTTCACTTTTTTTTTTAACTATTTAAGCGAAACGTTTAAAACATTACGAAACTAATCCAAACGTTTGACACGTTACAAAACAAATCCAAACGTTTCACCTTTTTAGCAATTTAAGCCAGACTTTTAATATGTTACGAAAGAAATCCTAATGTTCCACCTTTTTAGCGAATTAAGACAAACGTTTTAAACGTTACGAAACAAATCCAAACTTTTAAAACGTTACGAAACAAATCAAAACGTTTCACCTTTTTAGCGATTTAAGTCAAACGTTTAAAACGTTACAAAACTAATCTAAACGTTTAAAACGATACGAAACAAATCGTAACGTTTCACCTTTTTAGCGATTTAAGCCAAACGTTTCCAACGTTACGAAACTAATCCAAACATTAAAAACGATACGAAACAAATACTAAGTATTCACCTTTTTAGGGATTTAAGCCAAACCCATAAAACGTTACGAAACTAATCCAAACGTTTATTACGTTACGAAACTAATGCAAACGTTTCACCTTTTTTAGCGATTTAAGCCAAACGTTCAAAACGTTAAGAAACAAATCCAAACGTTTAAAACATTACGAAACGAATCCGAACGTTTCACCTTTTTAGCGATTTAACCCAAACGTTTAAAACGTTACGAACCAAATCTAAACGTTTAAAACGTTACGAAACAAATCCAAACATTTCACCTTTTTAGCAATTTAAGCCAAACGTGTAATACATTAAGAAAAATCCAAAAATTTAAAACGTTATGAAACAAATCCAAACGTTTAAAACGTCACAAAACAAATCTAAATGTTTCACCTTTTTAGCTGTTTAAGCCAACCGTTTAAAACGTTACGAAACTATCCAAACGTTTCAAATGTTACGAAACAAATCCAAAAGTTTAAAACATTATGAAACAAATCCAAACGCTTCACCTTTTTAGTGATTTAAGTGAAACATGTAAAATGTTACGAAAAAAATTCCTAAATTTTAAAACATTACAAAACAAATCCAAACGTTTAAACGTTACGAAACAAATAAAAATGTTTCACCTTTTTAGAGATTTAACCCAAACGAATAAAACGTAACGAAAAAAACCAAAATCTTATAACGTTACGAAACAAATCCAAATGTTTCACCTTTTTAGAGATTTAAGCCAAACGAATAAAATGTTACGAAACAAATTTAAACTTTTCACTTTTTTAACTATTTAAGCCAAACGTTAAAACGTTACAAAACTAGTCCAAACGTTTGAAACATTACAAAACAAATCCAAATGTTTCACTTTTTTAGCGCTTTAAGCCAAACGTTTAAAACGTTACGAACCAAATCTAAACGTTTAAAACGTTACGAAAAAAATCCAAACATTTCACCTTTTTAGCAATTTAAGCCGAACGCGTAATACGTTATGAAGAAAATCCAAACGTTTAAATTTTTTTGAAACAAATCCAAACGTTTAAAACATCACAAAATAAATCTAAACGTTTCACTTTTTTAGCAATTTAAGCCAACCGTTTAAAACTTTACGAAACTGATCCTAACGTTTAAAATGTTACGAAAGAAATCCAAACGTTGAAAAAATTATGAAACAAATCCAAACGCTTCACCTTTTTAGCGATTTAAGTAAAACGTGTAAAACGTTTGAAAAAAATTCCAAAATTTTGAAACATTACGAAAAAAATTTAAACTTTTCACTTTTTTTTAACTATTTAAGCGAAACGTTTAAAACATTACGAAACTAATCCAAACGTTTGACACGTTACAAAACAAATCCAAACGTTTCACCTTTTTAGCAATTTAAGCCAGACTTTTAATATGTTACGAAAGAAATCCTAATGTTCCACCTTTTTAGCGAATTAAGACAAACGTTTTAAACGTTACGAAACAAATCCAAACTTTTAAAACTTTACGAAACAAATCAAAACGTTTCACCTTTTTAGCGATTTAAGTCAAACGTTTAAAACGTTACAAAACTAATCTAAACGTTTAAAACGATACGAAACAAATCGTAACGTTTCACCTTTTTAGCGATTTAAGCCAAACGTTTCCAACGTTACGAAACTAATCCAAACATTAAAAACGATACGAAACAAATACTAAGTATTCACCTTTTTAGGGATTTAAGCCAAACCCATAAAACGTTACGAAACTAATCCAAACGTTTATAACGTTACGAAACTAATGCAAACGTTTCACCTTTTTTAGCGATTTAAGCCAAACGTTCAAAACGTTAAGAAACAAATCCAAACGTTTAAAACATTACGAAACGAATCCGAACGTTTCACCTTTTTAGCGATTTAACCCAAACGTTTAAAACGTTACGAACCAAATCTAAACGTTTAAAATGTTACGAAACAAATCCAAACATTTCACCTTTTTAGCAATTTAAGCCAAACGTGTAATACATTAAGAAAAATCCAAACATTTAAAACGTTATGAAACAAATCCAAACGTTTAAAACGTCACAAAACAAATCTAAATGTTTCACCTTTTTAGCTGTTTAAGCCAACCGTTTAAAACGTTACGAAACTATCCAAACGTTTCAAATGTTACGAAACAAATCCAAAAGTTTAAAACATTATGAAACAAATCCAAACGCTTCACCTTTTTAGCGATTTAAGTGAAACATGTAAAATGTTACGAAAAAAATTCCTAAATTTTAAAACGTTACAAAACAAATCCAAACGTTTAAACGTTACGAAACAAATAAAAATGTTTCACCTTTTTAGAGATTTAACCCAAACGAATAAAACGTAACGAAAAAAAACCAAAATCTTATAACGTTACGAAACAAATCCAAATGTTTCACCTTTTTAGAGATTTAAGCCAAACGAATAAAATGTTACGAAACAAATTTAAACTTTTCACTTTTTTAACTATTTCAGCCAAACGTTTAAAACGTTACAAAACTAGTCCAAACGTTTGAAACGTTACAAAACAAATCCAAACGTTTCACTTTTTTAGCGATTTAAGCCAAACGTTTAAAACGTTACGAACCAAATCTAAACGTTTAAAACGTTACGAAAAAAATCCAAACATTTCACCTTTTTAGCAATTTAAGCCGAACGCGTAATACGTTATGAAGAAAATCCAAACGTTTAAATTTTTTTGAAACAAATCCAAACGTTTAAAACATCACAAAATAAATCTAAACGTTTCACTTTTTTAGCAATTTAAGCCAACCGTTTAAAACTTTACGAAACTGATCCTAACGTTTAAAATGTTACGAAAGAAATCCAAACGTTGAAAAAATTATGAAACAAATCCAAACGCTTCACTTTTTTAGCGACTTAAGTAAAACGTGTAAAACGTTTGAAAAAAATTCCAAAATTTTGAAACATTACGAAAAAAATTTAAACTTTTCACTTTTTTTTAACTATTTAAGCGAAACGTTTAAAACATTACGAAACTAATCCAAACGTTTGACACGTTACAAAACAAATCCAAACGTTTCACCTTTTTAGCAATTTAAGCCAGACTTTTAATATGTTACGAAAGAAATCCTAATGTTCCAACTTTTTAGCGAATTAAGACAAACGTTTTAAACGTTACGAAACAAATCCAAACTTTTAAAACGTTACGAAACAAATCAAAACGTTTCACCTTTTTAGCGATTTAAGTCAAACGTTTAAAACGTTACAAAACTAATCTAAACGTTTAAAACGATACGAAACAAATCGTAACGTTTCACCTTTTTAGCGATTTAAGCCAAACGTTTCCAACGTTACGAAACTAATCCAAACATTAAAAACGATACGAAACAAATACTAAGTATTCACCTTTTTAGGGATTTAAGCCAAACCCATAAAACGTTACGAAACTAATCCAAACGTTTATAACGTTACGAAACTAATGCAAACGTTTCACCTTTTTTAGCGATTTAAGCCAAACGTTCAAAACGTTAAGAAACAAATCCAAACGTTTAAAACATTACGAAACGAATCCGAACGTTTCACCTTTTTAGCGATTTAACCCAAACGTTTAAAACGTTACGAACCAAATCTAAACGTTTAAAACGTTACGAAACAAATCCAAACATTTCACCTTTTTAGCAATTTAAGCCAAACGTGTAATACATTAAGAAAAATCCAAACATTTAAAACGTTATGAAACAAATCCAAACGTTTAAAACGTCACAAAACAAATCTAAATGTTTCACCTTTTTAGCTGTTTAAGCCAACCGTTTAAAACGTTACGAAACTATCCAAACGTTTCAAATGTTACGAAACAAATCCAAAAGTTTAAAACATTATGAAACAAATCCAAACGCTTCACCTTTTTAGCGATTTAAGTGAAACATGTAAAATGTTACGAAAAAAATTCCAAAATTTTAAAACGTTACAAAACAAATCCAAACGTTTAAACGTTACGAAACAAATGAAAATGTCTCACCTTTTTAGAGATTTAACCCAAACGAATAAAACGTAACGAAAAAAACCAAAATCTTATAACGTTACGAAACAAATCCAAATGTTTCACCTTTTTAGAGATTTAAGCCAAACGAATAAAATGTTACGAAACAAATTTAAACTTTTCACTTTTTTAACTATTTAAGCCAAACGTTTAAAACGTTGCAAAACTAGTCCAAACGTTTGAAACGTTACAAAACAAATCCAAACGTTTCACTTTTTTAGCGATTTAAGCCAAACGTTTAAAACGTTACGAACCAAATCTAAACGTTTAAAACGTTACGAAAAAAATCCAAACATTTCACCTTTTTAGCAATTTAAGCCGAACGCGTAATACGTTATGAAGAAAATCCAAACGTTTAAATTTTTTTGAAACAAATCCAAACGTTTAAAACATCACAAAATAAATCTAAACGTTTCACTTTTTTAGCAATTTAAGCCAACCGTTTAAAACTTTACGAAACTGATCCTAACGTTTAAAATGTTACGAAAGAAATCCAAACGTTGAAAAAATTATGAAACAAATCCAAACGCTTCACCTTTTTAGCGATTTAAGTAAAACGTGTAAAACGTTTGAAAAAAATTCCAAAATTTTGAAACATTACGAAAAAAATTTAAACTTTTCACTTTTTTTTAACTATTTAAGCGAAACGTTTAAAACATTACGAAACTAATCCAAACGTTTGACACGTTACAAAACAAATCCAAACGTTTCACCTTTTTAGCAATTTAAGCCAGACTTTTAATATGTTACGAAAGAAATCCTAATGTTCCACCTTTTTAGCGAATTAAGACAAACGTTTTAAACGTTACGAAACAAATCCAAACTTTTAAAACGTTACGAAACAAATCAAAACGTTTCACCTTTTTAGCGATTTAAGTCAAACGTTTAAAACGTTACAAAACTAATCTAAACGTTTAAAACGATACGAAACAAATCGTAACGTTTCACCTTTTTAGCGATTTAAGCCAAACGTTTCCAACGTTACGAAACTAATCCAAACATTAAAAACGATACGAAACAAATACTAAGTATTCACCTTTTTAGGGATTTAAGCCAAACCCATAAAACGTTACGAAACTAATCCAAACGTTTATAACGTTACTAAACTAATGCAAACGTTTCACCTTTTTTAGCGATTTAAGCCAAACGTTCAAAACGTTAAGAAACAAATCCAAACGTTTAAAACATTACGAAACGAATCCGAACGTTTCACCTTTTTAGCGATTTAACCCAAACGTTTAAAACGTTACGAACCAAATCTAAACGTTTAAAACGTTACGAAACAAATCCAAACATTTCACCTTTTTAGCAATTTAAGCCAAACGTGTAATACATTAAGAAAAATCCAAAAATTTAAAACGTTATGAAACAAATCCAAACGTTTAAAACGTCACAAAACAAATCTAAATGTTTCACCTTTTTAGCTGTTTAAGCCAACCGTTTAAAACGTTACGAAACTATCCAAACGTTTCAAATGTTACGAAACAAATCCAAAAGTTTAAAACATTATGAAACAAATCCAAACGCTTCACCTTTTTAGCGATTTAAGTGAAACATGTAAAATGTTACGAAAAAAATTCCTAAATTTTAAAACGTTATAAAACAAATCCAAACGTTTAAACGTTACGAAACAAATAAAAATGTTTCACCTTTTTAGAGATTTAACCCAAACGAATAAAACGTAACGAAAAAAACCAAAATCTTATAACGTTACGAAACAAATCCAAATGTTTCACCTTTTTAGAGATTTAAGCCAAACGAATAAAATGTTACGAAACAAATTTAAACTTTTCACTTTTTTAACTATTTAAGCCAAACGTTAAAACGTTACAAAACTAGTCCAAACGTTTGAAACATTACAAAACAAATCCAAATGTTTCACTTTTTTAGCGCTTTAAGCCAAACGTTTAAAACGTTACGAACCAAATCTAAACGTTTAAAACGTTACGAAAAAAATCCAAACATTTCACCTTTTTAGCAATTTAAGCCGAACGCGTAATACGTTATGAAGAAAATCCAAACGTTTAAATTTTTTTGAAACAAATCCAAACGTTTAAAACATCACAAAATAAATCTAAACGTTTCACTTTTTTAGCAATTTATGCCAACCGTTTAAAACTTTACGAAACTGATCCTAACGTTTAAAATGTTACGAAAGAAATCCAAACGTTGAAAAAATTATGAAACAAATCCAAACGCTTCACCTTTTTAGCGATTTAAGTAAAACGTGTAAAACGTTTGAAAAAAATTCCAAAATTTTGAAACATTACGAAAAAAATATAAACTTTTCACTTTTTTTTAACTATTTAAGCGAAACGTTTAAAACATTACGAAACTAATCCAAACGTTTGACACGTTACAAAACAAATCCTAATGTTTCACCTTTTTAGCAATTTAAGCCAGACTTTTAATATGTTACGAAAGAAATCCTAATGTTCCACCTTTTTAGCGAATTAAGACAAACGTTTTAAACGTTATGAAACAAATCCAAACTTTTAAAACGTTACGAAACAAATCAAAACGTTTCACCTTTTTAGCGATTTAAGTCAAACGTTTAAAACGTTACAAAACTAATCTAAACGTTTAAAACGATACGAAACAAATCCTAACGTTTCACCTTTTTAGCGATTTAAGCCAAACGTTTCCAACGTTACGAAACTAATCCAAACATTAAAAACGATACGAAACAAATACTAAGTATTCACCTTTTTAGGGATTTAAGCCAAACCCATAAAACGTTACGAAACTAATCCAAACGTTTATAACGTTACGAAACTAATGCAAACGTTTCACCTTTTTTAGCGATTTAAGCCAAACGTTCAAAACGTTAAGAAACAAATCCAAACGTTTAAAACATTACGAAACGAATCCGAACGTTTCACCTTTTTAGCGATTTAACCCAAACGTTTAAAACGTTACGAACCAAATCTAAACGTTTAAAACGTTACGAAACAAATCCAAACACTTCACCTTTTTAGCAATTTAAGCCAAACGTGTAATACATTAAGAAAAATCCAAACATTTAAAACGTTATGAAACAAATCCAAACGTTTAAAACGTCACAAAACAAATCTAAATGTTTCACCTTTTTAGCTGTTTAAGCCAACCGTTTAAAACGTTACGAAACTATCCAAACGTTTCAAATGTTACGAAACAAATCCAAAAGTTTAAAACATTATGAAACAAATCCAAACGCTTCACCTTTTTAGCGATTTAAGTGAAACATGTAAAATGTTACGAAAAAAATTCCTAAATTTTAAAACGTTACAAAACAAATCCAAACGTTTAAACGTTACGAAACAAATAAAAATGTTTCACCTTTTTAGAGATTTAACCCAAACGAATAAAACGTAAAGAAAAAAACCAAAATCTTATAACGTTACGAAACAAATCCAAATGTTTCACCTTTTTAGAGATTTAAGCCAAACGAATAAAATGTTACGAAACAAATTTAAACTTTTCATTTTTTTAACTATTTAAGCCAAACGTTAAAACGTTACAAAACTAGTCCAAACGTTTGAAACATTACAAAACAAATCCAAATGTTTCACTTTTTTAGCGCTTTAAGCCAAACGTTTAAAACGTTACGAACCAAATCTAAACGTTTAAAACGTTACGAAAAAAATCCAAACATTTCACCTTTTAGCAATTTAAGCCGAACGCGTAATACGTTATGAAGAAAATCCAAACGTTTAAATTTTTTTGAAACAAATCCAAACGTTTAAAACATCACAAAATAAATCTAAACGTTTCACTTTTTTAGCAATTTATGCCAACCGTTTAAAACTTTACGAAACTAATCCTAACGTTTAAAATGTTACGAAAGAAATCCAAACGTTGAAAAAATTATGAAACAAATCCAAACGCTTCACCTTTTTAGCGATTTAAGTAAAACGTGTAAAACGTTTGAAAAAAAATTCCAAAATTTTGAAACATTACAAAAAAAAATTAAACTTTTCACTTTTTTTTTAACTATTTAAGCGAAACGTTTAAAACATTACGAAACTAATCCAAACGTTTGACACGTTACAAAACAAATCCAAACGTTTCACCTTTTTAGCAATTTAAGCCAGACTTTTAATATGTTACGAAAGAAATCCTAATGTTCCACCTTTTTAGCGAATTAAGACAAACGTTTTAAACGTTATGAAACAAATCCAAACTTTTAAAACGTTACGAAACAAATCAAAATGTTTCACCTTTTTAGCGATTTAAGTCAAACGTTTAAAACGTTACAAAACTAATCTAAACGTTTAAAACGATACGAAACAAATCCTAACGTTTCACCTTTTTAGCGATTTAAGCCAAACGTTTCCAACGTTACGAAACTAATCCAAACATTAAAAACGATACGAAACAAATACTAAGTATTCACCTTTTTAGGGATTTAAGCCAAACCCATAAAACGTTACGAAACTAATCCAAACGTTTATAACGTTACGAAACTAATGCAAACGTTTCACCCTTTTTAGCGATTTAAGCCAAACGTTTAAAACGTTACGGAACAAATCCAAACGTTTAAAACATTACGAAACGAATCCGAACGTTTCACCTTTTTAGCGATTTAACCCAAACGTTTAAAACGTTATGAACCAAATCTAAACGTTTAAAACGTTATGAAACAAATCCAAACATTTCACCTTTTTAGCAATTTAAGCCAAACGTGTAATACGTTAAGAAAAATCCAAACATTTAAAACGTTATGAAACAAATCCAAACGTTTAAAACGTCACAAAACAAATCTAAATGTTTCACCTTTTTAGCTGTTTAAGCCAACCGTTTAAAACGTTACGAAACTATCCAAACGTTTCAAATGTTACGAAACAAATCCAAAAGTTTAAAACATTATGAAACAAATCCAAACGCTTCACCTTTTTAGCGATTTAAGTGAAACATGTAAAATGTTACGAAAAAAATTCCTAAATTTTAAAACGTTACAAAACAAATCCAAACGTTTAAACGTTACGAAACAAATAAAAATGTTTCACCTTTTTAGAGATTTAACCCAAACGAATAAAACGTAACGAAAAAAACCAAAATCTTATAACGTTACGAAACAAATCCAAATGTTTCACCTTTTTAGAGATTTAAGCCAAACGAATAAAATGTTACGAAACAAATTTAAACTTTTCACTTTTTTAACTATTTAAGCCAAACGTTAAAACGTTACAAAACTAGTCCAAACGTTTGAAACATTACAAAAAAAATCCAAATGTTTCACTTTTTTAGCGCTTTAAGCCAAACGTTTAAAACGTTACGAACCAAATCTAAGCGTTTAAAACGTTACGAAACAAATCCAAACATTTCACCTTTTTAGCAATTTAAGCGGAACGTGTAATACGTTACGAGAAAATCCAAACGTTTAAAACGTTTTGAAACAAATCCAAACGTTTAAAACGTCACAAAACAAATCTAAACGTTTCACTTTTTTAGCAATTTAAGCATACCGTTTAAAACTTTACGAAACTAATCCAAACGTTTAAAATGTTACGAAAGAAATCCAAACGTTGAAAAAATTATGAAACAAATCCAAACGCTTCACCTTTTTAGCGATTTAAGTGAAACGTGTAAAACGTTTGAAAAAAATTCCAAAATTTTGAAACGTTACGAAACAAATTTAAACTTATCACTTTTTTTTAACTATTTAAGCGAAACGTTTAAAACATTACGAAACTAATCCAAACGTTTGACACGTTACAAAATAAATCCAAACGTTTCACCTTTTTAGCAATTTAAGCCAGACTTTTAAAATGTTACGAAAGAAATCCTAATGTTCCACCTTTTTAGCGAATTAAGACAAACATTTTAAACGTTACGAAACAAATCCAAACTTTTAAAACGTTACGAAACAAATCAAAACGTTTCACCTTTTTAGCGATTTCAGTCAAACGTTTAAAACGTTACAAAACTAATCTAAACGTTTAAAACGATACGAAACAAATCCTAACGTTTCACCTTTTTAGCGATCAAAGCCAAACATTTCCAACGTTACGAAACTAATCCAAACATTAAAACGATACGAAACAAATACTAAGTATTCACCTTTTTAGCGATTTAAGCCAAACCCATAAAACGTTACGAAATTATAACGTTACGAAACTAATGCAAACGTTTCACCTTTTTTAGCGATTTAAGCCAAACGTTCAAAACGTTAAGAAACAAATCCAAACGTTTAAAACATTACGAAACGAATCCGAACGTTTCACCTTTTTAGCGATTTAACCCAAACGTTTAAAACGTTACGAACCAAATCTAAACGTTTAAAACGTTACGAAACATATCCAAAAATTTTACCTTTTTAGCAATTTAAGCCAAACGTGTAATACGTTAAGAAAAATCCAAACATTTAAAACGTTACGAAACAAATCCAAACGTTTAAAACGTCACAAAACAAATCTAAATGTTTCACCTTTTTAGCTGTTTAAGCGAACCGTTTAAAATGTTACGAAACTAATCGAAACGTTTCAAATGTTACGAAACAAATCCAAAAGTTGAAAACATTATGAAACAAATCCAAATGCTTCACCTTTCTAGCGATTTAAGTGAAACATGTAAAATGTTACGAAAACAATTCCAAAATTTTAAAACGTTATGAAACAAATCCAAACGTTTAAACGTTACGAAACAAATGAAAATATTTCACCTTTTTAGAGATTTAACCCAAATGAATAAAACGTAACGAAAAAAACCAAAATCTTATAGCGTTACGAAACAAATCCAAATGTTTCACCTTTTTAGAGATTTAAGCCAAACGAATAAAATGTTACGAAACAAATTAAAACTTTTCACTTTTTTAACTATTTCAGCCAAACGTTTAAAACGTTACAAAACTAGTCCAAACGTTTGAAACGTTACAAAACAAATCCAAACGTTTCACTTTTTTAGCGATTTAAGCCAAACGTTTAAAACGTTACGAACCAAATCTAAACGTTTAAAACGTTACGAAAAAAATCTAAACATTTCACCTTTTTAGCAATTTAAGCCGAACGCGTAATACGTTATGAAGAAAATCTAAACGTTTAAATTTTTTTGAAAAAAATCCAAACGTTTAAAACATCACAAAATAAATCTAAACGTTTCACTTTTTTAGCAATTTAAGCCAACCGTTTAAAACTTTACGAAACTAATCCTAACGTTTAAAATGTTACGAAAGAAATCCAAACGTTGAAAAAATTATGAAACAAATCCAAACGCTTCACCTTTTTAGCGATTTAAGTAAAACATGTAAAACGTTTGAAAAAAATTTCAAAATTTTGAAACGTTACGAAACAAATTTAAACTTTTCACTTTTTTTAACTATTTAAGCGAAACTTTTAAAACATTACGAAACTAATCCAAACGTTTGACACGTTACAAAACAAATCCAAACGTTTCACCTTTTTAGCAATTTAAGCCAGACTTTTAATATGTTACGAAAGAAATCCTAATGTTCCACCATTTTAGCGAATTAAGACAAACGTTTTAAACGTTACGAAACAAATCCAAACTTTTAAAACGTTACGAAACAAATCAAAACGTTTCACCTTTTTAGCGATTTAAGTCAAACGTTTAAAACGTTACAAAACTAATCTCAACGTTTAATACGATACGAAACAAATCCTAACGTTTCACCTTTTTAGCGATTTAAGCCAAACGTTTCCAACGTTACGAAACTAATCCAAACATTAAAAACGATACGAAACAAATACTAAGTATTCACCTTTTTAGGGATTTAAGCCAAACCCATAAAACGTTACGAAACCAATCCAAACGTTTATAACGTTACGAAACTAATGCAAACGTTTCACCTTTTTTAGCGATTTAAGCCAAACGCTCAAAACGTTAAGAAACAAATCCAAACGTTTAAAACATCACGAAACAAATCCGAACGTTTCACCTTTTTAGCGATTTAACCCAAACGTTTAAAACGTTACGAACCAAATCTAAACGTTTAAAACGTTAAGACAAAAATCCAAACATTTCACCTTTTTAGCAATTTAAGCCAAACGTGTAATACGTCAAGAAAAATCCAAACATTTAAAACGTTACGAAACAAATCCAAACGTTTAAAACGTCACAAAACAAATCTAAATGTTTCACCTTTTTAGCTGTTTAAGCTAACCGTTTAAAAGGTAACGAAACTAATCGAAACGTTTCAAATGTTACGAAACAAATCCAAAAGTTGAAAACATTATGAAACAAATCCAAACGCTTCACCTTTTTAGCGATTTAAGTGAAACATGTAAAATGTTACGAAAAAAATTCCAAAATTTTAAAACGTTACGAAACAAATCCAAACGTTTAAACGTTACGAAACAAATGAAAATGTTTCACCTTTTTAAAGATTTAACCCAAACGAATAAAACGTAACGAAAAAAAACCAAAATCTTATAGCGTTACGAAACAAATCCAAATGTTTCACCTTTTTAGAGATTTAAGCCAAACGAATAAAATGTTACGAAGCAAATTAAAACTTTTCACTTTTTTAACTATTTCAGCCAAACGTTTAAAACGTTACAAAACTAGTCCAAACGTTTGAAACGTTACAAAACAAATCCAAACGTTTCACTTTTTTAGCGATTTAAGCCAAACGTTTAAAACGTTACGAACCAAATCTAAACGTTTAAAACGTTACGAAACAAATCCAAACATTTCACCTTTTTAGCAATTTAAGCCGAACGTGTAATACGTTACGAAGAAAATCCAAACGTTTAAAACGTCACAAAAAAAATCTAAACGTTTCACTTTTTTAGCAATTTAAGCCAACCGTTTAAAACTTTACGAAACTAATCCAAACGTTTAAAATGTTACGAAAGAAATCCAAACGTTGAAAAAATTATGAAACAAATCCAAACGCTTCACCTTTTTAGCGATTTAAGTGAAACTTGTAAAACGTTTGAAAAAAAATCCAAAATTTTGAAACGTTACGAAACAAATTTAAACTTTTCACTTTTTTTAACTATTTAAGCGAAACTTTTAAAACATTACGAAACTAATCCAAACGTTTGACACGTTACAAAACAAATCCAAACGTTTCACCTTTTTAGCAATTTAAGCCAGACTTTTAAAATGTTACGAAAGAAATCCTAATGTTCCACCTTTTTAGCGAATTAAGACAAACGTTTTAAACGTTACGAAACAAATCCAAACTTTTAAAACGTTACGAAACAAATCAAAATGTTTCACCTTTTTAGCGATTTAAGTCAAACGTTTAAAACGTTACAAAACTAATCTAAACGTTTAAAACGATACGAAACAAATCCTAACGTTTCACCTTTTTAGCGATTTAAGCCAAACGTTTCCAACGTTACGAAACTAATCCAAACATTAAAAACGATACGAAACAAATACTAAGTATTCACCTTTTTAGCGATTTAAGCCAAACCCATAAAACGTTACGAAACTAATCCAAACGTTTATTATGTTACGGAACTAATGCAATCGTTTCACCTTTTTTAGCGATTTAAGCCAAATGTTCAAAACGTTAAGAAACAAATCCAAACGTTTAAAACATTAAACGAATCCGAACGTTTCACCTTTTTAGCGATTTAACCCAAACGTTTAAAACGTTATGAACCAAATCTAAACGTTTAAAACGTTACAAAACAAATCCAAACATTTCACCTTTTTAGCAATTTAAGCCAAACGTGTAATACGTTAAGAAAAATCCAAACATTTAAAACGTTACGAAACAAATCCAAACGTTTAAAACGTCACAAAACAAATCTAAATGTTTCACCTTTTTAGCTGTTTAAGCGAACCGTTTAAAATGTTA
The DNA here is from genome assembly GCF_937616625.2 of Mercurialis annua. Classification (NCBI taxonomy): domain Eukaryota; kingdom Viridiplantae; phylum Streptophyta; class Magnoliopsida; order Malpighiales; family Euphorbiaceae; genus Mercurialis; species Mercurialis annua. Next base: position 37,110,939 of record NC_065571.1, read on the forward strand.
CGAAACTAATCGAAACGTTTCAAATGTTACGAAACAAATCCAAAAGTTGAAAACATTATGAAACAAATCCAAACGCTTCACCTTTCTAGCGATTTAAGTGAAACATGTAAAATGTTACGAAAACAATTCCAAAATTTTAAAACGTTACGAAACAAATCCAAACGTTCAAACGTTACGAAACAAATGAAAATGTTTCACCTTTTTAGAGATTTAACCCAAACGAAAAAAACGTAACGAAAAAAACCAAAATCTTATAGTGTTACGAAATAAATCCAAATGTTTCACCTTTTTAGATATTTAAGCCAAACGAATAAAATGTTACGAAACAAATTAAAACTTTTCACTTTTTTAACTATTTCAGCCAAACGTTTAAAACGTTACAAAACTAGTCCAAACGTTTGAAACGTTACAAAACAAATCCAAACGTTTCCCTTTTTTAGCGATTTAAGCCAAACGTTTAAAACGTTACGAACCAAATCTAAACGTTTAAAACGTTACGGAACAAATCCAAACATTTCACCTTTTTAGCAATTTAAGCCGAACGTGTAATACGTTACGAAGAAAATCCAAACGTTTAAAACGTTTTGAAACAAATCCAAACGTTTAAAACGTCACAAAACAAATCTAAACGTTTCACTTTTTTAGCAATTTAAGCCAACCGTTTAAAACTTTACGAAACTAATCCAAACGTTTAAAATGTTACGAAAGAAATCCAAACGTTGAAAAAATTATGAAACAAATCCAAACGCTTCACCTTTTTAGTGATTTAAGTGAAACATGTAAAACGTTTGAAAAAAATTTCAAAATTTTGAAACGTTACGAAACAAATTTAAACTTTTCACTTTTTTTTAACTATTTAAGCGAAACTTTTAAAACATTACGAAACTAATCCAAACGTTTGACACGTTTCAAAACAAATCCAAACGTTTCACCTTTTTAGCAATTTAAGCCAGACTTTTAAAATGTTACGAAAGAAATCCTAATGTTCCACCTTTTTAGCGAATTAAGACAAACGTTTTAAACGTTACGAAACAAATCCAAACTTTTAAAACGTTACGAAACAAATCAAAACATTTCACCTTTTTAGCGATTTAAGTCAAACGTTTAAAACGTTACAAAACTAATCTAAACATTTAAAACGATATAAAACAAATCCTAACGTTTCACCTTTTTAGCGATTTAATTCAAACGTTTCCAACGTTACGAAACTAATCCAAACATTAAAAACGATACGAAACAAATACTAAGTATTCACCTTTTTAGCGATTTAAGCCAAACCCATATAACGTTACGAAACTAATCCAAACGTTTATAACGTTACGAAACTAATGCAAACGTTTCTCCTTTTTTAGCGATTTAAGCCAAATGTTCAAAACGTTAAGAAACAAATCCAAACGTTTAAAACATTACGAAACGAATCCGAACGTTTCACCTTTTTAGCGATTTAACCCAAACGTTTAAAACGTTACGAACCAAATCTAAACGTTTAAAACGTTATGAAACAAATCCAAACATTTCACCTTTTTAGCAATTTAAGCCAAACGTATAATACGTTAAGAAAAATCAAAACATTTAAAGCGTTACGAAATAAATCCAAACGTTTAAAACGTCACAAAACAAATCTAAATGTTTCACTTTTTAGCTGTTTAAGCCAACCGTTTAAAACGTTACGAAACTATCCAAACGTTTCAAATGTTACGAAACAAATCCAAAAGTTGTAAACATTATGAAACAAATCCAAACGCTTCACCTTTTTAGCGATTTAAGTGAAACATGCAAAATCTTACAAAAAAAATTCCAAAATTTTAAAAGTTACGAAACAAATCCAAACGTTTAAACGTTACGAAACAAATGAAAATGTTTCACCTTTTTAGAGATTTAACCCAAACGAATAAAACGTAACAAAAAAACCAAAATCTTATAACGTTACGAAACAAATCCAAATGTTTCACCTTTTTAGAGATTTAAGCCAAACGAATAAAACGTTACGAAACAAATTAAAACTTTTCACTTTTTTAACTATTTAAGCCAAACGTTTAAAACGTTACAAAACTAATCCAAACGTTTGAAACGTTACAAAACAAATCCAAACGTTTCACCTTTTTAGCGATTTAAGCCAAACGTTTAAAACGTTACGAACCAAATCTAAACGTTTAAAACGTTACGAAACAAATCCAAACATTTCACCTTTTTAGCAATTTAAGCCTAACGTGTAATACGTTACGAAGAAAATCCAAACGTTTTGAAACAAATCCAAACTTTTAAAACATCACAAAACAAATCTAAACGTTTCACTTTTTTAGCAATTTAAGCCAACCGTTTAAAACTTTACGAAACTAATCCAAACGTTTAAAATGTTACGAAAGAAATCCAAACGTTGAAAAAATTATGAAACAAATCCAAACGCTTCACCTTTTTAGTGATTTAAGTGAAATGTGTAAAATATTTGAAAAAAATTCCAAAATTTTGAAACGTTACGAAACAAATTTAAACTTTTCACTTTTTTTTAACTATTTAAGCGAAACGTTTAAAACATTACGAAACTAATCCAAACGTTTGACACGTTACAAAACAAATCCAAACGTTTCACCTTTTTAGCAATTTAAGCCAGACTTTTAAAATGTTACGAAAGAGATCCTAATGTTCCACCTTTTTTGCGAATTAAGCCAAACGTTTTAAATGTTACGAAACAAATCCAAACGTTTAAAACGTTACAAAACAAATCAAACCGTTTCACCTTTTTAGAGATTTAAGCTAAAAATTTGAAACGTTACGAAACTAATCTAAACGTTTAAAACGTAACGAAACAAATCCTAACATTTCACCTTTTTTAGCCATTTAAGCCAAACGTTTCTAACGTTACGACACTAATCCAAACGTTAAAAACGTTACGAAACAAATTCTAATGTTCCACCTTTTTACTGATTTAAGCCAAACCTTTAAAATATTACGAAACTAATCCAAACGTATAATACGTTACGAAACTAATTCAAACGTTTCATCCTTTTTAGCGATTTAAGCAAAACGTTTAAAACGTTCGAAACAAATCTAAACGTTAAAACATTACGAAATAAATCCTAACATTTCCCCTTTTAAGGAAATTAAACCAAACGTATAACACGTTACGAAACAATTTCAAACGTTTAAAACCTTATGAAACAAATCCAAACGTTTCACCTTTTTAGAGATTTAAGCCAAACGAATAAAATGTTACGAAGCAAATTAAAACTTTTCACTTTTTTAACTATTTCAGCCAAACGTTTAAAACGTTACAAAACTAGTCCAAACGTTTGAAACGTTACAAAACAAATCCAAACGTTTCACTTTTTTAGCGATTTAAGCCAAACGTTTAAAACGTTACGAACCAAATCTAAACGTTTAAAACGTTACGGAACAAATCCAAACGTTTAAAACATTACGAAACGAATCCGAACGTTTCACCTTTTTAGCGATTTAACCCAAACGTTTAAAACGTTATGAACCAAATCTAAACGTTTAAAACGTTATGAAACAAATCCAAACATTTCACCTTTTTATCAATTTAAGCCAAACGTGTAATACGTTAAGAAAAATCCAAACATTTAAAACGTTACGAAACAAATCCAAACGTTTAAAACGTCACAAAACAAATCTAAATGTTTCACCTTTTTAGCTGTTTAAGCGAACCGTTTAAAATGTTACGAAACTAATCGAAACGTTTCAAATGTTACGAAACAAATCCAAAAGTTGAAAACATTATGAAACAAATCCAAACGCTTCACCTTTCTAGCGATTTAAGTGAAACATGTAAAATGTTACGAAAACAATTCCAAAATTTTAAAACGTTACGAAACAAATCCAAACGTTCAAACGTTACGAAACAAATGAAAATGTTTCACCTTTTTAGAGATTTAACCCAAACGAATAAAACGTAACGAAAAAAAACCAAAATCTTATAGTGTTACGAAACAAATCCAAATGTTTCACCTTTTTAGAGATTTAAGCCAAACGAATAGAATGTTACGAAACAAATTAAAACTTTTCACTTTTTTAACTATTTCAGCCAAACGTTTAAAACGTTACAAAACTAGTCCAAACGTTTGAAACGTTACAAAACAAATCCAAACGTTTCCCTTTTTTTAGCGATTTAAGCCAAACGTTTAAAACGTTACGAACCAAATCTAAACGTTTAAAACGTTACGGAACAAATCCAAACATTTCACCTTTTTAGCAATTTAAGCCGAACGTGTAATACGTTACGAAGAAAATCCAAACGTTTAAAACGTTTTGAAACAAATCCAAACGTTTAAAACGTCACAAAACAAATCTAAACGTTTCACTTTTTTAGCAATTTAAGCCAACCGTTTAAAACTTTACGAAACTAATCCAAACGTTTAAAATGTTACGAAAGAAATCCAAACGTTGAAAAAATTATGAAACAAATCCAAACGCTTCACCTTTTTAGTGATTTAAGTGAAACATGTAAAACGTTTGAAAAAAATTTCAAAATTTTGAAACGTTACGAAACAAATTTAAACTTTTCACTTTTTTTTAACTATTTAAGCGAAACTTTTAAAACATTACGAAACTAATCCAAACGTTTGACACGTTACAAAACAAATCCAAACGTTTCACCTTTTTAGCAATTTAAGCCAGACTTTTAAAATGTTACGAAAGAAATCCTAATGTTCCACCTTTTTAGCGAATTAAGACAAACGTTTTAAACGTTACGAAACAAATCCAAACTTTTAAAACGTTACGAAACAAATCAAAACATTTCACCTTTTTAGCGATTTAAGTCAAACGTTTAAAACGTTACAAAACTAATCTAAACATTTAAAACGATATAAAACAAATCCTAACGTTTCACCTTTTTAGCGATTTAATTCAAACGTTTCCAACGTTACGAAACTAATCCAAACATTAAAAACGATACGAAACAAATACTAAGTATTCACCTTTTTAGCGATTTAAGCCAAACCCATATAACGTTACGAAACTAATCCAAACGTTTATAACGTTACGAAACTAATGCAAACGTTTCTCCTTTTTTAGCGATTTAAGCCAAATGTTCAAAACGTTAAGAAACAAATCCAAACGTTTAAAACATTACGAAACGAATCCGAACGTTTCACCTTTTTAGCGATTTAACCCAAACGTTTAAAACGTTACGAACCAAATCTAAACGTTTAAAACGTTATGAAACAAATCCAAACATTTCACCTTTTTAGCAATTTAAGCCAAACGTATAATACGTTAAGAAAAATCAAAACATTTAAAGCGTTACGAAATAAATCCAAACGTTTAAAACGTCACAAAACAAATCTAAATGTTTCACTTTTTAGCTGTTTAAGCCAACCGTTTTAAAACGTTACGAAACTATCCAAACGTTTCAAATGTTACGAAACAAATCCAAAAGTTGTAAACATTATGAAACAAATCCAAACGCTTCACCTTTTTAGCGATTTAAGTGAAACATGCAAAATCTTACAAAAAAAATTCCAAAATTTTAAAAGTTACGAAACAAATCCAAACGTTTAAACGTTACGAAACAAATGAAAATGTTTCACCTTTTTAGAGATTTAACCCAAACGAATAAAACGTAACAAAAAAACCAAAATCTTATAACGTTACGAAACAAATCCAAATGTTTCACCTTTTTAGAGATTTAAGCCAAACGAATAAAACGTTACGAAACAAATTAAAACTTTTCACTTTTTTAACTATTTAAGCCAAACGTTTAAAACGTTACAAAACTAATCCAAACGTTTGAAACGTTACAAAACAAATCCAAACGTTTCACCTTTTTAGCGATTTAAGCCAAACGTTTAAAACGTTACGAACCAAATCTAAACGTTTAAAACGTTACGAAACAAATCCAAACATTTCACCTTTTTAGCAATTTAAGCCTAACGTGTAATACGTTACGAAGAAAATCCAAACGTTTTGAAACAAATCCAAACTTTTAAAACATCACAAAACAAATCTAAACGTTTCACTTTTTTAGCAATTTAAGCCAACCGTTTAAAACTTTACGAAACTAATCCAAACGTTTAAAATGTTACGAAAGAAATCCAAACGTTGAAAAAATTATGAAACAAATCCAAACGCTTCACCTTTTTAGTGATTTAAGTGAAATGTGTAAAATATTTGAAAAAAATTCCAAAATTTTGAAACGTTACGAAACAAATTTAAACTTTTCACTTTTTTTTAACTATTTAAGCGAAACGTTTAAAACATTACGAAACTAATCCAAACGTTTGACACGTTACAAAACAAATCCAAACGTTTCACCTTTTTAGCAATTTAAGCCAGACTTTTAAAATGTTACGAAAGAGATCCTAATGTTCCACCTTTTTTGCGAATTAAGCCAAACGTTTTAAATGTTACGAAACAAATCCAAACGTTTAAAACGTTACAAAACAAATCAAACCGTTTCACCTTTTTAGAGATTTAAGCTAAAAATTTGAAACGTTACGAAACTAATCTAAACGTTTAAAACATAACGAAACAAATCCTAACGTTTCACCTTTTTTAGCGATTTAAGCCAAACGTTTCTAACGTTACGAAACTAATCCAAACGTTAAAAACGTTACGAAACAAATTCTAAGGTTTCACCTTTTTACTGATTTAAGCCAAACCTTTAAAATATTACGAAACTAATCCAAACGTATAATACGTTACGAAACTAATTCAAACGTTTCATCCTTTTTAGCGATTTAAGCAAAACGTTTAAAACGTTCGAAACAAATCTAAACGTTAAAACATTACGAAATAAATCCTAACATTTCCCCTTTTAAGGAAATTAAACCAAACGTATAACACGTTACGAAACAATTTCAAACGTTTAAAACCTTATGAAACAAATCCAAACGTTTCACCTTTTTAGAGATTTAAGCCAAACGAATAAAATGTTACGAAGCAAATTAAAACTTTTCACTTTTTTAACTATTTCAGCCAAACGTTTAAAACGTTACAAAACTAGTCCAAACGTTTGAAACGTTACAAAACAAATCCAAACGTTTCACTTTTTTAGCGATTTAAGCCAAACGTTTAAAACGTTACGAACCAAATCTAAACGTTTAAAACGTTACGGAACAAATCCAAACGTTTAAAACATTACGAAACGAATCCGAACGTTTCACCTTTTTAGCGATTTAACCCAAACGTTTAAAACGTTATGAACCAAATCTAAACGTTTAAAACGTTATGAAACAAATCCAAACATTTCACCTTTTTATCAATTTAAGCCAAACGTGTAATACGTTAAGAAAAATCCAAACATTTAAAACGTTACGAAACAAATCCAAACGTTTAAAACGTCACAAAACAAATCTAAATGTTTCACCTTTTTAGCTGTTTAAGCGAACCGTTTAAAATGTTACGAAACTAATCGAAACGTTTCAAATGTTACGAAACAAATCCAAAAGTTGAAAACATTATGAAACAAATCCAAACGCTTCACCTTTCTAGCGATTTAAGTGAAACATGTAAAATGTTACGAAAACAATTCCAAAATTTTAAAACGTTACGAAACAAATCCAAACGTTCAAACGTTACGAAACAAATGAAAATGTTTCACCTTTTTAGAGATTTAACCCAAACGAATAAAACGTAACGAAAAAAACCAAAATCTTATAGTGTTACGAAACAAATCCAAATGTTTCACCTTTTTAGAGATTTAAGCCAAACGAATAGAATGTTACGAAACAAATTAAAACTTTTCACTTTTTTAACTATTTCAGCCAAACGTTTAAAACGTTACAAAACTAGTCCAAACGTTTGAAACGTTACAAAACAAATCCAAACGTTTCCCTTTTTTAGCGATTTAAGCCAAACGTTTAAAACGTTACGAACCAAATCTAAACGTTTAAAACGTTACGGAACAAATCCAAATATTTCACCTTTTTAGCAATTTAAGCCGAACGTGTAATACGTTACGAAGAAAATCCAAACGTTTAAAACGTTTTGAAACAAATCCAAACGTTTAAAACGTCACAAAACAAACGTTTCACTTTTTTAGCAATTTAAGCCAACCGTTTAAAACTTTACGAAACTAATCCAAACGTTTAAAATGTTACGAAAGAAATCCAAACGTTGAAAAAATTATGAAACAAATCCAAACGCTTCACCTTTTTATTGATTTAAGTGAAACATGTAAAATGTTTGAAAAAAATTTCAAAATTTTGAAACGTTACGAAACAAATTTAAACTTTTCACTTTTTTTTTACTATTTAAGCGAAACGTTTAAAACATTACGAAACTAATCCAAACGTTTGACACGTTACAAAACAAATCCAAACGTTTCACCTTTTTAGCAATTTAAGCCAGACTTTTAAAATGTTACGAAAGAGATCCTAATGTTCCACCTTTTTAGCGAATTAAGCCAAACGTTTTAAATATTACGAAACAAATCCAAACGTTTAAAACGTTACAAAACAAATCAAACCGTTTCACCTTTTTAGAGATTTAAGCTAAACATTTGAAACGTTACGAAACTAATCTAAACGTTTAAAACGTAACGAAACAAATCCTAACGTTTCACCTTTTTTAGCGATTTAAGCCAAACGTTTCAAACGTTACGAAACTAATCAAAACGTTAAAAACGTTACGAAACAAATTCTAAGGTTTCACCTTTTTACTGATTTAAGCCAAACCTTTAAAATATTACGAAACTAATCCAAACGTATAATACGTTACGAAACTAATTCAAACGTTTCATCCTTTTTAGCGATTTAAGCAAAACGTTTAAAACGTTCGGAAACAAATCTAAACGTTAAAACATTACGAAATAAATCCTAACATTTCCCCTTTTAAGGAAATTAAACCAAACGTATAACACGTTACGAAACAATTTCAAACGTTTAAAACCTTATGAAACAAATCCAAACGTTTCACCTTTTTAGAGATTTAAGCCAAACGAATAAAATGTTACGAAGCAAATTAAAACTTTTCACTTTTTTAACTATTTCAGCCAAACGTTTAAAACGTTACAAAACTAGTCCAAACGTTTGAAACGTTACAAAACAAATCCAAACGTTTCACTTTTTTAGCGATTTAAGCCAAACGTTTAAAACGTTACGAACCAAATCTAAACGTTTAAAACGTTACGAAACAAATCCAAACATTTCACCTTTTTAGCAATTTAAGCCGAACGTGTAATACGTTACGAAGAAAATCCAAACGTTTAAAACGTCACAAAAAAAATCTAAACGTTTCACTTTTTTAGCAATTTAAGCCAACCGTTTAAAACTTTACGAAACTAATCCAAACGTTTAAAATGTTACGAAAGAAATCCAAACGTTGAAAAAATTATGAAACAAATCCAAATGCTTCACCTTTTTAGCGATTTAAGTGAAACTTGTAAAACGTTTGAAAAAAAATCCAAAATTTTGAAACGTTACGAAACAAATTTAAACTTTTCACTTTTTTTAACTATTTAAGCGAAACTTTTAAAACATTACGAAACTAATCCAAACGTTTGACACGTTACAAAACAAATCCAAACGTTTCACCTTTTTAGCAATTTAAGCCAGACTTTTAAAATGTTAGGAAAGAAATCCTAATGTTCCACCTTTTTAGCGAATTACGACAAACGTTTTAAACGTTACGAAACAAATCCAAACTTTTAAAACGTTACGAAACAAATCAAAATGTTTCACCTTTTTAGCGATTTAAGTCAAACGTTTAAAACGTTACAAAACTAATCTAAACGTTTAAAACGATACGAAACAAATCCTAACGTTTCACCTTTTTAGCGATTTAAGCCAAACGTTTCCAACGTTACGAAACTAATCCAAACATTAAAAACGATACGAAACAAATACTAAGTATTCACCTTTTTAGCGATTTAAGCCAAACCCATAAAACGTTACGAAACTAATCCAAACGTTTATTATGTTACGGAACTAATGCAATCGTTTCACCTTTTTTAGCGATTTAAGCCAAATGTTCAAAACGTTAAGAAACAAATCCAAACGTTTAAAACATTAAACGAATCCGAACGTTTCACCTTTATAGCGATTTAACCCAAACGTTTAAAACGTTATGAACCAAATCTAAACGTTTAAAACGTTACAAAACAAATCCAAACATTTCACCTTTTTAGCAATTTAAGCCAAACGTGTAATACGTTAAGAAAAATCCAAACATTTAAAACGTTACGAAACAAATCCAAACGTTTAAAACGTCACAAAACAAATCTAAATGTTTCACCTTTTTAGCTGTTTAAGCGAACCGTTTAAAATGTTACGAAACTAATCGAAACGTTTCAAATGTTACGAAACAAATCCAAAAGTTGAAAACATTATGAAACAAATCCAAACGCTTCACCTTTCTAGCGATTTAAGTGAAACATGTAAAATGTTACGAAAACAATTCCAAAATTTTAAAACGTTACGAAACAAATCCAAACGTTCAAACGTTACGAAACAAATGAAAATGTTTCACCTTTTTAGAGATTTAACCCAAACGAAAAAAACGTAACGAAAAAAACCAAAATCTTATAGTGTTACGAAATAAATCCAAATGTTTCACCTTTTTAGATATTTAAGCCAAACGAATAAAATGTTACGAAACAAATTAAAACTTTTCACTTTTTTAACTATTTCAGCCAAACGTTTAAAACGTTACAAAACTAGTCCAAACGTTTGAAACGTTACAAAACAAATCCAAACGTTTCCCTTTTTTTAGCGATTTAAGCCAAACGTTTAAAACGTTACGAACCAAATCTAAACGTTTAAAACGTTACGGAACAAATCCAAACATTTCACCTTTTTAGCAATTTAAGCCGAACGTGTAATACGTTACGAAGAAAATCCAAACGTTTAAAACGTTTTGAAACAAATCCAAACGTTTAAAACGTCACAAAACAAATCTAAACGTTTCACTTTTTTAGCAATTTAAGCCAACCGTTTAAAACTTTACGAAACTAATCCAAACGTTTAAAATGTTACGAAAGAAATCCAAACGTTGAAAAAATTATGAAACAAATCCAAACGCTTCACCTTTTTAGTGATTTAAGTGAAACATGTAAAACGTTTGAAAAAAATTTCAAAATTTTGAAACGTTACGAAACAAATTTAAACTTTTCACTTTTTTTTAACTATTTAAGCGAAACTTTTAAAACATTACGAAACTAATCCAAACGTTTGACACGTTACAAAACAAATCCAAACGTTTCACCTTTTTAGCAATTTAAGCCAGACTTTTAAAATGTTACGAAAGAAATCCTAATGTTCCACCTTTTTAGCGAATTAAGACAAACGTTTTAAACGTTACGAAACAAATCCAAACTTTTAAAACGTTACGAAACAAATCAAAACATTTCACCTTTTTAGCGATTTAAGTCAAACGTTTAAAACGTTACAAAACTAATCTAAACATTTAAAACGATATAAAACAAATCCTAACGTTTCACCTTTTTAGCGATTTAATTCAAACGTTTCCAACGTTACGAAACTAATCCAAACATTAAAAACGATACGAAACAAATACTAAGTATTCACCTTTTTAGCGATTTAAGCCAAACCCATATAACGTTACGAAACTAATCCAAACGTTTATAACGTTACGAAACTAATGCAAACGTTTCTCCTTTTTTAGCGATTTAAGCCAAATGTTCAAAACGTTATGAAACAAATCCAAACGTTTAAAACATTACGAAACGAATCCGAACGTTTCACCTTTTTAGCGATTTAACCCAAACGTTTAAAACGTTACGAACCAAATCTAAACGTTTAAAACGTTATGAAACAAATCCAAACATTTCACCTTTTTAGCAATTTAAGCCAAACGTATAATACGTTAAGAAAAATCAAAACATTTAAAGCGTTACGAAATAAATCCAAACGTTTAAAACGTCACAAAACAAATCTAAATGTTTCACTTTTTAGCTGTTTAAGCCAACCGTTTAAAACGTTACGAAACTATCCAAACGTTTCAAATGTTACGAAACAAATCCAAAAGTTGTAAACATTATGAAACAAATCCAAACGCTTCACCTTTTTAGCGATTTAAGTGAAACATGCAAAATCTTACAAAAAAAATTCCAAAATTTTAAAAGTTACGAAACAAATCCAAACGTTTAAACGTTACGAAACAAATGAAAATGTTTCACCTTTTTAGAGATTTAACCCAAACGAATAAAACGTAACAAAAAAACCAAAATCTTATAACGTTACGAAACAAATCCAAATGTTTCACCTTTTTAGAGATTTAAGCCAAACGAATAAAACGTTACGAAACAAATTAAAACTTTTCACTTTTTTAACTATTTAAGCCAAACGTTTAAAACGTTACAAAACTAGTCCAAACGTTTGAAACGTTACAAAACAAATCCAAACGTTTCACCTTTTTAGCGATTTAAGCCAAACGTTTAAAACGTTACGAACCAAATCTAAACGTTTAAAACGTTACGAAACAAATCCAAACATTTCACCTTTTTAGCAATTTAAGCCTAACGTGTAATACGTTACGAAGAAAATCCAAACGTTTTGAAACAAATCCAAACTTTTAAAACATCACAAAACAAATCTAAACGTTTCACTTTTTTAGCAATTTAAGCCAACCGTTTAAAACTTTACGAAACTAATCCAAACGTTTAAAATGTTACGAAAGAAATCCAAACGTTGAAAAAATTATGAAACAAATCCAAACGCTTCACCTTTTTAGCGATTTAAGTGAAATGTGTAAAATATTTGAAAAAAATTCCAAAATTTTGAAACGTTACGAAACAAATTTAAACTTTTCACTTTTTTTTAACTATTTAAGCGAAACGTTTAAAACATTACGAAACTAATCCAAACGTTTGACACGTTACAAAACAAATCCAAACGTTTCACCTTTTTAGCAATTTAAGCCAGACTTTTAAAATGTTACGAAAGAGATCCTAATGTTCCACCTTTTTTGCGAATTAAGCCAAACGTTTTAAATGTTACGAAACAAATCCAAACGTTTAAAACGTTACAAAACAAATCAAACCGTTTCACCTTTTTAGAGATTTAAGCTAAAAATTTGAAACGTTACGAAACTAATCTAAACGTTTAAAACGTAACGAAACAAATCCTAACGTTTCACCTTTTTTAGCGATTTAAGCCAAACGTTTCAAAAGTTACGAAACTAATCCAAACGTTAAAAACGTTACGAAACAAATTCTAAGGTTTCACCTTTTTACTGATTTAAGCCAAACCTTTAAAATGTTACGAAACTAATCCAAACGTATAATACGTTACGAAACTAATTCAAACGTTTCATCCTTTTTAGCGATTTAAGCAAAACGTTTAAAACGTTCGAAACAAATCTAAACGTTAAAACATTACGAAATAAATCCTAACATTTCCCCTTTTAAGGAAATTAAACCAAACGTATAACACGTTACGAAACAATTTCAAACGTTTAAAACCTTATGAAACAAATCCAAACGTTTCACCTTTTTAGAGATTTAAGCCAAACGAATAAAATGTTACGAAGCAAATTAAAACTTTTCACTTTTTTAACTATTTCAGCCAAACGTTTAAAACGTTACAAAACTAGTCCAAACGTTTGAAACGTTACAAAACAAATCCAAACGTTTCACTTTTTTAGCGATTTAAGCCAAACGTTTAAAACGTTACGAACCAAATCTAAACGTTTAAAACGTTACGGAACAAATCCAAACGTTTAAAACATTACGAAACGAATCCGAACGTTTCACCTTTTTAGCGATTTAACCCAAACGTTTAAAACGTTATGAACCAAATCTAAACGTTTAAAACGTTATGAAACAAATCCAAACATTTCACCTTTTTAGCAATTTAAGCCAAACGTGTAATACGTTAAGAAAAATCCAAACATTTAAAACGTTACGAAACAAATCCAAACGTTTAAAACGTCACAAAACAAATCTAAATGTTTCACCTTTTTAGCTGTTTAAGCGAACCGTTTAAAATGTTACGAAACTAATCGAAACGTTTCAAATGTTACGAAACAAATCCAAAAGTTGAAAACATTATGAAACAAATCCAAACGCTTCACCTTTCTAGCGATTTAAGTGAAACATGTAAAATGTTACGAAAACAATTCCAAAATATTAAAACGTTACGAATCAAATCCAAACGTTCAAACGTTACGAAACAAATGAAAATGTTTCACCTTTTTAGAGATTTAACCCAAACGAATAAAACGTAACGAAAAAAACCAAAATCTTATAGTGTTACGAAACAAATCCAAATGTTTCACCTTTTTAGAGATTTAAGCCAAACGAATAAAATGTTACGAAACAAATTAAAACTTTTCACTTTTTTAACTATTTCAGCCAAACGTTTAAAACGTTACAAAACTAGTCCAAACGTTTGAAACGTTACAAAACAAATCCAAACGTTTCACTTTTTTAGCGATTTAAGCCAAACGTTTAAAACGTTACGAACCAAATCTAAACGTTTAAAACGTTACGGAACAAATCCAAATATTTCACCTTTTTAGCAATTTAAGCCGAACGTGTAATACGTTACGAAGAAAATCCAAACGTTTAAAACGTTTTGAAACAAATCCAAACGTTTAAAACGTCACAAAACAAACGTTTCACTTTTTTAGCAATTTAAGCCAACCGTTTAAAACTTTACGAAACTAATCCAAACGTTTAAAATGTTACGAAAGAAATCCAAACGTTGAAAAAATTATGAAACAAATCCAAACGCTTCACCTTTTTATTGATTTAAGTGAAACATGTAAAATGTTTGAAAAAAATTTCAAAATTTTGAAACGTTACGAAACAAATTTAAACTTTTCACTTTTTTTTTACTATTTAAGCGAAACGTTTAAAACATTACGAAACTAATCCAAACGTTTGACACGTTACAAAACAAATCCAAACGTTTCACCTTTTTAGCAATTTAAGCCAGACTTTTAAAATGTTACGAAAGAGATCCTAATGTTCCACCTTTTTAGCGAATTAAGCCAAACGTTTTAAATATTACGAAACAAATCCAAACGTTTAAAACGTTACAAAACAAATCAAACCGTTTCACCTTTTTAGAGATTTAAGCTAAACATTTGAAACGTTACGAAACTAATCGAAACGTTTAAAACGTAACGAAACAAATCCTAACGTTTCACCTTTTTTAGCGATTTAAGCCAAACGTTTCAAACGTTACGAAACTAATCAAAACGTTAAAAACGTTACGAAACAAATTCTAAGGTTTCACCTTTTTACTGATTTAAGCCAAACCTTTAAAATATTACGAAACTAATCCAAACGTATAATACGTTACGAAACTAATTCAAACGTTTCATCCTTTTTAGCGATTTAAGCAAAACGTTTAAAACGTTCGGAAACAAATCTAAACGTTAAAACATTACGAAATAAATCCTAACATTTCCCCTTTTAAGGAAATTAAACCAAACGTATAACACGTTACGAAACAATTTCAAACGTTTAAAACCTTATGAAACAAATCCAAACGTTTCACCTTTTTAGAGATTTAAGCCAAACGAATAAAATGTTACGAAGCAAATTAAAACTTTTCACTTTTTTAACTATTTCAGCCAAACGTTTAAAACGTTACAAAACTAGTCCAAACGTTTGAAACGTTACAAAACAAATCCAAACGTTTCACTTTTTTAGCGATTTAAGCCAAACGTTTAAAACGTTACGAACCAAATCTAAACGTTTAAAACGTTACGGAACAAATCCAAACGTTTAAAACATTACGAAACGAATCCGAACGTTTCACCTTTTTAGCGATTTAACCCAAACGTTTAAAACGTTATGAACCAAATCTAAACGTTTAAAACGTTATGAAACAAATCCAAACATTTCACCTTTTTAGCAATTTAAGCCAAACGTGTAATACGTTAAGAAAAATCCAAACATTTAAAACGTTACGAAACAAATCCAAACGTTTAAAACGTCACAAAACAAATCTAAATGTTTCACCTTTTTAGCTGTTTAAGCGAACCGTTTAAAATGTTACGAAACTAATCGAAACGTTTCAAATGTTACGAAACAAATCCAAAAGTTGAAAACATTATGAAACAAATCCAAACGCTTCACCTTTCTAGCGATTTAAGTGAAACATGTAAAATGTTACGAAAACAATTCCAAAATTTTAAAACGTTACGAAACAAATCCAAACGTTCAAACGTTACGAAACAAATGAAAATGTTTCACCTTTTTAGAGATTTAACCCAAACGAATAAAACGTAACGAAAAAAACCAAAATCTTAGTGTTACGAAACAAATCCAAATGTTTCACCTTTTTAGAGATTTAAGCCAAACGAATAAAATGTTACGAAACAAATTAAAACTTTTCACTTTTTTAACTATTTCAGCCAAACGTTTAAAACGTTACAAAACTAGTCCAAACATTTGAAACGTTACAAAACAAATCCAAACGTTTCACTTTTTTAGCGATTTAAGCCAAACGTTTAAAACGTTACGAACCAAATCTAAACGTTTAAAACGTTACGGAACAAATCCAAACATTTCACCTTTTTAGCAATTTAAGCCGAACGTGTAATACGTTACGAAGAAAATCCAAACGTTTAAAACGTTTTGAAACAAATCCAAACGTTTAAAACGTCACAAAACAAATCTAAACGTTTCACTTTTTTAGCAATTTAAGCCAACCGTTTAAAACTTTACGAAACTAATCCAAACGTTTAAAATGTTACGAAAGAAATCCAAACGTTGAAAAAATTATGAAACAAATCCAAACGCTTCACCTTTTTATTGATTTAAGTGAAACATGTAAAATGTTTGAAAAAAATTTCAAAATTTTGAAACGTTACGAAACAAATTTAAACTTTTCACTTTTTTTAACTATTTAAGCGAAACTTTTAAAACATTACGAAACTAATCCAAACGTTTGACACGTTACAAAACAAATCCAAACGTTTCACCTTTTTAGCAATTTAAGCCAGACTTTTAAAATGTTACGAAAGAAATCCTAATGTTCCACCTTTTTAGCGAATTAAGACAAACAATTTAAACGTTATGAAACAAATCCAAACTTTTAAAACGTTACGAAACAAATCAAAATATTTCACCTTTTTAGCGATTTAAGTCAAATGTTTAAAACGTTACAAAACTAATCTAAACATTTAAAACAATATAAAACAAATCCTAACGTTTCACCTTTTTAGCGATTTAATGCAAACGTTTCCAACGTTACGAAACTAATCCAAACATTAAAAACGATACGAAACAAATACTAAGTATTCACCTTTTTAGCGATTTAAGCCAAACCCATATAACGTTACGAAACTAATCCAAACGTTTATAACGTTACGAAACTAATCCAAACGTTTCTCCTTTTTAGCGATTTAAGCCAAATGTTCAAAACGTTAACAAACAAATCCAAACGTTTAAAACATTACGAAACGAATCCGAACGTTTCACCTTTTTAGCGATTTAACCCAAACGTTTAAAACGTTACGAACCAAATCTAAACGTTTAAAATGTTATGAAACAAATCCAAACATTTCACCTTTTTAGCAATTTAAGCCAAACGTATAATACGTTAAGAAAAATCAAAACATTTAAAGCGTTACGAAATAAATCCAAACGTTTAAAACGTCACAAAACAAATCTAAATGTTTCACTTTTTAGCTGTTTAAGCCAACCGTTTAAAACGTTACGAAACTATTCAAACGTTTCAAATGTTACGAAACAAATCCAAAAGTTGAAAACATTATGAAAGAAATCCAAACGCTTCACCTTTTTAGCGATTTAAGTGAAACATGTAAAATCTTACGAAAAAAATTCCAAAATTTTAAAACGTTACGAAACAAATCCAAACGTTTAAACGTTACGAAACAAATGAAAATGTTTCACCTTTTTAGAGATTTAACCCAAACGAATAAAACGTAACAAAAAAAACCAAAATCTTATAACGTTACGAAACAAATCCAAATGTTTCACCTTTTTAGAGATTTAAGCCAAACGAATAAAACGTTACGAAACAAATTAAAACTTTTCACTTTTTTAACTATTTAAGCCAAACGTTTAAAACGTTACAAAACTAGTCCAAACGTTTGAAACGTTACAAAACAAATCCAAACGTTTCACTTTTTTAGCGATTTAAGCCAAACGTTTAAAACGTTACGAACCAAATCTAAACGTTTAAAACGTTACGAAACAAATCCAAACATTTCACCTTTTTAGCAATTTAAGCCTAACGTGTAATACGTTACGAAGAAAATCCAAATGTTTTGAAACAAATCCAAACTTTTAAAACATCACAAAACAAATCTAAACGTTTCACTTTTTTAGCAATTTAAGCCAACCGTTTAAAACTTTACGAAACTAATCCAAACGTTTAAAATGTTACGAAAGAAATCCAAACGTTGAAAAAATTATGAAACAAATCCAAACGCTTCACCTTTTTAGCGATTTAAGTGAAACGTGTAAAATGTTTGAAAAAAATTCCAAAATTTTGAAACGTTACGAAACAAATTTAAACTTTTCACTTTTTTTTTACTATTTAAGCGAAACGTTTAAAACATTACGAAACTAATCCAAACGTTTGACACGTTACAAAACAAATCCAAACGTTTCACCTTTTTAGCAATTTAAGCCAGACTTTTAAAATGTTACGAAAGAGATCCTAATGTTCCACCTTTTTAGCGAATTAAGCCAAACGTTTTAAATATTACGAAACAAATCCAAACATTTAAAACGTTACAAAACAAATAAAACCGTTTCACCTTTTTAGAGATTTAAGCTAAACATTTGAAACGTTACGAAACTAATCTAAACGTTTAAAACGTAACGAAACAAATCCTAATGTTTCACCTTTTTTAGCGATTTAAGCCAAACGTTTCAAACGTTACGAAACTAATCCAAACGTTAAAAACGTTACGAAACAAATTCTAAGGTTTCACCTTTTTACTGATTTAAGCCAAACCTTTAAAATATTACGAAACTAATCCAAACGTATAATACGTTACGAAACTAATTCAAACGTTTCATCCTTTTTAGCGATTTAAGCAAAACGTTTAAAACGTTCGGAAACAAATCTAAACGTTAAAACATTACGAAATAAATCCTAACATTTCCCCTTTTAAGGAAATTAAACCAAACGTATAACACGTTACGAAACAATTTCAAACGTTTAAAACCTTATGAAACAAATCCAAACGTTTCACCTTTTTAGCTATTTAAGGGAAACGTGTAAATCGTTACGAAAAAAATGCAAAATTTTAAAACGTTAAGAAATAAATCCAAACGTTTAAAACGTTACGAGACAATTCCAAATGTTTCACCTTATTTATGGATTTAAGCAAAACGAATAAAACGTTACGGAAAAATATAAAATCTTAATACGTTACGAAATAAATCCAAATGTTTCACCTTTTTAGATATTTAAGCCAAACGAATAAAATGTTACGAAACAAATTCAAGATTTTCATTTTTTTATTATTTAAGCCAAACGTTTAAAACGTTACGAAACTAATCCAAACGTTTGAAACGTTAAAAAAAATCCTAACGTTTCACCTTTTTAGCGATTTAAGCCAAACGTTTAAAACGTTACGTAAAAAATCCTAATGTTCCACTTTTTAGCTATTCAAGACAAACGTTTCAAACGTTACGAAACAAATCCAAACGTTTAAAACATTACGAAATAAATCAAAATGTTTCACCTTTTTACTGATTTAAGCCAAACGTTTAAAACGTTACGAAACTAATCCAAACGTTTAAAACGTTAAGAAACAAATCCTAACGTTTCACCTTTTTAGCGATTTAATCTAAACGTATCAAACGTTACGAAAATAATCCAAACGTTTCAAACATTACGAAACAAATCTAAACGTTTCACTTATTTAGCGATTTAATCCAAACGTTTATAACGTTACGAAATAAATCCAAACGTTTCATCTTTTTAGCGATTTAAGCCAAACGTTTAAAATGTTACGAAACAAATCCAAATGTTTGAAACGTTTTGTAATAAATCATTACGTTTCACCTTTTTAGCGATTTAAGCCAAATGTTTAAAAAATTACGAAACATATCCAAACGTTTAAAACGTTATGAAACAAATCCAAACGTTTCACATTTTTAGAGATTTAAGCCAAACGTTTAAAATGTTAAGAAAGTAATGCAAATGTATAAAATGTTATGAAACAAATCCTAGTGTTTCGCCTTTTTAGCGATTTAAGCCAAACATTTAAAACGTTACGAAACTAATCCAAATGTTTCCCCTTTTTAGCGATTTAAGCCAAACGTTTAAAATGTTACGAAACAAATATAAACGTTTAAAACATTATGAAACAAATCCAAATGTTTAAAACGTTATGATACAAATCCAAACGTTAATAATAGTACTAAAAAAATCCAAAAGATTATAACGTTATGAATGAAATCCAAACGTGTCACCTTTTTAGAGATTTAAGCCAAAAGTTTAAAACGGTGCGAAACAAATCCAAACTTTTTAATGTTTTCGATATTTAGGCCAAATGTTAAAATGTTACGAAACTAAAACAAAGGTTTAAAATATTACAAAACAAGTCCTAACGTTTCACCTTTTTAGCTATTTAAGCCAAACGATTAAAAGGTTATGAAACAACTTCAAACGTCTAAAACGTTAAGAAACAAATCCTAACGTTCCACCTTTTTAGCGATTTAAGCCAAACGTTTAAAATGTTAAGAATCAAACCCAAATGTTTCACCTTTTTAGCGATTTAAGCCAAACGTTTAAAATGTTACGAAACTAAACCAAACATTTAAAACGTTACGAAATAAATCTTAATGTTTCACCTTTTTGGCGATTTAAGCCATACGTTCAAAACGTTTTTAAACAAATCCAGACGTTTAAAACATTACGAAACAAATCAAACGTTTTAACTTTTTAACTATTTATGACAAAACTTTTAAAACGATATGAAACAAATCTAAACGTTAAAACCGTTATGAAACAAAATCTAACATTTCACCGTTTTATCGATTTAAGCCAAACTTTTAAAATGTTACGAAACTAATCCAAATGTTTCACCTTTTTTAGCGATTTAAGCCAAACGTTTATAACGTTGTGAAACAAATCTAAACGTTTAAAACATTACGAAACAAATCCAAACATTTCACCTTTTTAGCGAATTAAGCCAAACGTTTAAAACGTTATGAAACTAATCTAAACGTTTCACCTTTTTAGCAATTTAAGCCAGATTTTTAATATGTTACGAAAGAAATCCTAATGTTCCACCTTTTTATCGAATTAAGACAAACATTTTAAACGTTACGAAACAAATCCAAACTTTTAAATCATTACGAAATAAATCAAAACGTTTCACCTTTTTAGCGATTTAAGCCAAACGTTTAAACGTTAGGAAACTAATCCAAACATTTAAAATGTTACGAAATAAATCCTAACGTTTCACCTCTTTTGTAGTATCCTGTGTTTTTCTTTCATGGTTTCGTTGTGTTTCCGACTTGGTTTTAGATTGTTTATGGTGGAATTAGCAAGTGTGACACGTTGTTTGGGGTTTGATTTGTATCTTGTATGTGTCGCATGTGTCGTGTGATTTTTCCATAGCGATTTGATTTGTATCTTGTTTATAATCAATGATGTGTTCGTGTACTTTCTGAATCTGACATGTTTTAATAAAACATCCATATCTCCCAAATTAACCGTTGGATCGGGCTCATTTTTGGATATGCTATGCACGAGAAAAAGTTGACCGTTGGATCAAAAATTAAGGTATGTTGGAGGGCGCTTTAGGGCCATCGCGCCTCGCTACGCGCCCCATGCGTTTTTGCCTTTTATGAAGGCACGACGGCAGGCGCGATGGGCAATCGCGCCTCGCATCGCGCCTGACGTGTTTTTTCACTTCGGGGCCTATAAATAAACCCTTTTTTCTGGTATAAACATTACCTACACTCATATTAAACCCTAGCCGACCTAAATACTATTAAACTCTCTGATTCAATTCGTTTTCCATCAAATCCTTCTCAAATCGTTGGTTTTCGGTAAGATACTCTCACTATCCGTTCATCCGCTCTCATTCGATTCCCTTTTGGTCTTTGATAACTCATTCTTTTCTTGTTCCAGGATCATTGTAGGGCTGTTACGTACCTCTTATTTTGTTGGTTCATTCATCCTTGTTCCTTAGGGTGTTAAATCATGTTTCATTCGTTCTTGGTACGTAGCGATTCGTTCGTTTAAGCATTACTCTTGTTTGTTGATAATTATGGTTGTTGTTTACTGTTTTGAGTATGCCGATTCTGAAGTTAAGTGTTTGGTTTGATGCTTTATGATCATGTAGTTGCCTATGCAAGTTTTACCAATTGATAATTTGTAATTTGATTTATGTGTTTCATGCAATCGTTGGGGATGATGATTGCCACTGTTTGAGTGTATTTAGTGACTGAGTTTGCATGACCTAGGGCTGCATTTTCATATTTCTTACATGGGTTTCTCAAGATCGATTCCTAGGTTGTATACTATACTTTTTGGTTGATCTTGTTATGACTATTCACTGTTTTGAGATAGTGTCCTATGGCTGTAAATCTTTGTTTGGGGCTGATGTTAAATGATGAAATCAATTCTTGCTTGTTTGGTTTGATGGGTAGGATTTAAGGTTGAGTTTTGGTCCATATTGCATGAACACACTTTGGTTGATTCATATGATGTTAGTTGCTGCCCATAAGTGTATTATAGGTAGTTTTGGACGTTTATAACATGTTAGTATTGTTTAAGGATCATTGATAATGTTTCGTGTTGTTTGTATTTAAGATTGACAAATTGTGCCACGTAAATGGTTAAGTTAATTTCTCTATTTTCAGATCTGATTTTAGTTGTTTAAAAGAGATTGAAATCATGGTAAATTACATTCAAGGTGTTTTAATTGAGAGATATGAACTCTGGGTGAAAATTGTCAAGTGTTCACAATTTGTTGGCATGTTATTGTTGCTTATGGTTTTGGTATTGGTTGGGTTAAGCTTATAATGAGTTCTATGTTTTCAAATACGTTGGTTTGATTTAAGGATTTAACTTTGGATATTACTCTGGTTTAAGTTAGGTCGGGTTAGACTTTGGTCGCCCGACATGTTGTGTTGAGCATAAAGTTGATGTACGGCCAACACACCACTCTGGGATTTCTTTTGATTCCAAAAGGTGTTATCTAAATTAATATTACTCTGGATTGTTTTTAAAACGAGAACTCATCTAAGCTTAACTGGTTATTGAATTGGTTGAATGTATCTGTACTTTGGCTTTGGGATTACTTGTGTTTCAGATATTGTTCTTTGGTTGGGTTTGAGATGCTAGTCTTATGTGGTGTCTAGTATTCTTAGAGTTAGGGGTTGAATGAAATTTAACTTAAGCTTTGTTTCTAGACCCGTCGACTGTTCGTGCTTCGGAGTCAGAGCAGGTTTAGTTGCTTGCCAGGTTATCACGTGGATTAGCAAGGGGTGAGTTTGTAGTGCTATTTACCGCTTTATTAAGTACCGCATCATATTTTAATATTATAAATGCTTTTGAACTATTTTTACGGATTATGGATCTGGATTGAAATGAGCTGCTCGATATGCTTGTATCGAGACTGTGTGCACCGGTAAGTACTCTGGGAATCAGCAGACTAAAGTCTTGCTTACGCTGGTATATATATGAGGAGGATTTTTTTCCCGTCCACTCTGGGTTTATCAGTATGTTATGTCATACTTACGCTGGGATCATTTCAATACTGTTTTCCATAATCATATTATATTAGTATAAAATGGTTTGATTTAAGGGTTTTAAACTTAATAAATGTAAATAGTATTGCGAACTCATCTCAGTATATCTGACCCCGTTGTTTTCCCAAATTTTCCAGGTTTATGATTTGAAAACTGGTCCACTCCGATTCTTTTGATTCATCGGAGGTTTTTATATTATTTTAAACTAGTTATTGTTTTCGAACTCTTAGACCGCAGTAGAACTAGTTTATATATTACATTTGTTATTGCACTTGGGATTGTCGATTTGATCAATTATCTATTATTAGCATGTTTACTCTGGATTATTTTAATATTATATTTAAGGCATGCTGTTGAACAGTTTTGGATATTTAAGTTATTTATATTAGAACTATAATATAAATTGCTAGACTTAGGTTGAAGTCTCGGTTGCCCCCAAGCAGTTTCTGCAGGTTAATGTGTTTGATTGATTTCCGCAAGGCTTGCTACGGGTTTCGGTACGACCATACCTATACACTAGCGCCGGTCACGATTCATGAAATTGGGTCATGACATCTTTAGCGATTTAAGCCAAACGTTTCCAACATTACGAAACTAATCCAAACGTTAAAAACGTTACTAAACAAATCGTAAGGTTTCAACTTTTTAGCGATTTAAGCCAAACCCTTATAACGTTACGAAACTAATCCAAACGTTTAAAACGTTACGAAACTAATTCAAACGTTTCACCTTTTTAGCGATTTAAGCCAAACGTTCAAAACGTTATGAAACAAATCCAAACTTTTAAATCATTACGAAACAAATCCTAAATTTTCACCTTTTTAGCGATTTAAGCCAAACGTTTAAAACGTTACGAACCAAATTTAAACGTTTAAAACTTTACGAAACAAATCCAAACATTTCACCTTTTTAGCAATTTAAGCCAAACGTGTAATACGTTACGAAGAAAATACAAACATTTAAAACGTTATGAAACAAATCTGAATGTTTCACCTTTTTAGCAATTTATGCCAAACGTGTAATACGTTACGAAGAAAATACAAACATTTAAAACGTTATGAAACAAATCTAAATGTTTCACCTTTTTAGTTATTTAAGCCAACCGTTTAAAACATTGCAAAACTAATCCAAACGTTTAAAATGTTACGAAACAAATCTAAACGTTCAAAATATTATGAAACAAATCCAAACGCTTCACCTTTTTAGCGATTTAAGTGAAACGTGTAAAATGTTATGAAAAAAATTTCAAAATTTTAAAACGTTACGAAACAAATCCAAACGCTTAAAACGTTACGAAACATATCAAAATGTTTCACATTTTTAGAGATTTAACCCAAACAAATAAAACAGTACGAAAAAAATCCAAAATCTTAATACGTTACGACAAAAATCCAAACATTTCACCTTTTTAGCAATTTAAGCCAAACGTGTAATACGTCAAGAAAAATCCAAACATTTAAAACGTTACGAAACAAATCCAAACGTTTAAAACGTCACAAAACAAATCTAAACGTTTCACCTTTTTAGCTATTTAAGCCAACCGTTTAAATAGTTAAGAAACTAATCCAAACGTTTAAAATGTTACGAAACAAATCCAAACGTTGAGAAAATTATGAAACAAATCCAAACGCTTCACCTTTTTAGCGATTTAAGTAAAACGTGTAAAATGTTTGAAAAAAATTCCAAATTTTAAAACGTTACGAAACAAATCAGAACGTTTAAAACGTTACCAAAGAAATCAAAGTGTTTCACCTTTTTAGAGATTTAACCTAAACGAATAAAACGTTACGAAACAAATTTAAACTTTTACTTTTTTTTAACTATTTAAGCCAAACGTTTAAAACATTACAAAACTAATCCAAACGTTTGACACGTTACAAAACAGATCCAAACGTTTCACCTTTTTAGCAATTTAAGCCAGACTTTTAAAATATTACGAAAGAAATCCTAATGTTCCACCTTTTTAGCGAATTAAGACAAACATTTTAAACGTTACGAAACAAATCCAAACATTTAAAACGTTACGAAATAAATTAAAACGTTTAACCTTTTTAGAGATTTAAGCCAAACATTTAAAACGTTACGAAACTAATCCAAACGTTTAAAATGTTACGAAACAAATTCTAACGTTTCACCTTTTTAGCGGTTTAAACCAAATGTTTCAAACATTACGAAACTAATCCAAACGTTAAAAACGTTACGAAACTAATCCTATGGTTTCCCCTTTTTACTGATTTAAGAAAAACCTTTAAAACATTACGAAATTAATCCAAACTTTTTACCTTTTTAACGATTTAAGCCAAACGTTTAAAACGTTCGGAAACAAATCTAAACGTTAAAACATTACGAAACAAATCCTAACGTTTCACCTTTTTAGCAAATTAAGCCAAGCGTATAACACGTTACGAAACTAATCCAAATGTTTAAAACGTTATGAAACAAATCCAAACGTTTCACCTTTTTAGCTATTTAAGCGAAACGTGTAAATCGTTACGAAAAAAATCATAAATTTTAAAACGTTGTGAAATAAATACGAACGTTTAAAACGTTGCGAGACAATTCAAATGTTTCAGCTTTTTTGTAGATTTAAGCAAAACGTTACGAAAAAAATCCAAAATCTTAAAACGTTACGAAACAAATCCAAATGTTTCACCTTTTTAGAGATTTAAGCCAAACGAATAAAATGTTACGAAACAAATTCAAACTTTTCACTTTTTTAATTATTTAAGCCAAATGCTTAAAACGTTACGAAACTAATCCAAACGTTTGAAACGTTAAAAAACAAATCCTAACGTTTCGCCTTTTTAGCGATTTAAGCCAAACGTTTAAAACTTTACAAAAAAAATCCTAACGTTCCACCTTTTTAGCTATTCAAGACAAACATTTCAAACGTTGCGAGACAAATCAATACGTTTAAAACGTTACGAAACAAATCAAAACGTTTCACCCTTTTAGTGATTTAAGCCAAACGTTTAAAACCTTACGAAACTAATCCAAACGTTTAAAACGTTACGAAACAATTCCTAACGTTTCACCTTTTTAGCGATTTAAGCTAAACGTTTAAAACGTTACGAAACTAATCCAAACATTTAAAACATTACGAAACAAATCCAAATGTTTCACCTTTTTTGCGATTTAAGCTAAACGTTTATAACGTTACGAAATAAATCCAAACGTTTCACCTTTTTAGCGATTTAAGCCTAATGTTTAAAATGTTACGAACCAAAAGTATAAAATTTTACGAAACAAATCCTAGCATTTCGCCTTTTTAGCGATTTAAGCCAAACGTTTAAAACATTACGAAACTAATCCAAATGTTTCCCCTTTTTAGCAATTTAAGCCAAACGTTTAAAATGTTACGAAAAAAATATAAACGTTTAAAACATTAAGAAACAAATCCAAACGTTTAAAACGTTATAATACAAATCCAAACGTTTATAATACTACTAAAAAAATCCAAACGTTCAAAACATTATGAAACAAATCCAAACGCTTCACCTTTTTGGCGATTTAAGTGAAACGTGTAAAATGTTACGAAAAAAATTCCAAAATTTTAAAACGTTACGAAACAAATACAAACGCTTAAAATGTTACGAAACATATCAAAATGTTTTACTTTTTAGAGATTTAACCCAAACAAATAAAACGTTAAGAAAAAAATTCAAAATCTTAAAACGTTACGAAACAAATCCAAATGTTTCACCTTTTTAGAGATTTAAGCCAAACGAATAAAATATTACGAAACAAATTAAAACTTTTCACTTTTTTGACCATTTAAGCCAAACGTTTAAAACGTTACAAAACTAATCCAAACGTTTGAAACGTTACAAAACAAATCCAAACGTTTCACCTTTTTAGCGATTTAAGTCAAACGTTTAAAACGTTACGAACCAAATCTAAACGTTTAAAACGTTATGAAACAAATCCAAACATTTCACCTTTTTAGCAATTTAAGCCAAACGTGTAATACGTTACGAAGAAAATCCAAACGTTTAAAACGTTTCGAAACAAATCCAAACGTTTAAAATTTGACAAAACAAATCTAAACGTTTCACCTTTTTAGCTATTTAAGCCAACCGTTTAAGACGTAACGAAACTAATCCAAACGTTTAAAATGTTACGAAACAAATCCAAACGTTGAAAAAATTATGAAACAAATCCAAACGCTTCACCTTTTTAGCGATTTAAGTGAAACGTGTAAAACGTTTGAAAAATATTCCAAAATTTTAAAAACGTTACGAAATAAATTTAAAATTTTCACTTTTTTTAACTATTTAAGCCAAACGTTTAAAACATTATGAAACTAATCCAAACGTTTGTCACGTTACAAAACAAATCCAAACGATTCACCTTTTTAGCAATTTAAGCCAGACTTTTAAAATTGTCACGACCCAAATTCAGAGATCGTGACCGGCGCTAGGGTATGGGTATGGTTGTACCGAAACCCGTAGCTAGCCTAGCGGATAAATATAAAATTAAATAAACCTGCACAAAAACCACAGCTCGGGGGCAACCGAGACTTCAACCTAAGTCTAACAATTTATATAAACGATTATATAAATAAATGCTCGGTTCAAATCCGAGACTCCAACAACATACTTATATAAAATTGAATCCAAAGTATAACATGCCAGCAGCATAAATAAACAGTCGGACAAATCCGACAAACCAAAGTATAATAATCACAAAGACTAACTAGTTCTACTGCGGTCTAAGAGTAATAAACAGTTGACTAGTTTTATTAAAAAAAAGAACCTCCGAAGGAATCAAGAAAACAGAGATCAACCAAAAACTCTCAAATCATAAACCTGGAAAATTGAGAAAACAACGGGGTCAGATATACTAAGATGAGTTCATACAACTATTTACATTTATTAAGTGAAAACCCTTAAAACCTCAAATCACTTTTATACTAATATAATATAAATTATGGAAATACTGTATTGAAATGATCCCAGCGTAAGTGCGACGCATCACACTGAATCCCAGAGTGGACGGGAACTAATCCTCGTCAATTCCCAGCGTAAGCAAGACATTTGTCTGCCGATCCTAGAGTACTTACCGGTGTACACAGTCTCGATGCACGCCTATCGAGTAGCTCGTTCCAATCCAGATCCATAATGACTTAAAATAGTTCGCAAACATTTATATATATGAAAATACACAATTTACTTAATAAAGAGGTAAATAGCGATATAAACTCACTGCTTGCGAATCCACGTGAAAACCTGGCAAGCAACCTAAACCTTGTTCGACTCCGAAGCACGAGCAGTCGACGGTCTAAGAAATAAAGCATAGGTTAAAGTCAATTCAACCCCTAACTCTAAGAATACTAGACACCACATAGGACTAGCATCTCAACTACAAAAAAAAGTACAAGTCCAAGCACAACATCCATACATATACATTGCATATCCAAGGTAATACCAGAGTCAAACAATAAGTTAAGCATAATTGAGTTCCCGTTGAAAATATAACCCAGAGTATTTATAAAACTTAGTTTAAAACTTTAAAACCAAGTGAAAATCCCAGAGTAGTGAATTAGCCTACAAGTTTAATCTCACATGTCGGGCGACCAAAGTCTAACCCGACCCAAAGATATGCTAGAGTAAAACCAAAGTATGATCTGATGCCTTTTTAAATCAAAACGACATTCATTTGAAAACCATGGAACTCAATATAGCTTAACAACAAAGCAACACTTATACAATATGCTCAAAACTAGCCACAATTGGCCAAACCACCCAGAGTAGACACAAGCGTGTCAAATCACTTAAAATGATTCCAACAAGCATGTATACACACATACAAACCAACACCGAGTTAAGCTCAGATTAGTTCTTATTTTAAAACAAAAATATGGAGTTCTTACATAACTTAGATAAATCATTTAAGATCAATTAAAATTCCAATAGTAGTGTGTTAGCCATCATGTCACAACCCATTTTCATGAATCGCGACCGGCGCTAGGGTATGGGTAATGTAGTACCTAAACCCGTAGCTAGCCTTTCATTTAATTCATAAACACATAAACCTGCAGAAAACCAATGCTCGGGGGCAACCGAGACTTCAGCCTAAACTAGCAGTTATAATAATCAACAGTTAATATAACATGCTTATTCAATTTTGAGTCTAAAATAGGCATAACATAAATAATCCGAAATAAATACATAACATGCCAGAGCAATATAACCAGTCAGACCAATCCGACAAACAACTGTAACAATAATAAAGACGTCTAGTCAACTACTGCGGTCTAAGAATAAAATAGTTTGACAGTTTATCAAAATAAATGGAACCTCCGAGGAAAAGTAAATGCGGAGATCACCAGACTCTCTCAGATCATAACCCTGGGAAAAATTGGGAAAACAACGGGGTCAGATATATTGAGATGAGTTCATACCACTATTTACATTTATTAAGTGGAAAACCTTTAAAACGTTTAAAACATTTAATAACGATATTACAGATAATAGTTGGAACCCTAATCCACAATTCTAAATAATAATCATAATCCAATAGGTCTGGTCCCGAGAGCTGAGCTACACCGAGTTACCACTGACCACACTTATACCAGAGTCCCGAGAGCTGAGCTACACCGAGTTACTCTACCTGGTCCCGAGAGCTATGCTCACACCGAGTTACCACATTTCCATAAATACCTTACCCAGATCAATACCGGTGCGCACGCAGTCCTAATGATGCCCATTAGGTAGCATGTTCCAACTAAGAGCCATAATATAAAAACAGTTCGAAATATACGTACAGTATATATATTTAATATTAAAATAACAATTTACTTAATAAAGCGGTAAATAGTAAATATAAACTCACTGCTTGCTAATCCGCGTGAAATACCGGCAAGCAACTAACTCTGGTTCGCCTCTGAAGCACGAACAGTAGACGAGTCTAGACAAATAAAATAATTATTAAAATCAGACCCTAACTCTAAAGAGTACTAGACACCACATAAGACTAGCACAATAAACACGTCGTAAATAAACAATCCAAAGCACACACAAATACAACCAAAAGGTAATAAAGCCCAATTAATATAAGTCTATTGAGTTCCCGCTTAAAATCCAATTTATAAATATTATTTAATAACTTTAAATAATAAATAATTTCCAAATAGTGGGTTAGCCGAGTTATCACAAACTACCAAGCTAACCTCACTTGTCGGGTGACCCAAGTCGAACCCGATTCAAAACGTTTATCAAATATAAACCCAAGTTTATATTTATAAATTAAATTAACAAAATAATAATCTATTTTAAACAACGGAACTCAATAACTCCAATTCTAAATAACCCAAGTTACAAACCAAAAACTTAATCATTTTAAGTTAATAGAAGTTTAGGGACTAAATTGCACTTTAGCCAATTAGGGACTAAATTGTACTTTAGCCAAATTGATATCCGAAATCAAAATAATTGCTTTTGTTTATAATTAAAACCCTATATAAAGTTACTAATCAAAAATCCACTTAATAAGGTTATAACTAAGTTCAGGGGCTAAATTGTAATTTAGCCAACTTTTGACAAAACGACATTGAAGGCAAATATAACTACCCGAGTAATTATATTAACTTAATTTATAATTATCTATCATTTCCACTATTTAATTTATTTTCAAAATAAAACCCAAGTTATTAGTTTAAAGCAAAAGGTAAAGTTTAACTAAAAGGATTTGATTGATTACACAAAATAATTGGGTGATTAAAATGACCCATTCACCATCTCTTTTGATTCAAACAAACCATTTCCCTCCATTAACACAAGTTACAGTAATCATCACGTTTAAACCCCAAGCCATCCAAAATCTTATACCAACTTGACAAAGCAACATAATTCATAAATGAACAACACACTAATCACCTAATCAAACCCATAAACAGTAGCATAGTAGAAGGAATTCAAATCAAAACCATGGCAGAAACTTAACAACGAAACCAAGAACAATCAATTTACTACGGATCCGAGAACCAAATGATGAAACAACTCAATCTAAAAGCTTGATCTATTAACTACTAATCATACCAAGGGATCCATAATCAAAAGACAAGCAAAACAAAACCAAAAGAGGAAGGGATGGTTCGGCAGAAACATATAAACAAGAACAGAACATAGGCAAAACAGAAAACGGAAACCGTACGGCGAATGGAAACGAGGTCGATCACGTACCGTTCAACGAAAATGAGGTGGGGAATCGAAGGTATATGAGTCTAGAACGTCTGAGATCAAATGGAATCAGTTTCGATCTAGAAACGAGAGAGAACGATCAAAAACACTGAAAGTCGTTCAAGAGCAAAATCTGGAAATCAAAAGAAACAGAAAACTTACCGAACAGCGATCTTTGGAAGATGATAACAGCTCCGATATTCAGCGAAATGACAAGAGGAAAACGGCTAGGGTTTCAGTGATGAGTGGTGAAGATTTTCTGTTTAGAAGTCGAGCTGATATAACGAGAGGAAGTAGGTCGAAAACAGGTTGGAAGTGGGCTGGGCGAAGGGGTCCGAAAGAACAACTGTTCTCGAACGGGAATGGCCATTTTTGGCCTGATCCCGTTCGAGAAAGGGCCTGGTCTCGAACGAGACCAGGCCTGCAAATGGATTCTCGTTCGAGAATCCTTGGATTCTCGAACGAGAATCATCGTTTTTCTCAGGTCTCAAATGAGACCTGAGTCAAACGAAAGTGGTTCAACCACTTCGGCTGAACCACAACCCAAAGAAGAAATTTTATATATTTTTTTTTAACCGAACCAAAGATGAATCGAACCACCATTAACTTACGAAAATTCAAATACTCCTCAAAACACATCCGGAACCACGTCGGAAAAATAACAAAATAAATTCAAAATTTTACGGGATATTACATTCTCCCCAACTAATTAAAAATTCGTCCTCGAATTTAACACGATAAGCAATTACCATTAGAACAACACGTAACACAAGTAAAAATCATAAAAGTCACAGAAATCAAGATATTGTACCTCACGGAAATAGAAAAGGATAGCGATTCCGCATACCCAACTCGGTCTCCCAAGTACACTCCTCTACAGAATGATTGCGCCAGAGAACTTTAACCATCAGAATCTCCTTGTTCCGCAATTTACGCACTTGCGTATCAACAATCTCAACTGGCTGTTCCTCATAGGACAGCTCCTGGTCAATCTAAACACTCTGAGGCACAATCACGTGTGAAGGATCAGAAATGCACTTTCTCAACATAGAAACGTGAAACACCGGATGTACTAACGACATGTCTGGCGGTAGAACCAGACGATAAGCCACAGCTCCAATCCTCTCCGAAATCTCATAAGGACCAATATACCTCGGTGCCAACTTTCCCTTGACACCAAAACGAACCACGCCTTTCATAGGCGAAACCCGAAGAAACACAAAGTCCCCCACCTGAAACTCGATGTCTTTCCTCTTCGGATCTGCATAACTCTTATGCCGACTAAAAGCTGTCTCCAACCTCCGTTTTATCAACGGTACCTTCTCTGAGGTAATCTGAATAATCTCAGCTCCCGAGAGTTTACGCTCTCCGACCTCCTCCCAACAGATAGGAGATCTACACTTGCGCCCGTACAAAGCCTCATACGGCGCCATCTCGATACTCGCGTGGTAACTGTTGTTATAAGAAAACTCAATCAACGGCAAATGAGTATCCCAGCTACCCTGAAAATCGAGAACACACATCCTGAGCATATCCTCCAACGTCTGAATAGTCCTCTCAGACTGACCGTCAGTCTGAGGATGAAAAGCTGTACTGAAATCCAACCGAGAACCCAAGGATTCCTGTAACGCTTTCCAGAACCTCGAAGTAAACACAGAACCTCTGCCTGAAACAATAGAAACCGGTACACCATGCAAACTGACAATCCTGTCGATGTACAACTGAGCCAACCTCGAAGCAGTATACGAAACCTTAATCGGAAGGAAATGAGCTGACTTGGTCATACGGTCAACTATCACCCAGATGGAATCGTATCCCTGTCGAGTACGTGGTAAACCAACCACAAAATCCATAGCAATCCGCTCCCACTTCCACTCTGGAATAGGTAGTGGTTGCAGATAGCCAAAAGGTCTCTGATGTTCCAGCTTCACCTGCTGGCAAGTCAGACACTTAGAAACATACTCAGCGACATCCTTCTTCATCCCGCTCCACCAGTAGGTACCCTTAAGATCATGGTACATCTTAGTAGAGCCCGGATGAACACTATAAGCAGACTTGTGCGCTTCTTCCAGAATCTGGTCCCTCGAACCATCTGAATCCGGAACACACAATCTCGAACCATGTCTCAGAACACCATCCACAAATGTAAATTCAGGATTTCCATCCTGCTGAACCTCCTCAATAATCCGTTTCAACTGTGAATCCTCAGCTTGTAAAGCTTTGATCCGATCAATCAAAACGGGTTGCACTTGCAACTGTGCTAACAAACAACCAGTCTGAGAAATCTGAAATCCATAGCCTGAAGCTATCAAACTGTGCCACTCTCTAACCATGGGTCTACGCCCAATCTCAGAAATATGAGCCAAACTGCCTGAAGACTTGCGACTCAACGCATCGGCTACCACATTAGCCTTACCAGGATGGTACTGAATAGTACAGTCGTAGTCTTTCAGCAACTCTAGCCACCTCCTCTGCCTCAAGTTCAATTCTCTCTGATCAAAGATATATTTCAGACTCTTATGATCAGTGAAAATCTCACAAGTAGCACCATACAAATAATGCCTCCAGATTTTCAGCGCAAAAACCACAGCTGCCAACTCTAAATCATGCGTAGGGTAATTCACCTCATGCTTCTTCAACTGTCTGGAAGCATAGGCAATCACCTGTCCATGTTGCATCAGAACGCAACCCAAACCAACCCGAGACGCATCACAATACACTGTGAAACCATCAATGCCAGAAGGCAATGCCAACACCGGAGCTGTAGTCAAAATCTCCTTGAGCTTCTCAAAACTTGCCTCGCACTTGTCAGTCCACTCAAACTTGACACCCTTCTGTGTCAGTTTAGTCAAAGGTGCAGATATTCTGGAGAAATCTTGCACGAACCGACGATAGTAGCCAGCTAAACCCAGAAAACTTATGATCTCGGTAACTGACCTTGGCCTTTGCCAATCCATGACCGCCTCAATCTTCTTCGGATCAACCTTGATCCCATCTTTTGACACCACGTGTCCTAGAAAGGTAACCTGATCCAACCAGAACTCACATTTTGAGAACTTAGCGTACAACTGATGCTCACGCAACGTCTGTAGTATAGTCCTTAAATGGTAAGCATGCTCCTCCTCACTCCGAGAATAGATCAAAATGTCATCAATGAAGACGATAACAAATTGATCCAAAAACGGCTTGAACACTCTGTTCATCATATCCATAAATGCTGCTGGTGCGTTCGTCAGACCAAAGGACATAACCAGAAACTCAAAATGTCCATAACGAGTCCGAAAAGCAGTCTTAGGCACATCTGCATCACGGATCCGTAGCTGATGATACCCAGACCTCAAATCAATCTTGGAAAAACACTTCGCACCCTGCAACTGGTCAAACAGATCATCGATGCGAGGAAGAGGATATCTGTTCTTGACAGTAGCCTTATTCAACTGTCTGTAGTCGATACACAGCCGAAAGGAACCGTCTTTCTTCTTTACAAACAGAACTGGAGCACCCCACGGAGAAGTACTCGGTCTGATGAACCCGCTATCCAACAACTCTTGTAACTGGTCCTTCAACTCCTTCAGCTCTGCAGGAGCCATCCGATACGGCGGTATCGAAATCGGAGCTGTACCAGAAACCACGTCAATGCAAAACTCAATATCACGATCAGGTGGTAATCCAGGCAATTCCTCTGGAAATACATCAGTGAACTCATTCACTATCGGAACACTATGCATATCACCACTACTAGTCTCCAAATCATGAACCACAGGAAGAAAACCCTGGCAACCCTTGCCTAACATCCGCTTCGCCTTGATGGCGGAAATCAGATTCTTAGGTGTCTCTGCCTTTTCTCCCTGAAAGGAAAAAGGTAGATCACCTGGAATCCTGAACTCGACTGACTTCCCTCGACAGTCAATAGAAGCATAATGGCGTGACAACCAGTCCATCCCCAAGATAACATCAAAAGAAAGAACGTCAAGTACAATCAAATCAGCACATAATTCTCTACCCTGAATAACCACTGGACACGAAGGATAAACAACGTCCACTACTACACCTTCAGACATAGGTGTAGACACAGCTAGAGGTTCACTCAAAACAGATGGTGCTCTACCCAATTTCCCAGCAAAACAAGTAGAAACAAACGAATGGGTCGCACCCGCATCAAATAATACCAAAGCATCAGTAAAAGAAATCGGGATGGTACCTTGCACCACAGCGTTTGATGCACGCGCATCCTGAGGAGTAAGTGCGAACACTCTGGCCTGACCCTGCGGCTGCTGCTGCGAACTCTGTCCAGTACCATAACCGTTGGAACCTCTACCGCCGTTACCACGGCCACCAAAACCTCTGCCACCAGAACCACGGCCCCGCTGGCCACCAACAGATGCTGCAGGTTGAGAGTACCCTACAGACTGTGTAAACGCAGGTCTCTGCTGCTGATAAGATGACTGCGCCACACTGGAGTTAGACATCTGCTGCCCAGATGTCGGACACTCCCTAGAAAAATGACCCGGCTGGCTACAAGTGAAACAACCTCCAGGAGCTAACTGGCACTGACCATAATGCCTACGTCTGCAATTCTGGCAGAATGGAATGTTCGATCCACCACTGTACCCGCGTCCTGAACCACGGTTGCTCCCACTGCTACTGGAACTGTACGGAGCACTCCTGGCACTATGCCTCCCTTTGTTGTGAGTCCGTCGACTCCCCCTGTTGGCCTGAGAAGAGCCACTGTAGTAATTCCCACTACTATGCTGCACTGGGCCTGTTGCCCCCCACTAGGAACGTCACTCTTTCCCTTTTGATTCTGGAAAGGGTCAGAGATCGTTCCAAACTGAACCATCGAATTCTCCATCCGTCGCGCACTATCCACTAACCGGGCAAACTCCATGTTTGTCCCTATCAGTAAAGGGAGAAACTCCGAGCCTAAACCCCTAATATAACGGTCGTTCACTCGCTCTTGATCACCCTGAAGATCTGTAGCAAACCGCCCCAAACGTACAAACTCAGTAGTGTAGTCTGTCACCGATCTATCCCCCTTCTTCAAAGTGAGCAGCTTTTCTCTGAAACTCTCAGTAACAGAGAAGGGTAGATAGTAACCTCTGAACCTGATCACAAAATCAGTCCAAGACAAAGTATCCATAACTGGCCTGATGTTATCGCGATACCAATCCTTAGCTGGACCCTTCAGCGACATCTCCACAAGCATCATTGATTGGCGATCAGAAGCTTGAATCCTCTGACTGTTGTACTCAAATTCCTCCAAAAAGTCCAGAGCATCCCCAGTACTATCAAAAGAAGTCGGATTCAACTTCAAGTAGATCATCACCAACTCTCTGTCCGTCGGAATGTGACCGACACCAGCAAGTCCACCAACACCAGCTACAACACCAGCCTGAGGTTGATGTTGCTGCGCTAACTGACCCAGTATATTACACTGATTCTGCAGTAGAGCCTGATTGTTCTGCATCTCGACAACGCCAGCCAAGAAAGTAGTGAAGTCGAACGCTTGCATATTTGGTGCTTGTTGCACCTCTGGTGCCTGCTGCACATTCGGTGCCTGAACACCTGCTGCACCACGTCCTCTAGCTCCACCTCTACCGGCACCAGCTCCTCTTCCTCTACTAGCACCTCTACCTCGACCACGTCCAGCATTAGCCTGAACTGGTGGTACGTTCTGATCGACTTCCATGGAAATCGCATCATCAGCCACAGCTTCTTGCTCTGCCGCAGCACGAGCACGAGTACGAACAACGTTGTCCATATCCTAAGATTGAACAACAACAATTTAAATAATAGATATTTCATACCCAAGTATGAACAAAACAAACAACATACAGGATTTCCCAAGAAATCAACAGCAATAAAATGTTCACCCAAGTGAAATAAAATTAACATTTAACAACATCAAATTAACATACAATGACTGACTCGACGCACTCCTATTGGTGTAGGCAGAATGTTTTTAAAATCAAAAGATGACGTTTTTAAAGACATGACAGAATCCTATATCCGCAGTAGTTCCTAAGACACAACCATACTTAACAGAGTAAACACATAGCAAGCAATGGCCTTGGTTTGAAACCAAAGCTCTGATACCAAGTTTGTCACGACCCATTTTCATGAATCGCGACCGGCGCTAGGGTATGGGTAATGTAGTACCTAAACCCGTAGCTAGCCTTTCATTTAATTCATAAACACATAAACCTGCAGAAAACCAATGCTCGGGGGCAACCGAGACTTCAGCCTAAACTAGCAGTTATAATAATCAACAGTTAATATAACATGCTTATTCAATTTTGAGTCTAAAATAGGCATAACATAAATAATCCGAAATAAATACATAACATGCAAGAGCAATATAACCAGTCAGACCAATCCGACAAACAACTGTAACAATAATAAAGACGTCTAGTCAACTACTGCGGTCTAAGAATAAAATAGTTTGACAGTTTATCAAAATAAATGGAACCTCCGAGGAAAAGTAAATGCGGAGATCAC
Organism: Mercurialis annua; assembly: GCF_937616625.2. Classification (NCBI taxonomy): domain Eukaryota; kingdom Viridiplantae; phylum Streptophyta; class Magnoliopsida; order Malpighiales; family Euphorbiaceae; genus Mercurialis; species Mercurialis annua. Next base: position 37,149,243 of record NC_065571.1, read on the forward strand.
CAGACTCTCTCAGATCATAACCCTGGGAAAAATTGGGAAAACAACGGGGTCAGATATACTGAGATGAGTTCATACCACTATTTACATTTATTAAGTGGAAAACCTTTAAAACGTTTAAAACATTTAATAACGATATTACAGATAATAGTTGGAACCCTAATCCACAATTCTAAATAATAATCATAATCCAATAGGTCTGGTCCCGAGAGCTGAGCTACACCGAGTTACCACTGACCACACTTATACTAGAGTCCCGAGAGCTGAGCTACACCGAGTTACTCTACCTTGTCCCGAGAGCTATGCTCACACCGAGTTACCACATTTCCATAAATACCTGACCCAGATCAATACCGGTGCGCACGCAGTCCTAATGATGCCCATTAGGTAGCATGTTCCAACTAAGAGCCATAATATAAAAACAGTTCGAAATATACGTACAGTATATATATTTAATATTAAAATAACAATTTACTTAATAAAGCGGTAAATAGTAAATATAAACTCACTGCTTGCTAATCCGCATGAAATACCGGCAAGCAACTAACTCTGATTCGCCTCTGAAGCACGAACAGTAGACGAGTCTAGACAAATAAAATAATTATTAAAATCAGACCCTAACTCTAAAGAGTACTAGACACCACATAAGACTAGCACAATAAACACGTCGTAAATAAACAATCCAAAGCACACACAAATACAATCAAAAGGTAATAAAGCCCAATTAATATAAGTCTATTGAGTTCCCGCTTAAAATCCAATTTATAAATATTATTTAATAACTTTAAATAATAAATAATTTCCAAATAGTGGGTTAGCCGAGTTATCACAAACTACCAAGCTAATCTCACTTGTCGGGTGACCCAAGTCGAACCCGATTCAAAACGTTTATCAAATATAAACCCAAGTTTATATTTATAAATTAAATTAACAAAATAATAATCTATTTTAAAAAACGGAACTCAATAACTCCAATTCTAAATAACCCAAGTTACAAACCAAAAACTTAATCATTTTAAGTTAATAGAAGTTTAGGGACTAAATTGCACTTTAGCCAATTAGGGACTAAATTGTACTTTAGCCAAATTGATATCCGAAATCAAAATAATTGCTTTTGTTTATAATTAAAACCCTATATAAAGTTACTAATCAAAAATCCACTTAATAAGGTTATAACTAAGTTCAGGGGCTAAATTGTAATTTAGCCAACTTTTGACAAAACGACATTGAAGGCAAATATAACTACCCGAGTAATTATATTAACTTAATTTATAATTATCTATCATTTCCACTATTTAATTTATTTTCAAAATAAAACCCAAGTTATTAGTTTAAAGCAAAAGGTAAAGTTTAACTAAAAGGATTTGATTGATTACACAAAATAATTGGGTGATTAAAATGACCCATTCACCATCTCTTTTGATTCAAACAAACCATTTCCCTCCATTAACACAAGTTACAGTAATCATCACGTTTAAACCCCAAGCCATCCAAAATCTTATACCAACTTGACAAAGCAACATAATTCATAAATGAACAACACACTAATCACCTAATCAAACCCATAAACAGTAGCATAGTAGAAGGAATTCAAATCAAAACCATGGCAGAAACTTAACAACGAAACCAAGAACAATCAAATTACTACGGATCCGAGAACCAAATGATGAAACAACTCAATCTAAAAGCTTGATCTATTAACTACTAATCATGCCAAGGGATCCATAATCAAAGGACAAGCAAAACAAAACCAAAAGAGGAAGGGATGGTTCGGCAGAAACATATAAACAAGAACAGAACATAGGCAAAACAGAAAACGGAAACCGTACGACGAATGGAAACGAGGTCGATCACGTACCGTTCAACGAAAATGAGGTGGGGAATCGAAGGTATATGAGTCTAGAACGTCTGAGATCAAATGGAATCAGTTTCGATCTAGAAACGAGAGAGAACGATCAAAAACACTGAAAGTCGTTCAAGAGCAAAATCTGGAAATCAAAAGAAACAGAAAACTTACCGAACAACGATCTTTGGAAGATGATAACAGCTCCGATATTCAGCGAAATGACAAGAGGAAAACGGCTAGGGTTTCAGTGATGAGTGGTGAAGATTTTCTGTTTAGAAGTCGAGCTGATATAACGAGAGGAAGTAGGTCGAAAACAGGTTGGAAGTGGGCTGGGCGAAGGGGTCCGAAAGAACAACTGTTCTCGAACGGGAATGGCCATTTTTGGCCTGATCCCGTTCGAGAAAGGGCCTGGTCTCGAACGAGACCAGGCCTGCAAATGGATTCTCATTCGAGAATCCTTGGATTCTCGAACGAGAATCATCGTTTTTCTCAGGTCTCAAATGAGACCTGAGTCAAACGAAAGTGGTTCAACCACTTCGGCTGAACCACAACCCAAAGAAGAAATTTTATATATTTTTTTTAAACCGAACCAAAGATGAATCGAACCACCATTAACTTACGAAAATTCAAATACTCCTCAAAACACATCCGGAACCACGTCGGAAAAATAACAAAATAAATTCAAAATTTTACGGGATATTACATTCTCCCCAACTAATTAAAAATTCGTCCTCGAATTTAACACGATAAGCAATTACCATTAGAACAACACGTAACACAAGTAAAAATCATAAAAGTCACAGAAATCAAGATATTGTACCTCACGGAAATAGAAAAGGATAGCGATTCCGCATACCCAACTCGGTCTCCCAAGTACACTCCTCTACAGAATGATTGCGCCAGAGAACTTTAACCATCAGAATCTCCTTGTTCCGCAATTTACGCACTTGCGTATCAACAATCTCAACTGGCTGTTCCTCATAGGACAGCTCCTGGTCAATCTAAACACTCTGAGGCACAATCACGTGTGAAGGATCAGAAATGCACTTTCTCAACATAGAAACGTGAAACACCGGATGTACTAACGACATGTCTGGCGGTAGAACCAGACGATAAGCCACAGCTCCAATCCTCTCCGAAATCTCATAAGGACCAATATACCTCGGTGCCAACTTTCCCTTGACACCAAAACGAACCACGCCTTTCATAGGCGAAACCCGAAGAAACACAAAGTCCCCCACCTGAAACTCGATGTCTTTCCTCTTCGGATCTGCATAACTCTTATGCCGACTAAAAGCTGTCTCCAACCTCCGTTTTATCAACGGTACCTTCTCTGAGGTAATCTGAATAATCTCAGCTCCCGAGAGTTTACGCTCTCCGACCTCCTCCCAACAGATAGGAGATCTACACTTGCGCCCGTACAAAGCCTCATACGGCGCCATCTCGATACTCGCGTGGTAACTGTTGTTATAAGAAAACTCAATCAACGGCAAATGAGTATCCCAGCTACCCTGAAAATCGAGAACACACATCCTGAGCATATCCTCCAACGTCTGAATAGTCCTCTCAGACTGACCGTCAGTCTGAGGATGAAAAGCTGTACTGAAATCCAACCGAGAACCCAAGGATTCCTGTAACGCTTTCCAGAACCTCGAAGTAAACACAGAACCTCTGCCTGAAACAATAGAAACCGGTACACCATGCAAACTGACAATCCTGTCGATGTACAACTGAGCCAACCTCGAAGCAGTATACGAAACCTTAATCGGAAGGAAATGAGCTGACTTGGTCATACGGTCAACTATCACCCAGATGGAATCGTATCCCTGTCGAGTACGTGGTAAACCAACCACAAAATCCATAGCAATCCGCTCCCACTTCCACTCTGGAATAGGTAGTGGTTGCAGATAGCCAAAAGGTCTCTGATGTTCCAGCTTCACCTGCTGGCAAGTCAGACACTTAGAAACATACTCAGCGACATCCTTCTTCATCCCGCTCCACCAGTAGGTACCCTTAAGATCATGGTACATCTTAGTAGAGCCCGGATGAACACTATAAGCAGACTTGTGCGCTTCTTCCAGAATCTGGTCCCTCGAACCATCTGAATCCGGAACACACAATCTCGAACCATGTCTCAGAACACCATCCACAAATGTAAATTCAGGATTTCCATCCTGCTGAACCTCCTCAATAATCCGTTTCAACTGTGAATCCTCAGCTTGTAAAGCTTTGATCCGATCAATCAAAACGGGTTGCACTTGCAACTGTGCTAACAAACAACCAGTCTGAGAAATCTGAAATCCATAGCCTGAAGCTATCAAACTGTGCCACTCTCTAACCATGGGTCTACGCCCAATCTCAGAAATATGAGCCAAACTGCCTGAAGACTTGCGACTCAACGCATCGGCTACCACATTAGCCTTACCAGGATGGTACTGAATAGTACAGTCGTAGTCTTTCAGCAACTCTAGCCACCTCCTCTGCCTCAAGTTCAATTCTCTCTGATCAAAGATATATTTCAGACTCTTATGATCAGTGAAAATCTCACAAGTAGCACCATACAAATAATGCCTCCAGATTTTCAGCGCAAAAACCACAGCTGCCAACTCTAAATCATGCGTAGGGTAATTCACCTCATGCTTCTTCAACTGTCTGGAAGCATAGGCAATCACCTGTCCATGTTGCATCAGAACGCAACCCAAACCAACCCGAGACGCATCACAATACACTGTGAAACCATCAATGCCAGAAGGCAATGCCAACACCGGAGCTGTAGTCAAAATCTCCTTGAGCTTCTCAAAACTTGCCTCGCACTTGTCAGTCCACTCAAACTTGACACCCTTCTGTGTCAGTTTAGTCAAAGGTGCAGATATTCTGGAGAAATCTTGCACGAACCGACGATAGTAGCCAGCTAAACCCAGAAAACTTATGATCTCGGTAACTGACCTTGGCCTTTGCCAATCCATGACCGCCTCAATCTTCTTCGGATCAACCTTGATCCCATCTTTTGACACCACGTGTCCTAGAAAGGTAACCTGATCCAACCAGAACTCACATTTTGAGAACTTAGCGTACAACTGATGCTCACGCAACGTCTGTAGTATAGTCCTTAAATGGTAAGCATGCTCCTCCTCACTCCGAGAATAGATCAAAATGTCATCAATGAAGACGATAACAAATTGATCCAAAAACGGCTTGAACACTCTATTCATCATATCCATAAATGCTGCTGGTGCGTTCGTCAGACCAAAGGACATAACCAGAAACTCAAAATGTCCATAACGAGTCCGAAAAGCAGTCTTAGGCACATCTGCATCACGGATCCGTAGCTGATGATACCCAGACCTCAAATCAATCTTGGAAAAACACTTCGCACCCTGCAACTGGTCAAACAGATCATCGATGCGAGGAAGAGGATATCTGTTCTTGACAGTAGCCTTATTCAACTGTCTGTAGTCGATACACAGCCGAAAGGAACCGTCTTTCTTCTTTACAAACAGAACTGGAGCACCCCACGGAGAAGTACTCGGTCTGATGAACCCGCTATCCAACAACTCTTGTAACTGGTCCTTCAACTCCTTCAGCTCTGCAGGAGCCATCCGATACGGCGGTATCGAAATCGGAGCTGTACCAGAAACCACGTCAATGCAAAACTCAATATCACGATCAGGTGGTAATCCAGGCAATTCCTCTGGAAATACATCAGTGAACTCATTCACTATCGGAACACTATGCATATCACCACTACTAGTCTCCAAATCATGAACCACAGGAAGAAAACCCTGGCAACCCTTGCCTAACATCCGCTTCGCCTTGATGGCGGAAATCAGATTCTTAGGTGTCTCTGCCTTTTCTCCCTGAAAGGAAAAAGGTAGATCACCTGGAATCCTGAACTCGACTGACTTCCCTCGACAGTCAATAGAAGCATAATGGCGTGACAACCAGTCCATCCCCAAGATAACATCAAAAGAAAGAACGTCAAGTACAATCAAATCAGCACATAATTCTCTACCCTGAATAACCACTGGACACGAAGGATAAACAACGTCCACTACTACACCTTCAGACATAGGTGTAGACACAGCTAGAGGTTCACTCAAAACAGATGGTGCTCTACCCAATTTCCCAGCAAAACAAGTAGAAACAAACGAATGGGTCGCACCCGCATCAAATAATACCAAAGCATCAGTAAAAGAAATCGGGATGGTACCTTGCACCACAGCGTTTGATGCACGCGCATCCTGAGGAGTAAGTGCGAACACTCTGGCCTGACCCTGCGGCTGCTGCTGCGAACTCTGTCCAGTACCATAACCGTTGGAACCTCTACCGCCGTTACCACGGCCACCAAAACCTCTGCCACCAGAACCACGGCCCCGCTGGCCACCAAAAGATGCTGCAGGTTGAGAGTACCCTACAGACTGTGTAAACGCAGGTCTCTGCTGCTGATAAGATGACTGCGCCACACTGGAGTTAGACATCTGCTGCCCAGATGTCGGACACTCCCTAGAAAAATGACCCGGCTGGCCACAAGTGAAACAACCTCCAGGAGCTAACTGGCACTGACCATAATGCCTACGTCTGCAATTCTGGCAGAATGGAATGTTCGATCCACCACTGTACCCGCGTCCTGAACCACGGTTGCTCCCACTGCTACTGGAACTGTACGGAGCACTCCTGGCACTATGCCTCCCTTTGTTGTGAGTCCGTCGACTCCCCCTGTTGGCCTGAGTAGAGCCACTGTAGTAATTCCCACTACTATGCTGCACTGGGGCCTGTTGCCCCCCACTAGGAACGTCACTCTTTCCCTTTTGATTCTGGAAAGGGTCAGAGATCGTTCCAAACTGAACCATCGAATTCTCCATCCGCCGCGCACTATCCACTAACCGGGCAAACTCCATGTTTGTCCCTATCAGCAAAGGGAGAAACTCCGAGCCTAAACCCCTAATGTAACGGTCGTTCACTCGCTCTTGATCACCCTGAAGATCTGTAGCAAACCGCCCCAAACGTACAAACTCAGTAGTGTAGTCTGTCACCGATCTATCCCCCTTCTTCAAAGTGAGCAGCTTTTCTCTGAAACTCTCAGTAACAGAGAAGGGTAGATAGTAACCTCTGAACCTGATCACAAAATCAGTCCAAGACAAAGTATCCATAACTGGCCTGATGTTATCGCGATACCAATCCTTAGCTGGACCCTTCAGCGACATCTCCACAAGCATCACTGATTGGCGATCAGAAGCTTGAATCCTCTGACTGTTGTACTCAAATTCCTCCAAAAAGTCCAGAGCATCCCCAGTACTATCAAAAGAAGTCGGATTCAACTTCAAGTAGATCATCACCAACTCTCTGTCCGTCGGAATGTGACCGACACCAGCAAGTCCACCAACACCAGCTACAACACCAGCCTGAGGTTGCTGTTGCTGCGCTAACTGACCCAGTATATTACACTGATTCTGCAGTAGAGCCTGATTGTTCTGCATCTCGACAACGCCAGCCAAGAAAGTAGTGAAGTCGAACGCTTGCATATTTGGTGCTTGTTGCACCTCTGGTGCCTGCTGCACATTCGGTGCCTGAACACCTGCTGCACCGCGTCCTCTAGCTCCACCTCTACCGGCACCAGCTCCTCTGCCTCTACTAGCACCTCTACCTCGACCACGTCCAGCATTAGCCTGAACTGGTGGTACGTTCTGATCGACTTCCATGGAAATCGCATCATCAGCCACAGCTTCTTGCTCTGCCGCAGCACGAGCACGAGTACGAACAACGTTGTCCATATCCTAAGATTGAACAACAACAATTTAAATAATAGATATTTCATACCCAAGTATGAACAAAACAAACAACATACAGGATTTCCCAAGAAATCAACAGCAATAAAATGTTCACCCAAGTGAAATAAAATTAACATTTAACAACATCAAATTAACATACAATGACTGACTCGACGCACTCCTATTGGTGTAGGCAGAATGTTTTTAAAATCAAAAGATGACGTTTTTAAAGACATGACAGAATCCTATATCCGCAGTAGTTCCTAAGACACAACCATACTTAACAGAGTAAACACATAGCAAGCAATGACCTTGGTTTGAAACCAAAGCTCTGATACCAAGTTTGTCACGACCCATTTTCATGAATCGCGACCGGCGCTAGGGTATGGGTAATGTAGTACCTAAACCCGTAGCTAGCCTTTCATTTAATTCATAAACACATAAACCTGCAGAAAACCAATGCTCGGGGGCAACCGAGACTTCAGCCTAAACTAGCAGTTATAATAATCAACAGTTAATATAACATGCTTATTCAATTTTGAGTCTAAAATAGGCATAACATAAATAATCCGAAATAAATACATAACATGCAAGAGCAATATAACCAGTCAGACCAATCCGACAAACAACTGTAACAATAATAAAGACGTCTAGTCAACTACTGCGGTCTAAGAATAAAATAGTTTGACAGTTTATCAAAATAAATGGAACCTCCGAGGAAAAGTAAATGCGGAGATCACCAGACTCTCTCAGATCATAACCCTGGGAAAAATTGGGAAAACAACGGGGTCAGATATACTGAGATGAGTTCATACCACTATTTACATTTATTAAGTGGAAAACCTTTAAAACGTTTAAAACATTTAATAACGATATTACAGATAATAGTTGGAACCCTAATCCACAATTCTAAATAATAATCATAATCCAATAGGTCTGGTCCCGAGAGCTGAGCTACACCGAGTTACCACTGACCACACTTATACCAGAGTCCCGAGAGCTGAGCTACACCGAGTTACTCTACCTGGTCCCGAGAGCTATGCTCACACCGAGTTACCACATTTCCATAAATACCTGACCCAGATCAATACCGGTGCGCACGCAGTTCTAATGATGCCCATTAGGTAGCATGTTCCAACTAAGAGCCATAATATAAAAACAGTTCGAAATATACGTACAGTATATATATTTAATATTAAAATAACAATTTACTTAATAAAGCGGTAAATAGTAAATATAAACTCACTGCTTGCTAATCCGCGTGAAATACCGGCAAGCAACTAACTCTGGTTCGCCTCTGAAGCACGAACAGTAGACGAGTCTAGACAAATAAAATAATTATTAAAATCAGACCCTAACTCTAAAGAGTACTAGACACCACATAAGACTAGCACAATAAACACGTCGTAAATAAACAATCCAAAGCACACACAAATACAACCAAAAGGTAATAAAGCCCAATTAATATAAGTCTATTGAGTTCCCGCTTAAAATCCAATTTATAAATATTATTTAATAACTTTAAATAATAAATAATTTCCAAATAGTGGGTTAGCCGAGTTATCACAAACTACCAAGCTAACCTCACTTGTCGGGTGACCCAAGTCGAACCCGATTCAAAACGTTTATCAAATATAAACCCAAGTTTATATTTATAAATTAAATTAACAAAATAATAATCTATTTTAAAAAACGGAACTCAATAACTCCAATTCTAAATAACCTAAGTTACAAACCAAAAACTTAATCATTTTAAGTTAATAGAAGTTTAGGGACTAAATTGCACTTTAGCCAATTAGGGACTAAATTGTACTTTAGCCAAATTGATATCCGAAATCAAAATAATTGCTTTTGTTTATAATTAAAACCCTATATAAAGTTACTAATCAAAAATCCACTTAATAAGGTTATAACTAAGTTCAGGGGTTAAATTGTAATTTAGCCAACTTTTGACAAAACGACATTGAAGGCAAATATAACTACCCGAGTAATTATATTAACTTAATTTATAATTATCTATCATTTCCACTATTTAATTTATTTTCAAAATAAAACCCAAGTTATTAGTTTAAAGCAAAAGGTAAAGTTTAACTAAAAGGATTTGATTGATTACACAAAATAATTGGGTGATTAAAATGACCCATTCACCATCTCTTTTGATTCAAACAAACCATTTCCCTCCATTAACACAAGTTACAGTAATCATCACGTTTAAACCCCAAGCCATCCAAAATCTTATACCAACTTGACAAAGCAACATAATTCATAAATGAACAACACACTAATCACCTAATCAAACCCATAAACAGTAGCATAGTAGAAGGAATTCAAATCAAAACCATGGCAGAAACTTAACAACGAAACCAAGAACAATCAAATTACTACGGATCCGAGAACCAAATGATGAAACAACTCAATCTAAAAGCTTGATCTATTAACTACTAATCATGCCAAGGGATCCATAATCAAAGGACAAGCAAAACAAAACCAAAAGAGGAAGGGATGGTTCGGCAGAAACATATAAACAAGAACAGAACATAGGCAAAACAGAAAACGGAAACCGTACGGCGAATGGAAACGAGGTCGATCACGTACCGTTCAACGAAAATGAGGTGGGGAATCGAAGGTATATGAGTCTAGAACGTCTGAGATCAAATGGAATCAGTTTCGATCTAGAAACGAGAGAGAACGATCAAAAACACTGAAAGTCGTTCAAGAGCAAAATCTGGAAATCAAAAGAAACAGAAAACTTACCGAACAACGATCTTTGGAAGATGATAACAGCTCCGATATTCAGCGAAATGACAAGAGGAAAACGGCTAGGGTTTCAGTGATGAGTGGTGAAGATTTTCTGTTTAGAAGTCGAGCTGATATAACGAGAGGAAGTAGGTCGAAAACAGGTTGGAAGTGGGCTGGGCGAAGGGGTCCGAAAGAACAACTGTTCTCGAACGGGAATGGCCATTTTTGGCCTGATCCCGTTCGAGAAAGGGCCTGGTCTCGAACGAGACCAGGCCTGCAAATGGATTCTCGTTCGAGAATCCTTGGATTCTCAAACGAGAATCATCGTTTTTCTCAGGTCTCAAATGAGACCTGAGTCAAACGAAAGTGGTTCAACCACTTCGGCTGAACCACAACCCAAAGAAGAAATTTTATATATTTTTTTTAAACCGAACCAAAGATGAATCGAACCACCATTAACTTACGAAAATTCAAATACTCCTCAAAACACATCCGGAACCACGTCGGAAAAATAACAAAATAAATTCAAAATTTTACGGGATATTACACATCACTACAAAAAAATTGGCTTCTTGTGACAAAAAAATATGTGACAAACTATATTTTGTCATAATAAATAGGTTAGTTGTGACAAAAAAAAAATATTTTGTCACAATGAGAGTTCAATGAAATGATGTTGCGACAAATACATATTGTGTCAACCATTTTTGTCACTATAAAAAATAATTATGTTTGTTGTGACTAACTATTTTGACAAAAACATGTTTTGTCGCCGTAATTTAAAATATTTTTATTATGACAAAATTATTCTTATCATAATATTTAAAAAAGTTGTGACAAATTTTATTTTGCAGCAATTAGATATATTTTGTCACTATAAAAATTAATTACGTTTGTTGTGACAAAGTATTTTGCCAATAAAAGATATTGTAATAAATTAATATTGTGTCAAATTTTGTCGTCACTTATAAAAAAGTAAATATGTCTTTGTGACAACGTATTTTGCCAAAACAAATGTTTTGTTTTCGTATTTTAAACCTACAGTTATAACGACTGCATATGAACCTGATGTCAACCTTATGTCAACCTTATAAAACACAAAATAAACACAAAATAGAGTATGAAAAAGGAAGTGCAGAAAATATATATGTTAAGGAATAACTCGAAAAAAACTCTTTCCACTACTGTTTATTGCGTCAAATTTATTTGTCAATAAAAAAAGTAAATTTGTTTTTCTGACAAAATATTTTGCCAAAACAAATGTTTGGTTCCGATATTTTAAAAAGACAGTTATAATATTTATTGTGTCATATTTATTTGTCACTATATAAAAAAGTAAATATATTGTTATGACAAAGTAATTTGCCAAAACAAATGTTTTGTGCCTGTATTTTAAACTATAGTTATAATAACCGTAAATAAACCATTTATTGACCATATGTCAACCTTATGAAACACAAAATACACACAAAATAGAGAAAGAAAAACTAATTGCAGAAAATAAATGGTAAAATAGAAAATATATACAGTTATAATGATAAAATAAATTTTAGCATAATATTTAAAGACTTTTGTAACGAATTTATTTTTTCAGCAATTAATTAAACTTATATAATGTTGTGATAATTAAATATTGTGTCAAATATTTTTGTCACTATAACAATTAATTGTGTTTGTTCTGACAATGGGTTTTGACAAAAACTGTTTTGTCACTGTATATTAAACATACAGTTATTATGATAAAATAAATTTTATCATAATATGTAAAAATATTGTGAATAATTTTATTTTTCAGCAATTACGCGAAATTAAATGATATTGTGATTAATAAATGTTTTGTCACCATGGAATTGAAAAAAAAATTTATGATAACAGGTTTAAATGGGTTATAAAATTATATTTTATTTTGATAAAAAAAGGTATATGAAAATTAAGATTCAAATATCCAAATTAGGTTAATCGAAGCACTCTTCATTAGGGAAAAACTTTTTTTGCTGAATATTGACACCACACTACCGCATCAATTCCATACGTTTGTACACTTCTCACGCCGCCGCACTTTCATTGATTTTGTGTTTGTTGATGCTTATTTGTCCAGGTATTTTTTAACTTATGAAAAGAGACTAAATTGATTAATGTAGGATGAATTTCACATTCAAATTGCTTATTTGTTCAATTGATAATTTAAATTTTTAACTGATTCGTACAAACTCGAAAGTCGGGCTTCTAACTCGACGACTTATCACCTATTCTCGAGTTTATTAGCTCAGTAAAAACAAGAACTCGAGATTTTGCTTCCATTTCGTCGAGTATTAAGACGTACATCAAGTTTGTGCTTTGACAGAGATAAAAAAGTCGAGTTAAGGATGTAACTCGTCGACTATTAAGCATGACATCGAGTTTAACATTGCAAACGACGTATAAACTCGAGTTAAGTTTAAAAATTCGTCGACTATATAGCCTGACCTCGAGTATGTTTTAACAGTAACGCTAACCAAATGTTAGCCTTGTTTTAGAACTGCAGGTAGTTCAGGGAAAGAAATTGGATATATTTTTAAAATAGCTAACGGTATCTGATTTGTAATGGGTAAGTTTTAATTATATTTTCAATTGATAGATTTGTACCAAATATTGATGTTGCCTAATATATTATTTTGGAATTAAAGGGACGCCATCAGACAAAAGTTGGATGACGTCGTACCGATTTAGTTCATGTTATATTCAAGGGGTCAAAAATTTTCTGAATGTTGCAAAAGACTTTACTGATTCAAATGGCAGAGTTCGATGTCCATGCAAGAACTGCATCAATATTTATTTGAAGCCATTGCAAGAAGTCAAAATGGATCTATATCAATATGGAATTAGTGAAAACTACACAAACTGGGTGCACCATGGTGAGACTTCTCAACCTCGTGATAGTTTAGATGGCTCTATTAATTCGGACAATGAATTGGAGGACAGTGGAAATGATGTTTCAGAAATGTTAGATGATATGTGTAATGAAACTTTTATGGACACCGACATGGAAGACAGACTTCCCAATCAAGATAATAACATGCTAGAAGGAGAAGTAGCAAAATTTGCTAAATTGTGGAATGATTCTCATTGTGAACTATATCCTGGAAGTCAAAAATATTCAAAGCTCTCTTTTCTTCTTAAGATGATTAATATCAAAGCACTCACAAATTCTAGTAATAAGTCATTTTTTTCGAATTTGGAGTTGTTCAAGGATGCACTCCCGAGAGGAGAAACCCTTCCAAGCTCAAGTTATGAGGTTAAAAAATTGATGCGTGATTTAGGACTCGGTTACGTAACTATTGATGCTTGTGTAAATGATTGTGTGCTATTTTGGAAGGAAAATGAAAATCTTGACACGTGTCCAACTTGTAAGGCCCCTAGATGGAAATTAGGTTTCGGAAAACGCAAGAAGGTTGCTCAAAAAATTCTTAGACACTTCCCTTTAGTACCTAGACTTCAGAGGTTATTTATGTCTAAAGATATTGGTGAAAATATGAGGTGGCATAAGAGAAACGTGTAGATGATGATACGATTAGACATCCAGCTGATGCTACGGAATGGAAAGATTTTGACCAGAAATATGCTTGGTTTGGCAAAGATGCTCGTAACGTGCGACTTGGGCTTGCTAGTGATGGATTTAACCCTTTTGGAAATATGAGCACGAGTTATAGCATGTGGCCGGTGATTGTGACGCCATATAACTTACCACCATGGAAATGCATGAAGGAGAATTTTTTGATGTTATCTTTGCTTATTCCTGGTAAGGAATCTCCCGGAAATAATATCGATGTATATTTAAGGCCATTAATTGATGAGTTAAAAGAGTTATGGAAGACCGGTGTGACAACATATGATGCATATAGCGGTAAGAATTTTCAATTACATGCTGCATTATTATGGACAATAAATGACTTTCCAGCATATGGAATGTTATCTGGATGGAGCACAAAAGGAAAATTGGCATGTCCTGTGTGTAATAAGTGGACGTGTTCGCTAACATTAAAAAATGGAGTGAAGCAATGTTACATGGGTCATCGGAGATATTTACATGCCCAACATTCTTGGAGAAAAAGCAGAAAATTTGATGGCAAACCAGAGCACGGGTCAAAGCCTGAAGAGTTGTCAGGAGATGAAGTTCTAAGGCAATTAGATTTGCTTCCAAAAAGCCTTGTTTTTGGGAAGACACCTAACCAAAAAAAGCGTGCACGTGGTCCTGAAGAGCTCAATTGGACAAAGAGAAGTATATTCTTTGAATTGCCTTACTGGAAAACATTAAAATTACGTCATAATTTAGATGTAATGCATATTGAGAAGAATATATGTGAAAATATATTGGGTACGTTGATGAATATTGATGGAAAATCTAAGGATAACATTAAGGCTCGAATGGATTTAGAAGCAATGGGTATAAGAAAAGAGTTACATTTACAGCAAAAGGGAAATAAATTTTTTATGCCACTTGCTTGTTATACATTACCGAAGCCTGAAAGGAGAAAGTTTTGCGAATGGTTGCAGTCAATCCGGTTGCCAGACGGATATGCTTCCAATCTTTCTCGATGTGTAAGTGTTCAGGACTGCAAAGTTATGGGGATGAAAAGCCATGATTATCATATATTCTTGCAACGGTTACTTCCAGCATCAATTTGTGGGTCTTTGCGTAGTAAGGTTTACACTGCATTATCAGAGTTGAGCTCTTTCTTTAAGGAGCTTTGTTCGAAGACTTTAAAAAGATCTACAGTTAAAAAGTTGCAGAGCGATATCATTTTGATAATATGTAAACTTGAGATGATATATCCTCCATCTTTTTTCGTGGTAATGATGCATTTGGCAATTCATCTGTCACGTGAAGTAGAATTAGGAGGCCCTGTTCACTATTGGTGGATGTACTTTATTGAGAGGTTAGTTGATAAGGAAATTTTATTTTTAGTTTTCTTGCTGCAGTTTTAACTAATTTTTATATATCTATATGGTTTATTCACATTTACAACAAATTTGTTGTGCAGGTTCTTACGTACTTTGAAAAATTATGTACGTAACTTAGCTCGACCGGAGGGTTCAATTGCTGAAGCGTATATCACTAAAGAATGTTTGAACTTTTGTTCACTGTATTTTCATGGGGTTGAGACAATATATAATCGCGTTGAGAGAAATAATTTTCCTGTGCAAATAGGAGTGGAAAATGGATTTTCCATATTTTCAAACAATGCAAGACCTTTAGGAGCTACAGAATATAAAACGTTATCCCATTCTGATTTTGAAAAATTGCAGTGGTATGTGCTTAACAATTGTGAGGATGTTGATGAATATCTTAAGTAAGTTATTTTGTTTTGAAAAAACAAAGACTTTAGAGTTTCAAAATAGCTTTATTTTACACTTTTTATCTAATTTTATAAACGTTGTGCAGGATTCACATTGAAGAATTACAAAAGGAAAGTGTTATAGATGTGCAAAAAAGACACCAGGCAGGATTTTCCAGTTGGTTCAAGGAGTGTGTAAGTATGATGCTATAAAAGTACTAAATATTGAATTATGCCTCTAATTTCACCATTAAACTTATTTTTCAGGTTGGACGCTTACGTGCTACTGGTTTGGTTGCAGCAACAGATCATATATATGCGTTGGGATTAGGTCCTGATATACGAATTGCTAGGTACAGTGGGATAATTGTCAATGGAGTTAGGTTTCACACAGTTGAGCGTGATAATTTTCGTCGGACTCAAAATAATGGAGTTTCAGTTACGGGAGAGCATAAGTCGAAAGAAATCGAGTTTTATGGTGTGCTAACAGATATCATTGACCTCCAATATGTTAATGGGAATCATGTTTTCTTGTTTAAATGTGATTGGTGGGATGTTGGCGATAAAAATGGAATTAAAACAGATGGCAACTTAGTTTCTGTTAATGTGAGCCGTAAATGGTATACAGGTGATTCTTTCGTGTTGAGTTCTCAAGTACAGCAGGTTTTTTATGTCAGCGATATGAAAAATGGAGGTCATTGGAAAATTGTGCAAAAATCATTTCACAGGAATATATTTGATGTGCCAGAAAAGGAAAAAGTGTGCAATGAAGATTCAATATTGAATGATGAGCCCTATCAGCAATACGAGGCAGATAATAGTCATGAAGTCGATCAAAATGGTGGTGAAAATTTGGAACTCTTGCATCCTATAGATGTATTACCGGATGAAGTTGATGTTGGTCAAATGTTTCAAGGTCAAAACTCAAACCCGATTTATTCTAGCGATGAGGAGGATGATACTACGATCAATTATGATGATGCCGACACTGATGTACTAGAAGACTCAAATGACAGTGACAATGAAGACGAAGACGATGATTAGTGACTGAAATTTACCGCTTATTGAACTCTTTTTGGATTCTTGTAGCTTGTTTGAAAGTATGAATTTTACTGAGAGATGCTTTTTTATATTGCCTTGAATGTAGATTGTAGAATTTTGGTGTTTTATGGCAGTAGTTATGCAGCCCAACATGAAATTTGTGGAAAACTGGATAGCAGAAACTCGATGTGTTGATGAAAACTCGTCGAGATATTAGCCACACATCGAGTTTGAACTTATGGAATTATATATGAGATATCAGCCAAACATTCAATTGATTCCTTTGGTTTAGTTTGATTTTAAGGTTTGGTATAATACCAATTATTTTTTCTCAATTTTGTACTTCTACTATAGAACCGAACAGAAAAATAGAATTGAACTCCTGCCTTTTAATATAACTATTGACAATTCACAATTTTGCGGAAATTTGCTAAAACACTACACATATTGTAATTACCTGTTTTTACACATACTCTAAAATATACTTCAAATAAGAAATAAATGGACATTTATGTCCTCCAAGCAAAATAAAAGTGTGACAAAAAGGAGACTTTCTTTACAAACAAAAATCAATAACATTCTTCATATTGAACCTCCATAAATTAGCTTCCTCTTCACTCCCTAGGCAGATGTTCTCTTGAGTTTTAGAGGACCCTCATCTTCACTAACACAAGAAGAGCTTTCCTTCCAACGAGCATACAAATATAATGACGAAGCGTAACGAGCACGGTGTTCTTTGACATCATAATCATGCCCCATAACTTTCCCATCAACAAAGAACTCAGCAGCGGAAAACATATGAACTCCACAATCACTACGAAAAGTGAGAAAAAATAAAAAAACATAAGAAACAAGGTTGACATTAGGTTCCTATTCTGTCACCATAACTCTTTAATATAACCCAACTAACTAAAGTTAAAAACAAATTATAGACTTACACATCATTTTGGATAGGCATGTTTTCCACAATCTCTATTCTGAACGGATCAGTTATTCTCTTTCCCTCATAAGCACCGGCAGTAGTATCGATGTCATCTCGAGAATCATAAAAATTGGTAGCTTGAAGGAATAGTGGAAGCAACACACTATAGCAAGTAACATATTCAGTTGCTGATCTGTCATATTGCGCCGACCTCAACGAATTGTAGATATAGATGCATCGTTCCTTGAAATTCAGGCGAGCCAAAATCCAATGCCAATCGTTAACACAATTGATCGGAAAAAGAACATCGTCAACATTAGCCCAATTCGTATTGCAACGCATAGCACCACCTTTAATGTAGATAGCCACTGTATGTTTCAAAGAAACAAGTGACACATCTTGCTTTTTCTTGTATGCTGTGTAGAGAGTTTGAATACGCCGATCAAAAAAATTATCAGTTGACGTACATCTACTGTTTGCAGCACAACCATATTTTATTTTCTTTCTCAGATAATAAAAGAGAACATCTACATGCTGCCAAATAAACAAAAATCAAGGTTAAGTAGCCATACAGTCACAACAATGTTATTAACAAAACTATCGTGAGTAATTCAAGTAATAAACACATAAAATAATAAAAAAAAAGAACAAATAAAAGAAGTATGGATATACTTACAGAACACTCAAGAGCCTTTCCAACGTGGTAGAGATGGTAAAACCAGGATTTCGTTTCAATATCAACCACGCCAAGAGAAAGACGAGGATGGAATTTATCAATCTTTGGATCGTATATCCAGCTTTGCCTTCTAAACAAACAAAGAAAAAAAAATTAAATAAGTGAGCATTAAAACAGAACTGAAAAAAGTTAGTCGAGATACGAACTTGGCCCCTTTAGGACGTCCTTCTTCCAGCCAATTCTGAATGATGTCTTGTTTGGTGGCATCACTGAATAAAATGTGATTAGCATCAAATGGACAAATACGGACTTTACAACCAGTTTGCGTCGGTATGAAGCGGCTTGAAGAAGGACCAGACTACCAAAAATATAAGAGAGGATACAGTAAGTAAACTATAAAATTAAACTATAAATATAATTTAAAGCAAACAATACCTCCTTTGATTTGAATTCAGCAATCGATTCACTTGCATTTTTTTTAGTCTGATTGATGGTGTCATCTGGTGGAGATTTTAAATTCAACTCGCTTTGTCGCGAAACCTAGTAAATTGACAATAAACAAATTAATATAGTTAATCAAAACAGCTTAATTTCAAATTATTAAATATACCTCAAAATTCGGAGAGATAACATCAACGTGTTCGGAAGAAACAATAACACAAGGTTCACCACGGTCATCCTTGCCTTCAAGTACAGCATTCTCGCAAACCAAATCTTCCAATTCGACTTTTTCAGCACCTTCTTCTTCATCAGCAGACTCCCTACCATCCCTTTCTTTGCTGGAAGTAGCTTTAGTATCAGCAGAAACAGGAACAGCAGACTCCCTACCATCCCTTTCTTCTCGTTCTGTTACTATAGAAGTACCATTTTTACTTGGTTTCACTGAAATGTCCTCTGCAGGAAGAACAACCTTTTTTCCTTTGTCAACCCTTGTCTGCAAGCCATCAGAAACATCATGTTTCTCAATTTCAACCTGATACAGATATGGAGTTCACATTAGGTTCCCATCAAGTTACAATAACATAATATGAAATAACATAAATTATATTTAACTAAACTCTAAGTGATAAAAGTACAAAATACATAAATCAAAACAAACTACCGTTTTAGAATCACCAATCAGAGTTAGCCTATCATTCAATGAATTGACAACTGTCAAAAGTTCGGAACATTTGGAAGTGAATAAACGTTTCAAATCCATTATATCATCCTTAATCGTCTTTTGACCAGCCATCAAAATTTCCAGCCTCTCTTCCATAAAATTTAAATTCGAAGTGTTCGACGTTGATTCACCGTCCTTCAATATATTAAATGCCGGACAATAACCCTCCTCGTTTCCCTTAATTTTTTTGAATAAGTCACCTAGACGAAGGGCATTCATCTCTGCCGGGGTTGGAACAATTGATCGGAAAATCATCTACACATAACAAATGAACACCATATATGAAAACAGAGTCAATGATAAATTACATTTGAAAAATTGAAAATTTAACACATACGAACCTCATCGGATGCAATCTCAACAAATAAATCCCTGTCAACAACAATGTATTTTGCAGGAACGAATGCTTGCCACCTCAGAATCCGCGGGATAGCATCTTTGTTCACTAGCTGAGCAAAGGTATTTTCCACCGCCGGGCAACACTCGTAGAACCAACATACCAGTGCATATGGTAAACCTTGAAGGCGATACTGGTAAATGTTGTCTTCAATAATAAGAGATCCCGGACTAAGAACAGCTCTTTTCGACAAAGAATCAAACGTGTACTTGAAAACGTCAATACCCCATGGATAGTCGTTCAAATCAGCCGAATCAACTACGTCAAAGTCCTTCAAAGGGATACGAGCAGTCCTCGGTGAAGCAAGCAAGAAGTTATGCAAAAAATGCATAAATGCTATCTTAAACCCATCCTCCTCCGACTCCCAACGCCTAGCTTTGAAAAAATCCTGAAGGGTCTGTTTAGAAACAGATTGCACTCCGCTGAAGTACTTATCCAAAATGCCATTTTCAACTTTGGTATAGGCATACTTACTGCTGTCACCTTGACAGTTTAAACCCGAGATCAAAGCAAATTCGTCGATTCCGAATTTCAGCCTATGACCGCCAACCTCAAACCACAATTCAGACTTGTTTAGCTGCTCCACCTCCCTCAATAATAAACAATGTATGATCTGATTTTGCACTTTGATCTTGGGAATATCAAGAAAGTAGCCAAAGCAAGATTGTCTAAACTTTTCCAATTCACCTGGAGTCAGAGTCGATTTGATATCAGAAATGACATCGTATGACATGCGCGTATCAATCTTCGAGTGAACACGATCTTCTCGGCTTACTTTAAACTGCCATAGTTGTATGGAAATTAGGGTGAAAACTGTTAGATATCAAAAATTTCACCCAAGCAAGATTCAACTATTTTTCTGTTTTGGTGTTCAAACTTAAATAGAAAATAAGCTATTCAAAAGCACAACCATACACATTAAGTTCTTATCAAATAGCATACAAGAAACATTGCCAACTTTGTAAATCCAATTTCTAACATTCCTCTCAATACAATGCCCAAAAATAACCAAATCAAAACCTGAAATTTCATTGTCAAACCCAGTAGAATGGAGGAATTAACCTTCAAAAACTGAAATTTCAGTACCCTAAAAAAATAGAGTTCATAACTGTACCTTCAAAACTATCTACCAACCAACCTAACCACAATTTTATATAAACATAATTCCAAACAATCATACTTAAACATAATTTCAAACAATCATATAAACAGAGTCAATTTATTATTTTAAGACATCAAACAATTCTAATGCAGTAGGTTCTTAATTGACTTATAAACTAATGAAATCATACCTTAGGAGGAGATTTCTTGGATTCAGTTCTGGAAATGCCTTTGTGTTTCTTCGATTTCGGAGGTGAATCATTTGCATGTCTCTTCTTACTCAACTGTATAGGAGATGGAGGAACTGAAGCTTCTCCGGTTGACACCACCTTTTTGTTTTTTGAAGCTTTTTTTTGCAACGGATTTCTTACCCATATCAGCGATTTTGATGTTACCATCGTTATCAGTGGCACCCCGTGTAGTCACCATGGATTTAGGTCATAAAGAAGAACACGACAAATTAGGAAGGAAGAAAAGAGTTTTTATTAATTAGGAATGAAATCAAATTTTGCAATATCAAATGGGTATTTCCCGCTATATGAAAAAAGGAGAGGTAAATTATATGATACATTAGACACACACTAAAGAGACATATACCTTAGATGAGGATAAAATAGGAATAAAAAATTTAAAGGGTGTTGAAAATAAATTAATGTTTTCAATAGAGGCATTTTTTCAAGGAAAAAAAATGAAATCAATAATTTAAAGTTTTGAGATTTCAATTAATTTGTTATAGTTTTAATAATTTAAAAGATTAAAATTATTATTTTAATTAGGGTATGTGCATATAAAGAACTGGACAAGTAAATACTCGAGGTCTGGCTAAATACTCGACGAGTTTTAAGCCTAACATCGAGATTGTTGTTGTTCAGTGCTGCATAAACTCGATGATGGGTTAATATTCGACGAGTTTAAACCTAACATCGAGTTTATGCTAGTCCAGTTATGCCAAACTCGATTTCAGGCTTTGTTTTCGTCGAGTATTTAGACCCACCTCGATTTATTTTGAAAATTACTGCAATTGAAAAATAAACCTCCCCCTTTTCTTTAGAAACCTAGAATCAAAACAAGTGAAAAAAAAATTCTCTAAATCTTCCCCATTCCACAACCCGAAACCTAGCCTCTAAATTCATCAAATTGCTATCATAATCTTATCAAATCATTAACCAAAATGATGGTAGCAACAAAGGGACGAGCTAAAAGAGTTGCTTCAAAAGGGAAATCATCAAGTTCAACTATGCCTCCGAAATTTGTTAGAAGAGAAGATTTGTCCTCAAATTATGATTGCCCATTTCCAATTTTCTCCGACGAAGAAGGTATTCGTTACGAAACTATTTCACGCAAGCCTATTGTTATACCTAGATATTTTGATTATGCTTTGTTGACTAGGATGGGTTTGAAATCAAAAATTGATGAAATAGTTGGTAGAATGGGTTTAAATTTTATTGCACATGGTAAGTATCAAGTTTATAAAGAGTTAACTAGGGAATTTTATACCACCTTGAATTATGCCTCTAAGAATGAAAAAGCAATTTCTTTTAGAATAAAAGGGGTTGATAATAGCATAGGGTATGATTTTATGAATCAGAAATTGAAGTTGCCTAAAGGTGGCATTAGAGGTTGTCCTTCAAATTTTGATGATAATAGAGTATGGAAGCAATTGACCGGTGAAGACTCGGTCGATTTACAACAAGCTCCTAATAGACTCATAATTGAACCATCATATCTTATATTTCATAAATTCCTTTGTCATTCTATATGTGGTAAAAAGGAGTCGAATAGAGTAAGGAAGGATGATTTACTAGTACTTGACTATTTAGTGCGACGTTCGGCAAAAAGTGTTGATTTCATACACTTAATTTTTAAAAGCATGATGACCATGGCAACATCATATAAAGTTGCACTTGGAAATGGTCATTTAGTAACTTGTATAGCATTGCTTCATAGTGCTATTGATGAGGATGATTTGCATAAGATGGAATGTTTGGGGGATGCGTATCTTAATGAAACTATGCTCCGTAAAGCCGACATTCTTGATATGGATGGAGAATTAATGAATGTAAAGGACCGAAATAGTTATTTAATTAAAACTGGCCAGCCGAGAAGAGGAAAGGGAAGAAAAGCAGAAATAAAAGATGACTGTGACGAAGATGAGGATAATGTAAGTAGAGAACTGGAAACCGAGAATGGTCAAGATGAGGTGGTGAGGGATGATGTCGGTATAGATAGACCAAGAGAGGAGGAAGTGAGGCGACCAAGAAAGCCGAAGCGAAGGGGAGCTTTTGAAGAGGAAGTACTTTCTTTGTTAAATGAAACAAAGTCGAGGTTGACTAATATTGAAACATCTATCGAAGAGATTAAAAGAGAACAACGAAGGTCACATCGCCGATGGAAGGCTTGTTTCGGCACCTTGGGCGCACATGATCCTTCACCTCCACATACACCGGAGAGTTAAGGTTAGTAACAACCAAAATATTTTGATTATTTCATATCTGTATGTTGTCATTCATTTGGTTTCAGGGCATTACTTTTCTTCCTGAAATATGCTCTGTTTTCCAAATTGCAGATAAGATGGGTGGCTGATTGCATAGTTGGTTCTAAATGTCTAATTCTGGATATGCTGTTTTGGAGACTTGGAGGTGCAGTTTTGAAGACGTGGAGCAGATGTATATGCATAGCTGTTGATTATGGATTTAGTATTTTGAATTTGGAGGTTTATGTATTTGAACATAAGTAGGTTTAATTGTGATAAACTCATGTGTTATTAGTAGGTCTGAAATGTTATTACCAAGTCTGAATATTAACAGGTCTGAATGCTATTATCAAATTTGAATATTAACACTTGTTAATTCTAGATCATTGTACACTAATATTTTTTTTGACAAAACTTTAAATTTAAGTTTGTTAAATTGTTATAAATTAGGATAGTTACATGACTTTTATTGATTAACTTTTCTTATAAAGCCAAAGAATAAAAATTGATAAATTTAAATATTTATGAATTACAAATATGTAATTAATTTGTTACATCGGTTTTTTAGCTTTTATTTTTCTGTTCAACCAATTTTTAATATTTAAATATCTAAATCCGTAAAAAAAAGGATTATGATCTAGAAAATTTGAATAAATGTTAATATTTTACAAATTTAAATATTTAAATTTTAAAAATATGTAATTAATTTCTTACATCAGTCTTTAAGCTTTTATTTTTTGGTTGAGTCGATTTTTTAATATTTAAACATTTAAAATTATTAATATATTATGATATGATCTATATATTTTTGCTAATTTGTTTCATAAAATTTTAAATTACGTACATTATTAAATGTATAAACTTTATAGAATGCAACGACATAATAACATGTCCGTGTGTGCTACTCATAACCTGTGATTATTAAAGTGTGTACTGTCTGAACCAATATGTTTTCAAAATTGCAAAAGTGCTTGGTTGCAAGATATGTACATGAATTTGAGATTTATGTACTTAAAAACGAGTTAGTTTATTTGTGATGAAATCATGTCTTATTTTACGAGTAGGTTGAAGTTGTAGGTTTATTTTTACATCTCACGTAAGTTGAGGCACATGCAACGTTAAATTGAGGCACATGTAACGTATATTTTAAGTTCTCTTAATTTTTATCAAAATTTATAAAATTAACTTCATGTAAATTTTGCCACATTGCTTTGTTAATGTAAAAATGGAATTGAAACAAATCATTCTTTCGTGTTCAGTTCTCAAGTATACATGAGGTTTTTTATGTCAACGATATGAAAAATGGATGTCCTTGGAAAAATAAATAAAATATTAATTGTTTTATTTTTTTAGCGGTCATTAAAAAAAATTGAATGTTGCTAATTAATGTTGTTTTTTCTAACCCTAACACTAATCCTAACCCAAAACCCTAAACCCTAACCCTAAGCCCTAAACCCTAAGCCCTAAACCCTAAACCCTAAACCCTAATTAAGCCCTAAACCCTAAACCCTAAAATGCAATTTTAATAATGGTTATGCGAGTAAAATCATATTCAACCGAATAAATTTAGCTATTAAAAATTCAAATTATACTAATTAAAAACATTAAAATAAATTATAAGAATAGGCAAAAGTGGAAAAATTTCTTATTTTTGCAATTTATTTACAAAAGGCATATATTACCTCCAAAAAAATTAAGACAAAATATTGTTTTGAAATATTTATGTGAGAGCGATAAAAATGGAGTGGTCAACTATTACGTTGAATAACACATAAATTTTTGATATCTAATCATAAATAAGCATAAAATCTACCATTTATCAACATTAGACTCTTTGTTTTGCTTTTAATATGGGAAACAAAGACTTTTTATTTTGCATTTTGCTTCTATATCTAAAGGAAAGTGGTGATATTTGGATTAAGTTGAAAAAAATAGATTATAACTCGAGTATATTGTTTAAACTCGTCGAATATTTGCCATGTCATCGAGTTATGACGAGTTCAGTAGAGCATATATTCGATGAAACATATAAAACTCGTCGACTTTCTCTACTACCTCGAGTAACAAACAATATTTCTGCAACAAGATTTTCAGAATATATCTCAAACTGATTAGATTTGACACGATTTTGGCAAATCAAATCAGGAAAATTTAAAAACGAATTTATTAGGAGGGAAACAATATTAAAATAGGAGGGAAACGAAAAAAAAAGAGGGAAACGAAAATAATTTGGTCCTTATTTAATTTTTTAATTAAAGAAGTTCCCTCTAAAAGGAAACTTCTTTGGCATTAACCATAATTGCAGGAATCACGTTGTTGAATGACAAAATAAAGTGGTTTCTTTGTTCTTATCAAAATATCGATCATAAAAAAAATTACAAACAATTCTCACCATACTTGTTCTTCAATTCAATTTGTTTCAACGATTTTCTGAACAATGTCACTTAATACTAGAAAAAGAGTTATATCGTTTAACGAATTACAAAGATCAACTAGACTGAAAGCTCATTTGAGGAAGGGGAATGACAAACCATCGATGAAAAATATATCACAACAATCTCAGACTACCGAAACTGAGTCAGAACCTATTCCTCCTTTGGTGAACACAACATCTCCGTCTCCTCCAATTCAAAACCCAAATAGTATTGAACATCACAACCACCATGATGATTCAACTGCAATACCAGTGGCTGCTGAAGTTAACAGGGATGGTGAAACTGAAACCATGTCCGGTGAACCAACAAACGTTGATGAAGGTTAGGTTGAATTTATTTTGTGTTTCATTTATTTTGCTTAGAGAATTGATATAATTAACAAATGAAATTGTGTTTCAATGCTTTTTCTGGAATGGAAATATTGTTTTCAAGTTATTTTTTACCTTATATTTTTTGCAATTCGTTTTTTTTTTCTCTATTTTGTGTTTCATAAAGTTGACATACGGTTGACATAAGGTTCATATTAGGTTACAAAAACCTATAAAAAACTGCATCTAAATAAAAATTAAAAATAGTATAAGACATACATATCAATTTGAATTGAGAAGAAAACTAACATGAGATAAACTGTAGTATTTCTTAGGTCTTCTTCCCAAAAAGAAATGTGTTTTAATTTAAAAATAGTTTAAGAATAGTATAAGACATACATATCAATTTGTTTCTCTATTTTGTGATTATTTTGTGTTTCATGCGGTTGACATAAGATTCATATTTGGGCACAAAAACGTTTTAAAAACTGCATTTAAATTTAAAAATAGTATAAGACATACATATGAAATTTTAAAATAGTATGATAATTACATATAAAGTTTAATAGAGCAGCAAACTAGTATGAGGTAAAGTTTTGTATTTCTTACGTATTTCTCTATTCTGTGTTTGTTTTTTGTTTTCTGAGGTTGACATATGGTTCACATATAGTTTATATTCAGTCACTATAACATTTACAAACTGCATATAAATTATTTTTTTAAAAAGGTACATATCAATTTGGAAACAAAAAGCAAACTAACATGAGGTAAACTGTTGTACTTCTTAGGTCCTCTTCCAAAAAATAATGGTAGAGGTAAAGCTAGAGGATTTGAAGTTAAAAAAATGACTAAAGATGGTTCAAAAATTGGTGGAATTGTGATTGCAAAAACAAATAGATTACCAATTGGTCCTTCAGAAAAGATATTCAAAATGGAAATTGGTATTGTCACTCGATTAATGGCACCGCTAGGTAAACTTTATTGGTCTCAAATAAGCGCTGAACAAAAGGAAGCTTTACTTACAACTATTCAGGTAAAATTAATAATTATTTTATAGCATACTTGTTATTTCAATTAATTATATTCTTATAATATGTGACTATTCATATGTTTTTTTATGATAGGGTGAATTTGAGATTGATTTAAGTGATCCACATGCAAGAGAAGTAGTATATGGAATGATGGCTAGACGATTTAGAAACTTCAAGTATCAGTGTCACTTACACTATAAGACGTTCCCTACTCGTGAAGAAGCTGAAAAACATCCACCCAAGGATGTAAAAATTAACGATTGGAAGAACCTATGTGAACATTTTGATGAACATGCACACTTTAAGGTAATGTTTCAATTTTATATACAATTGTCTATTATCGTTTGCTAAAAATGAGTACTTTATTATCTAATTAGTTGGTAGTATGTTTCCAATTATATCTAAATTAGCTTCACATATTGTGTTCTGAACGAAAATACGAGGTTTGTTCAAAGGATTTCAATATTAAATGATTTTTAACCTTTTCATGATTTATTTTAACTCTGAAGAAGCTTAAACTCGAGGTTAGACTTGAAACACTTCGAGTTTAAAGCCTCTCCACGAAAATGAGCTTATACAGAAATGAAAATCTCGAGGAATGAATGATCTCGTAGAGTATTTTTTCCTTCCTCGAGTTAGTTCATATCTGAGAAGCTCAAACTCGATGAAAGGCTTGAAACTCTTCGAGTTTTATGCCTTACCTCGAGTTCAGATGTCTACATAATTAACATAACTCGAGAAAATGCTTGTACTTCGCCGAGTATTTGGCATGTTTACGAGTTATGCTTCTGAGATACGAATATCTCTACTATTTTGGTTAAAATAGTTTATTTCTAATTATATAAAGCTTTTATTATTGATAATATGATATGTACCTTTAAAACCTTTATGTGTTGGCTTTATTATAATAGGCTCGAAGCACTGTAAACATTAATAATCGCAAGAAAGTGACCTTTTCTCACACTTCGGGATCAAAGTCTTATTGACAACGTTTGTATGAAATGGTAAATATGAGTTTATATGTAATCTGTTTTTGATTTCGTACTTAAATTCTTTATCATTTAGTTTTTAATCAATTGTATGAACGTTATAGGAAACATCTGAAGTCATTGATGAAGAGCCACCTGAAATGAGGCTCTACAGTCAAGCACACCGTAAAAAAGACGGCTCATGGATTGACCCAGAAGCTGGAGATAAATACGTAAGTTCTTTTTTTATATATATAGTTATCTAAACACAATTTTATAAAGTGTTATTAAAGCATATTTCTATTCTTAGGAACAAATGGAAGCTATTCGCTCAAAAGCACTCGAGGAAGGCGTTGCAATTGATGGGAGGAAAATTCTACAAAAGGTTTTGGATATACCGAAGTCTGATTATGCTCGTGGACTCGGATATGGAGCCAAACGGATAACAGCTAAAGAATCAGAGTTTGAAGCTCGTTTACAAGCAGAGAAGTTTGAGACTGAAAAGAAAGTTAAAGAACTAAATGACCAAATTCAAAATCAACAGGTGAAAATTGATAACATTTCTCAATCATATAGCAAACTCAAGCATCTTGTTCAACAAATGTTGAATGCAAAAGATGATGAGGAAATATCTATTGATGGCGACGAAACATGTATCGATGGCTGTGAAAAATCTCTTGATGACGAACCATCTAATGATTGGTATGTGACGGCTTACTTAAATATATTTTTTAATTCGTTACGCTTTTAAATTTTTTCTATAATTTGAAAATTATTCACTTAATTATGTCAGTTTGAAAATAAAAGTGTATATAATAAACGTATTTTTTTTCTTGCAGATTGGAATTGAATGAAAGAAGATGGACGTCTCCTATATCAAAAGTTAGGCTTAATTTAGTTTCTTTTCTTTATAGCAAATAGTTTACATGTTTGCATACGATCGGTTATTTTAGTGTTATTAAAGACTTAATCATTGATAATTTTATGTAATATTTGAATTGATTTTGTTTTTTATTCATTGATTTTAGCAACAAATTACCGTATTCAATTATTTTGGTATCGATAAAAATGGAAATAATAGCTTGTTGTGACAAATTAATTTTGTTACAGCTACCTAATAATAATGACAATTAATTTCGTCACGTAATGATAAATTTCTTCTTGTGATAAATTAAATTTGTCACCGTTAACAACTTATAATGACAATTAATTTCGTCACGTTATAATATATTATTTGTTGTGATAAATTATATTTGTCACCGATGACAAACTGTAATGACAATTAATTTCGTCACATTATGATAACTTACTTGTTGTGATAAATTATTTTTGTCACAGCTAACTAATTATAATGACAATTAATTTCGTCACGTTATAATAACTTACTTGTTGTGATAAATTAAATTTGTCACCGTTGACAAATTATAATGACAATTAATTTCGTCACGTTATGATAAATTACTTATTTTGATAAATTAAATTTGTCACCGTCGACAAATTATAATGACAATTAATTTTGTCACATTATTATTATATTACGTGTTGTGATAAATTAAATTTATCACAACTAACTAATTATTATGACAATTAATTTCGTCACGTTAAGTTAAATTACTTCTTATGATAAATTAAATTTATCACAACTACCTAATTATAATGACAATTAATCTCGTCACATTATGTTAAATTACTTGTTGTGATAAATTACATTTATCACAACTAATTAATTATTATGGCAATCAATTTCGTCACTTTATGATTGATTACTTATGATAAATATTTTTTTGTCACTTCACAATCTTTTTGTCACTAATAACTCGGCGTATGTGGTGACAAATGTATATTAATTGTGATAAATATGGTTTTATCACCATATAATCTTTTTGTCACTAATAACTCGGTGTATGTAGTGACAAATTTATATGAATTGTGATAAATATTTTTTTGTCATGTTATTAGCGTTTTGTCACTAGAAGTCGATGTATATTACGACAAATTTTGACAACATTGGATTACTTGTGATATACATTTTCATCACAATAAATATGAATGTGACAAAACAATTTTATCACAATAGAAAATTTATGGTGACAAACTATAAAATTGACTTATTGTGACTTGTTTGTTGTGACCAACAAAATTCGTCACAAAGTAGTCACAATAACGTTGTTGTGACAAATTTTGGGCTTAACATGATAAATTTTATTCGTCACAAGAAGCCAAATTTTTTGTAGTGCATAAACCATACTATAAGCTCAACACAACATGTCAGGCGACACAAGTCTAACCCGACCCAACTATAAACCAAAGTAAAACCAAAGTTTAAATCCATCCTTAAATAGGCCAAAGCCATTTAGATAAGAACTCATATCCTAACTTAATAATGCCAATATCATAGAAAGCAATAAAGTAATACACTTAAATATATAATCTACATGGGATCCATAAGATTCAAACATCTTTCAAGTATCGACTTGAAACTAAAATAGCTTAGGCAAAACATTACAATCAAAACAATATCTTACATAGCTTATATACTGAATACCCAAGTGGTTACCAAACAACCTAAGGTAACTAACATCTTTTATACTAAAACAATTTATGGCCACATGTAGGTATTCTTAAAATAACGATTTATTCCAATTAAAATCACCTTTAACATATAATCTAGCCTTAGCCAATTATCTCCAATCGCCCAAAGTAGGAATTCCCATTAACAATCTTTTAACCTTTAAACAACATTTTCAGCTTTTAGTTTATAGTTCAAAACAGAATTCAATTCCACAACTTAACCCAAATGATACATTATTTCATTTAACCGATTCCTCCAAATCGCCCAACATATTGTTAAACATCTAACAACATATGATTCATTTATTTTAAAATTTTCAGATTTTTAATAAAGGCTGAAAACAGAAATATAAGTCCAAAACTCAAATAAGTTGATTAACAAATTCAATGCATCAACTCAACTAAATCACCCAAGGTATAAACAACATACAAAAGCCAAATACGATATCAATTAAAAATTTCCAGATTTTCTATTGCATACAAAACAGAAAATAATAAGCCACACACCCTAAGTAAGGATTTAGCACAACACTCAATCAATACAACACAAAGATCCTATAATAAAACCAATGTTAAAGGAGTTACTAACCTTTTGAATGATCAAAAGAAGAGAACCCATAAATTTATTGATTAGAACAAGCCTACAATCAATCAAACACCATAGCTAATGAAACCAAAACGAAAAGACCGAGGAACCAATGAATTTATCAATGAAATGTAGATTATAAACACTTACCAAATGTTATGGACACCAATAATCAGAGGAAAATGGCCTATGAATGACTTAGAATGAGTTTAGGGTTTTAATAATTGAATCGGGGCTGTTTAGGTCGAGTAAAAGTCTATTAACAAAGTGGACCGGATCTGCGAATTGATCTACCCAGCAGGTCCGGTTCACAGGTCCCGTTGACCCGAAAAAGGGTCGAACCGACGATCCGCACGGTCGAATGAAAGATAATCCTCTTAGGTACAACATATCCAAAATGCAGCCCGATCCGACAGTTCAATTGGGATATACGGACGTTTTATTACAGCATGGCAGATTTGAAAAACATGTAAACATTTTTTTCAATAACAACCCGGAAATAAATAAATTCAACATCAAATACTTAGAGGCTCAAGGGGTACACATAAGTTGCTCAACATGACACAATCAAGGTACCACATATGCTAATCCAAACACATATCAATCCGAAAACAAGTCGGAATCACAACGAGCAAATGACGAAGCGAAAACACAACCAAAGTCCATCACAAACCAAACTTTAAACGGACAACCAAACCAACAAAACAAGTCGGAAAATACGGGGTATTACATTCTCCACACCTTATAAAAATTCGTCCTCGAATTTGACATAAAACAACTCAAATAAAATATCAAAGATATTGTGCTCACAAAAATAATAAAAACACGTAAGCAACAAACCCAACTAACATCGAGAGAAAAGAAAAAAAAGTAGCGATTCTGCAAAATGGACTCTGTCTCCAAAGAATACTTCTCAACCGAGTTATTAAGCCACAAGTTTAACCATAATTATTTTTGTACTCAATAACTTATGCACTATCGCACACTCACTATTGGTTTTTCCCTGAAATGATAAATCAAATATCAAAGCTCGATTACTCTTATCAATCTCATATGATTAAACCAGTCTTATAGTTAAACTCCTGCGTAACACAAAATATCAACACCAAGACTAAGTGGACACGGATGAACACACAAGCTTCCAACTAAAAACTAAAATCTTACATTCTAAATACTGAAAATTCTCATGCCAAATAAAAAGGTTATGCATCTCCATTTGAACAAAGATACTCTCTCCACCATCAAACTTAAATTTCAACTTAATCTATGCCCCGCAAGATCGAACACATAAACGCACAAACATACATTCGATAAAACAACAATTTAATACTCAAAAATACTATAGCCAAAGACTATAAAACACCATCTAATGGGGTGAAACCAAAAAACAGCTCGAACATGACCAACTTCCAAAACCACACTAACAAGGTGCAATAACAAGCCCGCGTCTCAAATTGTAGTTCTGACTATACCCAAGTCTACGGCCTCAAATTTGAAAATGATGAAATTCACAAATCAAAATAAATTCACCAACACTTACCACTTATTCAATAATGATCTCAAAACCAAGTAGACCTTGTCAAAATACTCGCTATAATCATATACCAAAAGGTTATATCGATAAAAAAAACTATAAATGAATTAGTCGAATTCTATACACTCGGTTAAACAACCAATCAATCAATAACAAAAATTTAACCTATAAAAACCTCAATCAAAAGTCTCGAGCAACCAACCTTGTTATCGAAACCCATCAATCGCTATCCTCCGATCAACAAACTCAAATATTTTAATTAAGATCAATTCTTCAAAATTATATCTTAATTATAACCTCATGTATAGCTAAAGATCTCTCAGATCCAGATCACAAATTGTTAGGTCATTGGTTAGGCTCAAAACCAATCTTATAGTAAAATAATTTCCGTTTACCATATATTATATAGTAAAAAAAAATCTACTTCTCTTTAAAGAACACAACAGCATAAACTCCATTTTATTCTTAAAAACCAAAATAACAACCTTTGAAAAACTTTCCTCTTCCTATACACATCATGTTTTAAAACTCCCATAATTTCTGAATTCGCATTTAAATTTCGCTTTTGAATAAATTTGCAAATTTACGAAATCGTTCAACCGATGAATTTTATCATTCGCTTTAAATCAAACATGATAAAAAGTTCAGCCCTTTTTCAAAAGATAGAATCTTAAAATGAAAATCTTTTTGTTGACAAAAATATTTTTATATAAATATATCAAAACATTGAAAGACAAGACATCTTTTAAAATCACACGCATAAAGTATAACCATATTCCTTAATCCAATACTACTCAAATCATAAATCAGAAACTAACACATAAGTTTTCCAATCCGACTCCAACATCTTATCGAACTTATCAAAACAAAATCTCGAGTGCAACCTTAAATCGAATACCATATACTATGAAACATCATTATTCCCAATTATACTACCCGGTCCTTTACAACATAATCGTCCTCAATTCACCACTATCATCACAGAGTATTTGTCTAACTACCTTTCGGTAAAAATTTCAAAACCATTTGAAATCCTCCTCTTTATAAATACATTTATCACATAGTGACTCGCGAGTTCGTTTCAAAACATCTTTCTCAAAAAACTTTATTGATAAAATCAATTTTACATAATTGTGCGCCAGGGTGATGACACCTCTCATCCCCAAAGAGTTGCATCCAACTCTAATCATTTCAGTGCACATGATGCATGTACTACTATGCATGTACCAATTATTTATTTTCTTTTTTATTTAGTGAACATACTCAGTGCTCAATGCAATTCCCTATTCGTAACATTCAAAATGTATGTTCATGCCATGTTTGGACACAACTATATGATAAAAACATTTCAAATACTTCAATGAATTAACATTTGAAATCAATATCTCAATAAAACATTTGCTAGACGTTACACTCTGTGAGATATGCACTCAATAATCTCAAAATATTTCTCAAACTCCATACTTGCAATCTACTAAATCATACAATACTATTATATCAGATCAAATTGATAACTCCGCTAAATTCTCTTAGGCAAAAAAAAAACATCCAAATTGACCTCCAGTTAAATTGAATTTATACTTAAAGGAAACTAATACATAACATACGTATCAACAAAACTTACCATTAGTTTCAGCATCGCACCGTTCACTCTAATGTACACACCAATTTATTACTACACTGGTCTATCATCTCGGTCAAAATTCTAACATTGTTTTCTAGTATAATCAGAAATCACTAATGTTTCCAAAGAGTAACTCTTCTCGTCTTTCTCGGTATCATAACCCAAAAGATTTTGATCCATAAATCGATACACGAAACCCAACGTAACTCAAAACCGACATTAAAAGCAACAGAGTTCTAAATAAAGGTTCGACTCACAATCAAAACCAACATCAATGTTAAAACTAAAAGAACCGCATGAAAGAAATAACCTCACGTGCTACTTCACCCGACGAGACAAAATAAAAATTAACTAATCAACATACATGTATACAAACGCAAACAATACCAAAAAATTATAATTTCCGCAAACCATAAATCACCCAAACATGCCATTATCCACATTAACCTCAAAAGTATATCAAAAACAAAATCAAAACGTGCTACAACAACCTCCAAATTATTGTAACGAAATCAACAAGTAGTAAGTCATCGATCAAAATACGCATCGAAACTCATTTTGAATTATAAGTCAATCACAAAAGTTTCCAAGTTCTAGTTGAGCCCCACGTTTTTTTATTAAATTCCATTTTCCGGAAAACCTTTTTTATAAATCAATTTCCTTAAAAGTTTCCAAAGTATCTCAATCCAAAACAACCATCGTGCTAGCCGAGTCATTACAACTACCAAGCTTAACATTCAAATTTGGGTGACCCAAGTCAAACCCAAAACCACCATTTATAAAACGTATTTTAAATATTTATAAATCCGGAAAAATCCTTTTAATTAAAAATCTTAATCCTTTCCAAAATAAGAGCTCAACGCAACCCAAGTATCAAAAATCAACTCAATTACTTAATTGAAAAAAATGTAATTCACAACAACCATTCGGTATACACCCAATCCAGCCAACACAAAATACTAAACATATGACCAACGACACTTCAAACGTCGACATACCACAACACAGTAAAAATAACAATAATGTTAAATTCTCAAAACAATGAATCATCTCATAAATAATATTATTTTAAAAACAATTGTTGGTCAAAACCAAGTCAACGTAAGATTCTGAAATACGAAAAATTCATTTTATTGGAGAAATAACCAAAAATCACATTTTTAAAGTATTATGAGCAGACAACTCATCCGACTCTCATGTCAAAACACAAATCAAATAAAAATAGTTTTCTCAATAATAACCATAAAACCAACATGTGGTCGAACACTGTATATCCACAAAATATGCTTAAAGATTTATCACAAAAGTTCTTTTAAAAAAAATCACACAAGGCCAACGCCTAACCTAAAATAGTACAACCTATTTAGCACCCAACAAACACAGTCAAAACCAAACTGTACTCACCAACAAGGTGAAAGCAATCAAATTATAATCAAAATCATCTAAGGCGCAAAATCCAACAACTAATCACCCAAGATAAACATTATATAAGGCACAACAACCGACAAAGCATCACCCGTAGTAAACACCATATAAGGCACAACAGTCAACCAAAACGTCACCCGAAGTAAACACCATATAAGGTACAACAGCCAACAAAATATCACCCAAAGTATATCTAATATATGGCACAACAGCCAACAAATCACCCAATGATTAAGTAATAAACATTCCAAAGTAAAGCATCCGTAACACATAAAACCGACAAACAACACTCCCAAAGGTGAAGGTGTAAAGTTTGAATACAAATGACGACGTTTCAAAAGACAGGACTTGAATCCTAATTCCGCAGTAGATCCTGTGACACAACAACAACTTAACATTCCATAAAGCAGTAAACACGTAACATGCAAAATGGCCTTTGTTTGAAACCAAAGCTCTGATACCAACTTTGTCACGATCCAAATTCAGAGATCGTGACCGGCGCTAGGGTATGGGTATGGTTGTACCGAAACCCCTAGCTAACCTCGCGGATAAATATAAAATTAAATAAACCTGCACAAAAACCACTGCTCGGGGGCAACCGAGACTTCAACCTAAGTCTAACAATTTATATAAACAATTATATAAATAAATGCTCGGTTCAAACCCGAGACTCCAACAACATACTTATATAAAATTGAATCCAGAGTATAACATGCCAGCAGCATAAATAAACAGTCGGACCAATCCGACAAACCAAAGTATAATAATCACAAAGACTAACTAGTTCTACTGCGGTCTAAGAGTAATAAACAGTTGACTAGTTTTATTAAAAACAAAGAACCTCCGAAGGAATCAAGAAAACAGAGATCAACCAAAAACTCTCAAATCATAAACCTGGAAAATTGGGAAAACAATGGGGTCAGATATATTGAGATGAGTTCATACAACTCTTTACATTTATTAAGTGAAAACCCTTAAAACCTCAAATCACTTTTATACTAATATAATATAACATTATGGAAATACTATATTGAAATGATCCCAGCGTAAGTGCGACGCATCACA
This sequence comes from Mercurialis annua, assembly GCF_937616625.2. NCBI lineage: Eukaryota > Viridiplantae > Streptophyta > Magnoliopsida > Malpighiales > Euphorbiaceae > Mercurialis > Mercurialis annua. The sequence goes on from NC_065571.1 coordinate 37,186,227, forward strand.
CTGAATCCCATAGTTGACGGGAACTAATCCTCGTCAATTCCCAGCGTAAGCAAAACATCAGTCTGCCGATCCCAGATTACTTACCGGTGCACACAGTCTCGATGCACGCCTATCGAGTAGCTCGTTCCAATCCAGATCCATAATGACTTAAAATAGTTCGCAAACATTTATATATATGAAAATACACAATTTACTTAATAAAGAGGTAAATAGCGATATAAACTCACTGCTTGCGAATCCACGTGAAAACCTGGCAAGCAACCTAAACCTGGTTCGACTCCGAAGCACGAGCAGTCGACGGTCTAAGAAATAAAGCATAGGTTAAACTCAATTCAACCCCTAACTCTAAGAATACTAGACACCACATAGGACTAGCATCTCAACTACAACAAAAGTACAAGTCCAAGCACAACATCCATACATATACTTTGCATATCCAAGGTAATACCAGAGTCAAAAAATAAGTTACGCATAATTGATTTCCCGTTGAAAATATAACCCAGAGTATTTATAAAACTTAGTTTAAAACTTTAAAACCAAGTGAAAATCCCAGAGTAGTGAATTAGCCTACAAGCTTAATCTCACATGTCGGGCGACCAAAGTCTAACCCGACCCAAAGATATGCCAGAGTAAAACCAAAGTATGATCTGATGCCTTTTTAAATCAAAACGACATTCATTTGAAAACCATTGAACTCAATATAGCTTAACAACAAAGCAACACTTATACAATATGCTCAAAACTAGCCACAATTGGCCAAACCACCCAGAGTAGACACAAGCGTGTCAAATCACTTAAAATGATTCCAACAAGCATGTATACACACATACAAACCAACACCGAGTTAAGCTCAGATTAGTTCTTATTTTAAAACAAAAATATGGAGTTCTTACATAACTTAGATAAATCATTTAAGATCAATTAAAATTCCTATAGTAGTGTGTTATCCATAAACCATACTATAAGCTTAACACAACATGTCAGGCGACACAAGTCTAACCCGACCCAACTATAAACCAAAGTAAAACCAAAGTTTAAATCCATCCTTAAATAGGCCTAAGTCATTTAGATAAGAACTCATATCCTAACTTAATAATGCCAATATCATAGAAAGCAATAAAGTAATACACTTAAATATATCATCTACATGGGATCCATAAGATTCAAACATCTTTCAAGTATCGACTTGAAACTAAAATAGCTTAGGCAAAACATTACAATCAAAACAATATCTTACATAGCTTATATACTGAATACCCAAGTGGTTACCAAACAACCTAAGGTAACTAACATCTTTTATACTCAAACAATTTATGACCACATGTAGGTATTCTTAAAATAACGATTTATTCCAATTAAAATCACCTTTAACATATAATCTAGCCTTAGCCAATTATCTCCAATCACCCAAAGTAGGAATTTCCATTAACAATCATTTAACCTTTAAACAACATTTTTAGCTTTTAGTTTATAGTTCAAAACAGAATTCAATTCCACAACTTAACCCAAATGATACATTATTTCATTTAACTGATTCCTCCAAATCGCCCAACATATTGTTAAACATCTAACAACATATGATTCGTTTATTTTAAAACTTCCAGATTTTTAATAAAGGCTTAAAACAGAAATATAAGTCCAAAACTCAAATAAGTTGATTAACAAATCCAATGCATCAACTCAACTAAATCACCCAAGGTATAAACAACATACAAAAGCCAAATACGATATCAATTAAAAATTTCCAGATTTTATATTGCATTGAAAACAGAAAATAATAAGCCACCACACACCCTAAGTAAGGATTTAGCACAACACTCAATCAATACAACACAAAGATCCTATAATAAAACCAATGTTAAAGGAGTTACTAACCTTTTGAATGATCGAAAGAAGAGAACCCAGAAATTTATTGATTAGAACAAGCCTACAATCAATCAAACACCATAGCTAATGAAACCAAAACGAAAAGACAGAGGAACCAATGAATTAATCAATGAAAGGTAGATTATAAACACTTCCCATATGTTATGGACACCAATAATCAGAGGAAAATGGCCTAGGAATGACTTAGAATGAGTTTAGGGTTTTAATAATTGAATCGGGGCTGTTTAGGTCGAGTAAAAGTCTATTAACAAAGTGGACCGGACCTACGAATTGATCTACCCAGCAGGTCCGGTTTACAGGTCCGGTTGACCCGAAAAAGGGTCGAACCGACGATCCGAACGGTCGAATGAAAGATAATCCTATTAGGTACAACATATTCAAAATGCAGCCCGATCCGACGGTTCAATTGGGAGATACGGACATTTTACTACAGCATGGCAGATTTGAAAAACATGTAAACATTATTTCAATAACAACCCGGAAATAAATCAATTCAACATCAAATACTTAGAGGCTCAAAGGGTACACATAAGTCACTCAACATGACACAACCAAGGTACCACATATGCTAATCCAAACACATATCAATCCGAAAACAAGTCGGAATCACAACGAGCAAATGACTAAGCGAAAACACAACCAAAGTCCATCACAAACCAAACTTTAAACGGACAACCAAACCAACAAAACAAGTCGGAAAATACGGGGTATTACAAAAATCTTATGAAAGAAATCCTAATGTTCCACCTTTTTAGCGAATTAAGACAAACGTTTTAAACGTTACGAAACAAATCGAAACATTTAAAATGTTACGAAACAAATCAAAACGTTTCACCTTTTTAGAGATTTAAGGCAAACATTTAAAACGTTACGAAACTAATCCACACGTTTAAAACGTTACGAAACAAATCCTAACGTTTAAAACGTTACGAAACAATACCTAACGTTTCACCTTTTTTAGCGATTTAAGCCAAACGATTCAAACGTTATGAAACTAATCCAAACGTTAAAAAAGTTATGAAACAAATCCTAAGCTTTCAGCTTTTTAGCAATTTAAGCCAAACCCTTAAAACTTTACGAAACTAATCCAAATGTTTAAAACGATAAAAAACTAATCCAAACGTTTCACCTTTTTTAGCGATTTAAGCCAAACGTTCAAAAGTTTATGAAATAAATTCAAACGTTTAAAACATTACGAAACAAATCCTAACGTTTCACATGTTTAGCTATTCAAGCCAAACGTTTAAAACGTTACAAACCAAATCTAAACGTTTAAATGTTACGAAACAAATCCAAACATTTCACCTCTTTAGCAATTTATGCAAAACGTGCAATACGTTATGAAGAAAATCCAAACATTTAAAACGTTACGAAACAAATCCAAACGTTTAAAACGTCACAAAACAAATCCAAACGTTTCACCTTTTTAGCTATTTAAGTAACCGTTTAAAACGTTAAGAAATTAATCCAAACGTTTAAAATTTTACGAATCAAATCAAAACGTCGAAAAAATTATGAAACAAATCCAAACGCTTCACCTTTTTAGCGATTTAAGTGAAACGTGTAAAACGTTTGAAAAAAATTCCAAAATTTTGAAACGTTACGAAACAAATTTAAACTTATCACTTTTTTTTTTAACTATTTAAGCTAAACGTTTAAAACATTACGAAACTAATCCAAATGTTTGACACGTTATAAAACAAATCTAAACGTTTCACCTTTATAGCAATTTAAGCCAGACTTTTAAAATGTTACGAAAGAAATCCTAATGTTCCACCTTTTTAGCGAATTAAGACAAACGTTTTAAATGTTACGAAACAAATCCAAACATTTAAAACGTTACGAAACAAATCAAACTGTTTCTCCTTTTTAGGGATTTAAGCAAAACATTTAAAACGTTACGAAACTAATCCAAACGTTTAAAACGTTACGAAACAAATCCTAACGTTTCACCTTTTTAGCGATTTAAACCAAACGTTACGAAACTAATCCAAACGTTAAAAACGTTACGAAACAAATTCTAAGGTTTCACCTTTTTACTGATTTAAGCCAAACCTTTAAAACGTTACGAAACTAATCCAAACATATAATACGTTACGAAACTAATCCAAACGTTTCACCCTTTTTAGCGATTTAAGCAAAACGTTTAAAACGTTCGGAAACAAATCTAAGCGTTAAAACATTACGAAATAAATCCTAACGTTTCCCCTTTTAAGCAAATTAAGCCAAACGTATAACACGTTACGAAACAATTTCAAACGTTTAAAACCTTATGAAATAAATCCAAACGTTTCACCTTTTTAGCTATTTAAGCGAAACGTGTAAATCGTTACGAAAAAAATCCAAAATTTTAAAACGTTACGAAATAAATCCAAACGTTTAAAACATTGCTAGACAATTCCAAATTTTTCACCTTTTTTACGAATTTAAGCAAAACGAATAAAACGTTACGAAAAAATACAAAATCTTAATACGTTACGAAACAAATTCAAATGTTTCACCTTTTTATATATTTATGCCAAACGAATAAAATGTTACGAAACAAATTCAAAATTTTCAATTTTTTAATTATTTAAGCCAACATTTAAAACGTTACAAAACTAATCCAAACGTTTGAAACGTTAAAAAAAATCCTAACGTTTCACCTTTTTAGTGATTTAAGCCAAATATTTAAAACGTTACGTAAAAAATCCTAATGTTCCACTTTTTAGCTATTCAAGACAAACGTTTCAAACGTTACGAAACAAATTCAAACGTTTAAGACGTTACGAAACAAATCAAAATGCTTCACCTTTTTATATTTAAGCCAAACGTTTAAAACGTTACGAAACTAATCCAAACGTTTAAAACATCAAGAACAAATCCTAACGTTTCACCTTTTTAGCGATTTAATCTAAACGGTTCAAACGTTACGAAACTAATCCAAACGTTTAAAATATTACGAAACAAATCCAAACGTTTCACTTATTTAGCGATTTAAGCCAAACATTTAAAATGTTACAAAACAAATCCAAATGTTTGAAACGTTTTGAAACAAATCATTACGTTTCACCTTTTTAGTGATTTAAGCCAAATGTTTAAAAAATTACGAAACATATCCAAACGTTTAAAACGTTATGAAACAAATCCAAACATTTCACATTTTTAGAGATTTAAGCCAAACGTTTAAAACGTTAAGAAAGTAATGCAAATGTATAAAATATTACGTAACAAATCCTAGCGTTTCGCCTTTTTAGCGATTTAAGCCAAACATTTAAAACGTTACGAAACTAATCCAAATGTTTCCCCTTTTTAGCGATTTAAGCCAAACGTTTAAAATGTTACGAAACAAATATAAACGTTTAAAACTTTATAAAACAAATCCAAATGTTTAAAACGTTATGATACAAATCCAAACGTTAATAATACTACTAAAAAAATCCAAAAGATTATAACCTTACGAATGAAATCCAAACGTGTCACCTTTTTAGCGATTTAAGCCAAAAGTTTAAAACGGTGCAAAACAAATCCAAACTTTTCACTTTTTTCGCTATTTAGGCCAAATGTTAAAATGTTACGAAACTAAAATAAAGGATTAAAACATTACAAAACAAGTCCTACGTTTCACCCTTTTAGCTATTTAAGCCAAACGATTAAAAGGTTACGAAACAAATTCAAACGTCTAAAACGTTAAGAAACAAATCCTAACGTTCCACCTTTTTAGCGATTTAAGCCAAACGTTTAAAATGTTAAGAATCAAACCCAAATGTTTAACCTTTTTAGCGATTTAAGCCAAACGTTTGAAATGTTACGAAACTAAATCAAACATTTAAAACGTTATGAAATAAATCTTAATGTTTCACCTTTTTGGCGATTTAAGCCATACGTTCAAAACGTTTTTAAACAAATCCAGACGTTTAAAACATTACAAAACAAATCAAACGTTTCAACTTTTTAGCTATTTAAGACAAAACTTTTAAAACGTTACGAAACAAATCCAAATGTTCAAACCGTTACGAAACAAAATCTAACATTTCACCTTTTTATCGATTTAAGCCAAACCTTTAAAACGTTACGAAACTAATCCAAATGTTTCACCTTTTTTAGCGATTTAAGCCAAACGTTTATAACGTTGTGAAACAAATCTAAACGTTTAAAACATTACGAAACAAATCCAAACGTTTCACCTTTTTAGCGAATTAAGCCAAACGTTTAAAACGTTATAAAACTAATGCAAACTTTTCACCTTTTTAGCAATTTAAGCCAGACTTTTAATATGTTAAGAAAGAAATCCTAATGTTCCACCTTTTTAGCGAATTAAGACAAATGTTTTAAACGTTACGAAACAAATCCAAACTTTTAAATCGTTACGAAACAAATCAAAATGTTTCACCTTTTTAGCGATTTAAGCCAAACGTTTAAAACGTTAGGAAACTAATCCAAACGTTTAAAACGTTACGAAATAAATCCTAACGTTTCACCTCTTTTGTAATATCCCGTGTTTTTCTGTCATGGTTTCGTTGTGTTTCCGACTTGGTTTTAGATTGTTTATGGTGGAATTAGCAAGTGTGACACGTTGTTTGGGGTTTGATTTGTATCTTCTATGTGTCGCATGTGTCGTGTGAGTTTTCGATCGCGATTTGATTTGTATCTGGTTTATAATCGATGATGTGTTCGTGTGCTTTCTGAATCTGACATGTTTTAAAAAAACATCCATATCTCCCAATTTAACCGTTGGATCGGGCTCATTTTTGGATATGCTATGCACGAGAAAATGTTGACCGTTGGATCAACAATTGAGGCACGTTGGAGGGCGCTTTGGGGCCATCGCGCCTCACAACGCGCCCCAGGCGTTTTTTCCTTTTATGAAGGCGCGACGGCAGGCGCGATGGGCCATCGCGCCTCGCATCGCGCCTGTCGTGTTTTTTCACTTCGGGGCCTATAAATAAACCCTTTTTCTGGTATAAACATTACCTACACTCATATTAAACCCTAGCCGACCTAAATACTATTAAACCCTCTGATTCAATTCGTTTCCATCAAATCCTTCTCAAATCGTTGGTTTTCGGTAAGATACTCTCACTATCCGTTCATCCGCTCTCATTCGATTCCCTTTTTGTCTTGGATAACTCATTCTTTTCTTGTTCCAGGATCATTGTAGGGCTGTTACGTACCTCTTATTTTGTTGGTTCATTCATCCTTGTTCCTTAGGGTGTTAAATCATGTTTTATTCGTTCTTGGTACGTAGCGATTCATTTGTTTAAGCATTACTCTTGTTTGTTGATAATTATGGTTGTTGTTTACTGTTTTGAGTAGGCCGATTCTGAAGTTAAGTGTTTGGTTTGATGCTTTACGATCATGTAGTTGCTTATGCAAGTTTTACCAATTGATAATTTGTAATTTGATTTACGTGTTTCATGCAATCGTTGGGGATGATGATTGCCACTGTTTGGGTGTATTTAGTGACTGAGTTTGCATGACCTAGGGCTGCAATTTCATATTTCTTACATGGGTTTCTCAAGATCGATTCCTAGGTTGTATACTATACTTTTTGGTTGATCTTGTTATGACTATTCACTGTTTTGAGATAGTGTCCTATGGCTGTAAATCTTTGTTTGGGGCTGATGTTAAATGATGAAATCAATTTTTGCTTGTTTGGTTTGATGGGTAGGATTTAAGGTTGAGTTTTGGTCCATATTGCATGAACACACTTTGGTTGATTCATATGATGTTAGTTGCTGCCCATAAGTGTATTATAGGTAATTTTGGACGTTTATAACATGTTGGTATTGTTTAAGGATCATTGATAATGTTCTGTGTTGTTTGTATTTAAGATTGACAAATTGTGCCATGTAAATGGTTAAGTTAATTTCTATATTTTCAGATCTGATTTTAGTTGTTTAAAAGAGATTGAAATCATGGTAAATTACATTCAAGGTGTTTTAATTGAGAGGTATGAACTCTGGGTGAAAATTGTCAAGTGTTGACAATTTGTTGGCATGTTATTGTTGCTTATGGTTTTGGTATTGGTTGGCTTAAGCTTATAATGAGTTCTATGTTTTCAAATACGTTGGTTTTGATTTAAGGATTTAACTTTGGATATTACTCTAGTTTAAGTTAGGTCGGGTTAGACTTGGGTCGCCCGACATGTTGTGTTGAGCATAAAGTTGATGTACGGCCAACACACCACTCTAGGATTTCTTTTGATTTCAAAAGGTGTTATCTAAATTAATATTACTCTAGATTGTTTTTAAAACGAGAACTCATCTAAGCTTAACTGGTTATTGAATTTGTTGGATGTATCTGTACTCTGGCTTTGGGATTACTTGTGTTTCGAATATTGTTCTTTGGTTGTGTTTGAGATGCTAGTCTTATGTGGTGTCTAGTATTCTTAGAGTTAGGGGTTGAATGAAATTTAACTTAAGCTTTGTTTCTAGACCCGTTGACTGTTCGTGCTTCAGACTCAGAGCAAGTTTAGGTTGCTTGCCAGGTTATCACGTGGATTAGCAAGCGGTGAGTTTGTAGTGTTATTTACCGCTTTATTAAGTACCGCATCATATTTTAATATTATAAATGATTTTGAACTGTTTTTACGGATTATGGATCTGGATTGAAACGAGATGCTCGATAGGCTTGTATCGAGACTGTGTGCACCGGTAAGTACTCTGGGAATCGACAGACTAAAGTCTTGCTTACGCTGGTATATATATGACGAGGATTTGTTCCCGTCCACTCTGGGTTTATCAGTATGCTATGTCATACTTACGCTGGGATCATTTCAATACTGTTTTCCATAATCATATTATATTAGTATAAAATGGTTTGATTTAAGGGTTTTAAACTTAATAAATGTAAATAGTATTGCGAACTCATCTCAGTATATCTGACCCCGTTGTTTTCCCAAATTTTCCAGGTTTATGATTTGAAAGCTGGTCCACTCCGATTCTTTTGATTCATCGGAGGTTTTTATATTATTTTAAACTAGTTACTGTTTTCGAACTCTTAGACCGCAGTAGAACTAGTTTATATATTACATTTGTTATTGCACTTGGGATTGTCGATTTGATCAATTATCTATTATTAGCATGTTTACTCAGGATTATTTTAATATTATATTTAAGGCATGCTGTTGAGCATTTTTGGATATTTAAGTTATTTATATTAGAACTGTAATATAAATTGCTAGACTTAGGTTGGAGTCTCGGTTGCCCCCAAGCAGTTTCTGCAGGTTAATGTGTTTGATTGATTTCCGCAAGGCTTGCTACGGGTTTTGGTACGACCATACCCATACCCAAGCGCCGGTCATGATTCATGAAATTGGGTCATGACATCTTTTGCGATTTAAGCCAAACGTTTCCAACATTACGAAACTAATCCAAACGTTAAAAACGTTACTAAACAAATCGTAAGGTTTCACCTTTTTAGCGATTTAAGCCAAACCCTTATAATGTTATGAAACTAATCCAAACGTTTAAAACTTTACGAAACTAATTCAAACGTTTCACCTTTTTTAGCGATTTAAGCCAAACGTTCAAAATGTTATGAAACAAATCCAAACGTTTAAATCATTACGAAACAAATCCTAAATTTTCACCTTTTTAGTGATTTAAGCCAAACATTTGAAACGTTACAAAACAAATCCAAACGACCTTTTTAGCTATTTAAGCCAAACGTTTAAAAAGTTACGAACCAAATCTAAACGTTTAAAACGTCACGAAACATATCCAAACATTTCACCTTTTTAGCAATTTAAGCCAAACGTGTAATACGTTACGAAGAAAATCCAAACATTTAAAATGTTACGAAACAAATCCAAACGTTTAAAACGTCACAAAACAAATCTAAATGTTTCACCTTTTTACTTATTTAAGCCAACATTTTAAAACATTACAAAACTAATCCAAACGTTTAAAATGTTACGAAACAAATCCAAACGTTCAAAACATTATGAAACAAATCAACACGCTTCACCTTTTTAGCGATTTAAGTGAAATGTGTAAAATGTTATGAAAAATATTCCAAAATTTTAAAACGTTACGAAACAAATCCAAACGGTTAAAACGTTACAAAACATATCAAAATGTTTCACCTTTTTATAGATTTAACTCAAACAAATAAAACAGTACGAAAAAAATCCAAAATCTTAAAACGTTACGAAACAAATCCAAATGTTTCACCTTTTTAGAGATTTAAGCCAAACGAATAAAATGTTACGAAACAAATTCAAACTTTTCACTTTTTTAACTATTGAAGCCAAACGTTTAAAACGTTACAAAACTAATCCAAACGTTTGGAACGTTACAAAACAAATCCAAACGTTTCACCTTTTTAGCGATTTAAGCCAAACGTTTAAGACGTTACGAACCAAATCTAAATGTTTAAAACGATACGAAACAGATCCAAACATTTCACCTTTTTAGCAATTTAAGCCAAACGTGTAATACGTTACGAAGAAAATCCAAACGTTTAAAATGTCACAAAACAAATCTAAACGTTTAACCTTTTTAGCTATATAAGACAACCGTTTAAAACGTTACGAAACTAATCCAAACGTTTAAAATGTTACGAAACAAATCCAAACGTTGAGAAAATTATGAAACAAATCCAAACACTTCACCTTTTTGGCGATTTAAGTGAAACGTGTAAAATGTTTGAAAAAAATTCTGAAATTTTAAAACGTTACGAAACAAATCCAAACGTTTAAAACGTTACCAAAGAAATCAAACTGTTTCACCTTTTTAGAGATTTAACCCAAACGAATAAAACGTTACGAAACAAATTTAAAGTTTTCACTTTTTTTTAACTATTTAAGCCAAACGTTTAAAACATTACGAAACTAATCCAAAAGTTTGACACGTTACAAAACAAATCCAAACGTTTCACATTTTTAGCAATTTAAGCCAGACTTTTAAATATTACGAAAGAAATCCTAATGTTCCACCTTTTTAGCGAATTAAGACAAACGTTTTAAACGTTACGAAACAAATCCAAACATTTAAAACGTTACAAAACAAATTAAAACGTTTCACCTTTTAAGAGATTTAAGCCAAACATTTAAAACGTTACGAAACTAATCCAAACGTTTAAAACGTTACGAAACAAATCCTAACGTTTCACCTTTTTAGCGATTTAAGCTAAACGTTTAAAACGTTACGAAAATAATCCAAACGTTTAAAACATTACGAAACAAATCCAAATGTTTCACCTTTTTAGCGATTTAAGCTAAACGTTTATAACGTTACGAAATAAATCCAAACGGTTCACCTTTTTAGCGATTTAAGCCAAACGTTTAAAATGTTACGAACAAATCCAAACGTTTAAAACGTTTTGAAACAAATTATAACGTTTCACCTTTTTAGCGATTTAAGCCAAATGTTTAAAAAATTACGAATCATATCCAAACGTTTAAACGTTATGAAACAAATCCAAATGTTTCATATTTTTAGAGATTTAAGCCAAACGTTTAAAACATTACGAAACTAATGCAAATGTATAAAAATTTACGAAACAAATCCTAGCGTTTCACATTTTTAGCGATTTAAGCCTAACGTTTAAAACGTTACGAAACTAATCCAAATGTTTCCCCTTTTTAGTGATTTAAGCCAAACGTTTAAAATGTTACGAAACAAATATAAACGTTTAAAACATAATGAAACAAATCCAAACATTTAAAACGTTATGATACAAATCCAAACGTTTATAATACTACTAAACAAATACAAACGTTCAAAACATTATGAAACAAGTCCAAACACTTCACCTTTTTAGCGATTTAAGTGAAACGTGTAAAATGTTATGAAAAAAATTCCAAAATTTTAAAAGGTTACGAAAAAAATCCAAACTCTTAAAACGTTAAGAAATATATCGAAATGTTTCACCTTTTTTGAGATTTAACCCAAATAAATAAAACGTTACGAAAAAAATCCAAAATCTTAAAACGTTACGAAACAAATCCAAATATTTCACCTTTTTAGAGATTTGAGCCAAACGAATAAAATATTACGAAACAAATTCAAACTTTTCACTTTTTTAACCATTTAAGCCAAACGTTTAAAACGTTACAAAACTAATCCAAACGTTTGAAACGTTACAAAACAAATCCAAACGGTCTTTTTAGCGATTTAAGCCAAACGTTTAAAACGGTATGAACCAAATCTAAACGTTTAAAACGTTACGAAACAAATCCAAATAATTCACCTTTTTAGCAATTTAAGCCAAACGTGTAATACGTTACGAAGAAAATCCAAACGTTTAAAACGTTTTGAAACAAATCCAAACGTTTAAAACTTCACAAAACAAATCTAAATGTTTCACCTTTTTAGCTATTTAAGCCAACCGTTTAAAACGTTACGAAACTAATCCAAACGTTAAAAATGTTACGAAAAAAATCCAAACGTTGAAAAAATTATGAAACAAATTCAAACGCTTCACCTTTTTAGTTATTTAAGTGAAACGTGTAAAACGTTTGAAAAACATTCCAAAATTTTAAAACGTTACGAAACAAGTTTAAACTTTTCACTTTTTTAACTATTTAAGCCAAACGTTTAAAACATTACAAAACTAATCCAAACGTTTGACACGTTACAAAACAAATCCAAATATTGCACCTTTTTAGCAATTTAAACCAGACTTTTAAAATGTTACAAAAGAAATCCTTATGTTCCACCTTTTTAGCGAATTAAGACAAACGTTTTAAACGTTATGAAACAAATCCAAACATTTAAAACGTTACGAAAAAAATCAAAACGTTTCACCTTTTTAGAGATTTAAGCCAAACATTTAAAACATTACGAAACTAATCCAAACGTTTAAAACGTTACGAAACAAATCATAACGTTTCACCTTTTTAGCGATTTAAGCCATACGTTTCAAACGTTATGAAACTAATCCAAACGTAAAAAAAAGTTATGAAACAAATCCTAATGTTTCACCTTTTTAGCGATTTAAGCCAAACCCTTAAAATGTCACGAAACTAATCCAAACGTTTAAAACGGTAAAAAACTAATCCAAACGTTTCACCTTTTTTAGCGATTAAAGCCAAACGTTCAAAACGTTATGAAACAAATTCAAACGTTTAAAACATTACGAAACAAATCCTAATGTTTCACACGTTTAGCTATTTAAGCCAAACGTTTAAAACGTTATGAAGCAAATCTTAACGTTTAAACGTTACGAAATAAATCCAAATATTTCACCTTTTTAGCAATTTATGCAAAACGTGTAATACGTTACGAAGAAAATCCAAACATTTAAAACGTTACGAAACAAATCCAAACGTTTAAAACGTCACAAAACAAATCTAAACGTTTCACCTTTTTAGCTATTTAAGCCAACCGTTTAAAACGTTAAGAAACTAATCCAAACATTTAAAATTTTACAACTCAAATCCAAACGTCGAAAAAATTATGAAACAAATCCAAACGCTTCACCTTTTTAGCGATTTAAGCGAAACATGTAAAACGTTACGAAAAAAATCATAGAATTTTAAAACGTTACGAAACAAATCCAAATGTTTAAAACGTTACGAAACAAATCAAAGTGTTTCGCCTTTTTAGAGATTTAACCCAAACGATTAAACCGTTACGAAACAAATTTAAAATTTTAACTTTTTTAACTATTTAACCCAAACGTTTAAAACGTTACGAAACTAATCCTAACGTTTGACACGTTACAAAACAAATCCAAACATTTTACCTTTTTAGCAATTTAAGCCAGACTTTTAATATGTTACGAAAGAAATCCTAATGTTCAACCTTTTTAGCGAATTAAGACAAATGTTTTAAACGTTACGAAACAAATCCAAACTTTTAAAACGTTACGAAACAAATCAAACGTTTCACCTTTTTAGCGATTCAAGCCAAACATTTAAAACGTTACAAAACTAATCTAAACGTTTAAAACGATACGAAACAAATCCTAACGTTTCACCTTTTAGCTATGTCACGACCCGATTTCCGCCTAGAAACTCGTGTCGAGACCGACGCTAGGGAATGGGAATGGTTGTTCCGAAACCCGTAGCAAGCCTAGGAAAAACAGTAAAAACGTTTTGCGTTTTGAAAACATAAAAGGTCTCAGTCTCTTTTCACAAGTATTTGAAAACCTTCAGATAAACGTGTAATCAAAACCATACAATTGCATTACTGGACTTAGGGTAATAAGTGTACACTACACACATCTTGACACAACCCTGTCCGAAAACAATGCCAGCGGTACAAACCAGTAATCATATAAGATAACCGGTTTAAGCATGCCAAATAATTATTCACAAAGCTTTTATCAAAACCCAGTTTCTTATAAACAACTGGCAAAAGCCCTTTTTATAAAAACATGCTTTTGTCCCAAAATGATACTGACAGTAGTTTCATATCAGAGTTAAAGCATTTACAATTGAACTACTGTTCGGAGCTAGAACTACACTGCAACTCTAGAGTGACCTTTATTTAGTTACAACTTCCAGAGAAATATCATTTACCTATGAAAAGGGAAATCAACGGGGGTCAAATATGAGTGAATTCACATAGTTACTCAAGCATATTAATAAAAGCAGAAATCGCATGTAAACACACTTTGTGCAGCCAAATAACTGATCCAAATGAAACCCTAAGAGAAACCCCATTTGGTTAACTGTGATTAATGTCACAGTTCGTGCTCTCTTGTTTAACACAGGATGAAATGTGAACTTACGTTATCACAATCATCTTATCTCTGTGTAAGGTTTGCTGGGCCGTAAATTGAATTACTGGCTCCCCAGGATAACTTGTTAGGTCTAGGCCGCTTTGCAAGCATCTGGCCAAAGAACCCAACTAGTATGCAATGAAATGTTTTATTAAGACCGGTGATCACACAGTTCTATTGTTGCCCAATAGATAGCACGTTCCAGTGGATCTCTATATTGGTTTCAAATCGACTCTATGCAATGCAATTTCAAACACATTTTTATTTATAAATGTTTTGGCATCAATATTCAAAAGTAAATATGCGAACTCACAAAACCGTTATCCACAAAACAGTTCTCGGTCACCCTCTACTCTCCTGGTCCGGTAACTTGCTTGCTCGTCGGATCTAGTTAGAAAACAATTATTAAACACAATTGCAATATGAATTCTAACTCTAAAAAATAGACTATACTAACATTACTAGATATATAACATATCTAGTCTATATTCAATCTTAATTTCAACTCATAGTCCTCTAACTATTAATCACTTTGATTAATAGAGAATCTAATTAAAACGTCTCTAAGTTTTAATTAATCGAACTTCCTTAAACGTCCAAGTTCTTTTAGTCCTTATCGAACGTACCGTTCAAAATTGTTCAAAATTCGTTGGTTCGGAACCGCACGTCGGAAAAGCGCGCTGGCGCGAGGCCCTGTGCGCCCGCACAGTCTCAAATAGACTGTGCGCTCGCACAGTCGGACTGTGCGTGCGCACAGTCACTGTGCGACGCACAGTGGCTGTGCCGCACAGCCATGGGAACTCCGTTCCCGGGCCAATTTCCGTTGAGCTATACCCATTTTTCGATACAAAACGCATATACAAACACCAATCTCTCCATTTTCACTATCGTAACGTAAAATCATTACGTATACGTTCGATTCAATACGGTAACCGTTATATATTCGAATATAATCCATTTTCTATATATCCAAATTCAAAATAACGGTTATAACTTCGATTATTAATGGATTACCGAAGAAATTTGAGTTAGAAACGAGAAATTGGATCGAAACCGTCGAACCTACCGTCGCCGTCGCAATCGCCGTTCTCTGAAACTTATAACCTAATGTTTTAGGTTTCTGTTGCAATGAATTCTTTTGACCCAAATTCTTATATATTCGTCCGTAACTAAAACGGACAACGAACTCCAAATTTTATGAACTTTTAACCACGAATTCCATAATTCATAATTAGAATAAAAACGTAATTTTTATTCTCACGGGACTTAAAAAAATTAGACCCACTTAATAAAATTTCTATCTCCAAATTCTATAAAATTTTAGGGGTAACTTTCTAAAAATATTTCGTGAATATTGACTCCAAAAATATTCACACGGGACTTATAAATTATCCTATTTTAATTTATAAGTATTTCTTAATTCCCGTTAGTTAAAATATAAATATCCAAATTTTATATTTTAACTTCTATAACTATTTTATTTTTCCGAAATACTATAAATTAAATTTATCCTTAAATTTAATTTACGTTCTCCCGGTCCTATAAATTATTCCTTACGTGGAATAATTTAATCCTTTAATTTTACGGGGTATTACAAGCTATTTAAGCCAAACATTTCCAACGTTACGAAACTAATCCAAACATTTAAAACGATACGAAAAAAATCCTAAGTATTCACCTTTTTAGCAATTTGAGCCAAACCCATAAAACCTTACGAAACTAATCCAAACGTTTAAAACGTTACGAAACTAATCCAAACGTTTTACCTTTTTTAGCGATTTAAGCCAAACGTTCAAAACTTTAAAAAATAAATCCAAACGTTTAAAACATTACGAAACAAATCCAAACGTTTCACCTTTTTAGCGATTTAAGCGAAACGTTTAAAACGTTATGAACCAAATCTAAACGTTTAAAACGTTACAAAACAAATCCAAACATTTCACCTTTTTAGCAATTTAAGCCAAACGTGTAATACTTTAAGAAATATCCAAACATTTAAAACGTTACGAAACAAATCCAAACGTTTAAAACATCACAAAACAAATCTAATTGTTTCACCTTTTTAGCTGTTTAAGCCAACCGTTTAAAACGTTACGAAACTAATCCAAACGTTTCAAATGTTACGAAACAAATCTAAAAGTTGAAAACATTATGAAACAAATCCAAACGCTTCACCTTTTCTGCGTTTTAAGTGAAACGTGTAAAATGTTACGAAAAAAATTCCAAAATTTTAAAACGTTACGAAACAAATCCAAACGTTTAAAACGTTACGAAACAAATCAAAATGTTTCACCTTTTTAAAGATTTAACCCAAACGAATAAAACATTACGAAAAAAAAATCTTATAACGTTACAAAACAAATCCAAACGTTTCACTTTTTTAGCGATTTAATCCAAACGTTTAAAACGTTACGAACCAAATCTAAACGTTTAAAACGTTACGAAACAAATCCAAACATTTCACCTTTTTAGCAATTTAAGCCAAACGTGTAATACGTTACGACGAAAATCCCAATGTTTAAAATGTTTCGAAACAAATCCAAACGTTTAAAACGTCACAAAACAAATCTAAACGTTTCACCTTTTTAGCTATTTAAGCCAACCGTTTAAAACTTTACGAAACTAATCCAAACATTTAAACTTTTACGAAAGAAATCCAAACGTTGAAAAAATTATGAAACAAATCCAAACGCTACACCTTTTTAGCGATTTAAGTGAAACGTGTAAAATGTTTGAAAAAAATTCCAAAATTTTGAAACGTTACGAAACAAATTTAAACTTTTCATTTTTTTAACTATTTAAGCCAAAAATTTAAAACATTACAAAACTAATCCAAACGGTTGACACATTACAAAACAAATCTAAACGTTTCACCTTTTTAAGCAAGACTTTTAAAATGTTACGAAAGAAATCCTAATGTTCCACCTTTTTAGCGAATTAAGACAAACGTTTTATATGTTACGAAACAAATCCAAACATTTAAAACATTACGAAACAAATCAAAACGTTTCACCTTTATAGAGATTTAAGCCAAACATTTAAAATGTTACGAAACTAATCCAAACGTTTAAAACGTTACGAAACAAATCCTAGCGTTTCCCCTTTTTTAGCGATTTAAGCCAAACGTTTCAAACGTTACGAAACTAATCCAAACGTTAAAATCGTTACGAAACAAATTCTAAGGTTTCACCTTTTTACTGATTTAAGCCAAACCTTTAAAACGTTACGAAACTAATCCAAACGTATAATACGTTACGAAACAAATCCAAACGTTTCACCCTTTTTACCGATTTAAGCCAAACGTTTAAAACGTTCGGAAACAAATCTAAACGTTAAAACATTACGAAACAAATCCTAACGTTTCACCTTTTCAGGAAATTAAACCAAACGTATAACACGCTACGGAACAATTGCAAACGTTTAAAACGTTATGAAACAAATCCAAACGTTTTACTTTTTTAGCTATTTAAGCGAAACATGTAAATCGTTACGAAAAAAAATCCAAAATTTTAAAATGTTACGAAATAAATCCAAACGTTTAAAACATTGCGAGACAATTCCAAATGTTTCACCTTTTTATGGATTTAAGCAAAACGAATAAAACGTTACGAAAAAAATCCAAAATCTTAATACGTTACGAAACAAATCCAAATGTTTCACCTTTTTAGAGATTTAAGCCAAACGAATAAAATGTTACGAAACAAATTCAAACTTTTCATTTTTTTAATTATTTAAGCCAAATGTTTAAAACGTTACGAAACTAATCCAAACGTTCGAAACGTTAAAAAACAAATCCTAACGTTTCACCTTTTTAGCGATTTAAGCCAAATGTTTAAAACGTTACGCAAAAAATCCTAATGTTCCACTTTTTAGCTATTCAAGACAAACATTTCAAACGTTACGAAACAAATCCAAACGTTTAAAACGTTACGAAACAAATCAAAACGTTTTACCTTTTTACTGATTTAAGCCAAACATTTAAAATGTTACGAAACTAATCCAAACGTTTAAAACGTTAAGAAACAAATCCTAACGTTTCACCTTTTTAGCGATTTAAGCTAAACGTTTAAAACGTTACGAAACTAATCCAAACGTTTAAAACATTACGAAACAAATCCAAATGTTTAACCTATTTAGCAATTTAGGCCAAATGTTTATAACGTTACGAAATAAATCAAACGTTTCACCTTTTTAGCGATTTAAGTCAAACGTTTAAAATGTTACGAAACAAATCCAAATGTTTGAAACGTTTTGAAACAAATCATTACGTTTCACCTTTTTAGCGATTTAAGCCAAATGTTTAAAAAATTACGAAACATATCCAAACGTTTAATACGTTATGAAACAAATCGAAACGTTTCACATTTTTATAGATTTAAGCCAAACGTTTAAAACGTTACGAAAGTAATGCAAATGTATAAAGTGTTATGAAACAAATCCTAGCGTTTCGCCTTTTGCGATTTAAGCCAAACATTTAAAACGTTACGAAACTAATCCAAATGTTTCCCCTTTTTAGAGATTTAAGCCAAACGTTTAAAATGTTACGAAACAAATATAAACGTTTAAAACATTATGAAACAAATCCAAACGTTTAAAACGTTATGATACAAAATCCAAACGTTTATAATACTACTAAACAAATCCAAAAGATCATAACGTTACGAATGAAATCCAAACGTGTCACCTTTTTAGCGATTTAAGCCAAAAGTTTAAAATGGTGCGAAACAAATCCAAACTTTTCAATTTTTTCGCTATTTATACCAAATGTTCAAAACGTTACGAAACTAAAACAAAGGTTTAAAACATTACAAAACAAGTCCTAACGTTTCACCTTTTTAGCTATTTAAGCCAAACGATTAAAATGTTACGAAACAAATTCAAACTTTTAAAACGTTAAGAAACAAATCCTAACGTTCCACCTTTTTAGCGATTTAAGCCAAACGTTTAAAATGTTAAGAATCAAACCCAAATGTTTCACCTTTTTTAGCGATTTAAGCCAAACGTTTAAAACCTTCAAAACTAAACCAAATATTTAAAACGTTATGAAATAAATCCTAATGTTTCACCTTTTTGGCGATTTAAGCCATACGTTCAAAACGTTTTTAAACAAATCCAGACGTTTAAAACATTACAAAACAAAACGTTTCAACTTTTTAGCTATTTAAGACAAAACTTTTAAAACGTTACGAAACAATTCCAAACGTTAAAACCGTTACGAAACAAAATCTAACATTTCACCTTTTTATCGATTTAAGCCAAAACTTTAAAATGTTACGAAATTAATCCAAATGTTTCACCTTTTTTAGCGATTTAAGCAAAACGTTTAAAACGTTGTGAAACAAATCTAAAAGTTTAAAACATAATGAAACAAATCCAAACGTTTCACCTTTTTAGCGAATTAAGGCAAACGTTTAAAACGTTATGAAACTAATCCAAACGTTTCACATTTTTAGAAATTTAAGCCAGACTTTTAATATGTTACAAAAGAAATCCTAATGTTCCACCTTTATAGCGAATTAAGACAAACGTTTTAAACGTTACGAAACAAATCGAAACTTTTAAATCTCTACGAAACAAATCAAAACGTTTTACCTTTTTAGCGATTTAAGCCAAATGTTTAAAACGTTACGAAACTAATCCAAACGTTTAAAACATTACGAAATAAATCCTAACGTTTCACCTCTTTAGCGATTTAAGCCAAATGTTTCCAACATTACGAAACTAATCCAAACGTTAAAAACGTTACTAAACAAATCTTAAGGTTTCACCTTTTTAGCGATTTAAGCCAAACCCTTATAACGTTACAAAACTAATCCAAACGTTTAAAACGTTACGAAACTAATTCAAACGTTTCACCTTTTTTAGCGATTTAAGCAAAACGTTTGAAAACGTTTTGAAACAAATCCAAACGTTTAATACATTACGAAACAAATCCTAAAGTTTCACCTTTTTAGCGATTTAAGCCAAACGTTTAAAACGTTACGAACCAAATCTAAACGTTTAAAAATTTACGAAACAAATCCAAACATTTCACCTTTTTAGCAATTTAAGCCAAACATGTAATACGATACGAAAAAAATCCAAACATTTAAAACGTTACGAAACCAATCCAAACGTTTAAAACGTCACAAAACAAATCTAAATGTTTCACCTTTTTAGTTATTTAAGCCAACCGTTTAAAACGTTACAAAACTAATCCAAACGTTTAAAACGTTACGAAACAAATCCAAACGTCCAAAACATTATGAAACAAATCCAAACGCTTTACCTTTTTAGCGATTTAAGCGAAACGTGTAAAATGTTATGAAAAAAATTCCAAAATTTTAAAACGTTACGAAACAAATCCAAACGATTAAAACGTTACGAAACATATCAAAATGTTTCACCTTTTTAGAGATTTAACCCAAACAAATAAAACGTTACGAAAAAAATCTAAAATCTTAAAACGTTACGAAACAAATCCAAATGTTTAACCTTTTCAGCGATTTAAGCCAAACGAATAAAATGTTACGAAATAAATTCAAACTTTTCACTTTTTTTAACTATTTAAGCCAAACGTTTAAAACGTTACAAAACTAATCCAAACGTTTGAAACGTTACAAAACAAATCCAAACGTTTCACCTTTTTAGCGATTTAAGCCAAACGTGTAAAACGTCACGAACCAAATCTAAACGTTCAAAACGTTACAAAACAAATCCAAACATTTCACCTTTTAGTAATTTAAGCCAAACGTGTAATACGTCACGAAGAAAATCCAAACGTTTAAAACGTCTCAAAACAAATCTAAACGTTTCACCTTTTTAGCTATTTAAGCGAACCGTTTAAAACGTTACGAAACTAATCCAAACATTTAAAATGTTACGAAACAAATCCAAACGTTGAAAAAATTATGAAACAAATCTAAACGCGTCACCTTTTTAGCGATTTAAGTGAAACGTCTAAAATGTTTGACAAAAATTCCAAAATTTTAAAACGTTACGAAACAAATCCAAACGTTTAAAATTACGAAATAAATCAAAGTGTTTCACCTTTTTAGAGATTTAACCCAAACGAATAAAACATTACAAAACAAATTTAAACTTTTCACTTTTTTTAACTATTTAAGCCAAACGTTTAAAATATTACAAAACTAATCCAAACGTTTGACACGTTACAAAATAAATCCAAATGTTTCACCTTTTTAGCAATTTAAGCCGGAGTTTTAAAATGTTACGAAAGAAATCCTAATGTTGCACCTTTTCAGCGAATTAAGACAAACGTTTAAAACGTTACGAAACAAATCCAAACATTTAAAACGTCACGAAACAAATCAAAACATTTCACCTTTTTAGAGATTTAAGCCAAACATTTAAAACGTTACGAAACTAATCCAAACGTTTAAAATGTTACGAAACAAATCCTAACGTTTCACCTTTTTAGCTATTTTAGCCAAATGTTTCAAACGTTACGAAACTAATCCAAACGTTAAAAAACGTTATGAAACAAATCTTAAGGTTTCACCTTTTTACTGATTTAAGCCAAACCATTAAAACATTACGAAACTAATTCAAACGTATAATACATTACAAAACTAATCCAAATGTTTTACCTTTTTTAGCGATTTAAGCCAAACGTTTAAAACGTTCGGAAACAAATCTAAACGTTAAAACATTAGAAAACAAATCCTAAGTTTCACCTTTTTAGCAAATTAAGCCAAACATATAACACGTTACGAAACAAATCCAAACGTTTAAAACGTTATGAAACAAATTTAAATGTTTCACCTTTTTAGCTATTTAAGCGAAACGTGTAAATCGTTACGTAAAAAAATCCAAAATTTAAAAACGTTACGAAATAAATCCAAACGTTTAAAACGTTATGAAACAATTCCAAATGTTTCACCTTTTTTATCGATTTAAGCAAAACATATAAAACGTTACGAAACAAATCCAAAATCTTAAAACGTTACGAAACAAATCCAAATGTTTCACCTTTTTAAAGATTTAAGCCAAACAAATAAAATATTACGAAACAAATTCAATCTTCTCACTTTTTTAATTATTTAAGCCAAACGTTTAAAACGTTGTGAAACAAATCATAACGTTTGAAACGTTAAAAAACAAATCCTAACTTTTCACCTTTTTAGCGATTTAAGCCAAACGTTTAAAACTTTACGAAAAAAATTCTAATGTTCCACCTTTTTTGCTATTCAAGACAAACGTTTCAAACGTTGCGAAACAAATCAAAACGTTTAAAACGTTACAAAATAAATCGAAACATTTCACCTTTTTAGTGATTTAAGCCAAACGTTTAAAACGTTACGAAACGAATCCAAACGTTTAAAACGTTATGAAACAAATCCTAACTTTTCACCTTTTTAGTTATTTAAGCTAAGCGTTTCAAACGTTACGAAACTAATCCAAACGTTTAAAACATTACGTTACAAATCCAAACGTTTCACCTTTTTAGCGATTTAAGCCAAACATTTATAACGTTACGAAATAAATCCAAACGTTTCACCTTTTTAGCGATTTAAGCCAAACGTTTAAAATGTTACGAACAAATCCAAACATTTAAAACGTTTTGAAACAAATCATTACGTTTCACCTTTTTAGCGATTTAAGCCAAATGCTTAAAAGATTACGAAACATATCCAAACGTTTAAAACGTTATGAAACAAATCCAAACGTTTCACATTTTTAGAGATTTATGCCAAATGTTTAAAACGTTACGAAACTAATGCAAATGTATAAAATGTTACGAAACAAATCCTAGTATTTTGCCTTTTTAGCGATTTAAGCCAAACGTTTAAAATGTTACGTAACTAATCCAAATGTTTCCCCTTTTTAGCGATTTAAGCCAAACGTTAAAAATGTTACGCAACAAATATAAACGTTTAAAACATTATGAAACAAATCCAAACGTTTAAAACGTTATGATACAAATCCAAACGTTTATAATACTACTAAACAAATCTAAAAGATTTTAACGTTACTAATGAAATCCAAACGTGTCATCTTTTTAGCGATTTAAGCCAAAAGTTTAAAATGGTACGAAACAAATTAAAACTTTTCACTTTTTTCGCTATTTAAGCCAAATGTTTAAAACGTTACGAAACTAAAAAAAACGTTTAAAACATTACAAAACAAGTCCCAACGTTTCACCTTTTTAGCTATTTAAGCCAAACGATTAAAAGGTTACGAGACAAATTCATACGTTTGAAACGTTAAGAAACAAATCCTAACGTTCCACCTTTTTTAGCGATTTAAACCAAACGTTTAAAATGTTAAGAATCAAACCCAAATATTTCACCTTTTTAGAGATTTAAGCCAAACGTTTAAAACGTTACGAAACTAAACCAAACATTTAAAACGTTACAAAATAAATCCTAATGTTTTACCTTTTTGGCGATTTAAGCCATACGTTTAAAACGTTTCGAAACAAATCCAGACGTTTAAAACATTACGAAACAAATCAAACGTTTCAACTTTTTTAGCGATTTAAGACAAAACGGTTAAAACGTAATGAAACAAATCGAAACGTTAAAACCGTTACGAAACAAAATCTAACATTTCACCTTTTTAGCGATATAAGCCAAACCTTTAAAACGTTACGAAACTAATCAAAACGTATATAACGTTCCGAAACTAATCCAAACGTTTCACCTTTATGAGCGATTTAAGCCAAACGTTTAAAACGTTGTGAAACAAATCTAAACGTTTAAAACATTACGAAACAAATCCTAACATTTCACCTTTTTATCTTATTAAGAAAACATTTAAAACGTTACGAAACAAATCCAAAAGTTTCACCTTTTTAGCGATTTAAGCTAAACGTGTAATACGTTACGAAAAAAATCCAAACGTTTAAAACGTTACGAAAAAAATCCAAAATGCTTAAAACGTTACGAAACAAATCCAAACGTTTAAAACGTCACGAAACAAATCCAAACGTTTCACCTTTTTAGTGATTTAATCCAAACGTTTAAAACGCTGTGAAACTAATGCAAATGTTTAAAATGTTACGAAACAAATCCAAACGTTTAAAACGTTACGAAACAAATCCAAACGCTTCACCTTTTTAGCGATTTAAGCGAAATGTGTAAACCGTTACGAAAACAAATCCAAAATTTTAAAACGTTACGAAACAAATCCAAATATTTACCCTTTTTATAGATTTAAGCCAAACTAATAAAACATTACAAAATAAATCCACACTTTTCACCTTCTTAACTATTTAAGCCAAACGTTTAAAACATTACGAAACTAATCCAAACGTTCGAAACGTTACAAAACAAATCCTAACGTTTCACCTTTTTAGCGATTTAAGGCAAACGTTTAAAAACTTTACGAAAGAAATCTAAATGTTCCACCTTTTTAGCGATTTTAGACAAACGTTATGAAACAAATCCATACGTTTAAAACGTTACGAAACAAATCAAAACATTTCACGTTTTTAGCGATTTAAGCCAAACGTTTGAAATGTTACGAAACTAATGCAAACGTTTAAAATGTTACGAAACAAATCCAAACGTTTCACCTTTTTAGCGATTTGAGTCAAATGTTAAAAACGTTACGAAACTAATCCAAACGTTTAAAACGTTACGAAACAAATCCAAACGTTCACCTTTTTAGCGATTTAAGCCAACCGTTTAAAACGTTAAGAAACAAATCTAAACATTTCCCCTTTTTAGCGATTTAAGCCAAACATCTAAAATGTTATGCAGCAAATCCAAACGTTTAAAACGTTTCGAATCATATCCTTACTTTTCACCTTTTTAGCGATTCAAGCCAAACATTTAAAAATTTACCAGACAAATTCAAACGTTTAAAACGTTCGAAATAAATTCAAACATTTGACCTTTTTAGAGATTTATGCCAAACGTTTAAAACTTTACGAAACTAATCAGAATGTATAAAATGTTACGAAACAAATCCTAACGTTTCGCCTTTTTACCGATTTAAGCAAAACATTTAAAACGTTACAAAACTCATCTAAATGTTTCACCTTTATAGCGATTTAAGCCAAACGTTTAAAATATTACGAAACGAATACAAACGTTTAAAACATTATGAAAGAAATCCAAACGTTTTAAACGTTATGATACAAATCCAAACGTTTATAATATTACTAAACAAATCCAAAAGTTTAAAACGTTCGATGAAATCTAAACGTGTCACCTTTTTAGCGAATTAAGCCTAATGTGTAAAACGGTGCGAAACAAATCCAAACTTTTCACCATTTTTGCTATTTAAGCCAAATGTTTTAAATGTTACGAAACAAATACAAAAGTTTGAAACGTAACAAAACGAATCCTAACATTTCACCTTTTTAGCGATTTATGTCAAACGTTTAAAATGTTACGAAACAACTCCAAACATTTAAAACGTTAAGAAGCAAATCCAAACGTTCCACTTTTTTAGCGATTTAAACCAAACGTATAAAACGTTAAGAATCAAATCCAAATGTCTAACCTATTTAGCGATTTAAGCCAAACGTATAAACGTTACGAAACTAAATCAAACATTTAAAACGTTACGAAATAAATCCTAAAGTTTCACCTTTTAAGAGATTTAAGCCAAACGTTTAATACGTTATGAAACAAATCCAGACGTTTAAAACATTACGAAACAAATCCAAATGTTTCTCCTTTTTAGCGATTTAAGCCAAACGTTTAAAACGTTACGAAATAAATCCTAATCTTTCACCTTTTTAGCGATTGAAGAAAAACGTTTAAAACGTTACGAAACAAATTCAAACATTTCACCTTTTTAGCGATTTAAGCCAAACGTTAAAAACGTGACGAATCTAATCCAAACGTTGAAAACGTTGCGAAACAAATCCTAACGTTTCACCTTTTTAGCGATTTTAGCCAAACCTTAAAAACGTTACGAAACTAATCAAAACGTTTAAAACGTTATGAAACAAATCCAAACGTTTTGCCTTTTTAGCGATTTAAGCCAAACGCGTAAAACGTTATTAAAAAAATCCAAACGTTTAAAATGTTACGAAATAAATCGGAACGTTAAAAACGTTACGAAACAAATCCGAACGTTTAAAACGTTACGAAATAAATCTGAACGTTTAAAATGTTACGAAATAAATCCAAATGTTTCAACTTTTTAGAGATTTAAGCCAAACGATTAAAACGTTACGAAACAAATCCAAACGTTTCCCCTTTTTTGCTATTTAAGCCAAACCTATAAAACGTTACGAAACTAATCCAAACGTTTAAAATGTTACAAAATAAATCCTAATGTTTCACCTATTTAGCGATTTAAGCCAAACATTTAAAACGTTGCGAAACAAATCCAAACATTTAAAACGTTAAGAAATAAATCGTATCTTTTCACCTTTTTAGCGATTTCAGCCTAACGTTTAAAACGTTACTAATCAAATCCAAATATTTTACATTTTTAGCGATTTAATCCATACGTTTAAAACTTTACGAAACTGATCCAAACGTTTAAAACTCTTACGAAACAAATCCAAATGTTTCACCTTTTTAGTAATTTAAGTTAAACGTTTAAAATGTTAGGAAATAAATCCAAACGTCAAACATTGCGAAATAAATCCATACGTTTCAGTATTTTAGCAATTTAAGCCAAATGTTTAAAAAATTAAGAATTAAATCCAAATGTTTAAACGTTTAGAAACAAATCCAAACGTTTCGCCTTTTTAGCGATTTAAGCCAAACGTTTTAAACGTAACGAAACTAATCCAAACGTTTAAAATGTTACGAAACAAATTCAAATGTTTCACCTTTTTAGCGGTTTAAGTCAAACGTTTAAACAGTTACGAAACAAATACAAAAGCTTCCAACGTAACGAAACAAATCCAAACGTTTAAAACGTTATGATACAAATCCAAACGTTTAAACTATTACTAAACAAATCCATAAGTTTAAAACGTTACGAATGAAATCCAAATGTTTCACCTTTTTGGCGATATAAGCCTAAAGTTTAAAACGGTACGAAATAAATTCAAACTTTTCACCTTTTAGCTATTTAATCCAAATGCCTAAAATGTGTCACGACCCAATTTCATGGATCGCGACCGGCGCTAGGGTATGGGTGTGGTTGTACTGAAACCCGTAGCAAGTCTTGCGGATAAAAATCAAACATACAAAGTAATATAACAACTTAAATATAATTTACATTAAATAATAAATAACCAGAGTTAAACAAATAAGTATGCCAAAGTATAAAATAAAGCCAGTCAGACCAATACGACAAATATCTAATATAATATGGACTTCTAGTTTACTACTGCGATCTAAGAATAAAAATCAATTTGACAATTTATTTAAAATAAAATAAACCTCCGAAAAATAAAAGGATCGGAGTGGACCAGCTTTCAAATCATAAACCTGGAAAATTTGGGAAAACAACGGGGTCAGATATACTGAGATGAGTTCGCAATACTATTTACATTTATTAAGTTTAAAACCCTTAAATCAAAACTTTTTATACTAATATAATATGATTATGGAATAACAGTATTGAAATGATCCCAGCGTAAGTATGACATAGCATACTGGAAAACCCAAAATGGACGGAAACAAATCCTCGTCAAATTACCAGCGTAAGCAAGACCTTAGTCTACCGATCCCAGAGTACTTACCGGTTCACACAGTCTCGATACAAGCCTATCGAGTAGCTCATTTCAATCCAGATCCATAATCGCTTTAAAACAATTCGAAAACATTTATAATACTAAAATAAATTGCGGTACTTAATAAAGCGGTAAATAGCACTACAAACTCACTGCTTGCTTATCCACGTGAATCTTGGCAAACAGCTAACCCTGCGTAGACTCCGAAGCACGAGCAGTCGACGGGTCTAAAACAATATATAAGTTAAAATCCATTCAACCCCTAACTCTAAGAATACTAGACACCACATAGGACTAGCACAATACCAAGTCTCGCACAAGTATAGCCAAAGCAAAAAAAAATAAAAATTACATAAAGACCTGAGTCAAAATACGAGCCACCTTGAGTAGACACAATACCAAAAATTAATAAGTCAAGTCTATTGAGTTCCCGCTTTAAAATCCGTTCCGGAAATTATTACTTAAATAATATTTAAATAATAACTTAAATCCATTTCCTCAAATATTGGGTTAGCCGAGTTACTAATAGCTACCAAGCTACCTCACATGTCGGGTGACCTAAGTCTAACCCGACCCAAAATATTTTATAAACCAAAGTTTATAATTTCAAAAATAATACTTATTGATAAAATAATAATTTAATATTAAAACGGAATTCAATAGCTTAAAACACAAGTAACCAATAGTTACCGATAAAGTTACTTAACTAAAATAGTTAAGAAAATAATTTAAAATCTAATACATAAATTTAACCAAATTGGCACACCAAGCCAATATTTTCAAAATAAAAATACCCGAGTAATTATCCGATTAAAAGATAAAATATAAATATCACTTTCTTTTAAGATTATAATAATCAAAGCAATTCAAATTATAATCGAAACTAACCGCATTTTTATTTTTAAATAATGAGAAAATTAGCAATTTAAAAATTAAAACAATAACTGAACATCCGGTTTCAAAATCGATATTTAATTAAGAAATCTTGATTACATAAATTAAGTCCAAAATAATTGAAATCAAATGGCCCATTAATAATTTGAAATTCAAAATTTAAAAAAATAAAATCAAATTATGGCCCAACAAAAAGCCTACCTTAATAATAATCCCCACAATTTTGAATGAATACCCCGCCCATCATCAGTCTTCCTTAAGCAAACATAACAAGTTGCAGAAACTCAATTTATAAAATTAAAACCAACACTTAATATGAATAACAATCCAAACAAATTATTGCATATCCCTTTTGAAATTTTGACACCGCCGCCAATATCCAAACCCAAGTAACATAGCCATATAATGAATTCAAATTAAATACAGTAGCCATATAATCCATGCAAGATTCAAATGGGCAGAATTATGGGTAACAAGAACAAAGCCGCAAAAAATGAACGATTCACGCAAACTCAAGGGAAACCAAGCCTAACATTTCTAACCAACGAGAATGATAACAACAACTAATAACAACCTCTAAAATCAACAACTAATGGCAGAAAAATATTAATAAGAAACGGAGGCAACATGTATTCAGCAAGCGACGAATCAAAACGGCGTAAGAGAAAGAAAAATATACGTACCGTTTTCGATAACAAAGCGTAAGGATGATCGAGAATGATAATGATAGATGAAACGAAGAGAATAATCTCAACTTGATGCTAGAATAACGAACAACCCAAATTATTAAGCGGCGTTACGATCTCGAAAGGAATAATGAATAATTAGACGTGAAACCTTACCGGATTTGAGAATGAATTAAAGGAATGAAGATGACTATGTCTCAGAATTTTTTTTTTTGTGCGTATGACGGCTAGGGTTTGATGAAAGTGGACGTAATGAATTAGGTTTTATAAGTAAAAGAAAAACCTATTTATATAAGAAAAAGGAAGCAAAAAGAACGCAGCATATATACCTGTTTAGAGCAAAACTTGCTCACTGCATGCCAAAACAACAAATGCATGGGTCTTAATTTAAAGGCTTGCATGGGCCTATACAATATAATAATATTGTACCAACAATATTTTCGTTATTAAATTTTAATAATTATACTTTATATAAGTAAAAATATAACACTATTTAATTATAGCGTTATATAAATTGATAAGACGCTCTTTTAATTTAAGTATTCGTCGCAAGTTTAAATTATGCTTATGCATGAAAAAGTTTAATATTAAGAGTTAAAGTTTTTATCTTCCTTAAAAAAATCTATCAGAATGAAAATTAATTTAAATATAAAATTTTATCGAAAGCTCGACGGAAAGAAAAAGCCTAAAAAAATACGGGATATTACATTCTCCCCAACTTATTAAAAATTCGTCCGCGAATTTAACACAAAATCAAAATAAAATAAAATCAGAAACAGCGCGCACCAAAAACCACTCCTAGCACAAAAATACGGATCAATGGATCCCTAACGAAACGAAAGAAAATCACTAATCAAACAAGTTCTGATTCCCAAAATTTCCCAACGGTTGAGTGACAACTCAACGGAAACGAAATAAAGACTGCCTAAATCAACCTAAGCAAAACACCACCGCAGATTCAAATGATAAAATCGAACTCTTACCCAAGGTAATTCTATCACAAAAACAACTAAGGAGAGCCAAGCGAAACGAAACATAATATAACTAAAAACACGCCGAGGGGTGCCACATTCTCCCCAACTTAGAGGAATACGACCTCGAATTTAAAACTGGGTCGAAAATTCGAATGATCGCCATACGAATATGCGAAAAATTCTAAGATCAACAATTTGGTACTTCAAACGGCTCCTCAAACACCACGTGTGAACAAATTGGAAATTTATTTCCATCCGGAAAATAACCAACACGCTAACGAGGGAAATTTTAAAATAACAGGCTCAAATCGCAAAAACTACCAAAGTAACACTACAAGTGTAGGGACAATTCCAAGATTTAAATCGCAAACTTACTAATCCAAACTCCAATGCTACAAACTGAAAACCTATAGACACACTCAACTGAAATATTATTTCATTCCTTAACGCATATGCACTACACCATAACATCTATAGTGGTCATAACACCAAATACCCTATATGAGAAAACTTAAAACGCCCGTTAGCAAGCGTACAAACAATTCAAAATGTTGTCCTGCTTAAAAAACGCTCCCACAAAATAACGGCAGAAAACTAAATACTGCTAGAATCGTCTTGGTTCAACTAACTAAGATCAGTTCAACAATTTCATCAATTTTTCTAACCCAGACGTTAGAAAGCACACCAATTTTAAGGAAAACATAACTTAAACTCCAGACAACAAAATTTGTTTCCTCCTCGAAATTTATTTTGAATCACTAAAACCCCGAATCCTACCAAAGATCATTTAGATCACATCGCAATTTATCGGTTTATTGGTTATGCTCGAAACAAAATTTTCTATAAAAACGCTTTCTACAAACACAAAATATATAATAACATCATCCGCCTTTAATTCGAAATTACTATCATCTTCAGTTTAATTTTACTTTCAACCGAAAATAATTAACCCGTTAAATTTTTTTTTAGTTTTGTAAACGCATCCACAAAATAAAATACTCTCACTTTGAAATCATAACCGAACCCTACTTTCACAATAAAATTTACTATTTAATAAAATTGTTTGTTTAGAAAAATTTTAAAATCTACTTTTAGTCAAAACTGACAAAATTTCATCATTTTCTCAAAAAGATAAAATTTTCGCAAACAAGGATCCCTTCGTTTACGAAATAATTTCCACACTGGTACCAACTATTTTTAAACAGAAATCGAATCTGTAAAAACAAAATTTCTTTTAAGTTTTTTGTAAACACACACAGAGCATAACCAAACTTCTTAAATCATAAATCCTCAAATAACATACTCTATGCTGACACAATTCTTTAATCCGAACTCAATATTTTTCCGCACCTACCACAACTAAACCTCGAGTGCAACTTATAACCATAGCTCCTATTTACCGAACGCTGATACTCCAACAATATAGAATAAATTCTTACAATGCAATTTCTCTAAAATTATAACCGTCGTCACAGAGTATTTGTCTAGTTTCCAACCAAATAAAAATTTCAAAACCGTATGAAATTTAATAACCTTTTAAACACTATTTTCACAATATAACTCGCGAGTTTTAAACAAAACATTTTTTTTGAAAAATCTCACCGATAAAATTTATTTTACATAATTGTGCGCCAGGGTGATGACAGCTCCCATCCCCAAAGAGTTGCATTCAACCCTAATAATTTAATGTCGTGATGAATGTTCTAAATGCATGTATCAATTATTTATTTCTCTTTTAATTAATGATCATACTCAATGCTCAATGCAGTTTCCTATTCGTGGCATTTCAAATGCATGTTCATGACATGTCTGGGCACAATTACGTGATAAAAACATTTCAATTTCTTTAAGAAGTTAACATTTGACATCAATTTTTCTTTCCTTCGAAATATTTTCTAGACATTACGCTCTGTGAGACGTGCACTCGTCCATCTTGATATATTTGTCCACCCCATTATCTTAGTCCACCAATCGGAATCGTCATTAATGAATTCTCTCACATCAATAATGGAACTAAAATTTTTCCTAGCAACGAATTCCACCTCGAACAAATTGAAGATTTTCCAAAGACAACAAAGCAACACGACCGCCTTCACAACTCCACTATCAATTTTTGGTATATCACCGATCTACTTAAAGAGAACACCAGTATATTACTACACTGATCAACCTCTAACAAAGTTTCCACATTCTTTTCCAGAATGCCAAAAGCCGAAAGATTTTGATACTATAATTTATCATAAACGAGCCCGACGTAAAAACGCATAACGCTTGAAAATTTCCACGCATGAGGAAAACACTCACGAGAAGAATTATTCCACCGATGCTGAGTAATATAACTCATATCGCCTTCCTCTGACCAGGACAGATTCAGAATTTGAATCTGCAAACAGCTCTTGAGAATCGCTCCTCAAATTTAATGATAAGAAAATTAATTACTTCGATTTCCAGGGTCAAACGATAGATCCGGCTAAAACAATTATAACATCAAAACTAATCGCAGGGTAAAAGAAAACAAAGGTTCGAATCGCATATCGACACCAATACAAAAATTAAGCCAAAGAAAACTAGCGAGGAATACTCTCACGTGCTACTCCACACAATGAGGTCAACGAGGCAAAACTGATATGGCTTGACTTAATCAAACACGATATACAATAATAATAACATAGTAATATAGATCAAGAATTAATCACACAACCGAAAAGCACTAAAGCATCTTGCAGTAAAACAATTACTCATTAGGGTAGATAACCAAAATAATTTCAAAAGGTTAAGCATGCAACATCTTATATGATCCACGAATTCCTACCGACATGGCAGTAATCTTAAATAGCCCAACAACGATTAAAACATTAAATCGTGTAATAATATGTTCAAAACGTCAACTCAGAATAAAACGAATTGTGATACTAATCAAAAGTACGCATTAGAACCAATTTCGAAAGATAGTATTTACAAAATAGGTTTCAAGTTTGTGTCGAGCCCCACAGTGTTAAAATTCATTTTTCAGAAAACCTCTTTTATAAAACATTAGATATAATTGTTGCCAACGCCTCAAATTAAAATCGCCGAGTTAGCCGAGTGAGTACCACTTCCAAGCTCAACTCCCAATTTGGGTGACCCAAGTCAAACCCCTAATAACCAATTGTAAAAAAATATACAAACATTCTTAAGTCCGGAAAAAGCATTTCAAAACAAATCTTAATATTTTCAAAATAAGAAGCTCGACGTCACCCAATAACAACATCAGACTCATCGCCCAAGTGGAAAACAAATATTCTTTAACAATCTTTTCAGAAACACAAGTTTCATTCAAAATTAGCAATTCGCAGTCATGACCAACAACACCAAAGTACTGAAAAACTACACATGGTAAAATCACAAATGTAAAATTAAAATGTCAAAATGGTATTTCTTTTTAAAATAATTTTATTTCGAAAACCGTCGTTTTGGAAACAACGATTCAAATGTAGCACTTAAATTTTTAAAATAAGAGAAATTCATTTTATTTCAAAAGAACAACCTTTTTTCAATCTTTAGTCAAATACACAATTTTTGAAATATATGAATTTCATTTTTACTGGCAGATACTGAAAATAATATTTTATGGTGTCGTGTCTAGACTACCCTTTTGACTTTTTGCATCAAAACACCAGTTAGGCAAAATTAATCTCCTTAAAGTAATTTTAAAACCAATACGTAGCCAACAACGTAATTCATAAACGTGAAAAAGATTTTTCGGTCAAAAATCATTTAAAATCAAAACAGTGTCAGATCCTGAAAAATATCATTTTTTTAAAAAAAAAATCAAGGCTCTCTGCCAAAACCAGAAGTACTCTCAAACAATTTAATGCCAAAAATATCCTTAATGTATAACAACCAAAATATATCACCCAAGTGAAAAGCAACATCATCAAGATAAGACAATTAACATCATACCCAAGTATGACATAAAGAAAATTACCAACATAAGATTTCCCGAGGGTTAATTGATTTTTCTTGGATTTTTGGAAACCCTAGCTTTTGGGGATTTTCGGTTTTTACTTGATTTCTTGGTCTTCTCCATCTCAATCCGGCTTCCATGGCTCCTAAGAAGCGAAAGACCTCCACACGCGCTCCTCCACCGCCCCGTGGTCCAAACCTGCTCAATCTCGACGCTAATGCCCGTGCACGGTATGAATATCTTTCTGAGCGTCCCTTTCAATGTTCTCGTATCCATTCCATGAATACCATTGAATCTCTAGGTTTTAGGTCTGAGTTTGAATCTTGGGTTGATAATTTAGGGTGGCATACCTTTTTGAATGTTGAAAATGTTTGTGATAGAGATTTAACTCTCGAATTCTTGTCCACTTTGATTGTCTCTAACAGTCCTACATCTACGGGTCTTCCGTATTACACCTTGACTTTTAAGCTCAAAGACGTTGCCTATACGGTTTCTAGGGAAGCTTTTAATGAGATGTTTGGTTTTTCGGATGAGGGTCTATCTAATATGAGTCACACCGTGTTTATTGTTCGTGGTGTTTATCGTAGCTTGATTTCTGCCCCTATTGAATGGGATGAGCGTAAACGTAGTTGCTCTTTGTTCAAATCGCTCTCTATTTGGTATTTTCAACGTGTAATCTCATACTCTATCAATGCTCGTGGTATGTCGCATGAAAAAATGACTAAGCATGACTTATTTTTTATGCATTGTGCGTTGGAAAATATTAAGGTGAAAAGTGGTTTGTTTTTTATCGATAGACTCCTTAGTATTGCCTTAGAGACCAAAGTAAGTAGTGCGATCACAATTGGTCGATTTGTGACTCGTATTGCTTGCCGTGTTGGAGCCCCATCTCTCAATGATCGGTTTCCGCCTCTTCGGGATCAATCCATTTCCAATCTAGATACGGATTTTCTTCTTAATGCCCATATCGTTGTTCTTGATCCTGTGTCTCAAGCTTATGTTTTTCGTGGTACAACGGAAGATAATGATCCGGTTCCTCCTCCCGAACTTCGCGATGAAGAAGCCGCTCATAACAAGGGTTTCCGAGCACCTTCTCCACCTATCTCATTCATGCCAACTCCTCGTCCCTTTGATCCCGCGTCTTCTTCCTCCTCTCAAAACGATCCTTTAAACTCTATCCTTTCGAGTCTTCAATCCTTTCGGTCTTCGGTTGAGTCTAGTTTTCAACTTATGGATACTCGTTTTGAGTCGCTTGGTACGACAATCACCAATGCTCATTCTATGTATGATCGACGCTTTGAGAGTCTTGAACGGGACATGCGTGCTTTACATCTCTTTCACGGTATTGGCTCAACTTCCGCCGCTCCGATAGATGACGAATCTTTGGCACGTGAAGTGGATGATTTTGATGGTGGTGACGCTTGATTTTACTTGGTTTTATGTTTTTGTTTTTGGTGATTTCTCGTTTCGAGACGTATGGACACATATGTTATTTTGATAGCTTGTTTTTGCTATATCAAGTTTGTTGCCTTTTTGGTCCATGTTTAGACCTTTCCGAGCATTGTTTAGCTCGTGTTTATTTTTCTTCATAGGCGTATTTTCTGGATTTATGTTTCGTGCTTGGCCTATGACTTTTGCCTTATTATATGCTATGATTCTATTTTCTTTTCGTGGCTTATCTTTGTTGATGATTTACACCTTGCTTGCTTGCGGCTTTTTCCGTTGTTAATTTCATGCTTTTCCGCCTTTGTTGCATGATTATATTTTGATTTCCTTTTTGCATATAGCCAATCGGGGGAGAACTTTTAATTGTTTCACTTATTAAAAATGTCTAAAAATGAATTAATTTTTTTTTGAAACCCCTAAATTGTTATCATCTAAAGGGGGAGTTCTTTAATATTTCGTATTTAATTCGTTTTTAGACCAATTGCTTGTCTATATCAAAAAGAGGGAGAATGTTGGACCATGTGTCTTTTAACCTTATTTTGATATATTCAATCAATTGGCGTTTATTTAAGTCTAACTCATTTCAAGCTTTGTGCAGCGTTTTTCTGATCGTTCCTATGAAATTTTTATTATGAACGATCGTTCAAATTTGTAAACGATCGTTTAAAATATTTCACACAATGTTCTCTCTCCATTTTCAAGACAGTCTAGGGAACGATTGCTTAAACGATCTATAAACGATCGTTCAAGACATAATGAACGATCGTTTATAATGTTTAAACGATCGTTCACATGCCAAAATTTCGAATCTTTTCTTGACAGTTATAAGCAAACGATCGTACACTTATTTAAACGATCGTTCAGATTGTTCTGGCACTTCATTAATGAAGATTTTTATTGGAAAATAACGGGAAGAAAATGGCTTGGACCAATGGAACATTGACACATCATCAAGAAGCCTTTAATGACTTGTTCTAACTCTTTGAGCAAAGCAAGAACAATTATTTGCAAAATCTCAAAAGCTCTCAACTACCAAAAACTCTCAAAAACTTATTGTGCATCAATTCTTCATATTGATTGCTTGTTGTTCTAGTTAGTTAGAGCATTTATTGTTTCTATTTGTGGGTTATTGATTAAGCCTTGTAAAAATCAATTAGTTGTAAGTTTGGAGTTTTAGCTTTGGAAAAACTGCAAGTTGGGTGTTTAGCTTTAAAGAACCATTTTTGTATCTTGTAATCAAGTTAATTTTTAGTGGAAAATCTCAGTCTTTGATTGAGTAGTGGATGTAGGATTGGTGTTTAATCCGAACCACTCTAAAATCTCTTTGTGTCTTCTCTTAAACCCTAACTCCAACACTTTCCTTTCTAATCATTTTTAATTAGCCATTAAACCTAATTCACCCCCCTCTTAGGGATTTCAATTGGTATCAGACCTAGTTGCTCATTTTCTTTTGCTTAATTGCGAGTTCAAGATCTAAATGGCTACCGAAAATTTTACTCATACTCTTCATCCTTTCTTTGATGGAACGGATTATCCAAATTGGAAATTCCGTATGGAAAACTATCTTGATATGGATGGTGTGAACTTATGGCATATGGTTCTTGATGGTTATGTGGCTCCTACTCAAGAGTTGAATGGTGGTATTATACCTTGGCCAAGGAAAGATTGGACCAAGGATCATGTTATAGCTAATGCTCTCAACCGGAAGGCTATTTGTGTGATCTTTTCTTCTTTGTGTTGAGAAGAGCAAGGAAGGGTTCAACATTGCACAACGGCTCATGATATGTGGAAGATTCTTGAGAACTACCATGAAGGAACAGTTCAAGTTAAGAATAAGAAGGTTGAGCTTCTCATTGGAGAATACGAGGGGTTCAAGAACAAGCCAAATGAGACCGTCACCGAAACTACCAATAGACTCTTTGGCATTACCACCAATCTCAAGAAGCTTGGTAAGCATTATACTCTTGGTGAAATCAATGGCAAAATTCTTCGTTCATTGCCTCTTCTTGATTGGCAACCGAAGATAACCGCCATTGAGGAATCCCATGACATAAGGAATTTGAGAACCGATGAGCTTATCGGAAACTTACTTCTTCATGAGATGACATACATGAAAGAAATTCAAGAATTGAAGAAGTCTCAAGAAGAGAAAACTAAGGGAATTGCTTTGAAGGCTAAAGCAATTGAAAGTAAGGTTGAAGAGGAGCTTAATGCAAGTGATGAAGAAGATGATGAAGAGATGGTGTTATTGTCTAAGAAAATAAGGGAATGGAGAACAAGGAAGAAGTCTCAAGTTCAAAAATATGAGCAAAAGGGTGAGTCCTCAAACTTCAAGAGATCATCCAACTCTAAACAAGAGACTCCTACTCCTAGAAGAGATGTTACTTGCTATGGTTGTGGCAAACCGGGTCATACTAGACGGGAATGTCGACAAGGGCAAAGGAAATCCTTTCAAAAGGATAAGAAGGGATTCATCACCACTTGGGATGATGAAAGTGATTACTAATCCGATGAAGATTGCCAAGAAGAGGCAAGAGCAAATCTTTGCTTCATGGCTTTAGTTGATGAGTCTCCATCCGAGGTAAGTACTCCACCCTATATCTCTTGGGATGGCATAGGTATAGAATCTCATGATAGTACTAGTGATATTGTTGTTATGAAAAATGTTGCTAGTGCTACTAATATTGTTAATTTTGAGAATGCTTTGGTTGATGACTCTTTGGTTTATGAGATTGATGATGAATGCCATGACATGATAAATGAGTTAACCAACAAATGTAGTGACTATCATGCCAAAATAAAACTCTTTAAAAAGGAAGCCTCTATAGCTAAAATTGAGATGCTCAATTTGAAGAAAGAAATTCAAGACTTAAAGTCTTCTTTAGAATCTATCCCTAAGCAAGATGTCAATGTCTTGCTTAAGGAAAATGAAACACTAAAGAGTGAAATTCTTTCTCTAAATAGCTCTATCTCAAGATTTCACAAAGGGAAGGAATCTTTGGACAATCTTCTTGATTCCCAAAGAAACCCAACCATAAAATTTGGGCTTGGCTATAGTCACAATCCATCTTCCTCAAGTGTGACTACTTTTGTGAAAGCTTCTTCATCTCAAACTTCTTCTATAGAAGTTCCTCCTTCTTTGGTCAAACCAAAAGAGGTGAAGAAGAGGTATGCTCAAGCTCCCAAGGCTAAGCCTTTTGTGGCCCCCAAGATTAAGAGCAAAGTGGGTACAAGACCCCCTAAACATACTCATGCTTCTCAATATAGTCACAAATGGGAAAAGAGAAGTATGAAAAAGAATCATGTTCATTCATATCCTTATGCTCATTCTCATAACCATGCTCATGCATACACTTATGATCACTCTTGTGCACATTGTTATGCCCACACATGTGAGGCTCCTAGAGCCAATACTTA
Source organism: Mercurialis annua (assembly GCF_937616625.2). Taxonomy (NCBI): domain Eukaryota; kingdom Viridiplantae; phylum Streptophyta; class Magnoliopsida; order Malpighiales; family Euphorbiaceae; genus Mercurialis; species Mercurialis annua. The sequence continues at coordinate 37,225,725 of NC_065571.1, forward strand.
TCCATCTTATGCTCACATGTCCCCTTGACTTCAATGCGTTTATTGCATGAGATATGGCCATAAGAATGTTGATTGCTATGTTAGAAAAGTCCAATTGAGGTTAATTCCCTTGGACTATTCTAGTGCTAACTTCCAAGGACCCAATGTGATTTGGGTACCTAAAGTTTGAGTTATTTTGATCTAGGTGCCAAAAGAAACCGTGGTGAATAAAACCAAATGGTATGTCGATAGCGGTTCTTCTAGGCACATGACCGGCCATATCTCCAACTTCACTCAATTGGAACGTAAAAAGTTGGGAAATGTCACCTTCGGTGATGATGCCAAAGGTCAAGTTGTGGGGATTGGCAAAATAGGTAACTCCTCTTCTCCTTCTATAGAAAATGTGTGGCTTGTTAATGGTCTAAAACATAACCTTTTGAGTGTAAGTCAATTGTGTGATAAGGGCTATAATGTCAACTTCGATTCCAAAGCTTGCTATGTTATCCAACCAATAGATAATACGGTTATCTTTAAAGGGCATCGAAGGCAAAACACTTACATAATTGACTTGGATACGCTTGAAAATCGAGATGGCAAGTGTTTACTATCACTTAGCGATGAATCTTGGTTGTGGCACTGTAGACTTGGTCATGCTAGCTTAGACCTCTTAAATGAGGTTAGCAAGGATGAACTTGTCAAAGGTTTGCCCAAGCTAAATTTTTCAAAAAACAAAGTGTGTGGACCTTGTCAAATGGGAAAACAACACAAGTCTTCTTTTAAAGATAAAAATGTTGTTTCTACCACTAGACCATTACAATTACTTCACATGGACTTGTGTGGACCTATGAGAGTTGCTAGCTTGCGTGGCATGTCCTATGCATTTGTTATCGTTGATGATTACTCTAGATTCACTTGGGTTATATTTTTGGCTCATAAGAATGAAGCTTTTAACGGTTTTAAAAGTCTTGCAAAACGTGTTCAAAAAGAAAAAGATTCGAAGTGATCATGGAACCGAATTTCATAATGAGTCCTTTAAAACTTTTTGTGAAGAAAATGGTATTTCACATAATTTCTCTTCTCCTCGAACGCCTCAACAAAATGGGGTTGTTGAAAGGAAAAACCGCACTTTGGTTGAAATGGCTCGATCTATGCTTAACGAGTATGACTTACCTCATTACTTGTGGGCCGAAGCTATGAACACCGCTTGTTATGTTTCAAACCGCATCTTTAAAAGACCTATTTTGAATAAAACATCTTATGAGCTTTGGATGGGAAGAAAACCCAAGATATCGTACTTTAGAGTATTTGGATGCAAGTGCTTCATATTAAATACCAAGGATGCTCTTGGAAAATTTGACTCCAAAACGGATGAAGGTGTGTTCTTGGGTTATGCCTCTAATAGCAAGTCTTTTAAAATCTTTAACAAGCGTACTTTAGTTGTTGAAGAGTCCATGCATGTGGTATTTGATGAGTCCTCCAAGGAATTTCCGGAAAAGGACTCGTTTGTTCATGATTTTATAGGTGCATTTGAGGATCTCACGATTGTTGAAAATCAAGAAAATTCAACTACTAATGTAGAAACTCCTCAAAAAATTCAAGGAGTGGATAAAGTGGAAACCGCATCCCCTCCTCCGATTCAATCTCATGGTAATACCTATAATCTACCCAAAGATTGGGCTTTCAAGAAAAGTCATCCACAAGAATTGATCATTGGTGATACATCAAAGGGAGTAAGTACTGGCTCTCACTTTCGTACTTTGGGTAATCTAGCTTTCCTATCTCAATTTGAGCCCACTAAAGTTAGTGAAGCTCTAGTTGATGAAAATTGGGTGATTGCTATGCAAGATGAACTCAATGAATTCACAAGGAATAAAGTTTGGGAGTTAGTCCCTCCTCCAAATGGTCAAACCATTATTGGAACAAAATGGGTCTATCATAACAAGTTAGATGAAAGCGGAGTAATAACTCGGAACAAGGCCCGATTGGTTGCCCAAGGCTATAACCAAGAGCAAGGCATTGATTATGAAAAGACTTTTGCTCCGGTTGCTCGTTTAGAGGCTATTCGCATGCTTTTAGCATATGCATCTTGCATGAATTTTAAACTCTTTCAAATGGATGTTAAAAGTGCATTTTTAAACGGTTTTATTGAGGACGAAGTTTATGTTAAACAACCTCCCGGTTTTGAAGATTTTAAACATCCCAACTATGTTTACAAACTCCACAAAGCTTTATATGGCTTAAAACAAGCTCCTAGAGCTTGGTATGAAAGATTGAGTGGTTTTTTACTTAAAAACGGTTTTTCCAAAGGCAAAGTTGACACGACACTCTTTACAAAACATCATAAGCATGATATCCTTTTTGTTCAAATATATGTTGATGATATTATTTTTGGTGCTACTAATGAACAACTTTGTGAGTATTTTGCTAAGTGTATGACTAAGGAGTTTGAGATGAGTCTTATGGGGGAGCTCAAATTCTTTCTCGGACTACAAATCAAACAAGACAAAGATGGAATTTTCATAAATCAATCCAAATACACCAAGGAAATGCTTAAGAAGTTTGGAATGGAAACCTCATCTAGTAGCAAAACACCAATGAGCACCACAAAAAAATTGGACAAAGACGAATCGGGTAAATGCATTGATATCACAATGTATCGAGGTATGATCGGATCCCTTCTTTATCTTACCGCTAGTAGGCCCGATATCATGTTTAGTGTGTGTTTGTGTGCTCGTTTTCAATCTCGTCCAAAGGAATCTCATTTGCATGTCGTTAAACGTATCTTTAAATATTTGCATGGCACTTTGAATCTAGGAATTTGGTACCCTAGAAATGTGGACCCTAGGTTGCTTGCTTACTCCGATGCCGACTATACGGGTTGTCTTATTGATCGTAAAAGTACTTCCGGGACATGCCAATTCTTAGGTCATAGTTTGATCTCTTGGAGTAGTAAAAAGCAAGTATCCGTGGCTTTGTCAACCGCGGAGGCCGAATATGTAGCGGCCGGATGTTGTTGTGCTCAAGTCCTTTGGATTAAGCAACAACTTAATGATTACGGTATTGCACTTGCCAACATTCCCATCAAATGTGACAATACAAGTGCAATTAACCTTTCCAAGAACCCCATTCAACACTCTAGGAGTAAACACATAGACATTCGTCATCATTTCATTCGTGATCACGTGCAAAATGGTGATGTTGTGATTGAATTCATCGACACGACTAATCAACTTGCGGACATTTTTACCAAACCTCTAAATGAAGATCATATGAATTTCATTATTAGAGAAATTGGTATGCTTGATGGTAGCTCTTTACCTTGATCTCTTTTATGTGTTAGTGTTGTTCATGCCTTCTTTGATACTTTTGTTTAATGCTTCTTTTTGCTCATCTTGTCGGAAATTGAATTTGTTCAATATTCAATTTTTTTGTGAGTATAATATCAACCAAGTCCATATTTTCTCTAAGTTCTTGTGGTGTTTTCTTAAAACTTTTTTTTTAAAAAAGTTTTCCTTCATAAAACTCTGCTTTTAACTTCTATTTTTTTATAACGATCATTCATAGTGATTAAACGATCGTTCATGTAAGAAATGATCGTTTAAAACTTTCAAAACGATCATTTAAAATTTCTTTTCAGCACACCTCGTTTCTTCAAGTTACAGTCCGTTTAACGATCGTGTAAACGACCAATAAACGATCGTTTAAAACTTTCTGAACGATCGTTTATTTTTTGAACGATCGTTTACCGATGTTTTTCTGGGTTTCAAATAAGAACAGCCCTTCATCTTCTTTTCCTCTCCTCTCCGCCGCTCTCTCTCAAACCACCACTAAATCCTCCTTCTTTCACCATTTTCCTTCAATTTTAAACCTACATTACACTCTCATACTCCTCTGCATCGTTTTTTAACCTTCCATTTCAAGGGTTAATTGATTTTTCTTGGGTTTTTGGAAACCCTAGCTTTTGGGGATTTTCGGTTTTTACTTGATTTCTTGGTCTTCTCCATCTCAATCCGGCTTCCATGGCTCCTAAGAAGCGAAAGACCTCCACACGCGCTCCTCCACCGCCCCGTGGTCCAAACCCGCTCAATCTCGACGCTAATGCCCGTGCACGGTATGAATATCTTTCTGAGCGTCCCTTTCAATGTTCTCGTATCCATTCCATGAATACCATTGAATCTCTAGGTTTTAGGTCTGAGTTTGAATCTTGGGTTGATAATTTAGGGTGGCATACCTTTTTGAATGTTGAAAATGTTTGTGATAGAGATTTAACTCTCGAATTCTTGTCCACTTTGATTCTCTTTAAGAGTCCTACATCTACGGGTCTTCCGTATTACACCTTGACTTTTAAGCTCAAAGGCGTTGCCTATACGGTTTCTAGGGAAGCTTTTAATGAGATGTTTGGTTTTTCGGATGAGGGTCTATCTAATATGAGTCACACCGTGTTTATTGTTCGTGGTGTTTATCGTAGCTTGATTTCTGCCCCTATTGAATGGGATGAGCGTAAACGTAGTTGCTCTTTGTTCAAATCGCTCTCTATTTGGTATTTTAAACGTGTAATCTCATACTCTATCAATGCTCGTGGTATGTCGCATGAAAAAATGACTAAGCATGACTTATTTTTTATGCATTGTGCGTTGGAAAATATTAAGGTGCAAAGTGGTTTGTTTTTTATCGATAGACTCCTTAGTATTGCCTTAGAGACCAAAGTAAGTAGTGCGATCACAATTGGTCGATTTGTGACTCGTATTGCTTGCCGTGTTGGAGCCCCATCTCTCAATGATCGGTTTCCGCCTCTTCGGGATCAATCCATTTCCAATCTAGATACGGATTTTCTTCTTAATGCCCATATCGTTGTTCTTGATCCTGTGTCTCAAGCTTATGTTTTTCGTGGTACAACGGAGGATAATGATCCGGTTCCTCCTCCCGAACTTCGCGATGAAGAAGCCGCTCATAACGAGGGTTTCCGAGCACCTTCTCCACCTATCTCATTCATGCCAACTCCTCGTCCCTTTGATCCCGCGTCTTCTTCCTCCTCTCAAAACGATCCTTTAAACTCTATCCTTTCGAGTCTTCAATCCTTTCGGTCTTCGGTTGAGTCTAGTTTTCAACTTATGGATACTCGTTTTGAGTCGCTTGGTACGACAATCACCAATGCTCATTCTATGTATGATCGACGCTTTGAGAGTCTTGAACGGGACATGCGTGCTTTACATCTCTTTCACGGTATTGGCTCAACTTCCGCCGCTCCGATAGATGACGAATCCTTGGCACGTGAAGTGGATGATTTTGATGGTGGTGACTCTTGATTTTACTTGGTTTTATGTTTTTGTTTTTGGTGATTTCTCGTTTCGAGACGTATGGACACATGTGTTATTTTGATAGCTTGTTTTTGCTATATCAAGTTTGTTGCCTTTTTGGTCCATGTTTAGACCTTTCCGAGCATTGTTTAGCTCGTGTTTATTTTGCTTCATAGGCGTATTTTCTGGATTTATGTTTCGTGCTTGGCCTATGACTTTTGCCTTATTATAGGTTATGATTCTATTTTCTTTTCGTGGCTTATCTTTGTTGATGATTTACACCTTGCTTGCTTGCGGCTTTTTCCGTTGTTAATTTCATGCTTTTCCGCCTTTGTTGCATGATTATGTTTTGATTTCCTTTTTGCATATAGCCAATCGGGGGAGAACTTTTAATTGTTTCACTTATTAAAAATGTCTAAAAATGAATTAATTTTTTTTGAAACCCCTAAATTGTTATCATCTAAAGGGGGAGTTCTTTAATATTCCGTATTTAATTCGTTTTTAAGCCAATTGCTTGTCTATATCAAAAAGGGGGAGAATGTTGGACCATGTGTCTTTTATCCTTATTTTGATATATTCAATCAATTGGCGTTTATTTAAGTCTAACTCATTTCAAGCTTTGTGCAGCGTTTTTCTGATCGTTCCTATGAAATTTTTATTATGAACGATCGTTCAAATTTGTCAACGATCATTTAAAATATTTCACACAATGTTGTCTCTGCGTTTTCAAGACAGTCTAGGGAACGATCGCTTAAACGATCTATAAACGATCGTTCAAGACATAATGAACGATCGTTTATAATGTTTAAACGATCGTTCACATGCCAAAATTTCGAATCTTTTCTTGACCGTTATAAGCAAACGATCGTACACTTATTTAAACGATCGTTCAGATTGTTCTGGCACTTCATTAATGAAGATTTTTATTGGAAAATAACGGGAAGAAAATGGCTTGGACCAATGGAATATTGACACATCATCAAGAAGCCTTTAAAGACTTGTTCTAACTCTTTGAGCAAAGCAAGAACAATTATTTGCAAAATCTCAAAAGCTCTCAACTACCAAAAACTCTCAAAAACTTATTGTGCATCAATTCTTCATATTGATTGCTTGTTGTTCTAGTTAGTTAGAGCATTTATTGTTTCTATTTGTGGGTTATTAATTAAGCCTTGTAAAAATAAATTAGTTGTAAGTTAGGAGTTTTAGCTTTGGAAAAACTCCAAGTTGGGTGTTTAGCTTTAAAGCACCATTTTTGTATCTTGTAATCAAGTTCATTTCTAGTGGAAAATCTCAATCTTTGATTGGTGTTTAATCCGAACCACTCTAAAATCTCTTTGTGTCTTCTCTTAAACCCTAACTCCAACACTTTCCTTTCTAATCATTTTTAATTAGCCATTAAACCTAATTCACCCCCTCTTAGGGATTTCAATAGCCAAAGCAAAAAAAAAAAAATTACATAAAGACCTGAGTCAAAATACGAACAACCTTGAGTAGACACAATACCGAAAATTAATAAGTCAAGTCTATTGAGTTCCCGCTTTAAAATCCGTTCCGGAAATTATTACTTAAATAATAACTTAAATCCATTTCCTCAAATATTGGGTTAGCTGAGTTACTAATAACTACCAAGCTACCTCACATGTCGGGTGACCTAAGTCTAACCCGACCCAAAATATTTTATAAACCAGAGTTTATAATTCCAAAAACAATACTTATTGATAAAATAATAATTTAATATTAAAACGGAATTCAATAGTTTAAAACACAAGTAACCAATAGTTACCGATAAAGTTACTTAACTAAAATAGTTAAGAAAATAATTTAAAATCTAATACATAAATTTAACCAAATTGGCACGCCAAGCCAATATCGTCAAAATAAAAATTACCCGAGTAATTATCCGATTAAAAGATAAAATATAAATATCACTTTCTTTTTAGATTATAAGAATTAAAGCAATTCAAATTATAATCGAAACTAACTGCATTTTTATTTTTAAAATAATGAGAACAATTAGCAATTTAAAAATTAAAATAATAACTGAATGTCCGGTTTCAAAATCGATATTTAATTAAGAAATCTTGATTACATAAATTAAGTCCAAAATAATTGAAATCAAATGGCCCATTAATAATTTGAAATTCAAAATTAAAAAAAATAAAATCAAATTATGGCCCAACAAAAAGCCTACCTTAATAATAATCCCCACAATTTTGAATGAATACCCCGCCCATCATCAGTCTTCCTTAAGCAAACATAACAAGTTGCAGAAACCCAATTTATAAAATTAAAACCAACACTTAATATGAATAACAATCCAAACAAATTATTGCATATCCCTTTTGAAATTTTGACACCGCCGCCAATATCCAAACCCAAGTAACATAGCCATATAATGAATTCAAATTAAATACAGTAGCCATATAATCCATGCAAGATTCAAATGGGCAGAATTATGGGCAACAAGAACAAAGCCGCAAAAAATGAACGATTCACGCAAACTCAAGGGAAACCAAGCCTAACATTTTTAACCAACGAGAATGATAACAACAACTAATAACAACCTCTAAAATCAACAACTAATGGCAGAAAAATATTAATAAGAAACGGTGTCAACATGTATTCAACAAGGGACGAATCAAAACGGCGTAAGAGAAAGAAAAATATACGTACCGTTTTCGATAACAAAGCATAAAGATGATCGAGAATGATAATGATAGATGAAACAAAGAGAATAATCTCAACTTGATTCTAGAATAACGAACAACCCAAATTATTAAGCGGCGTTATGATCTCGAAAGGAATAATGAATAATGCGACGTGAAACCTTACCGGATTTGAGAATGAATTAAAGGAATGAAGATGACGATGTCTCAGAATATTTTTTTGTGCGTATGACGGCTAGGGTTTGATGAAAGTGGACGTAATGAATTAGGTTTTATAAGTACAAGAAAAACCTATTTATATAAGAAAAAGGAAGCAAAAAGAACGCAGCATATATACCTGTTTAGAGCAACACTTGCTCACTGCATGCCAAAACAACAAATGCATGGGCCTTAATTTAAAGGCTTGCATGGGCCTATACAATATAATAATATTTTACCAACAATATTTTCGTTATTAAATTTTAATAATTATACTTTATATAAGTACATTAAAAATATAACACTATTTAACTATAGCGTAATATAAATTGATAAGACGCTCTTTTAATTTAAGTATTCGTCGCAAGTTTAGATTATGCTTATGCATGCAAAAGTTTAATATTAAGAGTTAAAGTTTTTATCTTCCTTAAAAAAAAATCTATCAGAATGAAAATTAATTTAAATATAAAATTTTATCGAAAGCTCGACGGAAAGAATAAGCCTAAAAAAATATGGGATATTATAAATTCAAATGGTTAAAAAATTAAGAATTAAATCCAAATGTTTAAACGTTTAGAAATAAATCCAAACGTTTCACCTTTTTAGCGATTTAAGCAAAACGTTTAAAACGTTACGAAACTAATTCAAACGTTTAAAACGTTATGAAACAAATCCAAACGTTTCGCCTTTTTCACGATTTACGTCAAACGTTCATAACGTAACAAAACTAATCCAAACGTTTAAAACGTTACGAAACAAATTCAAATGTTTCACCTTTTTAGCGGTTTAAGTTAAACGTTTAAACAGTTACGAAACAAATACAAACGTTTCCGACGTAACGAAACAAATCCAAACGTTTAAAACGTTATGATACAAATCCAAACGTTTAAACTATTACTAAACAAATCCAAAATTTTAAAACGTTACGAATGAAATCCAAACGTTTCACCTTTTTGGCGATATAAGCCAAGAGTTTAAAACGGTACGAAACAAATTCAAACTTTTCACCTTTTCGCTATTTAAGCCAAATGCCTAAAATGTTACGAAACTAATACTAACGTTTAAAACATTACAAAACAAGTCCTAACGTTTCAACTTTTTAACGATTTAAGCCAAACGTTTAAAAGGTTACGTAACAAATCCTAACGTTTCCCTTTTTCAGAAATTTAAGCCAAAGGTTTAAAAGGATACGAAACAAATCCAAACGTTTAAATCGTTAAGAAAAAAATCCTAACGTTTCACCTTTTTAGCGATTTAAACCAAACGTTTTAAACGTTAAGAATCAAATCCAAATGTTTCACCTTTTTAGCAATTTAAGTCAAACGTATAAAACGTTACGAAACTAAACCAAACATTTAAAACGTTACGAAATAAATCCTAACGTTTCACCTTTTTATCGTTTTAAGCCAAAGATTTAAAACATTACGAAAGAAATACAGACGTTTAAAACATTACGAAACAAATCCAAATGTTTCACCTATTAAGCGATTTAAGCAAAACGTTTAAAACTTTACGAAACAAATCCTAATGTTCCACCTTTTTAGCGGTTGAAGACAAACGTTTAAAACGTCACGAAACAAATTCAAACGTTTCACCTATTTAGCGATTAAAGCAAAACATTAATAACATTACGAAACTAATCCAAACGTAAAAAATGTTACGAAACAAATCCTAACGTTTCACCTTTATAGCGATTTAAACCAAACGTTTAAAACGTTATGAAAGTAATCCAAACGATTAAAACGTTACGAAACAAATTCAAACGTTTCACCTTTTTAGCGATATAAGCAAAACGTTTAAAACGTTATGAAACTAATCCAAACCCTTAAAACATTACGAAACAAATCCTAACATTTCACATTTTTAGCGATTTAAGCCAAATGTTTAAAACGTTTCACCTTTATAGTGATTTAAACCAAACGTTTAAAACGTTATGAAAGTAATCCAAACGATTAAAACGTTACGAAACAAATCCAAACGTTTCACCTTTTTAGCGATATAAGCAAAACGTTTAAAACGTTATGAAACTAATCCAAACCCTTAAAACATTACGAAACAAATCCTAACATTTCCCATTTTTAGCGATTTAAGCCAAATGTTTAAAACGTTTCACCTTTATAGCGATTTAAACCAAACGTTTAAAACGTTATGAAAGTAATCCAAACGATTAAAACGTTACGAAACAAATCCAAACGTTTCACCTTTTTAGCGATATAAGCAAAACGTTTAAAACGTTATGAAACTAATCCAAACCCTTAAAACATTACGAAACAAATCCTAACATTTCACATTTTTAGCGATTTAAGCCAAATGTTTAAAACGTTACGAAACAAATTCAAACGTTTAAAACGATACGAAACAAATCCAAACGTTTCACCTTTTTAGCGATTTAAGCCAAACGTGTAATACGTTACAAAAAAATCCAAAAGTTTAAAACGTTATGAAACAAATCCAAATGTTTGAAACGTTACGAAACAAATCTAAACGTTTCACCTTTTTAGTGATTTAAACCAAAAATTTAAAACGTTATGAAACAAATCCAAACGTTTGAAACGTTACGAAACAAATCTAAACGTTTCACCTTTTTAGTGATTTAAGCCAAAAATTTAAAACGTTACGAAACTAATCCAAACGTTTAAAACGTTACGAAACCAATCCAAACGTTTCACCTTTTTTAGCGATTTAAGCGAAACGTTCAAATCGTTATGAAACAAATCCAAACATTTAAAACATTACGAAACAAATGCTAACGTTTCACCTTTTTAGCGATTTAAGCCAAACGTTTAAAACGTTACGAAACTAATCCAAACGTTTGAAATGTTACGAACTCCAAACGTTTAAAACTTTACGAAAAAAAAAATCCAAAATTTTAAAACATATCGAAACAAATCCAAACATTTAAAACGTTACGAAAAAAATCCAAGTGTTTCACCGTTTTACATATTTAAGCCAAACTAATAAAACGTTACGAAACAAATCCAAAATTTTCACCTTTTTAACTATTTAAGCCAAACGTTTAAAATTTTATGAAACTAATCCAAACGTTTGAAACGTTACAAAACATATCCTAACGTTTCACCTTTTTAGGAATTTAAGCCAAACGTTTAAAACGTTGCGAAAAATATCATTATGTTCCACCTTTTTAGCGATTTAAGACAAACGTGTCTAACGTTATGAAAAAATACAAACGTTTAAAACGTTACGAAACAAATCAAAATGTTTCACCGTTTTAGCTATTTAAGCCAAACGTTTAAAACGTTACGAAACAAATCCAAATGTTTAAAATGTTATGAAACAAATCCCAAAATTTCATCATTTTAGCGATTGAAGCCAAACGTTTAAAACGTTACGAAATTAATCCAAACGTTTAAAACGTCACGAAACTAATCCAAACGTTTAAAACGTTACGAAAAAAATCAAAATGTTTCACCTTTCTAACAATTTACGCAAAGCATTTAAAACGTTACGGAACAAATACAAACGTTTCACCTTTTTAGCTATTTAAGCCAAACGTTTAAAATGTAATGAAACAAATCCAAACCTTTAAAAGGTTACGAAACAAATCCATGCGTTTCACCTTTTTAGCGATTTAAGCCAAACGTTTAAAAAATTACGAAACAAATCAAACGTTTAAAATGTTACGTAACAAATTCAAACATTTCACCTTTTTAGAGATTTAAGCCAAACGTTTAAAACGTTATGAAACTAATCCACATGTATAAAATGTTACGAAACGAATCTTAATGTTTCGCCTTTTTAGCGAATTAAGTCAAACGTTTAAAACGTTACGAAACTAATCCAAACGTTTAAAACATTAAGAAACAAATCCAAACGTTTAAAATGTTACGAAACAAATACAAACGTTTAAAACATTATGAAACAAATCCAAACGTTTAAAACATTAAAATACAAATCCAAACGCTTAAAATGTTACTAAACAAATCCAATTGTTTAAAACGTTACGAATGAAATCCAAACGTGTCACCTTTTTAGAGATTTAAGCCAAAAGTTTAAAACGGTACGAAACAAATCCAAACTTTTCCCCTTTTTCGCTATTTAAGCCAAATGTTTAAAACGTTACAAAACTAATACAACCATTTAAACCATTACAAAACTAGTCCTAAAGTTTCACCTTTTTAGCAATTTAAGCTAAACGATTAAAAGGTTACGAAACAAATCCTAACGTTTCACCTTTTTAGCGGTTTAAGTCAAACGTTTAAAGCGTTACGAAACAAATACAACGTTTAAAATATTAAGAAACAAATCCAAACGTTCCACCTTTTTAGTGATTTAAGCCAAACGATTAAAACGTTAAGAATCAAATCCAAATGTTTCACCTTTTTAGCGATTTAAGCCAAACTTTTAAAACATTACGAAACTAAACCAAACATTTAAAACGTTACAAAATAAATCCTAACGTTTCACCTTTTTAGCAATTTAAGCGAAACGTTTAAAACGTTATGAAACAAATCCAGACATTTAAAACAATACAAAACAAATCCAAACGTGTCACCTTTTTTGCGATTTAAGCCAAACGTTTAAAACGTTACGAAACAAATCCTAATGTTTCACCTTTTTAGCGATTGAAGACAAACGTTTAAAACATTACGAAACAAATCCAAGCGTTTAAAAGTTTACGAAACAAATTCAAACGTTTAAAAGGTTACGAAACAAATCCAAATATATCACCTTTTTAGCGATTTAAACCAAACGTTTAGAGCGTTACGAAACTAATCCAAACGTTAAAAACGTTACGAAACAAATCCTAAAGTTTCACTTTTTTAGCGATTAAAGCCCATCCTTTAAAACGTTATGAAACTAATCCAAACGTTTAAAACTTTACGAATCTAATCCAAACGTTTACCTTTTTTTAGCGATTTAAGCCAAGCGTTTAAAACATTATATAACAAATCCAAACGTTTAAAAAATTACGAAACAAATCCTGTTTAGCGAATTAAGCCAAAAGTTTAAAACGTTACAGAACAAATCCAAACGTTTAAAACGTTACGAAACTAAGCTAAACGTTTAAAACGTTACGAAACAAATTCATACGTTTCACCTTTTTAGCGATTTAAGCCAAACGTGTAATACATTACGGAAAAAAAATCCAAACGTTTATAACGTTACGAAACAAATCGAAACGTTTCACCGATATAGCGAATTTAGTCAAACGTGTAATACTTTACGAAAAAAAAAATTCAAATGTTTAAAATGTTACGAGACTAATCCTAACATTTAAAATGATTCGAAACAAATCCAAACGTTTAAAACATTACGAAACAAATCCCAACGTTTGACCTTTTTAGCGATTTAAGTGAAACGTGTAAAACGTTACGAAAAAATCCAAAATTTTAAAATGTTACGAAACAAATACAAACGTTTAAAATGTTTCGAAACAAATCCAAATGTTTTACCTTATTAAAGATTTAAGCTGAAGGAATAAAACATTATGAAACAAATCAAAAATTTCACCTTTTTAACTATTTAAGCCAAACGTTTAAAACGTTACGAAACTAATCCAAACGTTTGAAACGTTACAAAAAAAATCCTAGCGTTTCACCTTTTTAGCGATTTAAGCCAAACGTTTAAAACGTTACGAAAGAAATCCTAATGTTCCACCTTTTTAGATATTCAAGACAAACTTTTCAAACGCTACGAAACAAATCCAGACGTTTAAAACGTTACGAAACAAATCAAAACGTTTCACCTTTTTAGCGACTTAAGCCAAATTTTTAAATCGTTACGAAACTAATACAAACTATTAAAACATTACGAAACAAATCCTAATATTTTACCTTTTTAGTAATTTAAGCCAAACGTTTAAAACATTACAAAACTAACCCAAACGTTTAAAACATTACGAAACAAATCCAAACATTTCACCTTTTTAGCGATTTAAGCCAAACGTTTCAAATGTAACGAAACAAATCCAAACGTTTAAAATGTTATGAAACAAATCCAAACGTTTAACCTTTTTAGAGATTTAAGCCTAATGTTTAAAACGTTACAAAACTAATATAAATGTATAAAATGTTACGAAACAAATCCTAATATTTTGCCTTTTTAGCGATTTAAGCCAACTGTTTAAAACGTTAAGAAATTATTCCAAATTTTTAACCTTTTTATCGATTTAAGCCAAATGTTTAAAACGTTACGAAACAAATACAAATGTTTAATACGTTTTGAAACAAATCCAATCATTTAAAAGGTTATGATACAAATCCAAACGTTTAAAATATTACTAAATAAATCCAAAAGTTTAAAACATTACGAATGAAATCTAAATGTGTCACCTTTTTAGCGATTTAAGCTCAAAGTTTAAAACGGCACGAAACAAATTCATATATTTAAAATGTTACAAAACAAATCTAAACGTTTCATCTTTTTAGTAATTTAAGCCAAACATGTAATACGTTACAAAAAATAATACAGACATTTAAAACGTTACGAAACAAATGCAAACGTTTAAAATGTTACGAAACAAATCCAAAGGTTTTCCCTTTTTAGCTATTTGAGCCAAACATTTTAAACGTTACGAAACTAATCCAAACGTTTAAAATGTTACGAAACAAATCTAAACGTTTAAACGTTACGAAAAAAATCCAAACTTTTCACCTTTTTAACGATTTAAGCGAAAGGTGTAAAACGTTACGAAATAAAATCCAAAATTTTAAAACGTTACGAAACAAATCCAAACGATTAAAACGTTACGAAACAAATCCAAATGTTTCACCTTTTTAGAGATTTAAGCCAAACAAATAAAACGTTACGAAATAAATCCAAACTTTTCACCTCTTTAACTATTAAAGCCAAACGTTTAAAATGTTACTAAACTAATCCAAACGTTTGAAACGTTACAAAAAAAATCCTAAAATTTCACCATTTTAGCGATTTAAGCCAAACGTTTAAAAGGTTATGAAAGAAATCTGAATGTTCCTCCTTTTTAGCAATTTAAGACAAACGTTTCAAACGTTACGAAACAAATCCAAACGTTTAAAACGTTACGATACAAATCAAAACGTTTCCCCTTTTTAGCGATTTAAGCCAAACGTTTAAAACGTTACGAAACAAATCCAAACGTTTAAAACGTTACGAAACAAATCCTAACGTTTCACCTTTTTAGCGATTTAAGCCAAACGTTTAAGACGTTACGAAACTAATCCAAACGTTTAAAACAATATGAAATAAAATCCAAACATTTAACCTTTTTATCAATTTAAGCTAAACATTTCAAATGTTACGAAACAAATCCAAACTTTTCACCATTTTAGCAATTTAAGCCAAACGTTTAAAATGTTACGAAAAAAATCCAAATTTTTGAAACGTTATGAAACAAATCCGTACAATTCACCTCTTTAGCGATTTTATCCAAATATTTAAAAAAGTACGAAACAAAACCAAACATTTAAAACGTTACGCAACAAATACCAATCAATTAAAACGTTACGCAACAAATTCAAACGTTTAACATTTTGAGAGATTTAAGCCTAACGTTTAAAACGTTATGAAACTAATCCAAATGTTTAAAATGTTACGAAACAAATCCTAACGTTTTGCCTTTTTAGCGATTTAAGCTACACGTTTATAACGTTACGAAACTATTCCAAATGTTTCACCTTTTTAGCGATTTAAGCCAAACGTTTCAAACGTTACAAACAAGTGCAAACGTTTAAAACGTTATGAAACAAATCTAAACATTTCAAACGTTATGATACAAATCCAAACGTTTAATATATTACTAAATCAATCCAAAATTTTAAAACGTTACGAATGAAATCCACATGTGTCACCTTTTTAGCGATTTAAGTCAAAAGTTTAAAACAGTATGAAACAAATCCAAACATTTCACCTTTTTCGCTATTTATGCCAAACGTTTAAAACATTACGAAACTAATATAAACGTTTAAAACATTACAAAACAAGTCCAAACGTCTCACCTTTTTAGCGATTTAAACTAAACAATTAAAAGGTTACGAAACAAATCCTAACGTTTCACCTTTATAGCGATTTAAGTCGAACATTTAGAACGTTACGAAATAAATCCAAACGTTTAAAATGCTACAAAACAAATCCTAACGTTCCACCTTTTTAGCGATTTAAGAAAAACATTTAAAACGTTAAGAATCAAATCCCAATGTTTCACCTTTTTAGCGATTGAAGCCAAACGTTTGAAAAATTACGAAACTAAACCAAACTTTTAAAACATTAGGAAATAAATCCTAACGTTTCACCTTTTTAACGATTTAAGCCAAACGTTTAAAACGTTAGGAATCAAATCAAGACGTTTAAAACATTACGAAACAAATCCAAAAGTTTCACCTTCTTAGCAATTTAACCCAAACATTTAAAACGTTATGAAACAAATCCTATCGTTTTACCTTTTTAGCGATTTAAACCAAACCTTTAAAACGTTACGAAACTAATCCAAACGTTTAAAATGTTACGAAACTAATCCAAACGTTTAAAACGTTACGAAACTAATCCAAACGTTTAAAACGTTACGAAACTAATCCAAACGTTTAAAACGTTACGAAACTAATCCAAACGTTTCACCTTTGTTAGCGATTTAAGCAAAACGTTTAAAACGTTATGAAACAAATTGAAACGTTTAAAACATTACGAAACAAATCCTAATGTTTCACCTTTTTAGCGATTTAAGCCAAACGTTTAAAACGTTACGAAACAAATCCAAACGTTTAAAACGTTACGAAACAAATCCAAAGTTTCACCTTTTTAGCGATTTAAGCCAAACGTGCAATACGTTACGAAAAAAATCCAAACATTTAAAACGCTACGAAACAAATCCAAAAGTTTAAAACGTTAAGAAACAAATTCGAACGTTTAAAACGTTATTAAACCAAGCCAGACGTTAAAAATATTACGAAAAAGATCCAAGATGTTTCACTTTTTTAGAGATTTAAGCCAAACGTTTAGAACATTATGAAACAAATCCAAACTTTTCACCTTTTTTGCCTTTTAAGCCAAACGTTTAAAACGTTACGAAACTAATCCAAACGTTTAAAAGGTTACAAAACAAATACTAACGTTCCACCTTTTAGTGATTTAAGCCAAACGTTTAAAACGTTACGAAACAAATCCAAATATTTAAAACGTTAAGAAACAAATCGTAACGTTTCACCTTTTTAGCGATTTAAGCCAAACATTGAAAACGTTACGAATCAAATCCAAATGTTTCACCTTTTTAGTGATTTAAGACAAACGTTACGAAACTGTCAAGACCCAAATTATTGAGCCGCGACTGGCGCTAGGGAATGGGAGTGGTAGCTCCAAAACCCGTAGCAAGCCTATAATTACTATGAATTTTTCGCAAATACAATATAAAAAATGTTTTCAGAAAAGCACTATAGATAATATAATTATAGATATTAAAATATCATATTTCTTTCTTGAAACGTTTGCAAACGATTCATAGAAACCACGGTGTTACAAAATGATATCCCAAATCCAGCACTGCCCTGTTTCTAGTCACAAGTACGATCAATTCCATTCATGGCAATTCGTGTAGAAATCAAATAGATAAAAACGCAGCTTTATAAATAAATATAACTTGTAGATCAAAGCTCTACTCATATACTGACACATATGGACTACTGGAGCTCTATATGAATAGGTACTTTGTGCAAGCCAGTCGATTTCTGGTACAAAGATAATAGTCTGTCTGATCCGACTCCAGTCACCTGAAAGACATCAAAAGTGAGGGGTCCGTATTTGAGAAAATACTGAGTGAGTTTGCATGTTACCAGCGGTACTGTAAAAGTACGACATCGCATGTTCAAAACATATATAAATCAAACCATTGTATAAGAAAGTAATATAATGTTTTAAGCGATATATCCGATTGAAACCCTGAACTTGAACTTCTAACTTTTTGTACTCATATCATTTTCATATCAAATCATTTCATATCCAATGGTCCGGCCCCGGGATAACTCAACCGCGTTAGCCTCGACCACCTCTTAATCCTAAGTTGTGGGCCTCGAGATAGCTCAACCGAGTTCAACCCACTAGATACGGGGCTCAGGTTACCTCAACCGAGTTCACTCTTGTATCCACATTCTCATTCCAACTTCCATATTTATCACATATCACATATCTTTTTCATATTATCGACAACAATCTAGACACACTAGAATGACTCAGGTACTGGTGATCACACAGCCTATTGAAACCCAATAGGTAATTGGTTCCTTCGGATCGTACACCAGATTCATATATTCAAAACAATCAATAAAACAATATAAATGCCATGTATTTGATACTAACTTTAGTACTATATGAAGATAACTTTTATAACTAATACGTGAAAGTAAGAAGTAACTCACAGAAACCGCTATCCAAAACTGCATTATCACAATTCCACGAACGTAATTTCCATGCGTCGTTTAATCCATTAGCTACTCCAAATCGTTGGTCTAGTAGCTCGTCGGTACGTCAGTCACCTATTCAAGTTGCACGTAAGTTTAATTCATTAACGTAAACTTAGTACTAAAACCCTAAGTTATAAACTTAGGTTAACACGATCTTATTCCAAATACGATTCTTAACTTCGATAACCTCTTGATCGTGTTCTTATACTTAGTCGAGATACTTGATATACTTCTTTTATCAATTTCCAACAATAGGTTTTATACATATCAGACCCTAGTCGTACACGTCATGTTCTATATCCAAATTTCATGTTTTCAAAGTCCGTACATCAGAGTCGAGTTAAAATACATCATCCGGGTCTCGGGGTAACGTTTCCCGTGACAAAACCGGCTTGGCACGTCGTGCCAAGTCTTCCTTATGTCGTGAGGGTCCCCTCACATCGTGAGGTACTCCCTCACGTCGTGAGGACGTGAATTTCGGCACTAAACATGATCTCGACGTGTTTCCGACTCCATATCGATCTACTTTCACATTCCCATCAACACCCTAACTCATAGAAACATCAAAAATATATAATCCGAGCTTAACTCGAAACAAATATGCTAACTCGATAAAACCGCTCGATTCAAAACCTACGCAGCAAATAAAACCTTATTTACAGTCTCCATGAATTTATTTTTACCATGAATTAATGCCCTAGGAGGATAGAAAATTTTCTCTTCTTTCCAACGCAACGAGAATACTCAATTCCAAGTCGGAACGAAGAAATTATGCCGATTGCAAGTTCGCTCGCGTCGCGAGATTATGTCTCTGACACTTTTCAACAGCCCCAAACATCATCTCGACTTGCTTCCAACACCCCAAACTCATCCCGACATGCTTCTACATCAATACATCACAAAATTCAACTCAATAATCATCAAAAACGTCAAAAACACCTTCAATATCAGGAAAACAAAACAGCAATATTACATAGATTTGAAGCATGAAGTTGCTAAAGAATTGAATCCTTGTTCCAACGGCGTAAGAATCGCTCAATTCCGTCGAGAAACGGCGAAACGGCGGCGGATCGAAGTGATTGCCGTTTCCTTCTCTTCGTTCATCATTTGGATCCTATTATCCTTTCCTTATTCTTAAGGAATTATATATATATATATATATATATATATATATATATATATATATATATATATATATAACATTTTAATCCTTCATTTCTTTTGTTTAAACCATTTATCTTTTAATTTTTCTATTTTACCAAACGGTTAATTATCCACTTTAACTCAATTACATACGTATTATTTATATTCAAATAAATAATACTAACCCAAAATTATTATTTTCCGTCAATAATCTTCTAATTTCTATTCTCGAGGATTTATTGGATAATTTACACTTTGGTCCTTGAACTTTTCAAAAGTTGCAATTTAATCCAAAACTTATCCGCGTCCAAATTTTAAACAGTCTCCGATTGGCTCGAAACTTCTACCATATATACTACAAGATATTTCGCGGACTTTGGCGAAATAATTATCAATTCGGGATTTATATTTTATTTTATATTAATTTCTCTCGATTATCTCTTAATTCCAACAATTTTGTTTAATGGAAATTATTCCAAATTTCCTACATTATTATATTAAATCCACTTTTATTGAAAATCATAACACGTGGCACGATATAATTTATTTTATATATTCGGGGTATTACATTCTTCCTCCTCTTATAAAAATGTGTCCTCATACTTTAATCTTTCGATAATTTTATCTTGATCCTTAATAAATACATCGTATTCATCTTCACGATGCTTGTCGGCGCGTGGGACTATCATTCCAGTTCTGTACTTCTTGTACATAAATGTTAACCGTCATTGAGTGTCACACCCGTACTCTAGCCTTAAACTATGCATTCATTAGTCATTCACTAAACATACATTATCATTCATTAAAATGATAGAGTGTATTTAGGATGTTAATTGAATAGTTTTAGAATTGATAGAACTCAATTGAAATAAAAGCTCGTCGGTAACATAAGTTGATTTCGATAGTTGAAATGTATTGGAACTTTGAGGTTTAACTTGAGCTTATGATATTATTGAAGGACTTAAAGAGACCTTTTGATGAATGAAGAGATAAATTATGAAAAATTTCTTTTTGTTTTAAATATATTAAGCTTTTAGGTATAAGTAAAAACACACCTCTTTAATGTTCATTATTATCAAACCTAAAACATAAGAGATCAAAACGAAATCCTTTAATCCCTAACTCAATTTCAGAATTTAAACCTTGATTTTTCATGTTCTAAGGCTATAGAAACTCGAATTGGTAAGTTTCTATAGCCATTTATGTCTTTGTGTTGAAGTTTAGCACTTTGTGCCATGTTCTGTTTTGTTGCAGCAATTTAATCTTTCGTATTCTGAACATAAATCGAGTTTTATAACTCCAAATCAAGTAATTCTTGATGTCATAGAAACTTTAGAGTGTCTCCTACAACGTTTATTCTTGGAGGTTAATCTAGTTCGGTCTTATTAATACCTGAAATGACCATTACATTTTATTGCTTCAACTGTAAAAACAGTTTGACCTCACCTCACTAAAACTAGTATAACTCATTGCTTAGATATTTAAATGATGAAATTATGTTTGATTTGGATTCTAGACTCAAAGGTCTAAATGTTCACTGAAGGGTTTGTTAAGTTTATTTCTGCACTGGGAACATGACATATTTGATTAGAGGTCTAATGTTCTGCTACTAAGACAGATTTGTTGCCATGTTTATAATCATGCATAAACCATATAGAAATACATTGGTAGGATCTGAATTTAGGTCAAATGAGTACTAGATATCTGTATAAGTATGTATATGTGATTGTGATGGTGGTTTGTGATTTACATTACTCATTTAGGTGCTCGTTTTGGCAACGACGGTGCAAGTAGAAAGTAAGGCAACTTGTGACATGATTTTGGACTAGTTTCAGTTGTTGTGTGGTGAGTAGATGTACTAGCCCTTGCTACTGAAATCAATATGTTATTTTGATATTCAAAATATCAAGGTTTATTGTGTTTTAAATGGTTATATATGGTTGTTTTGGAATGCACAAAAGGTGTTCGATGAAATGTCTTGTTTAAATATTTCAAATACTACCTTTGGAAAATGTTGTATAAAATGAAAGAAGTTTTGAATTGAATCTATATAAGTGTTTGATTTTAGTAAATCTTTGATATAATGAGTATTTGTTTATGAATATATAATGCCTTTCGGAAATTCAATATTCGTTTGATTTGGTTAAGTTTTGAATGAGAATTTGAAATGGTTTTACTATTGAATTGTATTGCGTTTTGATGAAATGATTTGAGATTTTTTTATATATGATATGCCTACTCTGTAATGGTACATATTTGAGAGGTGCTGATTTGTGATATGCACCTGGTTATGTGCTGAGTTAGTGATATGCACATGTGACATAGTATGAGTGTCTATGCGCATTTGACACAGGGCACTTGATTGATGGTCAGGGAAGGGGGCAGGGCTGTGCCGTAAGGGTTAGCCATTAAGTGTGCCTAGATATGTTGGTTAGACTGTAGATCAGTGTTGTGTTCCTGATTACATGTCTATGGTTGATATTATTATTTCAGGGTAATATATCATTGTTATAGTTGATGATTGATACAAACTATGTTTTATATTTAAAGTGAAATTGTTTTGATATTCGTTATTATATCGCTGTTCTAGTATACGTTATTATATGATATACTTACTTTAAGTATATAAACGTTATATGCTTGTTATGTTTATTCACTGAGCTTTTTCTCATTTTAGTTGTTTTAAAATCTTTTCAGTTAGCAAGGCAATCTGCATTACAGTTCACTAGAGAGGGAGTTGGGGTTAGAGTTTGGGCTTGAGACATAGAGGTTGACCACATCTCCGAGCTTTGAGATGCCTTGATATTTTTGTTTAGAATAAACTTATTTGTACCTAAATATATATATTTTGAATCATATGTATAAAAGTTTGTAACAATACTTAGTTTTTATATAATAGTTTAAATATAATGTTGAATAAAGGTTATTCATATATTTGTGCTTAATTATTTATAGAAAACATTTTAAAAATGTCGATTTGGAGATAAAGATACTTTAAATAACCGTCAATCTCGTGTTAAGTAAGGCGAGGTATGACAATTTTGGTATCAGAGCTTTGGTTTGATGGTCCTGTAGACTCTTCAATTTTGGTTTTTTATATTTTATTTTATTTAATTTTGATTATAGGACCATGGAAGCTCAAGGTCATGGAGATAGGGTTTCTCAACATGAGATTGTTGGCCAACAGGGTTGGAATGTAGAGGATGAGGCAGAGTCTAGGGATAGTACTGATCATGAATAAGAGTCTGAGGCTAGGGCTCATGTAGATAATCAACCCGTACATCCTCCGCCCCCAATTGTACCTATCCTACAGCTAGATCCTGCTATCTTAGCACAAACTATCATTGCTACTCTACAAGCTCAAGACATAAGAAGAAAACCTAAGGATATCACAGAACATGCTAAGAAGTGTGGAGCATTTGATTTTCATGGCTCCATTGATTCCAAAGAAGCAGATAGATGGCTTAGAGCTACAGATAAGTCATTTAACACATTCGAGGTGACAGATGTGCAAAAGGTCAACAATGTCTATGGCTTGCTACATGATACAGCAGATGCATGGTTTTCTAGGATCAGATTGCTATTAGGAGATCAGTTGACCTGGGAGATATTCAAGACCGAGTTCCGCAGGGAGTATTTAACTGAAGCATACAATGCAGAAAGGCAGAATGAGTTTATTACAAGTTTGCTTCAGAAATCTTTCCTACAGAAGCTTAAAAATGTTACAGATTCAAAGAGGGGCTGCAAAATGTTTTGAAGAATGAACTATCATTGTATGAGGGAACAAAGTTTAGAGGATAGGTAGAGAAGGCGATAGAAAAAGAAAAGCTGAGAGAAGAGCTTGAACAAGAGAGTAAACAAAAATCTTCTGTTTGGAGTGGAAAACAAGGTGGATTTAACAAGGGAACTAGCTCATTTCAACAAAGAAAATCAGATACTGGAGGATCTAGAGGTAATAGAATACCCTGGTCTTGGTCTGGTTCATAGAGACAGTCATATTCATATAATAGCAATTTCTCAGCGAGACAACCAGCATCTAGTGTCGTTAGTGTGGCTAGCAAGAAGAGATCTATAACTTACTTTGAATGTGGTGGCATGGGACATATTAGGAGGGATTTTCCTAGTGTGGCACAGTTTAGCTTAGGTCGTGGCAGAGGTTTCCAAGGTACTGCAAATAGAGGTGGTCGAACATCATGCTTTGATAGAGGTTTTGGTCGAGGTTCTGGCTTTAATACGAATAAGGAAGGCGGAGCCTCAACTTCAACACAGCCTATGCAAGGTACTCAGAATACTAGACCTGCTGTACAACCTAGAGTATTTTCTTTGACTCAACAATAGGCAGCAGCTTCTCCATATGTCATTTCTAGTAGGTTAACTATCTTTGGTAGGGATGCTTATGTTTTAATTGACCCTGGTGCAACACATTCTTTCATTGTGTTATCATTCATATCATGCATACCTCGAGATAAGAGTGTGATGAATCATGCTTTAAATGTAGATTTACCAGTGGGTCAGTCAGTAGTTTGTCAGCAAGTTTATAAAAATTGTGAGATACAGATTGGGGATCATAAGTTTGAGGTAGATTTAGTACCTTTGGCACTCCAGATGTTTGATGTTATACTTGGTATAGATGTTTTATCCAAATACAAAGCAGTTTTTGACTGGTATAGAAAGAGGGTGCAATTTCAATTACCAGAACATGGTGAAGTTGTATTCAAAGGTGAGAAAAGTTCAGAACAATATGGAATGGTATCATCTTTAACTGCTAGAAGAATGTTGAAGAAGGGTTGTGAAGCGTACTAGGCATACGTTATAGATACAGAAAAAGAAGGGGTAAAACTTGAAAATATTCCTATTGTGAATAAATTTGCTGATGTATTTCCTGACGATCTACCAGGCTTACCACCAGATAGAGAAATTAAGTTTAGTGTTGATTTGCAATCAGGAACTAACTCTATTTCTCAAGCTCCGTATAGAATGGCACCAGCTGAATTGAAAGAACTAAAAGTACAATTGCAAGAATTGCTTGATAAAGGTTACATTAGACCTAGTTTTTCACCTTGGGGAGCTCCAGTATTATTTGTGAAAAAGAAAGATGGAACTATGAGATTGCGTATTGATTACAGACAGCTGAACAAGGTTACAATTTGCAACAAGTATCTTTTACCTCGAATAGATGACTTATTTGATAAACTACAAGGAGCTAAAGTATTCTCCAAGATTGACTTGAGATCTGGTTATCGTCAATTGAAGATTAAGAATCCGGATGTTCCTAAGACTGCATTTAGGACTCGATATGGTCACTATGAATTCCTTGTCATGCCATTCGGGTTAACTAATGCTCCAGCTGCTTTTATGGATTTGATGAACAGAGTTTTCAAGCCTTATTTAGATAGCTTTGTGATTGTATTCATCGATGATATCTTAGTGTATTCTAAATCTGAGGAGGAGCATGCAGAGCACTTGAGAATTGTTTTCCAGACTTTTAGAGAAAAACAATAGTATGCTAAGTTTAGTAAGTGTGAGTTCTGGTTAGAGAAAGTTGTATATCTTGGCTATGTCATCTAAGCAGAGGAAATTTATGTTGATCCTAATAAGGTGGAAGCTATAATTAACTGGAATTCTTCGAGTAATGTACATGAGGTACGTAGTTTTGTAGGTTTGGCTGGTTATTACAGACGGTTTGTGAAAGACTTTTCTATTATTCCCTCACCATTAACAAAGTTACTACGGAAGGATGTGAAATTTGTGTGGAGTCCACAATGTCAAAATAGCTTTGACGCTTTTAAGGACTGTTTAAATTCATCTTCAGTTTGACACTTCCAGTTACAGATTTGGGGTATGTTGTATACAGTGATGCTTCCAAGAATGGTTTGGGTTGTGTATTGATGCAACAGAGAAAGGTAATTGCTTATGCTTCAAGGCAATTAAGACCACATGAATTGAATTATCCTACACATGATCTAGAACTTGCAGCAGTGATATTTTCTTTGAAGATATGGAGACATTATCTATATGGTGAGAAATGTCTTGTCTACACTGATCATAAAAGTTTGAAGTACATATTGAGTCAAAAAGAACTGAATTTGAGACAACGAAGATGGATATAACTTCTACAAGATTATGATCTTACTATAGAGTATCACCCTGGAAAAGCTATTGTAGCAGCTGATGCCCTTAGCAGAAAATCTTCAGGTAATTTGTTTTATATCAACACCGTAAGGATTCCATTATTTCTTGAACTAGGAAGACTTAATGTAGAATTAAGTGAAAGTGAAAATGGAGCTTTATTAGCTACTTTGAAGGTTCGTCCTATTTTAATTGAAAGAATTAGGGATGCTCAGAATCAGGATGAAAAATTAGTGAAATTCAGGGGTGAAGTCTAGCAGGATAATAAAAATGACTTCAATGTTTCTGATGATGACACTTTACTGTACAAAGGTAGATTATGTGTTCCTGATAATGATATATTGAAAAGAGAAATAATAGAGGAAGAACAAAATTCAGCTTATGATATGCATCCGGGGAGTACAAAAATGTATCATACTTTGAAAGAAAACTACTGGTGGTCAGGAATGAAGAAAGAAATTGCAGAATTTGTGTCTAGATGTTTAACATGCCAGAAAGTTAAAGCAGAGAACCAGCATCCAGCGGGTTCGCTACAACCACTTTCTATTCCTAAATGGAAATGGGAACATGTGACTATGGATTTAGTTGTTGGGTTACTGATAACTTGTGAAACGGCGGCGACGTTCTGATCTGACAACAGCTTCACAGCTATACCTGAAAGGCACAGCACACCCGTGAGAAGGATGTCGGAAGGGGATTCCGGCAAACCACTCCGACGGTCTAATCAGTAACTATTTTGTGAGAGAAAGAAGAAGAAGTGAAAGGTAGTTAAGAGTTGAGAGAAAAAGAGAATTAACCTTTTACCTTCCTTTTCTTAGTCTTTTTATACTATCTATTTTGTTCCTCTTTATCTGGACCGACAGACCTGATTTCATTCTCTTTGTCTGTGCAAACGTTGTCTGGAATGTTAGGGTACGTCCTGACAAGTTTGTCGTTGTGTTGAGTCAAAGGTGAGCTTGGGTGAAACCGAGATGGTATTTTATGGTGTTCGGTAAGACCGAGATGGCATTTCCATGTATGGTACTCAGTGTGACCGAGACGGTATATATAGTGCTCGGTGTGACCGAGATGGTACTACTTCTACGTATGTTGTTAGTTGCGTGTTCTGTTCGGCTTTTTCCAAGATGATGATGTGATACGTTTTACCTGTTTGGTATGAGATGGTGTTGTTTGTGTTTTGGTCGGTTAGTTGGGGTGATTTCTTGGTGTGCTCTACTCGGTTCATGTGCTGTTTAGGGTTTGTTCATTTGTGTTGTTATCACAAGTCCCCCCTCAACTTGTTCGGATATTTATGTCCGAGTATTTTCTTGTATGTTCGGTTTTGGCTTTGGTTGGTTGTTATCTTATCCTTTGCGTGCCGTTTGGCTAGCTTTCTTACCTAACACGCTTTTTGACACGTGGTTTTCCATTAATGCTGTCTTTTGACACCTGGTATCCACTAGCATATTTATTGAGGCGGCGTTTCAGTTGCCCCGCTTCGGTATCTATAAAATCCTTTTTGTTGATTTTTGTTTTTCTTTCTTCGCTCTCGTTTTGTATTTTTCCTATCTTTCACTTTCTTTCGCTTTGTTGGAGTCTACTTTCGAAGATTTCATCAGTAAGTTCATCTTTTTCCTTGTTTGATCTTTGTTTGTTGCTTTTCTTCATCTTTTTTTTGTTTGTTCTTCGTGTTCTTGAGTGTTTATCCTTAGGGTTGGTATATTTAGCCTTTTTGATTTTGGTGAGAGTTGTTTTTTCTTCTTGGTTTAATAATGTCGTCTGAGGAGGATTCCCAGAATGTTTTTATAGATGTATATGATGATGGTGAGGGTGATTCGGATAAATGTACTTCAGGATGAAATAAGTCCGAGGTCGAGCTTTCTGACTCGGCCAAGGAGAGGTCTATTGACGTTTTCCGAATGAATAAGGTGGACGAGGTTGGTTGTTCAGAGGCCACCTCGTTCGTTAAACCGAGACGAGTGAGACCTAGGAGCAGTAAGACGGCTGAGGCTCGCCGAGTTAGGATGGAAAATGCCTTTGCAGAGCCAAACCAGGGATATTTAGATTACCTTGTTTCCAAAATAAACCTTCGTGAGGGCTACCGGTTTCAGCTATCTCCCCCAGGTCTGACAATAAATCTTCCGGTTGATCAGGACTACAGAGTGGCGAGCGTCGAACACCTTCATTCTGGTGTTCGTATCCCCTTACAAGACGACTTAGTGGCTTTTTTGAAGTTTTATAATATGCCTCTTAGTCAGTTTCACCCGAATGGTGTCCGACATTTTCTTTGTCTTCGTCGTTTGTGTCGGCGACGTAGAATTCCCTTCTCGGTAGAATTTTTTGCCAGTATCTATGGGCTTATTTTTTGTGGGGCTTATGATTTTTCTACTTTTAAGATTCTAAAGTCCGAGCCTAGGCATGTTATAGAAAAGGTGAGTACCTCGGTTAAGAGGTTTAGGGAGGATTGGTTTCGGATTTATCATCCTACCGCTTTTGCCGACCTTCCTCGTTATTGGTTGTGTACACCTCCGGTGACTCTTTTAAGACGAGACGCGGCTGGGAATGAGAATCATAAACTTCTCCAGGACGTTCTGAGGACGACTGGTACTGTAAATACCTATACTCTTATTCCGAAACTGCCCCTTGTTAAGTTTGACCCGAAGCGGGAAGGTTGTTATCGGTTTATATATATATATTTTTGTTTTTATCTTGTGTTTATTTATGTATTTTTTGTTTCTGATATGTTTTGTTTCGATATGTATTTTTTCTTTTTCAGTGTTCAATATGAGTGTGTTTAGTGCTGCGAGGCGAAAAGGTGATGGCACCTCTTCTAAGAAACTGCATTCTTCCGATGCTGGTGATGTAAGAACTGCTGGTAAACAAACTGTTCCGGATAGACCAAATTTGACACTAGATAAACCTTTGCCGGCTAAACCATTGTCGACAGTGCCTCCCCCCTTGAAGCCTGTTAAGAGGAAGAATATGGACAAGGGAAAAGAGCCCTGTTCGGTATCCGAAGTGAAGGATGCTGCAGTTATTCTGGGTGATTCTGATGTGGTGGTGGGTTTGTGTGCTTTGAGCGCTGTTGTGTCCGGGGTGGATAAGGTGCTGTCTCCGCCGAAGAAGAGAGCTAAGGGAGGTGATGTGGAGGCTAATCATGCTGATCCTGATGTTTTGAAGTTGTCACCTCGGTTTTTAGCTCGATATTTGAAGTCCAAGTCTTTGGAAGATACTGTTGATTCGTTGACTACCTCGGTTTTTCTGGGGAAAACGGTGTCTCTTCCTCGTGATCGAGAGGCCTTATCTGCTACTCCTCAGAAGGATTTTCTTGATAGTAGTGTATCCCTATCTTTTCAGGCATTCATTTTTTCTTTTTCATTTCTTCTTATCCCTAAACTACTTTTTTGTGTTTTACCTGACGGAAAAAATTTGTGTCGGTTTTCTTTAGCTGATTAATCACCTGATTGGAGCTCGGTCATTTCAAGAAGATTTGGCTGCTCAAGCTTCAGATGATAGAGAAAAATTGACTACTGCTATTGCTGATATGGAGAAAGAGCAGCTGCAGAGGGCGAATGTAGAATCGGTTTTGGCTAGCAATACTGAAAAATTTAATGCCAAGATTGAAGAGCTGAATCGGAAGGTATCCGACCTTACGGCCGAGCGAGACGGGCTTGTAATTGCTAAGAGCGCTGTTGAGAAAGAGAAAGAGGAACTTCGAGCTCATCTGACTGAGAAGTTTGATAAGGAGAAAGCTGATCTGCAAAGTACTATTGATGGCCATCATCTAAGCTATATGCGATTGCATGACATTCTTGATGATACCACCAAGATTGTGGAAACTCAGCGAGATGACATGATGAGGGAGTTTGCTCATTTGACCGATGCTATGGAAGATGATTTAAAGGAGCGTGTCGGGCCGCTTCTCCGAGCTGATGTTGACCCTGTCTGTCTGTATCTTGATATGGAAGGCATGTATCAAAAGATTCAAGACGAGCGAAAACTTGCGAAGGCAAATGAGGCGACTGATTCCGAGCAATGTGCTGAAGAGTTTGCTGCTGAACTGAGAAGAGAGCTTGAAGATGATGTCCCTCTTGTTAAGAATGATTTGTCAGCTCAGGATGCTGATGGTGGTGTGACCGAGAAATCTAGTGTTGTTGTGACTGAGTCGGCTGGTGCTATCGTTCCGAAGGAAAATGACGTTGTTATTATCTCGTCTCCGACCGTGCTACTTGAAGTCCGTCATTATGAGGAGGTCGGTTTAAGCGAGAATGATGGGACTTCCTCCGAGGTTGGCTTGTCGGTTCCGGAGCATGTTAGCAATGTTGTAATAGATTAGAATTTTTAGTTTTTGTAAAGAATTTTTTATGAAAAGTAGTAGATCGGTTTATCTTTTCTGAATTGTGATGTTTCTTCTCTTTTTTTAATATATATCTCGGTTTTGCTTGGAATGTTTGCTGGACTATGTTTTTGCTTTGATTGGAACGATTTATTGGGCTGTGTTGAGAAACTATTTGACTCGGTTTCAGGGATTGCTTTAAGTTATGTCTTAGCTCGGTTTTGAGCACTAACTTCCAATTTCTGTTAAGCTATGGCTTAACTCGGTTTTGGTTAAGCGATAGCTTCGAACTGTGTTAAGCTATGGCTTAACTCGGTTTTTTAAGCGATAGCTTTGAATTGTGTTAAGCTATGGCTTAACTCGGTTTTTTTTTAAGCAATAGCTTCGAATTGTGTTAAGCTATGGCTTAACTCGGTTTTTTAAGCGATAGTTTCGAATTGTGTTAAGCTATGGCTTAACTCGGTTTTTTAAGCGATAGCTTCGAATTGTGTTAAGCTATGGCTTAACTCGGTTTTTTAAGCGATAGCTTCGAATTGTGTTAAGCTATGGCTTAACTCGGCTTTTTAAGCCATAGCTTCGAATTGTGTTAAGCTATGGCTTAACTCGGTTTTTTAAGCAATAGCTTCGAATTGTGTTAAGCTATGGCTTAACTCGGTTTTTTAAGCAATAGCTTCGAATTGTGTTGAGCTATGTGTTGACTCTTTTGTTTTCTTTTGTTTTTTCTTTTATTGATAGGGGAAAAACTTGCATTTTTGCCTACAACCAATTTTGACCCAAATGCAAGTGAAAAACCCCCTGACAGACTCGATAACCTGAATGTTGTCTACTGGTAAAATCGCTTAAGAACTCTGGCATTCCACGTTCTTGGCAGGTCTCGCCCTGACATGTAGGTTAAGTAATAGGCTCCTCCTTTTCCTACTTTTTTTACTTGGTAGGGTCCTTCCCAGTTGGCCCCGAGTTTAGATACACCTGCTTTGCCTTTTGCTATGTCGGCTCTTCGTAGCACAAGATCTCCAACTTCAAATGTTAGGGGTTTGACCCTTTTGTTGTGATATGTTGCCATCCTCTGCTTGTATGTTTCTATGTGTAGCAAGGCTTGCTCTCTTCGTTCTTCTAGCAGGTCGAGGCAGAGTCTGGTGCTTTCTTCGTTTTGTTGCTCGTCGAAATATTGGACTCTAATGGTTGGCATGCCTATCTCTACTGGTACCATTGCCTCGCATCCATAAGTTAGGCTATATGGGGTTCTTCCTGTGCCCGCTTTTGGCGTGGTTCGGTATGACCATAAGACACTGTGTAGCTCATCGGACCATCGACCTTTTGCTTCGTCTAAACGCCTTTTTAGACCATTGACAATGGTTCGGTTGGTTACTTCGGTCATCCCGTTGCTCTGTGGGTGAGTGACTGATGTGAACCTTAGATCGATTCCTTTTTGTGTGCAGAATTCTCTGAAGTTTTTGTTGTCGAATTGCTTTCCGTTGTCGGTTATGATGATCTTTGGGATCCCGAAACGACAAATGATTTCTCTTCGGACAAAGCTTCGTACTCATGCTTCTGTTATAGTAGATACGGCTTCTGCTTCTACCCACTTTGAGAAATGGTCCACTGCTACTATCAGGAATTTTCTCTGCCCACTTGCCGTTGGGAAAGGTCCAACGATGTCTATTCCCCACATGCTGAATGGCCAAGGACTTATTATTGGATTTTGTTCGGTTGTTGGTTGATGATGCACGTTTTGGTGGTACTGACACTTCTCACACTTTTGTACCAGATTTGCTGCATCTTGTGCCAGTGTCAGCCAGTAATAACCTTGCAAGACGGCCTTTCGACAGAGTGCCAGGTGCAAAATGTGGCTTCCACATATCCCTTCGTGTATCTCGGCTAGGACATATTTTCCTTCTTCCACTGTGAGGCATCTGGACCAAGGGTATGAGAATGATTTTCTGTAGAGGGTTCCGTCTCGGTATGAGAAGTGTGGCGCTCGACGTTTGACTTTCCTTGCTTCTTTGTTATCTTCAGGAAGAATCCCGTTTTCGATGTATGATATGATGTGTTCCATCCACTGGTCCATTGGGTTGATGAGGAACGTTGCTTCGGGATTCTGTACACTGCTGAAATTTTGCACCGAGCACGGCACGCCCGGTATTGTATCTTTGGCTGCTCCGGCTTTTGCCAATGTATCTGCTTCTGTGTTTTCCTCTCTAGGTATTTGTTCTAGTTCCCATTTTCCCCCTTCTTCGGTGACGTTTGCGAGTAGTTCTTTAACCCGGTCTACGTATTTTTTCATTTCTGGATCCTTTACTTCGTACAGACCAAGTACTTGGTTAACCACCAGCTGAGAGTCACTCTGAATTTTGATGTACTCGGTCTTGACTACCATTTCCATTCTTAACCCGCCAATCAGGGCTTCGTATTCTGCTGCATTGTTGGTGGTCGGGAAATTGAGGTGGATCGAGTTTTGCATTTTTATCTTATGCGGTCCTCTTAGAATCATGCCCGCTCCTGCTCCGGCTGTGTTTGATGCCCCATCTACTTGTAGTGTCCAGCTGACCAAACCCTTGTCCACCTCGGAGGGTTGATCGTGCGTTGTTGTTTCTGCTACAAAGTCGGCCAGGATTTGAGCTTTCATTGCTGTTCGTGGTTCGTATTTGATATCGTATGATCCTATCATGACTGACCAGTTGATTAATCGCCCTGACGTTTCTGGTCTTGCGAGCGCTTTTCTCAGAGGTTGGTTTGTTCGGACTATTACCGTGTGAGCCTGAAAGTATCTTTTTAGTTTTTCAACTGTTAGGACTAAGGCCAACGCAAATTTTTCCATTTTGCTATATCTGAGTTCGGGCCCTTTTAATACTTTGCTTGTGTAGTACACCAGTTTCTGCTCGGATGCCTCTTCCTTGATCAGTACAGACGCCACTGTTTCGTTTGTGACGCTCAGATATAGATATAGTAGCTCTCCTGCTTTGGGTCGTCCGAGAAGAGGCGGCGAACTTAGGAACTTCTTGAGCTCCTCAAAAGATTGTTGACATTCTTCAGTCCACTCGAATTTTTGCACGTTTCTTAATGTTTTGAAAAATGGGAGACATTTCTTGGCCGAGTTAGACACGAATCGACCAAGGGCCGTGATTCTACGGTTGAGCTTCTGAACTTCCTTGGCCGATTTTGGTGCCTTCATGTCCAAAATTGCCTTTGTTTTTTCCGGGTTTACTTCGATGCCTTTTTGAGAGATGAGGTATCCGAGGAATTTTCCTGCCGGGACTCCGAATGCGCATTTATCCGGATTGAGTTTGAGTTTATATTTTTTGAGCTTAGTGAAGACTTCTTCCAGGTCTTTTGCGTGGTCTTCTACTTTTTTGGACTTGACGATGATGTCGTCGACATAAACTTCCATGTTCCGACCGATCTGGTCTTTGAAAACGAAGTCCATTAGTCGCTGGTAGATTGCCCCCGCATTTTTTAATTCGAATGGCATCTGCTTGTAGCAGTATGTGACGCTGTCGGTTACAAAGCTTGTTTTCTCTTCATCCTCTTTGTGCATTGGAATCTGGTGATATCCCTGGGCTGCGTCTATGAACGAGTAGACTTCGTAACCACTGGTTGAGTCGACCAGTTGGTCAATGTTTGGCAGGGGGTAGCTGTCCTTGGGACATGCTCGGCTTAGGTCTGTGAAATCGATGCATAATCTCCATTTTCCATTTGGTTTTTTTATGAGCACCACATTTGATAGCCACTCCGGGTAATACACTCTTCTGATAAAACCTGCTGCTAATAATTTGTCTACTTCGGCTTTGATGGCGATTTGTCTGTCTACTGCGAAGACTCTTTTCTTTTGTTTGACTGGCTTGTGCTTTGGATCCACATTTAGCTTATGTGATATTATTGCCGGATCAACCCCTTCTATTTTGCCCGGGATGTTGACGAATTCGACCTCGTTTTTGATCAGCATGTCGGTTATCTCTTGTTTTATTAGTTTGGGTAGCGCTGCTCCTATTTGGACCGATCTTGGTGTTATTCCTGTCAGATTTACTCTTTCTAACTTTCCATGTGGTTCGAGCTTTCCTTCATCCGAGTCTGGTATCTCCATTGTCTCTATGGCCAAGGTTTCTGATACTCCCTGCATTGATACCAAGTAGCATTGTTTAGCTACGTCTTGCCTTCCTTTGACCGTTACCACTCCTTCTTCGGTCGGTATTTTCATACACAAGTATTTGATGCATGTGACAGTCCTGGTGTTGTATAACATTGGTCTGCCGAGTATGACGTTGTAAGCGAGTGGCATGTCGACGACCATGAATAGAGTTTTGAATTTCTTTGTGATACCGATCAGGCCTCCTCTGGGCGAGCCATTTTCTTTTCCCAATTCCACCGTTAGTTCCGCAACTCCTTCTGCCTGTACCGGTGTTCCTCCCAGGCCGACTAGTGGAGTTTTGACCGGTTTGAGATTTAGAACGGAGCATCCTATACCGAGGTATGCCTGCTTTGTGATGAGGTTAACCGAGCTTCCTTCATCGATCAGCTGCCTCTTTACCCAGAAATTTTCAATTAGACCTGAGATTACCAAGGGGCCTTGGTGTGGAAAATCTATTCCTTCGCCATCGGTTGCGCTGAAAGTAACTTCGGGTAGAGGTTTAGCTACCGATATGTTCATCACTATTTTTTACCTTTTGCGTCTTCCTCGTTTGTATTCTGGGTCGGCCATACCGCCTGCTATAGTGTTTATTACCCCCGATACATTTTGTCTCTTGGCCGGTGGTGCCTCTTCTCTTTTTCCACTATGCTCGCCCCGGTAACTTCCCCCCCGAGCTATAATTTTTGTTTTGTGCGACAAAGTCTTTTAAACGACCGACTTGCACCAATCGGTCAATATCTTTTTTCAGACTTCCACATTCATCTGTGACATGGCCATGGCCATCGTGAAATTGGCAATATTTTTTCATATCTCCCTCGTGCTGAAGCTAGGGTGGGTATCTCACTGGCTCATTGTTGTTTTGTATCCACATTAGGATGTGTGATCTCAGTGTATTAAGTGGAATGAAGGCTTGGTCTTCTACTTTCACTGGTCGGTGTGGCTCTGCTCGTTGTGGACCGACTTGTTGTTGGTTTCTTGGCCTGAACCTGTCTTTCCTAGCCGTCTGATTAAAAGTAGGCCTTGGTGTTTGGAACTGTGTTGTAGTTTGTATGGCTTTTCGTCGTTGTTCTTCGTCCAGATTTATATAATTACATGCTCGGTCCATGAGCTGGGAGTAAGTTTGCACCGGATTCGTTATCAGGTTATCCCTGAAGGCCATCATCGTCGTGTTGTCCTTCATTGCATCTATCACGGTATCGTCATTCAAGTTTCCTACTTCGACAGCCTCGGCATTAAATCTGGCGATGTAGCTCTGCAAACTTTCTCCAGGTTTCTGGTAGCAGAGTTTTAGCTCGCTGGACTTTTTCTTCCGCTGTATGCTCGGTGCAAAATGAGTTCGGAAAGCTTTTGCTAGCTCGGCAAAACTACGAATAGAGCCTTCTTTCAGACTTTGATACCAGATTGCAGCCGGTCCTTTTAGGATTGTTGGAAAAAGCTTGCAGACGGCGGCTTCGGACAAACTTTGTACCATCATGACTACTTGGAAACAGCTCAAGTGTGTGATCGGATCCCCTGTTCCATTGTAGTCGTCTAACTGCGGTGTTTTGTAGTTTAAAGGGAAGGGTTCCTCCCGTATCTCGGTAGACAGCGGGTTTCCGATGTTTAAGAAGCTTGTGTTTCTGGGCTCTTTTCTCCTGAATTTTTCCATTTTGGTTCTGACCCTTTCGGTAATTTCTTGCTCCAGATTCTTTTTCTTTGGTGACTCGGCTCCCGAGCTGTGCACGCTTTCCTCGATTTCGACTCGTTTGGGCGTCTTCTTCTGTCCTTCTGGGGCTTTGTGTCCGGCTAGTATTCCTTGTCCTTCCTTTGGGTTTTGTTCACGTGGGTTTTTCTCGTGGTTTGTTTCCTCGGGTGTTGTCGGGCCTTGGTAAAATTCTTGTGGATGGGGTGGTGCGGTTGGTATGTATGGTGGGGTGGTAATGTTGCCTTGGGATGTGGCTACGGTCGTTGGCTGAGCATGGGCTTGTTGTACTTGTTGAAGGAAGGCCAGTTGCCGAGTGTGAAATTCGATGTATTCTTGGATTTGCGCTGGCGTGGGGTTTTGAATTTCTGTGGTAGGTCTGGGAGTCGGGGTGGTGCTTGGAGTGAACGAAAGGTTGATGGGGGTCATGCCCGGCCTTAGTGAAATTTTTTGAGTGGTTTGCTGCGTGGGAGTGAAATATGATGTGGGGGGAACGTTTCCCGGTAGTGGCATTCCCCACGGATATTGAGTGATGACTCCCGATGTAGTGCCGGGATGAATACCGCCTCCTGACGTTGTGGCCGGGCAGAACGAACTTTCACCTGTGGCTCTTGGTGGCGGCGCGTTGAGCCCCTCTCCCGTTCTATTGCTGAGTGTGTTATTATCTCTGGTGCCAGGATCATCTCCCTCTACTCTGCTCATCCTATCTTTTCCTGGTAGAATAGAAAGGGGAAACTTTCTAACTTTCTTTCCCACAGACGGCGTCAGATGATAACTTGTGAAACGGCGGCGACGTTCTGATCTGACAACAGCTTCACAGCTATACCTGAAAGGCACAGCACAACCGTGAGAAGGATGCCGGAAGGGGATTCCGGCAAACCACTCCGACGGTCTAATCAGTAACTATTTTGTGAGAGAAAGAAGAAGAAGTAAAAGGTAGTTAAGAGTTGAGAGAAAAAGAGAATTAACCTTTTACCTTCCTTTTCTTAGTCTTTTTATACTATCTATTTTGTTCCTCTTTGTCTGGGCTGACAGACCTGATTTCATTCTCTTTGTCTGAGCAGACGTTGTCTGGAATGTCAGGGTACGTCCTGACAAGTTTGTCGTTGTGTTGAGTCGAAGGTGAGCTCGGGTGAAACCGAGATGGTATTTTATGGTGTTCGGTAAGACCGAGATGGCATTTCCATGTATGGTACTCGGTGTGACCGAGACGGTATATATGGTGCTCGGTGTGACCGAGATGGTACTACTTCTACGTATGTTGTTAGTTGTGTGTTCTGTTCGGCTTTTTCCGAGATGATGATGTGATACGTTTTACCTGTTTGGTATGAGATGGTGTTGTTTGTGTTTTGGTCGGTTAGTTGGGGTGATTTCTTGGTGTGCTCTACTCGGTTCATGTGCTGTTTAGGGTTTGTTCATTTGTGTTGTTATCAGTTACCTAGAACTCAACAAGGACATGATGCGTTATGGATTATTGTTGATAGACTAACAAAATCAGCATATTTTCTTCCTATAAAGGTAAAATATCCTCTTGATAAACTTGCTGACATTTACACTAGGGAGATAGTTAGACTACATGGTGTTCCATATTCTATTGTGTCTGATAGGGATCCGAGATTTACATCAAGGTTTTGGCAAAGCTTACAACTAGCTTTGGGTACTAAATTGAAATTTAGTACAGCCTTTCATCCTTAGACAGATGGGCAATCAAAACGAACTATTCAAACCTTAGAATATATTTTACGTGCATGCATGATTGAATTTCAAGGTAGTTGGGATAAATATGTGCCACTCATGGAGTTTGCATACGACAATAGTTATCATTCAAGTTTGGGAATGGCTCCTTATGAAGCATTGTACGGTAGAAGATGCAGAACACCAGTATGTTGGGATGAAATTGGGGAAAAACAGTTAAGAGGCCCAGAAATTGTTCAAATTACATCAGAAAAAGTACAGTTGATCAGTGATCGCCTGAAAGAGTCCCAAGATAGACGAAAGAGCAATGCTGATTTGAAGAGAAAGCTGATTGAGTATAGTGTGGATGATAAAGTGTTGCTAAAGATCTCGCCATGGAAAGGAATATTACGATTTGGCAATCGAGGGAAACTAAGTCCAAGGTTCATTGGTCCATATGAAGTAATTGAAAAGATGGGTCCAATGGCTTATAAATTAGCCTTACCTCCAAAGTAATCGCAGATTCATAACGTCTTTCATGTTTCAATGCTACAGAGATATAGGAGTAATCTTAGTCACGTCTTACAGGTTCAGCCTATAGAGTTAAAGGATGATTTATCATATGAAGAAGAACCAATTGCTATTTTAGCAAAGGAAGATAAAGAATTAAGAAATAAGATTATTCCTCTAGTAAAAGTATTGTGGAAACATCACGGAAATGAGGAAGCAACCTTGGAACGAGAGGAGGATATAAAAAGTCGATACCCTCATCTATTCTAGCTTTATTTCGAGGACGAAATTTCCTAAGGCTGGGAGAATTGTCACACCCGTACTCTAGCCTTAAACTATGCATTCATTAGTCATTCATTAAACATTCATTATCATTCATTAAAATGATAGAGTCTATTTAGGATGTTAATTGAATAGTTTTAGAATTGATAAAACTCAATTGAAATAAAAGCTCGTTAGTAACTTAAGTTAATTTCGATAGTTGAAATGTATTGGAACTTTGAGGTTTAACTTGAACTTATGATATTATTAAAGGACTTAAAGAGACCTTTTGATGGATGAAGTGATAAATTATGAATCATTTCGTTTTGTTTTAAATATATTAAGCTTTTATGTATAAGTTAAAACACACCTCTTTAATGTTAATTATTATCAAACCTAAAACCTAAGAGATCAAAACGAAATCCTTCAATCCCAAACTCAATTTCAGAACCTAAACCTTGATTCTTCATGTTATAAGGCTTTAGGAAGAGTAGAAACTCGAATTGGTAAGTTTCTTTAGCCATTTATGTCTTTGTGTTGAAGTTTAGCACTTTGTGCCATGTTCTGTTTTGTTGCAGAAATTTAATCTTTCGTATTCTAAACATAAATCTAGTTTTATAACTCCATATCAAGTAATTCTTGATGTTATAGAAACTTTAGAGTGTCTCCTACAACGTTTATTCTTGGAGGTTAATCTGGTTCGGTCTTATTAATACCTGAAATGACCATTACAATTTATTGCTTCAACTGTGAAAACAGTTTGACCTCACCTCACTAAAACTAGTATAACTCATTGCTCAGATATTGCAATGATGAAATTATTTTTGATTTGGATTCTAGACAAAAAGGTATAAATATTTACCGAAGGGTTTGTTAAATTTATTTCTGCACTGGGAACGGGACATATTTGATTAGAGGTATAGTGTTCTGCCTACTAACGAAGATTTGTTGCCATGTTTATAATCATGCATAAACCATATAGAAATACATTGGTAGGAGCTGAATTTAGGTTAAATGAGTATTAGATATCTGTATTAGTATGTATATGTGATAGTGATGGTGGTTTGTTATTTACATTACTCATTTAGGTGCTCGTTTTGGTAACAATGGTGCAAGTAGAAAGCAAGGCAACTTGTGACGTGATTTTGGACTAGTTTCGGTTGTTGTGTGGTGAGTAGATGTATTAGCCCTTGCTACTGAAATCAATATGTTATTTTGATATTTAAAATATCAAGGTTTATTGTGTTTTAAATGGTTATATATGGTTGTTTTGGAATGCACAAAAGGTGTTCGATGAAATATCTTGTTTAAATATTTCAAATACTACCTTTGGCAAATGGTGTATAAAATGAAAGAAGTTTTGAATTCAATCTATATAAGTGTTTGATTTTAGTAAATCTTTGATATAATGAGTATTTTTTTATGAATGTACTATGCCTTTCGGCAATTCAATAATCGTTTGATTTGGTTAAGTTTTGAATAAGTATTTGAAATGGTTTTACTATTGAATTGTATTGCGTTTTGATGAAATGATTTGATATTTCTTTTTATATGATATGCCTACTCTCTAATGGTACATATTTGAGAGGTGCTGAGTTGTGATATGCACTTGGTTATGCGCTGAGTTAGTGATATGCACATGTGAGATATTCTGAGTGTCTATGCGTATTTGACACATGACACTTGATTGATGGTCAGTGAAGGGGGCAGGGCTGTGCTGTGTTAATGACAGAGAAGGGTTAGCATCAAGTGTGCCTAGATCTGTTGGTTAGACTGTATATCAGTGCTGTGTTCCTGATTACAGGTCCACGGTTGATATTATTATTACAGGGTAATATATCACTGTTATAGTTGATGATTGATGCGAATTATGTTTTATATTTAAAGTGAAATTGTATTGATTTTCGTTTATATTTGTAAATTCTTTCATGATGGACGTTACAAGTAATTTGTGTTGTATTGAACTATTTTCTAGTATACGTTATTATATGATATACTTACTTTAAGTATATAAACGTTTTATGCTTGTTATGTCTATTTACTGAGCTTTCGCTCATTTTCGTTGTTTTAAGACCTTTTCAGTTAGCAAGGCAATCTGCAGTACAGTTGACTAGAGAGGGAGTTGGGATTAGAGTTTGGGCTTGAGACATAGAGGTTGACCACATCTCCGAGCTTTGAGATGCCTTGATGTTTTTGTTTAGAATAAACTTATTTGTACCTAAATATATATATTTTGAATCATATGTATAAAAGTTTGTAATAATACTTAGTTTTTATATAATAGTTTAAATATAATGTTGAATAAAGGTATTTCATATATTTGTACTTAATTATTTATAGAACACTTTTTAAAAATGTTGATTTGGAGATAAAAATATTTTAAATAACCGTCAATCCTGTTTCGAACTGATATCGGGTCTTCAAATTAATTTTCATAAAAGCTCTATTATGGGAATTAATGTAAATGAGGATGAGTTGTTGAATGCGGCGCAGATTGTTGGGTGCAAAGTTGATTATTTTCCTGTTAAGTATCTAGGGCTTCCTCTCTCGAACAGGACGCTCTCTGCCTGTTCTTGGGATCCAGTGATTGAACGTTTCAAATCTCGTATGGCTTTGTGGAAAGGTTCTCTATTATCCCCGGCTGGAAGGTTAGTTCTCATTAAATCGGTGCTTTTTAGTGTGCTTGTCTACTTCATGTCGTTATTCAATATGCCAAAACAAATTAGAGTCGTATATGATTCGTTTTTTGTGGAAGGGAAATATTTCTTCTAGGGTGTTGTCTAAGGTCTCTTGGAAAAGTATTTGTAAAGACTTTAAAGATGGAGGTTTGGGTATTCATAATCTTAAAGTTAGAAATCAAAGCTTGCTTTTTAAATGGGTATGGAAGGTGAGAATTAACAATAGAGAATCGTTTTGGTATAATATTATCTCAAGTTGTTCAAACATCACGGATTGGAACTCGTTGTTGAATGGTGATGTTAAAAAAATGTCCTTCATTTGGAAAGGAATAAAAAGGCTTGTTGTAATGACAATCGTGCTTGGAGAATTTTTATTAACAACTTGAAATACAATGTTGGAGATGGGTGTTCAATCTCCCTTTGGAATGACAATTGGAGTGGTTTGGGTCCTCCGTGTTTTTTGCTACCGCGTCTTTATAATCTTTCGAATCATAAACAAACAACTATTGGGGTGGTTTGGAGAGATGGATGGAGATGGAGAAGAAGGTTAAGAGGAGCTGAGTTGGTTTTACTAAACGATTTACTGTCAATTTTTAATGTTATTCCTAAGAATTTAGGACAAGTTGATAACATTTGGTGGAATATAGGACCTAAGTCGTATACTGCAGCTTCAATGGTTCGTTTTTTAGCTGGGAATGTAACAGTGGAAAGGAGCTTCAATCGCCTTCCTTCAACGCACGCTGCTGCTGACTCGAATGTAGGGGTTGTGTAATACCCCAAAATATTTAATTAGCTAATTGGACCACGTGTCCAGTCTAGATTCGCCAGAATGGCGAAATCAGAAAGATTTCCGATAAGACTAAGATAAATAAGTTTTAGTAGGTCGGTTTGGGGGAAATTAATTATGAGGAAATTACGGTTATATTTCAATTCTAAAGTTAGAATTGGAATTAAAAGAAAAAATTGCAAGAAAAGTCCAAAATAAAGTACAGGGACCAAAGTGGTAATTTAGCCACTTTGTATCGAAAATGGAAATTTTAGATTTTGACGGGAAAGTGTTAATATCGAC
Source organism: Mercurialis annua (assembly GCF_937616625.2). Lineage (NCBI taxonomy): Eukaryota > Viridiplantae > Streptophyta > Magnoliopsida > Malpighiales > Euphorbiaceae > Mercurialis > Mercurialis annua. The sequence continues at coordinate 37,267,839 of NC_065571.1, forward strand.
CTTAGTATTATTTATCGGATATAAATAATACGTAACAGTAATAATTTAAGAGTTTATCGATTTAGTTATAGACTAAATCGTACGAAAGAAAAATTTAAAGGATAAATGATAGTAAACAAAAAGAACAAGGATCAAAGTGGCACTTTAGCCGGATTATATATAATGAAAGATATGAATCAGGAGAGGAAACAGAAGGATCGAGAGAAAATTAGAAACCATCGCCGATTACGATTGTTTCGCCGCCGTTTCTCCGTTTGACGTCCGATTCAAGCGGTTTTCGCGGCGATTTCTTTAGAATCCCGTCCTCTATCAATCTCAAACTCCGTTCGCACACTCATTGTGTGCGTTAGCACACTACCCAAAACATGCCAGATTCAAAATCCCAACGGTCAGTTTATATATTTGCCTCTTAGGAACGCCTCTGACAAATTTCATCTCGATCCAACGGTTCAATTGGGAGAGATCGTCGTTTTACTAAACAGTGTCAGTGTGCAGGCAGCACCTGCACATTGCCTTGAAAACTCTTTGAAACTTCATCAGAATGAAACTAAACCCTAAAACTTAAAAGTATTATACGTATAGGAATACGAGATTCACGTCTAATCATTAAACGTTAATTATTTATCAGACGTGTCAGAGCAGAGAGGTCAGTAGACGTGGGATAGCGAAGGCACATCATTTCATCGACCACATTATTGATTGGATTGTGGTCACTGTGAGTTGTATTTACTTTTGTGTAATTATATTAAATATATTTTATATAGATATATATACTGTTTATACGCATCGCATGTTATATAATTTGATTGAAATGTTATATGTTTCTATTAAGTTTATATACGAGAACTAGTATGCGATCCGAAGAAACTAGCTACCTATTGGGTAACAATAGGCTGTGTGATCACCAGTATCGAGTCGGTCTAGTGTGTTTGCATTTGAGAAACGAGTTGATATGTATAACACGATATGAATATGAAATTTGAGATTTGAGGTATAGTTTGATACGAGTGAGCACTCGGCTACGGTGTAGTCTGGAGTCCCCGTATCTAGTGGGCTGGGCCCACCAGTAAGTTGGACCCACGAGTGAGTTGGACTCACAACTTGAGATTTACGATTGGGTTGAACGATATACGATTATTCAAGAGATGAGTCGCATGCTAGGATATTAGTTTCGTATGGATCAAATACATGTTTATATGTTTTATATTATTGTTTTCTTAAAATGCGATGCTATGTTTTTATATTAATACCGTTAGTAAATGTCAACTCACTCAGTATTTTCCCAAATACTGACCCCTCACCTTTGATGTTTCCAGGTGCTTAGTGTGTGGACTTAGTTAGAGGCCAATTTTGAAGTCCAGAAGCCAGCTGTATATGTATAGTTTCTGACTTCTGTGAATGCTGCAGTAGTAGTCCCGCGTTGACAGAGTCGTAGCCTAGACAGCAGTGTATTTTGATTGTACATATCCTTGCTGTCTTGTTTATATGCTTTGATAGGCTACATGCTTTATGTTTTACTCACGGCCCGAGGTGCCGGTGATATGCTTTGTTACACTAACTGATGTATATAGTACCGCGAGGCCAGTTCGTACAGGGTACGGTAACTAGAGCCCGCGAGGTTTTGGAACAGTTAGTGTAAATGTATGATTATATGTTATATATGTATATTGGCTTCCGTTGTTTACTGTTGTTTGTTTATTATTTTAAAAAAAATTTAATAGTGGTTTGAGGCTTTCTACGGGTTCCGGAGCTACCACTCCCGTTCCCTAGCGCCGGTTGCGGCTCAATATTTTGGGTCGTGACAATGTCGGTATCAGAGCAGTTGGTCCAGTTACCACTGCAAGTTTGTTTCAGTGTTTATTTGAGAGCAATTGGTCTAGTTACCACTGCCAGTTGTGTCTGAATGTCTGTTTGACTTTGAATACTCTGTCAGTAAGTAAACCTAGGAACAACTACAGCAGAGAGTCGGACCTTAGTTGTCTGCATTCATTTGATCTGTGCATTAGTAGTATATGACATAACGCGCGTGAACGCAGATAGTTAAGCGAATAAAGTGATTAATGTTTACAAATGCGAACTGCTAAGGCAATTAAGTGTGTATTGCTCGTGTAAGGAATATTAGGTGATTCCATATTTATGAATTATGTATAGACTGATTGAAAGTTTAATATTTGTGATGCCTTATGAGATGATAATGAAGTTAAGCAAGGAAAAAGGGGCTCAGATGGTCGGTGACGTTAGGAATTGTTTCTTTTCAGCATGTCTGGGCAAAATGGAGCTCAGCTACATGCTGCAGAGAAACAGGAGGAAGCGCCTCCTTTATATCAGAATGGATTTCATAACGAAGTAGGCGGACCATCTGGAATCCACCAGAATGGATTCCACATAGATATTGGGAGATCATCTGAGATATATCAGAATGGTTTCATGTCAGTATCAGAAATTGGTAGTTCTTCTAGGGTTAGAGGCAGAATCCACTCACCAGAGGTAGAATATAGGGAGGATCTTAAGGAGGATCTAGCAGAGAACCTAGAAGAGGAATTAGAAGAAGAGGCAGAAGAAGAAGATCCTCAAGAGGAAGAGTATGAAGAAGAAGAACTGTTAGAGGAGTCAGATGTTGAACAGTACAGAAGCGATTATTTCTGGTCTAGGGTACAGAGATACCGTGATTTGAGAGAAGACGCGGATATAGCAAATGGTCAGGCACATATAGCTCTAGACCAAGTTTGGAGACATATGCGCTCCTTCTCCCGAGGAATGCTAACAGTAGGAATGTATTCTGCTGATTTTCTGAGAATGGTTGAGGGAGTTCGTGATCTGGATGAAGGTAATAGAACCATCAACCGTAGGTACGCCAGAGGCTTAGGACCTGAGTTTAGTGAGTTATATGAACACGTAGGTGAACATTTCGGTACGCTCACTACGATGGCCCGTAGGATCGAGACTGAGCATGAATGGGCGGGCGATCCCATACGACCCTTTTACTTTAGACGCGAGTACCACCCAGACTACGTCAGCACATCCTCCAGAATTAGAACTAACCCTTACTTTGTGGAAAGAGGTGGAAGCAACTCAGGTAGAAGAGTTAGGGGCCGACACACTGGAATAGTTATTAGGGAACCTAGCGTTCCACATTAGGCACCCCATGTATAAATGATTAATATGCTTTGAGTATTTGTGTTTATATGTTGCATTGCTGTGTATATGTTTACTGCATGGCATGATAAAGCATAATGAGTTGAATATACCTATAGGATAATACCTCAAATAGGTAGGGCCTATAGGAAGCGATATCGATAAACACGCGCTTAAGAAATGAATATATAAACATAACTTACCAAAACAATAACATAATAAACAATAAATAATACATTTATCGCCAACGTAATTCTTGTGTTACGTTCTAGAAGTCGTGAAAGAAAAGATGGAATACTGGAAAGGAGATTTGATATGAAAGAATTGATACCTACACTCATAAGTGATGTATACCAATACCTATACTTGTTCATGGTATGATACAAGTATAGTAAAGAGGTGAAAATAGTAATTACGGTTATAAGAAGTTTCAGAATGAATTGGGGTATCAGAAATATGGAGAAAGAAGTGATGTGACAGAAAAATAGTCAGGAATGACAGAAGGTGACAGTAATGTAAAAATTTGAAATATACCCAATAAGTATAAAGAAAGCCGTTAAAAGTCGCAGAGTGTACAGTCTGGAGTAAACTTACGTTCTACGAAAAGTATGAAGAATTTTTAAGATTTTTCAAAGTACAATTGTGCTCAGACATCGCATATTAAATTGCATAATCATGATAGGAATGCATAAGAAAATGATTTTCAAAATATAGATTATGCATCATATTTTTACAATGATAAAGAAAATGCAATTTCGAGCAACTCTTTAGTGATGAGAGGCGTCATCACTCTGAGCTACAATTGTACTAACGATTTCAAACGATTTATGAAAAGTGATTTAAAGTGCTAGCTAGCCAAAAAGATGCTTTCGAAATCGTATTGGTGTTGTAAGTGAACTCAGATGTGAAACTCTGCGAAAGATAATAAAAGATTCCTAATAAATGAGAATAAGACTTGTAAAATAAACCCCAATAACAGAATAAAGCCATGTAACGGTTAATTGCAATAAAGCTAACGAGGCTAAAGTAAAATGCGAATAAGGAATTATCGCGGGAAAGCATATGCAGTCGAGATGCGACGCGCTAGCAATGTCTAAGGGTACAATATTTATCCTTATGTTGAAATAAAGGATGAAATGACAGAGGGTCATGTTAGACGAAGGAAATGTAATGAACACGTAAGAATGAAGAATATAATGATTATTCTTACGTTGAATTAAGTAACATAACGATCGAGGGATAAATTGGAAGAGAGAGATTAAAAGTATGAGAACAAGAAGATGATAATATGAATGATGATTGTCAAGTAACATTTCAAGGATATGTACTTTATTAATGTCAGCATTAGAAGATATAGAGGATCACATTAAAAAGGAAGTAAGGGATACAAACAACAAAGAAGATGATCTTGTAAGATATGAAAGTTCGAAATTTGATAGATCAAGAAACGAATGATGTTAATTGACTGATATTGAGTGAAGTCACTAATATCAGCATTAAGGGTTGTAAGTTGTGTTAACAGAAAGAAGAAAGTTAAGCTGTAAAATTCTAATATAAGAAGAAAGGCACATGTATAGGCATACGTGCCAGTAAATATAAAAATGATGGATAATATGAAATAAATTATAATGAAGGAACTCATACACCCTTGCATTTGGTAAGGTGGTTAGGGAAATGGAAAGCTTTAGAAATATGTCAGAGGGATTATCAAAATAGAATAGCAATAATGGAGCTATTATAAACAGAGAAAAGACGTAAAGAATACAGTAAGTAAAGGATAAGATGATACTTCATTGCTATTGGACAGATAGGAGTGAATTGTATCTAAGAACCCACAATGTCATAAGAACGAGAGGTGGTATTAGTATAAAGAGATCAAGGTATTTAAAGACAATTAGAACCATGTTATAAGTGCTAAAGAAGCATAAGGAGTGTAGGACAACAAAAATCGAAACTATTCCCTAATTTTGGAAGTTGCTAAGTCAAGTATGATCTAAATGCTAAGAGTGATCGAGAACACTTCAAGAAGAAGATGTGAGACAGAATAAGGATAAGCTAAGAAATGATCATGACTAGTACTAAGACGACACCTTGAAAAGTGAGAATAAAGTAGTAATTTTTTTTTTTGAAAGTAAGAAACAGAAATGTGAGACGAAAAAGAAAGTTGTTTATACAGTAAGAAGGAATGACGATAAAGGAAGAAAATAAGTTATTAAGGATTTACTGAATCAGTTAAAGATGAAATTAAGCGAAGTTTAGTCAGTAAAAAGAATCCTTAAGAAAGTTAAAATGTTAAGAAACATATGAGGTCAACGAGAATAAGGAATTGTGATGTAAAGAAGAGACAGTTTTGACTGATAAGTCAATAGGAGACTTGAGACGATCTTGAAGGATCAAATCAAGATAGGATAAGAAAATGAGAATACGAATAGTAACGGTCGAAGAAGACGGCTGTACAAGCTACACGATTAAAAGTAATGTAAAGCAAAACATTTAAGGTATGGTAAAGGATGAGGGACTACGATCAACAGAACGACGTGAAGTTCACGATAGCTTAAAGGAGCAAAGGAAATATTAAAGTGAAGATAGTAGAAGATGTATCAGATTCAGCTTGCTAAGACACAACGATTAAGATAAATGAAATGTAGTCTGAAAGGAACTAATTGAAAAAGGAACTAGGTGGTGAATGGTTGAAAAGAGAAATAGGAATTAAAGATTTTCGCCTAGAGAAGAACGTGGCAACAAGGGATGCCAGCAAGATTAAAACCGTAAATTCATCGTTATAAGATGAATTCTCATGGAATGTATGAATAAGATGAATACAATAGTAAGGATATAAATAACACATCGATAACTATTCGAGGATAAACGAGATTGATAACAATATGAGGATTATCAAGTAGAGTAAACTAGTAAAACGTTAAGTGAGAATCAATTGACGTTAATGATGGTAAGGAAGATCACGACCAGTTGTAAATGAAAAAAAGATTACAATATCAACGATACGTCTAAAGCTACACTATTTTAGAAAGGCAACAGACGAGACGAGAGTAACAATGAGAAGATTGTCAGTTATACTATGACAAGAAACTACTATGAACAAGATAAATAATTGATTAGCAACAAGTATGAAGTTATAGCTGTGCGTAGAAAACTAAGAGTTTAGGATAAAAGAAAAAGGCTGCTACTAAAACATACTAATGGACGTCAAGAAAAGTATAAAGATAATTTTACGATTCCAACAAGTTTTATGAAAATTCGAGGACGAATTTTTAAGGGGGGAAGAATGTAATACCCCAAAATATTTAACTAGCTAATTGGACCACGTGTCCAGTCTAGATTCGCCAGAATGGCAAAATCAGAAAGATTTCCGATAAGACTAAGATAAATAAGTTTTAGTAGGTCGGTTTGGGGGAAATTAATTATGAGGAAATTACGGTTATATTTCAATTCTAAAGTTAGAATTGGAATTAAAAGGAAAAATGACAAGAAAAGTCCAAAATAAAGTACAGGGACCAAAGTGGTAATTTAGCCACTTTGTATCGAAAATGGAAATTTTAGATTTTGACGGGAAAGTATTAATATCGAGCTTAGTATTATTTATCGGATATAAATAATACGTAACAGTAATAATTTAAGAGTTTATCGATTTAGTTATGGACTAAATCGTACGAAAGAAAAGTTTAAAGGATAAATGATAGTAAACAAAAAGAACAAGGATCAAAGTGGCACTTTAGCCGGATTATATATAATGAAAGATATGAATCAGGAGAGGAAACAGAAGGATCGAGAGAAAATTAGAAACCATCGCCGATTACGATTGTTTCGCCGCCGTTTCTCCGTTTGACGTCCGATTCAAGCGGTTTTCGCGGCGATTTCTTCAGAATCTCGTCCTCTATCAATCTCAAACTCCGTTTTAAGGTAATTCTTTGATATTGGATGTTAAATTTGGATAGTAAAGGGCTGTTTTGAGTTAGGATTTTGTTTGGATTGAATTTGACGTTTTTGAAGTTATTATAGCGTTTTAATGAAAACCGAGATGCGGGTTTTGTATAGTTGAATGTATAGCACGTCGGGGTGGCTGAAAAGCCCCGGAAAACGACTTTCCGGGGGCTGTCAAGGGTGTGCGTTCGCACACATTGAGTGTGCGTTCGCACACTCCTTGAATTTTAGGGTGTGCGTTCGCACACTCATTGTGTGCGTTTGCACACTACCCAAAACATGCCAGATTCAAAATCCCAACGGTCAGTTTATATATTTGCCTCTTAGGAACGCCTCTGTTAAATTTCATCTCGATCCAACGGTTCAATTGGGAGAGATCGTCGTTTTACTAAACAGTGTCAGTGTACAGGCAGCACCTGCACATTGCCTTGAAAACTCTTTGAAACTTCATCGGAATGAAACTAAACCCTAAAACTTAAAAGTATTATACGTATAGGAATATGAGATTCACGTCTAATCATTAAACATTAATTATTTATCAGACGTGTCAGAGCAGAGAGGTCAGTAGACGTGGGATAGCGAGGGCACATCATTTCATCGACCACATTATTGATTGGATTGCGGTCACTGTGAGTTGTATTTACTTTCGTGTATTTATATTAAAGATATTTTATATAGATATATATACTGTTTATACGCATCGCATGTTATATAATTTGATTGAAATGTTATATGTTTCTATTAAGTTTATATACGAGAACTAGTATGCGATCCGAAGAAACTAGCTACCTATTGGGTGTCAATAGGCTGTGTGATCACCAGTATCGAGTCGGTCTAGTGTGTTTGCATTTGAGAAACGAGTTGATATGTATAACACGATATGAATATGAAATTTGAGATTTGAGGTATAGTTTGATACGAGTGAGCACTCGGCTACGGTGTAGTCTGGAGTCCCCGTATCTAGTGGGCTGGGCCCACCAGTAAGTTGGACCCACGAGTGAGTTGGACTCACAACTTGAGATTTACGATTGGGTTGAACGATATACGATTATTCAAGAGATGAGTCGCATGCTAGGATATTAGTTTCGTATGGATCGAATACATGTTTATATGTTTTATATTATTTTTTTCTTAAAATGCGATGCTATGTTTTTATATTAATACTGTTAGTAAATGTCAACTCACTCAGTATTTTCCCAAATACTGACCCCTCACCTTTGATGTTTCCAGGTGCTTAGTTTGTGGACTTAGTTAGAGGCCAATTTTGAAGTCCAGAAGAAGTCAGCTGTATATGTATAGTTTCTGACTTCTGTTAATGCTGCAGTAGAAGTCCCGCGTTGACAGAGTCATAGCCTAGACAGCAGTGTATTTTGATTGTACATATCCTTGCTGTCTTGTTTATATGCTTTGATAGGCTACGTGCTTTATGTTTTACTCACGGCCCGAGGTGCCGGTGATATGCTCTGTTACACTAACTGATGTATATAGTACCGCGAGGCCAGTTCGTACAGGGTACGGTAACTAGAGCCCACGAGGTTTTGGAACAGTTAGTGTAAATGTATGATTATATGTTATATATGTATATTGGCTTCCGTTGTTTACTGTTGTTTGTTTATTATTTGAAAAAAAAAAAATTAATAGTGGTTTGAGGCTTGCTACGGGTTCCGGAGCTACCACTCCCGTTCCCTAGCGCAGGTTGCGGCTCAATATTTTGGGTCGTGACAGGTTGCTACTGCTCAGAATTTGAGTACTGCTGTCAATGCTTGGATTCGGAATGAAGATACTGCTGGTTTGAGGATTAACACAGCTGATATGGATGATTCTACCGCTGGAAATGGTGATGGAGATGCCGTTGAAGCTGCTGTTGAAGTTAATAACAGTGCTGCCGCTACTGTTGTTCGAAATTCGGGGTCTGCTACTGGTTTGATGAACAACATAACTGATATGGTCGGTCTTGCTGCTGGAAATGGTGAAGGAAATGTCGTTGCTGCTGATGATGGAGGAGGAAATAATAGAGTTGCTGCCATGGTCGGTTTTGCTGCTGGAAATGGTGAAGAAAATGTTGTTGCTACTGCCGACGGGATAAGGAATAGGGATGACACTGCTGCTGTTGGGCGTGTTAACTTTAGAGCTAGAATTACTGATTTGGTCTCACATCAAAGGAATTTTGAAACAACTACTAACCCTGATACAGTTTGCACAACGCCTTTTATATCAGTTTGGAATTCGAAAGCTCTGCCACGAGTTAAATTCTTCATTTGGTTAGCCGTACATAATCGAGTAACTTCTCTTGATTTTTTGGCACGACGGTCAATTATCTATGTGGATGATTCTATTTGTTTACTTTGTGGAGTAATATAGACGCAGGACCATATTTTCATCCATTGTGATTTTGCCAGAGATGTTTGGTGCACTATTTTGCGAAAGATGGATATTGTTTGGATTTTCCCTTCCTCGTTTGTGGATTTTATGCTTCAATGGCAAAATATTATTTCGAGAGGTAATTATTGTCATCTGTGAAGGATTTTATGGTTTCTAGTTGTCTGGGAAATTTGGAAATGTAGGAACATTAGAGTGTTTCAGAACATGCAGCAGGAAAAGGAGAGTGTTATTTTTAACTGCTTCAATAAAGCAGTTTTTCTTTTTAAACAGTGTAATAGGGAGTTTTCTTATTCAGACATGGATTTCTATCGAAATCCCATTTGTATTCTCCTTTCGGGTTTTGATATTTTTAGGCCTTTCTCTTAGCCGTAGCCTCTAGTGCGCCACCTTGAGTGTGCCACTTCTTGTGCGAAAGCTTTGAACTGGTCTTTTGGTTAATATACTTTTATTCATAAAAAAAAATCGTCAATCTCGTGCTAAGTAAGGCGAGGTATGACATTGACGACCTTTTATATAATCTTCGTCTTCCATAGTGATTTCATTCGTACTTTCGTATACCATGACTCTTTAACTTTAATCTTTTCTCTTCATCTCTTTCTTTATCTTATAGCTTTGTTGTCGACTCTTTGGCCGACACTCATTATTATGAACTCTTGTCTCTATAATTAAACTGTTAATTTAATACCAATAACCAATAATAGTTCGTTCTAGTGATACTTTATCACTAGAGACGATAATCCTCGTTACTCGGCTTCCTCGTCTGTTGTCGGATGATGTAGACAATCCATTCTCTCGTACCTCTTAATCTTTTTTATTTGGTCGTTGTTACGACTTGGTTTAATCTCTAACATCTTCTTTTACGATGATATTAGTTGTATTCATATGTACTTACAATTATCTGTTCTTGATTCTTTCCCTTTTGTCCAATACGTCTAATCCTACTATCATTCCTTGTTGAGTGATGTGGACACTCAATCAGCTCATGCTTCACTACTTACATAGTTTCTTTCATATCACTGTTACCGTCGTCTAATTGTTATTCGTCGTAGTGCTAGGAACTTATCCCACTATTCGCTATCCTCTTTTGTCTCGTTACTTCACTTCTGGTATGAAGATTCTTTCGTTATCGTCGCTTATCACGGTTATCCATGAGGTGAATTCTTATAACGTATCCTTATGAGGTCTTTGCTTTTCTTGTAGGGGTTTACTTGATCTTCCTCTTGTGTCTCTACATCTTGTATACTTCTTTATTCGTGTATATATCCATTGATCGACTTCTTTTTCTTAAGCGTTACGCATTATTCTTGATACTCTTTGTTTCTTCTTACTTCACATTGATCTGTTTCATCAATCTGGTTTACAACCATATATGGCCGCTATATTGGTCGTTAAATTCTTATCTTAATAAGACAACATGTGACCAATACTTTGATAAGCTTCTTATGCTTATGTCATCATTCTTACTTATTTGAGTAAGGCTCTTTACTCGATCTTTTTATTTATACTCTACATGTCTCCCGGTTCACTCGATGCGCCTCTTTTATTCATTTCTAACATGGATTCTTGATCCTCTCAGCTCTTATTGCCGCGTGTTGCCCTTAACAGTGTTATTACTGTCATCATCGTCACGTATCGCTTATATTTTTATTGATCTTCAAATTCATTAATTCATTCTCTTATCAATCCAAATTTACTTCCGTAACCTTGCGGAGATCCTTGTTCATCTTCCTCGCGAGCGTTAACATTCTTTACAATCTTTTCTATATGCTAACACTTGTACGCACTAATCTTCGAATTCTTATTTCCACCTTTGGCACTCTACGATCTTTTCACATCCATCTTCACTCGATGTTACTTTCTTCTCTCAGTGAGCTTTTCACTATTCACCTCATCGTGATTCATCTTTTGGAACTTCAATATTTGACTTTGGTATTAACTCTTATGTTATACTTGTCCTTAACTTCTTATTAATTTTCTTGTATCATCTTAAGTATGCTCTTCTCTCCTTTATCGTTTTCTCAACATTGATCATCTTTCGATCTTCAAAGATGCCTTTAGCATTTATCGTCGTAATCTAACTATTCTTTACCTATTTCCTTTTACACTTACTTGATCTTAGTTTGGCTCTTAGTTTTCCAATTGACTCCATTTACTGTCATGTAGTCTTATGTTTACCTTTCATTACTATCTATAATCTTAATATCTTCAATCTCGTTGTTTCTACTCGTTACTCCTTTATTCTTATCCATACCGTAGATATATTTCTTCACGCTTGTTCTTTGACTTCTTGTTCTTAGTCAATTGTTATAATTATTAGCCTTAGTGCTATAATCCTATGGTACTCTTCTTGATTACTTTTATCGAAATTTGTGTGACCTACGCAGGTTATCCGTACTTTCTTGATACTTATTACTTTAACTGATCTTTTAACATCCTTAATCCACCTTTTAATTCTTATACCTTATCACATATGTTTTATACTTTTGACATATCTTACTTTCACTTCTTATCTTCTATTTCGATTTATGCGGTATTGTTTTCTTTTGTATGGCTCAATTCCAATATTGAGTCTCTTCTTTACATTCTTTCGAATACTCTGATGTACAAACTTTAATCATATGTCGGATACGTTTATTACTATAAAACGCATCTTAGTCGTCCACATATTATGTCTACATCTTCATCCAAAGATCACTATTTATCTCCCATATCGATCGTACTATGGCTCTCATTCTTTATTGATAACATCTGAAGTTTAAGGTTCGACACTTCACAAGCATCCAATACATTTACACCCTTTGTGCTTTACTAATCCGCTCCATAATCGCAATCTTGTGATGGAAGTTCCAACTCGTAATTTACTTATTGCATCACTTGCCGTTTTTCTCTTGATCTTTCTTATCATTTTCCTCAAACCTCCATTTTCATGCGGGGTTGGGGTTGGCTATACTTAACCGGCCAAATCTTATACTTTAAACGTTATATTCTTGTCGCCCGTCTACTTGGGTCGTCATTTCTATCCACACATATCTATTATCGATACTATTAAGAAAACTACTTCTAGTTCATAATTTGACGATCGTAACGGCTAAAAGTCAAGTAACCGCCTTAAGAACACTGTGTTCCAATGACAACTTGATCCAATGGCTCAATTGGAAGTTATCACGGTTTTACTAAACCTTCACGATTCGTATATCATGACTAAAATTTCTCTATCGACATATAATAACCATGCTCATTCATCACTCTATGGTATATATCCGTCAATCTTTCAATTCTATCTTCCTATACTTCTACTCTAAAAGGCGCTCATGATATAGCTTATTGCTTTGCGGATATGCATCACTATCTGAATACGTCAGCTATTCTAGTCGTGCTCCAGTCCGTTCAATCAAGGCTAAGTTCATATACTAGAAGCATAAATTCTATGTTCTCGCGACTACACGTGTTCATTCTTCTCTTGTCCTTGATCGCATCTTGATCTCGAGCATTTCACTACCGTTACAGAGTTCTGGTCTAGGTATACTCACATCAAAAACAAAACTCTTGAAAACTCTTTTCAATAAAATATTTTGAAATTTAATTCAAAAGTCCATTTAAATCTTAGCAAAATTGTGCACTAGGGTGATGACGCCTCTCATCCCCAAAAAGTTGCCACTGCTCACCTTTTCGTTTAAGCATAATGCATATGATGCATGTCCTGTTAATGCATGTATTGATGTATGTAGTGATGCATTTCTATCAATGTCGTGGCAATTATCAATGGCTATTACGGGTCTAGGCACAATTATGCTTTCAAAATCGTTTAAACAAAACAATTTATAAAAGTTATAAACTTTGAGTTTTTGTAAGCTCTCTAAGCCTTTCAACTCTTTACTCAGCAAGTTTTTCCACTTCTGTAAATTTGCATTCCTTCTTCATTCTCTTTCTGAAATTTCAATCGATCGAATTCAACAGCATCTTTACGTTATTCGATCCTAACCACGTACGTGTTACTATCGAATCATAGCCATATCAGCTATATGCTATTCATATGAGGCATTACATCTCCTAGAGGTTATCTAGATATGCATATCAGAAATGCATATCCTATCGAAAACAAAACACACGTATACATCTCGTATATACGTGTCACAAGGAACAAACAAGAGTTGCACAAATCAATCAATCATTCTTATCACAAAACAAACAATGCAAATGACTTGGATCAGACAGAACTCACAATATAGCTGCAGTAGTTCCTAGGTCACCTAATCAACAAAACACATATTAGTAGAGGTAACTGGACCGATACCACAATTGTCACGACCCAAATTATTGAGCCGCGACCGGCGCTAGGGAATGGGAGTGGTAGCTCCAAAACCCGTAGCAAGCCTATAATAACTATAATTTTTTTGCAAATACACTATATAAACGTTTTCAGAAAAGTTCTTTAGATAATATAATTATAGATATTAAAATATCATATTTCTTTCTTGAAACGTTTACAAACCATTCATAGAAACCAGGGTCTTACAAAGTGATATCTCATATCCAGCACTGCCCTGTTTCTAGTCACAAGTACGACCAATTCCATTCATGGCAATTGGTGATAAAAACGCAGCTTTATGAATAAATATCACTTGTAGATCAAAGCTCTACTCATATACTAACACCTATGGACTACTGCACCTCTATATGAATTTGTACTTTGTGCAAGCAAGTCGACTTCTGGCACAAAGAGAATAGTCTGTCTGATCCGACTCCAGACACCTGAAAGACATCAAAAGTGAGGGGTTAGTATTTGGGAAAATACTGAGTGAGTTTGCATATTACCAACGATACTGTAAACATACGACATCGCATGTTGAAAACATATATAAATCAAACCATTGTATAAGAAAGTAATATAATGTTCTTAAGCGATAGATCCGATTGAAACCCTGAACTTGAACTTCTAACCTTTCATATCATTTTCATATCAAATCATTTCATATCCAATGGTCCGGCCCCGGGATAACTCAACCGCGTTAGCCGCGACCACCTCTTAATCCCAAGTTGTGAGCCTCGGGATAGCTCAACCGAGTTCAACCCACTAGATACGTCTCAACTGAGTTCACTCTCATATCCACATTCTCATTCCAACTTCCATATTTATCACATATCACATATCGTTTTCATATTATCGAGAACAATCTAGACACACTAGACTGACTCAGGTATTGGTGATCATACAACCTATTGACACCTAATAGGTAGTTGGTTCCTTCGGATCATACACCAGATTCATATATTCAAAAGAATCAATACAACAATATAAATGAAATGTATTTGATACTAACATTAGTAATATATGAAAATAACTTTTATAAATAATACGCGAAAGTAAGATGCAACTCACATAAACCGCTATCCAAAATTGCATTATCACAATTCAACGAACTTATGTTCCATGCGTCGTTTAATCTATTAGCTACTCTAGCTCGCTGGTCTAGTAGCTCGTCGGTACGTCAGTCACCTATTCAAGTTGCACGTACGTTTAATTCATAAACGTAAACTTAGTACTAAAACCCTAAGTTATAAACTAAGTTTTACACGATCTTATCCAAATACGATTCTTATAACCTCTTAATCCTGTTCTTATACTTAGTCGACATACTTGTTATACTTCTTTCATCAATTTCCAACTATAGGTTTCATACATATCAGACCCAAGTCGTACACGTCATGTTCTATATCTAAATTTCATGTTTTCAAAGTCTGTACATTAGAGTCGAGTTAAAATACATCATCCGGGTCTCGGGATAACTTTTCCCATGACAAAACAGGCTTGGCACGTCGTGCCAAGTCTTCCTCAGGTCGTGAGGGTCCCCTCACGTCTTGATGCATAGCATAACGTCGTGAGGCACTCCCTCACGTCGTGAGAACGTGAATTTCGGCCCCAAACATGATCCCAATGTGTTTCCGACTCCATATCGATCTACTTTCACATTCCCATCAACACCACAACTCATAAAAACATTAAAAATATATAAACAGAGCTTAACACGAATCAAATATGCTAACTCGATAAAGCCGCTCAATTCAAAACCTAGACAGCAAATAAAACCTTATCTACAGTCACCAAGAATTGATTTTTACCATGAATTTATACCCTAGGATTATAGAACATCGTCTCCTCTTTCCAACGCAACAAGAATCGCTCAATTGCGAGTCCGAACGATGAAATTATGCCGATTGCAAGTTCGCTCGCGTCGTGAGACATTGTCTCTCGTCGTGAGACACTTCTCAACAGCCCCAAACATCATCTCGACTTGCTTCCGATACCCAAAACTCATCCCGACATGCTTCCACATCAATACATCATAAAATTCAACTCAATAATCATCAAAAAGGTCAAAAGTGACGTAGTTACGATTGATTCGATTCAATCAAAACGTAACAGCCTTTAAACCTTCAATTTCAGGAAACAAAACAGAAATGTTACCTTGATTTGAAGCATTAAATTGATAGAGAATTGAATCCTTGTTCCAACGGCGTAAAAATCGCTCGATTCCGTCGAGAAAGAGCGAAACGGCTGCGGATCGAAGTAATCGCCGTTTCCTTCTCTTCGTTCATCATTTAGATCCTCTGATCCTTTCCTTATTCTTATGGAATTGTATATATCTATATATATCTTGGTAAAAGTATGTTTTGATCCTTCATTTCTTTTGTTTAAACCATTTCTCTTATAAATTTCTATTTTAAACAAACGGTTAATTATCCACTTTAACTCAATTATATACGTATCATTTATATCCAAATAAATAATACTAATCCAAAATTATTATTTTCCGTCAATAATCTTCTAATTGCTATTCTAGAGGCTTAATTGGATAATTTACACTTTGGTCCTTGAACGTTTCAAAAGTTGCAATTTAGTCCAAAACTTATCCGCGTCCAAATTTTAAACAGTTTCTGATTGACTCAAAACTTCTACCATAGATACTACAAGATATTTCGTGGACTTTGGCGAAATAATTATCAATTCGGGATTTAAATTTATTTTATATTAATTTCTCTCGATTATCTCTTAATTCCTACAGTTCTGTTTAATGGAAATTATTCCAAATTTCCTACTTTATTATATAGAATCCACTTTTATCGAAAATCATAACACGTGGAACGATATAATTTATTTTAAATATTCAGGGTATTACAGAAAGAAATCCAAATGTTTCACCTTTTTACGATTTAAGCTAAAAGTTTAAAACATTACGAAACTAATCCATACGTTTAAAACATTACGAAATAAATCCAAACGTTTACCCTTTTTAGTGATTTAAGCTAAACGTTAAAAATGTTACGAAACAAAACCAAACGTTTAAAACGTTAGGAAACAAATCCTTACGTTTTACTTTTTTAGCGATATAAGCGAATCAAAAAGTTTCAAACTTTTCGAAACAAATCCAAACATTCACCTTTTTAGCGATTTAAGCCAAACGTTTCAAACATTACGAAACTAATCAAAACATTTAAAACGTTACGAAACAAATCCTACCGTTTTTCCTTTTTAGCGATTTAAGCCAAACGTTTAAAACATTACGAAACTAATCCAAACGTTCAAAACGTTATGAAACAAATCCAAATGTTTCACCTTATTAGCGATTTAAGCCAAACGTTTAAAACGTTACGAAACAAATACAAATGTGTCAAACGTTACGAAACAAATCTAAACGTTTAAAACGTCATGATACAAATCCAAACGTTTAATATATTACTAAACAAATCTAAAAGTTTAAAACGTTATGAATGGAATCCAAACGTTTCACTTTTTAGCGATTTAAGCCAAAAGTTTAAAACGGTACAAAACAAATCCAAACTTTTCACCTTTTTCGCTATTTAAGAAAAACTTTTAAAATGTTACGAACCTAATACAAACGCTTAAAACCTTATAAAAAAAGTCATAACGTTTCACCTTTTTAGCGATTTTAGCCAAATGTTTAATAGGTTACAAAACAAATCTGAAGGTATCACCTGTTTAGCGATTTAAGCCAAACATTTAAAACGTTACGAAACAAATCCAAACGTTTAAAACGTTAAGAAACAAATCCTAACGTTTTACGTTTTTAGCGATTTAAGCCAAATGTTTTGAAACGTCAAGAATCAAATCCAAATATTTCACCTTTTTAGCGATATATGTAAGCCAAATGTTTAAAACGTTATGAAACTAAACCAAACATTTAAAACGTTACGAAATAAATCCTAACATTTCCCCTTTTTAGCAATTTAAGCCAAACGTTTAAAACGTTATGAAACAAATCCAGAAGTTTAAAACATTACGAAATAAATACAAACCCTTTACCTATTTAGCGATTTAAGCCAAACGTTTAAAACGTTACGAAACAAATTCTGATGTTTCATCTTTTTAGCGATTGAAGACAAACGTTTAAAACGTTGAGAAACAAATCCAAACGTTTCACTTCTTTAGCAATTTAAAAAAAAGGTTTGAAACGTTTTGAAACTAATCCAAATGTTAAAAACGTTACGAAACAAATCCTAACGTTTCACCTTTTTAGGGATTTAAGCCAAACGTTTAAAACGTTACGAAACTAATCCAAACGTTTAATACATTACGAAACTAATCCAAATGTTTCACCTTTTTTAGCGATTTAAGCCAAACGTTTAAAACGTTATGAAACAAATCCAAATGTTTAAAACATTACGAAACAAATCCTAATGTTTCACCTTTTTAGCGATTTAGCCAAAGGTTTAAAAACGTTACAAAACAAATCCAAACGTTTAAATCGTTACGAAACAAATCCAAACGTTTCACCTTTGTAGCAATTTAAGCCAAACGTGTAAAACGTTATGAAAAAAATCCAAACGTTTAACAGGTTACAAAACAAATCCGAACGTTTAAAATATTACTAAACAAATCCAAATGTTTGAAATGTTACGAAATAAATCCAAATATTTCACCTTTTTAGTGATTTAAGTCAAACGTTTAAAACGTTGCAAAAAAATCCAAACTTTTCAGCTTTTTTGCTATTCAAGCCAAACGTTTAAAATGTTACGAAACTAATCCAAACGTTTAAAACATTACAAATAAATCCTAGCATTTCACCTTGTAATATCCTATGTTTTTCCGTCATAGTTTCTTTGTGTTTCCGACTTGGTTTCAGATTGTTAACAGATGACTTAGCAAGTGTGACACTTTAATTGGGGTTTGAGTTGTATCTTTTATGTGTCGAATGTGCCGTGTGAGGTTTCGATAGCGTTTTGATATGTATCCGGATTATAATCGATGTTGTGTTCGTGTGCTTCCTGAATCTGACATATTTTGATAAAACATCGATATTTTTTAATTTAACCGTTGGATCGAGCTCATTTTTGGATATGTTGTGCCAAAAACAAAGTCTGATTGTTGGAGGGTGCGATAGGCCATCGCGCCTCGCAACGCGCCCCAGGTTGTTTGTGTGCGCCTGTGAAATCGCGATGGGACGAACGCGTCTCGCATCGCGCCTCCCATCGCGCCTCACCTGTAGCTTTGTGTCGAGGCCTATGAATACCCCTTATTCGACTTAAAACCTTTTCTTTCACTTTTGCAAACCCTAGCCGACATTGTTACACTAAAACTCTCGAAGATAGATCATTGTACATCTATTCCTTTGATCATTGGACTCCGGTAAGTGATTCGCACACCGTATCCTTAGTATGTTCATATGTCCTTGGTTCAATTTGTTTTGTGGCTTATGAACCCTTACTTTCTAATGTTGTGTGAGGTCTTGAGCATTCATATTCTGATCCGTTCCGTTCTTGGATTCGTGTGATGTGCCTATCCGCTTAACTCTCCTTGGTAAGTATCGAATCTTGTGTTTTAGGGTTAAACCTATACTTCGGAAGTTATGATTATTGATTCAATGTTTTGGCATGTTAGAATTGATTTGTATGATTAGGATTGGTTTATCATATTTGTATGAGATTATACTTTGGTTGTTTATATTAATTATTAGGTTAAATGCTAGATTGATGGAAATGCTTATATTAGAAACGTCGCTACAGTTTTGATATGTTGATAGTGGCTGGAAAGACATGTTTAGGGCTGATGTATAATGATTGGATCTATACTATGTTGTTTGGGCATGTTTGTTGAATCTAAGGTTGGAGTATTGGCTTGAAATGCATGTTCAAACTTCAGTTGGTTTTTGTTATCGTTAAGCACTATAGTTGCTGCCCATAGACATTGATGGGACTGTTCGTATGACTTTGGCATGTTGGTATCGTTTAAGCTTGTTTGACAAATCATTTCATGTTGGTTGTTATAAGATTGGGTATATCATGCCATGTTAATGTTAAAGGATCATTCTAGTTTCAAACCTGAGTTGGTTGATTTAAATGCATATTTAAATCCTTATTGAACATATTTATGTGTTTTAATACACTGATGTCTACTTTGGGTGATATAGCCATTTGTGGCTAGTTTCAAGATTGATTTATAAGTGAATTGTCATTGTTAAGCAATGATTGAGTTCCATGTTTTCAAATGAACATTGATTTTATTTAAAGGTTCCGGATCTATACTTTGGTTTTACTCTGGCATAACGTTAGGTCGGGTTAGACTTGGGTCGCCCGACATAAGAGATTAAGCTTGAAGGCTAATTCACTACTCTGGGTTTTCACTTGTTTTTAAAGTTTTAAACTAAGTTATATAAGCTCTCCGGATTATGTTTTCAAAGGGAACTCAATTAGGCTTAACTTATTATTTGACTCTAGTATTACATTGGCTATGGATTTTATATGTTTGATTGTTATGCCGTGGCATATACTCTGGCTTGTGGTTGAGATACTAGTCCTATGTGGTGTCTAGTATTCTTAGAGTTAGGGGATTAATTGTTTTTAACTTAAGCTTTGTTTCTAAACCCGTCGACTGATCATGCTTCGGAGTCAGAGAGCATGTTTAGGTTGCTTGCCAGGTTATCACGTGGATTCGCAAGCTGGGAGTTTGTAATGTTATTTACCGCTTTATTAAGTGCCGCAATTATTTTAGTATATAAACTATTTTCGAACTGTTTTAAGCGATTATGGATCTGGATTGGAACGAGCTACTCGATAGGCTTGTATCGAGACTGTGTGCACCGATAAGTACTCTGGAATTGGCATACCAATGTCTTGCTTACGCTGGTATAAGACGAGGATTTGTTCCCGTCTACTCTGGGTTCGGTATGATACGTCATACTTACGTTGGGATCATTTCAATACTGTTATTTCCATAATCTTACGTATATTAGTAAAAGGATTTCTTTTAAGGGTTTTAAACTTAATAAATGTAAATAGCATTATGAACTCATCTCAGTATATCTGACCCCGTTGTTTTCCCAATTTTTCCAGGGTTATGATGTGAGAGATTTGGTCATCTCCGATTCTTTGATTCCTCGGAGGTTTTTTATGCTATTTAAACTAGTCAACTGTTTTAAACTCTTAGACCGCAGTATAGCTAGTTTATTTGTTATGGATATCTTATGTTAGTTGTTGGATTGGTCCGATTGTTTTGTTATTAAGTTTGGCATGTTATACTTTGGTTTATATCGTTATATATAAGGCATGCTGTTGAGTCTCGGGTTTTGGCCGAGCATTTCAGATATTTAAGTTATTATTTAAGTTGTGATATAAACTGCTAGACTTAGGTTGGAGTCTCGGTTGCCCCCGAGCAGTGGTTTTCTTGCAGGTTTATATGTTGTATGATTATCTGCAAGGCTTGCGACGGGCTTTGGTACGACCATACCCATACCCTAGCGCCGGTCGCGATCCTTGAAATTGGGTCGTGACACACCTTTTTAGCGATTTAAGCCAAACGTTTAAAACGTTACGAAACAAATCCTAATGTTCCACCTTTTTAGCGATTTAAGACAAACATTTATAACGTTACGAAACAAATCTAAACGTTTAAAATGTTACGAAACAAAACCAAACGTTTCACCTTTTTAGCGATTTAAGCCAAACGTTTAAAATATTACGCAACTAATCAAACGTTTAAAACGTTACGAAACAAATCCTAACCTTTCACCTTTTTAGCGATTGAAGCCTAACGTTTGAAACGTTACGAAACTAATCCAAACGTTTAAAACTTTACGAAACTAATCCAAACGTTTCAACTTTTTAGCAATTTAAGCCAAACGTTTAAAACATTATGAAACAAATCCAAACGTTAATAATATTACGAAACAAATCCTAACGTTTCACCTTTTTAACGATATAAGCTATTGTTTACACCGGCCTAAAAGCATCATAGGTCAGACCGCATGGAGGCGTATTAAGGGAATTAAGCCCAATAGAGGCCTTATTAGATTAGTTTTTGCTTCAGTAGGAATTTGTAACTCATTAGGAGTATTTCTCTTTACGAGTTGTAGTTCTAGTTAGATTAGGAATCTTGATTATGTAGAGCTATAAATAGCTCAGAGCTTCATTATTTTTGGGATCAACAAATCAATCAATCAAAAAACCATGCCCTGTGCTTTTTATCCCGCAATCCCCAGAATATTTTAATTTAGGAGTAGTTTTCAGTATTAATCTCGCCTTACTTCGTAGCTCCCAGATTATTACTATTTAGATCACGCGGTTTAGTGTTTTTAACCAAATAAGCCTTGTGAATATCTGCATAGGTTCGTTAAAGTATCAAACCTCCAACCGATCCCAATTATAAATTCAAAGATTCGAGTCTGGATTATTTCCAGGCGAATATCTTTTGGCGACTCCACTGGGGAATTAGTTTATGGTTAGCACAAAAACGAACTTTACGGACGATTCCAGGCACGCTCGGTCTATATGCCGACAACAACTGAAGGGAGGTGACGGAGTAGAAGAATCTGACTCGGAAAAATATGAAATCATGGCCAAGGACAAACAGGTGAACCAATCGAACAAAGTGCCGAATACTTCGGACATAGATGGGAACCTCCCGAAGGACAATAATGGAGATGCAACCGACGATGGGATGGATTACTCGCGCCAGCTTCCTCCATCTCGCCGATTTTTCGGCCATGAGGGGCGAGATTGCCCAGGAGAACAAGCAGATGTTCGACGGTGCTATGCACCAGATTTCTGAAGTGATGAGGAACATCATGGCCGATCAAACATCGGTCCAACGGCAGATCCAGGGTAATTAAATGGCCTCAACAAGGCAATGGAAAACCTGGGACGACTCTTTTCAGGGCAGTCGACTGCCGATCAGGGTTACAGACGGGCCGAACAAAACAAGACACCGAATCGTTTCGGATATCCAAGAAGTTCGGCCAAAACAGCGCAACAACCAGAAGGTTGGGGTATACCTATGGATCGGTCAAGCTCTTGACGAGGCATGAGGCCGAATCTTCTGGAAGGGCCGATCACCCGGGGGCAAGCACTTCTGCCCCCCAAGGCGAGCCCAGACCGCAGGGAGCTATAACTGGAGCTAACACCCAAGAGCTCAATATGGGCGAACGCTCGGCTACCGAAGGGGGCGAGCCGAATATTTACAATCAGGGGCAACTCGTGGACAAGCTAGAGGAACTTGGGGTAGATTTGAGACCAATGCCTCGCCCGTCCTACAAGGTACCTGAGTTCAGCTTATTCTCGGGCGAGGAACGGGGGCAATCGACGGTCGAACATGTCGCCCGATATTCAGTCTAGTGTGGCAAAGCTGCGGCGCTATCTGGAAACTTCAGTTGTTCGCCAGTTCTCTAACCAAGATGGCATTCACGTGGTACTCAAGGTTGTCACCAAAATCGGTGGACACCTGGAAAGATCTAGAAATCGTCTTCCACGAGGAATTTTACAGAGCACCACCTGACGTCACCCTCGCTGACTTGGCTCATATTTTGGAATTACCGAGCGAATCAGCAGAAAAGTACATCGGCCAATTCAGGAACATTAGAACAAGGTGCTCCACTAAGATGTCCGAGGCCGAATGTGTCCCGATGGTGGTACGAGGAATGAGTTTCGCCATGAGGGAGCACTTCGAAGGACACCGATTCTGAGACTTATTCGAACTTACAAACAGAGTGACGAGTCATGAAAGACTTCTCCAAGAGAAGGAGCAGAGGCAAGGCGCTTCTAAAGGTACCTACTACAAGGACCAACTAGACGTGGCTGTTGTTTCAGACAGTGAAGATATCAGCTCCGAAGATGAAGTCAACATGGCCGAATTCTCGGGAACCAAGCCCCTGGAATGTTCGGCCTTGAGAAAGTCGGGTTTCGTCAAGAAAAACAAAACTGCGGTGGTACAGAAGGAATACTCCTTCAATTTAACCAAGGCCGACGAGAACATCAATGCCTTATTTAAGGATGGACAGATCGCCCTCAGTGAGGGTCACGTAATCCCACAGCCAGAGGAATTGGTCGGAAAGGATTATTGCAAATACCATAATTCCAGGAGGCGCAACACGAACAAATGTGTGAACTTCAGAAATGTGATCCAGAAGGCGATCAACGAGGGGAAACTCCTATTTCCGACAAAGAAGGAGGTCGATGCAAAGTATCTCCATTAATACTGTTCGGCCTCACTTCGATAGTTTTCTGGAACAGGGACAGATCCAAAGTAAATGGAATCCAAAGAAACCCAAGCTCAGGGTAGAAACAGATGGTACTAAATGGCGAGCAGACAAGGGGCGACCATGCCAACCAAAAAGGAAGCGTCATAGCTCACCCACCACAGAGGTGACTTGTCCATCATGCAGTACTTGTTTAGACGCCACGAAGGCCGACAAAGTAAGGGAAAACCCCAAAACGTTCAAACCCAAATCGCCCATAGAACAGTGGCAGAAACATCAGCCACAGCGGCAGTCCAAGACAACCGTGTTCAAGAGGATTTTTCGGCCAACGAAGGAGACCCCTCGTATGATGAAAACCCAAAAGAGGCAAATGCAGAGGTTAAGACAGGAGTCAAGGGCCAACCACAACACGGCGATGTCATACGATCAACGCCGGTTGGCACCGGAGACCGAGCATGGGGGCAAACCCATAACCGAGAGATTGGGTAATAGGACTCGGATCAAAACAACTGCCGAGCCACATGAACGGAGAACCTCGAAAGTAAGGAAGATATGGGTCCCAAAGCAAGTGGTTCGAGAAGGAGAGGCGACCAGCGCGACTAGAGACATAGAGACCCATAAGAGCAAAACGGATACCGGCGAGCAACGATCCTACAAAGACATACTTGTTTCCCACCAAGATGGTCAGCTGTAGGCGAAGGTGCCCAGAGATCGGGAGGTGATCGTCTCATATAAAAAGGGAATGCTCAAGGCATGGGTCCTGGTTGTCAGGGACGAGTTTGGAGTGAAAGTGGTTACACTCCCCGAGTCCTATAGGAGCAAGCCTGGACAGAAGGCGACGTTGGAAGGCGATGTGATCGTCCCAGAAGACGATAGTGCCGATAGCACGGCAGTGGTGTCACTCAGCAAACCCCCAACAAGGATGACCCGGCATATTCGGCCACTGTACATCAAGGCCGATTTAAACGGGGTAACGATCAACAGGGTTCTTATTGATAACGGAGCAGGGGTGAATATGCTCCCAGCAAAGATGCTCAAGAAGCTCAGTATAAACCGAGATCAGTTAGACCCAACAGACGTTTATATGACCGACTTTGCTGGAGGTGAATATGCTCCCAGCAAAGATGCTCAAGAAGCTCAGTATAAACCGAGATCAGTTAGACCCAACAGACGTTTATATGACCGACTTTGCTGGAGGTGAAACGCCAGCTGAAGGGTACATTACTCTTAGAATAAAAGTCGGACGAGTGGAGACCGAAGAGGGATTTTTCGTGGTCAATGCCCGAAGCAACTACAACATATTGCTCGGCCGAGATTGGATACATTCAAACATGTGCATACAATCTACCATGCATCAAATGCTATTTTTATGGCGGGAAGATGGTTAGGCCTAAGTTGTGCAAGGCGATCCCAATCCCTTCGGCGAGGACCATAACGTCCTAGAGGCACGTTTGTATGATCAAGAGGTGCGAAACATACAGTCCCTTAGTTCCCAAGGGGAGGCAAGCGTACCCCGTTTGTTGGTCAATTAGGATTGGCCAGTATCAATTACCCTTGGGGGCAATGGCCGGTCCACTATCATCAAACCTTTTAAATGATAGTACGATATAAGATATTGAGGGAAAAGATCAAACAGTTGGCCTCTCTATATGACGTTGCCTCGGCCGAATGCATTTATGAGGACCAGGATCAAGACCCAGCAGGATTGCTGAAAATCGGGGATATGCAATTGGCAACAGGTAAACTGGAAGATGATCTCGCCCAGGTACAAGACGACTTATTAGAAATAAACTTAGGCGCGGTCGAGTCGCCCAGACCTATATATGTCAATGCGGGGCTAGGTGCAGAATTCAAAGGAAGGCTGATCGACTTCCTCATCGAATACCGCGATTGTTTTGTCTGGTCGTACGATGAAATGCCGGGCCTCGATCCAAAAATCGCTGAACACAAGCTCCCTCTGAAAAGCGGGTTCCGGCCATTTCAACAACCTCCCAGACGAATGTCAAGAGAGGTGGATACCCTTATCCAGGACGAGATCAAACGATTGGAAGATGTCAAGTTTATTCGAGAGGCTCAGTACACCGAATGGCTATCTAACATCATTCCTGTGATGAAGAAAAACGGAAAATTATGGGTATGCGTGGATTTTCGAAACCTCAACCTTGCCACGCCTAAGGACGAATACCCGATACCTGTGGCCGATATGCTAATAGATAGAGCAGCGGCACACACGGTGCTCAGTTTCCTTGATGCACATTCCGGGGACAATCAAGTGCCGATCAGCAAGGAAGACGTGTCTAAAACAACTTTCAGATGTCCTGGGCCGATCGGAGCTTACGAATGGGTCGTTAGGCCTTTCGGCTTGAAGAATGCGGGTGCGACCTACCAAAGGGTGATGAATAAGATGTTCAGAGGTCTGGATTGCCTTGAGGTGTACATCGACGATGTGGTAGTGAAGTCGAACACCAAGGAGGTTCATTTGGCTGATCTGAGGGAGGGGTTCGAACGCATACGGTCTAACGGGTTAAAGATGAACCCTTTTAAATGTGCATTCGGAGCATCGGCTGGAAACTTCTTGGGTTTCTTGGTTAACTAGAGGGGAGTAGAGATAGATAAAAACAAAGCCAAAGCGATCATCAATGCTTAACCACCTAAAACCAAGAAGCAGCTTCAGAGAGTCATCGGTCAAATAAATTTCCTAAGACGATTCATAGCAAACACGGCAGGCCGACTTCGCAGCTGGAGTGTTCTGCTACATGGAAAAGAGACCGATCAGTGGGTATGGACGAACGAACAGCAGAAGGTGTTCGACAATTTAAAAGAATACTTGGCCAAACCCCCAGTCATGACACTCCAAAGCCGAACAAGCCTTTGTTGCTTTATTTATCGGTTGCACACGAATCCTTGGGTTGTATGCTTGCCCAAGAGGATGACGGGGTCGAAAGAGCGGTCTACAATCCGAGTCGTGGGCTGACCGATATGGAGATTTGCTATACTGACATTGAAAAGATGTGCCTGTGTCTGTACTTCATATGCTGCAAGTTACGGTATTACATGTTACCGGTAGTAGTGTACGTACTATCCCAAACCAATATCATTAAGTATATCTTGTCAAAACCATACTTGAGAAATCGGATTAGGAAGTGGGCGATCGCAATGTCTTAGTTTACATTGGTATACGTTCCTCAGAGAGCAGTAAAAGGACAAGTTCTGGCCGATTTCTTAGCCGATCACCCGGGAATCACCCTTAAGGAGGAAAAAATAAATTGATGCGACATAGCCATATGGGAGATGTGGTTCGATGGGTCCAGGACTAGCCAGGGGGCAGGCTCCAGAGTGCATTTCATATCGCCCTTGGGGGCATCTTACCAGCTGTCGTTCAAACTCCACTTCGAGTGTACCAACAACCAAGCAGAGTATGAGGCCCTGATATTCGGGCTTGAGATTTTGACCGAGCTGGGGGAAAAGGCTATCAACATTAGAGGTGATTCTTTATTGGTCATCAAGCAAGTGAGTGGGGCATTTAATTGCGAATCCGAGCTTCTGGTGAGATATTGCAACAAGGCGAAGCACCTGATTTTAAGACACAAGATTAGAGTACACCGAGAGGGCGGATAATGGTATTGCCAATGATTTGTCTCAACACGGCAGTGGGTACAAGGTGAACCTCCAGTTCGATGCAGTCGAAAGAGAAACGCCGAATCTCCATACGGGAGGTGTTACCATCGACGGAAGCCATTTTTCAGTCTACTAATTGGATGTCACCCAAGATTGGAGGACCGAAATTCTAGCATGATTTGAAAAACCAGACCAGACGAATAGAAGACTAAGGACCCTGGCCCTAAACTATGTGGTACTGGCAGGCGAACTATACAAAAAGGGTGTTGAAGGTTTGCTCTTCAGGTGCATTGACCCAAAAAAAAATCCATGTTAGAAATGGCCGAGGTACATGAAGGGATAGCAGGCGCTCATCAGGCGGGCCCCAGAATGAGATGGTTGATCCATAAATACGGCTTCTATTGGCCGAAAATGGAACAAGACTGCATCAGGTACGCTAAGGGATGCGAATCCTGTCAGAAGTGTGGACCGATACAGCACGTCCCCGCCGAGGAACTCCATTCCATCATCAAGCCATGGATATATAGAGGGTGGGCAGTCGACCTCATAGGGAAAGTATAACCCGGCTTGTCAGATGGCCATACGTTTGTCATCATCGCCACTTGCTATTTCACTAAATGGGTTGAAGCAAAGCCTTTGAAATCGCCTACACAGGAAGCCGTTATCAAGTTTTCCAAAGAGTATATCGTTCATCGGCATGGCTTACCTGAGTCAATCACTACCGATCAAGGGACGATGTTCACGGGAGACGATATGTTGGAATGGGCTTATCAGATGAAGATCAAGATGCTGCACTCAACCCTATACTACGCACAAGCCAACGGGCAGGCCAAGGCGACAAACAAAGCTATCAAACTTATCGTTCAAAAAATGATCGAGGAGAACCCAAGACAGTGGCACGTATTGCTATCAGAAGTAGTATGGGCGAACATGACTACCCAGAAATCGGCTATAGGAACCTCGCCTTTCAGGATGGTGTATGGGTACGAGGGAATGTTGCCAATGGAGCTTACGGTAATATCTACTCGTCGGTTGTATCAGAATAAGTTATCAGCGGATGACTACTTCGATAAAATGGTGATAGAGTCCCTAGACCACGATGAAGAAAGACTGGCAGCATTAGACCACCTCGAAGCCCAGAAAAGAAGGGTTGAACGGGCATACAATAAGCGGGTGAAACCAAAATCATTTGCCATAGGCGATATGGTATGGAAGGCGATCTTACCTATTGGCCATAAACATAGGCGACTCGGTAAATGGAGTCCGAACTGGGAAGGTCCGTTTATCATAACTACCAAGTTGACAGGCGGCGCGTATGTCTTGGCTAATATTGAAGGCGAGGAACACGACAGGGCGATCAACAGTCAGTTTCTGAAGAAATATGTTCCCAGTTATTGGGAAAACATCGACCGACGGTTGTTTGGAGCCGACGAAGAATGATGCTTGGAATTCTTAGCCAATAAGTGTTTTCATCGAGGCCGATGCATACAAGACGTTGTACATTCGGCCAAGTATTTTTGAGGCCGATGCATGCAAAGACTATTGTCATTTCGGCCACGTATTGTTACAGATTGAGTTTTTTCAACGGGTCCTACGTTTTTCTCAACCATTTGATGTAATAGTTTATTAAAAGTTCAAATTTATAATATCGGACTAATTACAGACCGATAATAATCGGACTAATTAAAGACCGATAATAATGATGGATAATAATCATGGAAACATGAACGAACACAAAAATGAGCAATAATGAAATATTCGCCCCCTCGGCCGATCAACATAAGAAACTAAAATAATGTTTACAACATCGAAAAGGTACGGCCACCAGGCCAAACTAAAAAAGCAATAGTGTTCAAAAATTAAAAAAGAAAAACTGTTATGGACATAATATTATCACAACATTGCTAAAAATGACTAAAGATATCACCCATCTCACTGCGAATAGTGCTGAAAGATTTGCGGGCCTCCTCCACTTTGGGCTTCATCTTTGCAATGCTTTGTTTCGGAGAATTTTGGCTCTTCTTGACGTCGATACCCTCGAGCAAACTTTTATCCATAGAAGTTTCCAGCTCACCGATACCCTGTTCTTCATCTTCCAGTTCAAGTTTCATAGCAGTAATTTTCTCTTGGTCTCGGCGAGTTGTCAGGGTTGAAACAGCCGATTTTACAGTCACCTTCAACGCCTCCAGTTTTTCTTTGGCTTCGGCTTCCTGAAGTATTAGCTTGTCATGCTCGGTTTGGATCGCCATGGATTCATCGTAAATCTTCTGGAAAGCCGGGAGCGAGGCAGATAACTTAACCATGGCGCCACGAGCTTTCTCGCTAAGAACTTCTGGAGGGGCATCGGCCAGGGCAGTTGCATACTTCTTGAGTTTCTCGAAGTCTTTGGGAAAAGAGCAGTGCCTTGGGACTTCAGCTCAGAAACAACGTCCAAGTGATCGCCCCAGTTTTCAGAAGAACCGCTGGTAACCTCCATTTGTATTTCGCCCTCGGGTATAGGCGAATCCTCATCCTCACTATCGGAGTTTAGGAAAGCTGCTGCCTTCGCCGCTACGTCTTCACAATTTACCGGAGTATCATCAGGAATCTGCCAAGTTTTTCCACAATAAAATATCAGCTGCTAGGCTACTATTATAGCAGGATAGCACAATTGAAAAATACCTTAGTTTTGGTCCCTGCGGCGATTCGGGATGGCAGATTAACCAGGTCAGATCCCCAATTAAATCTTCTTGTTGTTGATTTTCACACACAGGGGAACTAATTCATTTCCCTTATCTTTCTTCACCTCACCAAAATTGTTTTTTAACCAAAAAAGCACAAAATCATTAAGATGAATGATGAAAAGGAACAAAATTTGGCTGAAACAATTGAATCCTGGAAGATGAAGCAAATTGAATCCAACTTAGGAAAGTGAATTTTCATCGTGATCCATTTCGCAAAGGAAACAGATTTGGATGCATTGAAAAGTTCTGGTGATGTTCAACAAGTTGCTCCAATTTATGGAAATAATTTGTATACGAAAATTGATGGAGGAGATCACGGAATCTTGCAACTGTAAAGGGATTCATTAGATACTTCTTAAGAACGTGCAAAAATTCCACCATTTTTCTGCTCTTAATCCTTACCGGATTGTCTTTTTTCGTGACAGTGTTGCCATACTATTGGATTTATTTCATTTCATCTTCCCAAGTTCTACTGATGAATTCTGGCTCAGGTCCAACTTTATGAGTTTCTGCTGCAGCGACAATTATTGGTGATCTAAAAGCGAGGAGATCTGTGGCGGCGAAGATGTTAGTTTGGAGGCGAGGAAATCTAAGCGGTGAAGACGGGTATTTAGGGAACAACAACGACATGGGGATCTAGATTTAAGGGGAGACCACTGGTGGGATTGAAGGATGAAGTTAGAACGGCGGTGGCTGCAGTTGGAGCAGCGCCGACTGCTATGTTTATATTTTCTTTTTCTTCGGTTTAGGGTAATTAAATGAAAAGGGTAGGTTAGGTTTCAATTTTTTTGCGAGTTAATGACCAAGTCAGCGACAAATGAGTCCACGTAGGAAAAAAGAGACGGCATTCTGTACTTTATTTGACGGTGTTAAGAATAAGGGCTTATATGATACGATTTAAAAACGTTAGGGTCCTCGTTACACCTTTCCAAATGTTGAGGGTCTACTTGACCCATAGGCTAAACGTTAGGGGCTTAACTGACCCTTTGCCAAAATCAAATAAAAACAGTTAAAAGATAAGCCTAGGAACCAATATATTTAAGACACAAGAATTCAATGACCAAGGTCATCATTTAGCCAAAACAATTTCATAATAACCAATCAATCACCGCCACGTCGTTGTCTTCTTCAATTTAGCATACCATATACAACCCAACATTTATACAGTACACAGAAACAAATTTAGAAGCGAGATAAACCTAAAGGCAACGAATCAAATTCATTACTAACATCTTAATGAATCAGAAATAATCAGGAACAACAATCAAGAGTGTAGCTATCCTAAATAATCAAAATTCAATCCTTGAAGATTCCCCAAGCCATGGCTTTTAAGACAATAAACAAGAAACCGAAACCAAAGAAATCCAAACAAACAGAGCTAGCTTTTGACAACAACAAACGAATGAACAATCATGAAACAACCTTTCCCTAACAAGCATAAGGTCACAAAGGGTTCCTTAAACAAACAAGAATTTGACGACAGAGGCAGTAATAGCAAGTTAACAGTTATGAACAAATAAAAACGATGAAATGACGGATGCTCAAGCGGATTGATTTACGTACCGTTTGGCGAAAGAAAATCGTAGAAACTTAGAGGAACGAGTCTACTATCACGGGAAATAAACGAAACTGATTTTGATCTCCAAACGGCTGTGAAACGGATTGAAATTCAGAGAGATCGATTTAGGATCAGAACAGAAAATTACAATAATACGGTAAGACGGCGGCGGCTATGACAGAAAATATAACATACCGTTGTGTAAAAATTAAGCTCGGACTTGTAGAGAGTTGAGTCTATAATCTCAGGAAACAAACGGAATGCAATTTGGCGCTGAAACGATAGAGTTATCAGTCATGAACAGAAGTGGCGTTTATAAGCTCAAAACAGAAAATCAAGGATTGAAGTTTACCCGATGAACACCAATCTTGGTTGATAAATAGCACATGATATTCACAGCAATTTGGAGGAGAAAGACGGCTGGAGTTGAAGAATAAGTAGAGAAGAGTTTTAGGGTTTAGAAAAACGTCTTATATAATGAAGGAAAATAGTGTAGAAATCGGGAAAATAAAGGAAGTAAATAAAATGAGTTACATGCAGCCTAAGGCTGCAGTAGATGCTTAAGAAAAAAATGTGGCCCATGCAAATAATCATGTTGATAATTTGCATGGACTTCACAAGAATACCAGGATTGGCCAACTAATAAGCATGGCCAAAAATAATAATCATTATTTATCCAAGCCACGAATCTAACTATAAACTCATAAGCGACTCTAAATATTTTCGAAACTCGCAAAATTAAATTTTAAAATTTTACGGGTTTTAATTCTCCCCAACTTATTAAAAGTTCGTCCTCGAATTTAAAACAACTGAAATTAATTTAAAACTAATTATGGCACGCAAGAAATCACGCGTAACTCAAATTATGGAACAAGGCATCCCCGACTGAACGAAAGCAAACCACTAATAAAACAATTTCTGATTTTCAAAATTTCCCAAAGGTCGAGTGACAACTCAACAGAAACAAAATAAAGACCGCCTAAATTAACCTAAGCAAAACACCACCTCAAAAACAATAGATTACACCAAACTCTAATTCAAGGTAACTCTATCACAAGACAGCTGAGGGGAGTCAAGTGAAACAAAACATAATTTAACCGAAAACGTGCTCAAAATTATACGGACATTCTCCCCAACTTATAAAAATACGACTTTAAATTTAAAACTGATTCGAAAATTTGAATAATCACCACACGCATACACGAAAAATTCTTAGTTCAACAATTTGGTACCTCAAACGACTTCATACCACGATTGAACGAATTAGAAATTTATTTTCAACAGGGAACTAATCGACACGCTAGATGATAATTTTTTTAAAATAACCGGCTCAATCCCAAAGACTACCAAAGTAACACTACAAGTATAGGGACAAACCCAAGATTCAAATTGTAATCATACTAAGCCAAACTCCAATGCTACAAACTGATACATATAAACACTCTCCATTGAAAATAATCTTACATTCCTTAATGCATATACCCTATATCTCTTATAGTGGTCACAACACCAGGTACCTTATATGAGAAACTTAACAGCAAATCTAAATGTCATCCTGATAAAATGTGCTCTCACAAATAACGAATGAAAACTAAACACCATTTGAATCGTTACGGTTCAACCAATTTAAAGAATACATAATTCCAACTTCTGATAACAAAATTTTTCATCCTCCAATTTTTTTTTCAATCACTAAAACCTTATCCTACCTAAGATCAGTTTAGATCAAATCGTAATCAATCGGTTTGTTGGTTATGCTCAAAACAAAAATTTTATATAAAAACGCTTTTCGCAACCACAAAATATTTAATAATACCATTCGCCTTTAATTTGAATTTGCTAACATCTTCCATTTAATTTCATTTTCAACCAAAAATAATTAACCTGCTGAAAAATCTTCTAGTTTTGTAAACGCCTCAACATATTAAAAACACTCTCAATTTGAAATTACCACAAAACTTTACTTTCAAAATAAATTCACGATTTTTATAAAATCGTTTCTTTTGAAAAAAAATTAAAATCCACCTTTAAATAAACTGACAAAAATTTCATCACTTTCCCAAAATTAAAATTTCACAAATAAGAATTCCTTTATTTACGAAAAATCTCCATATCGGTATCAAAACTTTTTGTACCAACAAAAAATCAAATCTGTAAAAAAAAAAACTAAAATCTTTTTTAATCTTTCAGTGTAAATCAGCACGTAGAGCATAACCAATTTCCTTAAAATTAAAATCCTCAAATTATATACACTAAGCTGACACAATTCTTTAATCTGAACTCAATATTTTTCCGCATTCACCACAGCTAAACCTCGAGTACAACCTTATAACCATAGCTCTTTTTTTTTTACCAAAAACAGATACTCCAACAATATAAAATAAATCCTTGCAATGCAATTTCTCTTAAATCACCACCGTCATCACAAAGTATTTGTCTAGATACCAACCGAATAAAAATTTTAAACCATTTGAAATTTACCAACTTCTTAAACACCATTTTCACAATATAACTCGTAAGTTTATAACAAATTTTTTTTCTTGAAAAGTTTTACTGGTAAAATTTATTTCACATAATTGTGACCGTGATGAATGTACTAAATGTATGTGTCAATGCTCAATGCAATTTTCTGTTCGTGGCATTTCAAATGCATGTTTATGACATGTCTGGGCACAATTACGTGATAAATATTTGAATTACTTTAACAAGTTAATATTTGAAATCAATTTTCCTTCGAAATATTTACTAGACATTATACTCTGTCAGACGGCGCTCGTCCATCTTGACATATTTACCCATCTCTATTATACTAGTCCACCAATTTGCATCGTCATTAGCTAAATAATCTAAAATCAACAACGAAACTAAAATTTACCTAACAACGAATTTCCCCTCAAATCGAATTGAAAATTTTCAAAAGGCATCAAACAACACGAACGCCTTCACAGCTCCACTATCAGTTTTGGTATTTCACCGATTAATGAAAGATGCCAGTGTATTGCTACACTGATCAACCTCGAACACAGTTTCCACATTCTTTTCCAGAATGCCAAAAGCCGAAAGATTTAGATACACCAATTTATCACAAACGAGCCCGACGAAAAAAAACGCATAAACTCTCGAAATTTCCACGCACGAAGCAAACACTCACGAGTAGAATTATTCCACTTGTGCTGAGTAATATAACTCAAATCGCCTTCCTCTGGACAGGACAGATACAGAACTCGAATCTGAAAACAGATCTTGAAAATCGCTCCTGAAATTTCTTGATAACAAAATTAATCACTTTGAATTTTAGAGTCCAAACGTTCGATCCAACTAATCCAATTAGAACATCTAAACTAATCGCACGGTCAAAACAATGGTTCGAAACGCACATTGACACCAATGCCAAAGTTAAGCCAAAGAAACAAGTGTGTAATGTCCTCACGTGATACTCCACACAACGAGACAAACAAGAACGATAACTACTATAATATAACTTAACCAAACATGATAGACTTTACAAGAATGCAATAATATAGGTCATAAATTTTCACAAAACATAAAAGCACTTAAACATCTTGCAGTAAGACAATTACTCATTAGGGTAGGTAGACAATATAATTACATAAGAATTGAGATGCAATACCTTATATGATCAACGAAATCCTACCAACATCGTAATAACTCAAACAACCCGGAAATGATTAAAATAATAAATCAAATAATAACATGCTCAAAACGTCAATTCAGAATAAAACGAATTGTGGTACTGATTAAAAAGTACGCATTAAGACCAAATTTCGAAAGATAACAATTACAAATATATTTTAAATTTATGTCGAATCCCACAGGTTTAAAAAAATCATTTTTCTGGAAAACCTCCTTACAAAACATTGGTTAAATATATAATTTTATATTTCTAAACGTCTCAGTTTAAAATCACTGAGTTAGCCGAGTAATTACAACTTCCAAGCTCAACTCCTAATTTGGGTGACCCAAGTTAAACCCGCAAATACAATTTATAAAATGTATACAAAACACTTTCAAATCCGAAAAAACGCATTTCAAAAGAAATCTCAATATTTTCAAGATAAGAAGCTCGACGTCACCCAATTAACAACATCAAACTCAACGCCCAAATGGGAAAACAATTATTCTTTAACAATCTTTTCAGAAACACAAACTTTGTCAAAAACTAGCAAATTGAGCACAAGACCAACAACACCAAAGTGTTGACAAACCAAAATATGGTAAAATTACCCAAGTAATATTAAATCATCAAAATGGTATCGCATTACAAAATAATTTATTACAAAACCATATCTCGAAAACACCAAGCTAGACATAACATTCAAAATTTTAGAATTTGAAAAATTAATTTTATTTCAAAAGAACAAACCCTTTTACAATCCTTAGTCAAATATAAATCTTTTGAAATATAGGAATTTCATTTTATCTGCAAGATACTGAAAATAATATTTTAGGGTGTCGTGTGTAGACTACCCATTGACTTTTTTTTGCGTCAAAACACCAGTTAATCAAAAATAAAATCCTTAAGGTAATGTAAAGCCAATACGTGGCCAACAACGTAATACACAAAACGTGAAAAAGATTTTTCGGTCAAAAATCATTTTAACCTAAGATAATGTCAAAGCCTGATAAAATATTATTTTTGAAGAAATCAACGCTCACGGCCAAAGCTAGAAGTACTCACAAAATAATTTAACGTCAACAACATCATTAAAGGCATAACAGCCAAAATATATCACCCAAGTGAAAAGCAACATCATTAAGATAAGGCAATTAACATCATACCCAAGTATGACATAAAGAAAATTACAAACATAAGATTTCTCGATAAATCAAAATAATTTAAATCAACCAAGTGAAATAACATCAGTATAATAAAATAAAAGTATCAAATCAAAGCATAAATAATGACTGACTCGACGCAATTCTATCGGTGTAGACAGAAAGTTTTTAAAATCAAAAGATGACGTTTCAAAGACAAGACATGAACCTAATTCCGCAGTAGTCCCTATGATTCACTAACAACTTAACAGACTATACACATAGCATGCAATGGCCTTGGTTTAAAACCAAAGCTCTGATGCCAACTTTGTCACGACCCAATTTCATGAATCATGACCGGGGCTGGGGTATGGGTATGGTCGTACCAAAACCCGTAGCAAGCCTCGCGGAAATCAATGGAACACATTAACCTGCAGAAACTGCTCTGGGGCAACCGAGACTCCAACCTAAGTCTAGCAATTTATATTACAGTTCTAATATAAATAACTTAAATATCCAAAATGCTCAACAACATGCCTTAAATATAATATTAAAATAATCCGGAGTAAACATGCTAATAATAAACAATCTGACAAACCGACAATCCCAATGTGCAATAACCAAAGTAATATATAAACTAGTTCTACTGCAGTCTAAGAGTTCGAAAACAGTAACTAGTTTAAATAACATAAAACCTCCGAGGAATCAAAAGAATCAGAGTGGACCAGTTTTCAAATCATAAACCTAGAAAATTTGGGAAAACAACGCGGTCAGATATACTGAGATGAGTTCGCAATACTATTGACATATATTAAGTTTAAAACCCTTAAATCAAAACATTTTATACTAATATAATATGATTATGGAAACAGTATTGAAATGATCCCAGCGTAAGTATGACATGGCATAATGATAAAGCCAGAGTGGACGGGAACAAATCCACGTCATATATATACCAGCGTAAGCAAGACTTTAGTCTGCCGATTCCCAGAGTACTTACCGGTGCACACAGTCTCGATACAAGCCTATCGAGCAGCTTGTTTCAATCCAGATCCATAATCCGTAAAAACAGTTCAAAAGCATTTATAATATTAAAAATATGATGCGGTACTTAATAAAGCGGTAAATAGCACTACAAACTTACTGCTTGCTTATCCACGTGAAACTTCGGCAAACAGCTAACCCTGGTTCGACTCCGGAGCGCGAGTAGTCGAAGAGTCTAAAAATAAATCATACGTTAAAAATCGCTCCAACCCCTAACTCTAAGAATACTATACACCACGTAGGACTAGCACAATTGATCAGATAAGTAAATATTACACAGAGAACACAATTTTCAATTAATCATAGTGCCGAAAATAAATCAAGTCTATTGAGTTCATATTTTAAAAATCCAATCCGAAAATATTAATTAAACAATATTTAATTAATAAATAAAATCCTTTCCTCAAATAGTGGGTTAACCGAGTTTCTTAAAACTACCAAGCTAAACCCACATGTAGGTGACCCAAGTCTAAACCGACCCAACTGATAATCCAGAATTATAAACCACATTTTATAATTATAATTTTATAAAAATATTAATTAATATCAAAATAGAACTCAATAGCTTGAAACCCAAGTAATTAAAGATTACCGACAAAATATCTCATTAAATAAATCAATAATTCAATAAATGGTTAAATCAAAAATTTAGGCAATTGGCACGGTAAGCCAAAATCACAAACCAATGATTAGATAGAAATATCAAATTTTCCCTTTATAATAAATCACATAAATAATTTAAAAGTTAAACTAAAATTTAATCACATCGGCACATTAAGCCAAAAAGTGTCACCCGAGAATTTATAAATTTATAAATTGATAATAAATATCCAATTCCATTTAAAAATAATAATGATAATAATAAATTAAATTTTAAATGGATTCAATTTTTTTAGGTCTTAAAAATAATATAACTAATTTGACAAACTTTTAAATTAAATGAAATCCCCAATTCCCATTTAATATAGTCAATTAAAATCATATATCAACTATAATAAGTTTAATATTAATTTAAATTTAAAATATTAATGCCCAAAGTAATTTCAATATATAAATAATAATATTTTTTAATCGCTAATTGATAAGTCGAAATCAATTTCGTAAATTAAAATCAAAAATCAAATAAAAACAGTTAAAAGATAAGCTTGGAAACCATTATATTTAAGACACAAGAATTCAATGACCAAGGTCATCATTTAGCCAAAACAATTTCATAATAACCAATCAATCACCGCCACATCGTTGTCTTCTTCAATTTAGTATACCATATACAACCCGACATTTACACAGTACACAGAAACAAACTTAGAAGCGAGCTAAACCTCAAGACAACGAATCAAATTCATTACTAACATCTTAATGAATCGGAAACAATCAGGAACAACAATCAAGATTGTAGCTATCCTAAATAATCAAAACTCAATCCTTGAAGATTCCCCAAGCCATGGCAGTTAAGACAATAAACAAGAAACCGAAACCAAAGAAATCCAAACAAACAGAGCTAGCTTTTGACAACAACAAACGAATGAACAATCATGAAACAACCTTTCCCTAACAAGCATAAGGTCACAAAGGGTTCCTTAAACAAACAAGAATTTGACGACAGAGGCAGTAATTGCAAGTTAACAGTTATGAACAAATAAAAATGATGAAACGACGGCTGCTCAAGCGGATTGATTTACGTACCGTTTGGCGAAAGAAAAGCGTAGAAACGTAGAGGAACGAGTCTACTATCACGGGAAATAAACAAAACTTATTTCGATCTCCAAACGGCTGTGAAACGGATTGAAATTCAGAGAGATCGATTTAGGATCAAAACAGAAAATTACAATAACACGGTAAGACGGCGGCGGCTATAACAGAAAATATAACGTACTGTTGTGTAAAAACTAAGCTAGGACTTGTAGAAAGTTGAGTCTACAATCTCAGGAAACAAACGGAATGCAATTTGGCGCTGAAATGATAGAGTTATCAGTCATGAACGGAAGTGTCGTTTACAAGCTCAAAACAGAAAATCAAGGATTGAAGCTTACCCGATGAACACCAATCTTGGTTGATGAATAGCACACGATGTTCACAACAATTTGGAGGAGAAAGACGGCTGGAGTTGAAGAATAAGTAGAGAAGAGTTTTAGGGTTTTGAAAAACGTCTTATGTGATGAAGAAAAATAGTGTAGAAATCAGGAAAATAAAGGAAGTAAATAAAATGAGTTACATGCAGCCTAAGGCTGCAGAAGATACTTAAGAAAAACAAAATTTGGCCCATGCAAATTATCACGTTGATAATTTGCATGGGCTTCACAAGAATAAATAAATGGGCCAAGATTGGCCAACTAATAAGCATGGTCAAAAAATAATAATCATTATTTATCCAAGCCACGGATCGAACTATAAACTCGTAAGCGACTATAAATATTTCCGAAACTCGCAAATTTAAATTTTAAAATTTTACGGGTTATTACAAGAAGTAAACATCATGTAAGGAACAAAAACTAGCAAAACATCACTCAAAGTATAAGATAATCATACTAAAGTAAAGCATCAGTAAAATATAAGACCGACGCACAACACTCATATAGGTGAAGGTAGAAGTTTCAAAACACAAGACACGAATCTTAATTCCGCAGTAGATCATATGACACAACATTAACTTATCATGTCATAAGCAATAAACACATAACATACAAAAAGGCCTTGGTTTTCATAACCAAAGCTCTGATACCAACTTTGTCACGACCCATTTTCATGGATCACGACCAGCGCTAGGGTATGGGTATGGTTGTACCAAAACCTGTACCTAGCCTTGCGGATAACCAACAAACACATAAACCTGCAAGAAAACCAATACTCGGTGGCAACCGAGACTTCAGCCTAATTCTAGCAGTTGATAATATTTAACATTCATATCATAAGTGCTCGAACAACTCCGAGTCTCCAACATGGCATAAATACTTATTAACCCAAGTGAATATAAGAATTCTAAACAATATATATATATATATCAACTGAATAAAACTTGATATCAAGTAACAGACAAGTAAGACTTCTAATTTCTACTTCGGTCCAAGAATAAAATCAGTTCAATAACTTTAATAAATAACGTAAGACCTCCGAGGAAATAATGAATCAGAGATCAGCTGACTCGCTCAAATCATAACCCTGGAAAAATTTGGAAAAAGAACGGGATCAGATATACTGAGATGAGTTTATACAACTATTTACATTTATTAAGTAAAAACCTTTAAAAATCTTAAAACATTTATAAAGCAATTTATCATTATGGATAAGCATTGAAACCCTAAACCACAATATCTAAAATTCAGTTGCTGTGTCGGTGAGACGTACCTCCATAACCGATCCCCGACTATCACTCAAATAAACACGTGAGTCCCAGGAGACATATCTTCCACCGGCGCCCTCACTACGGCGAGACGTATCTTGAATCTACCTCAATACCATATGATCATATACTGGTGCGCACGCAATCTCGATGATGCCCATCGAGTAGCCCGTTCCAATTCAGATCCATAATGTCGAAAACAGTTCGAAAGCTATATATACATATATATATATATATGCAAAATATACAATTTAATTAATAAAGCGGTATATAGCGATATAAACTCACAGCTTGCAAATCCACGTGAAAAAGCTGGCAAGCAACTAAACTTGTTTTGACTCCGAAGCACGAGCAGTCGACGGGTCTAAGAATAAGGCATAAAACATAATTAATATCGTTCCCTAAATTTAGAGAGTACTAGACACCACATAGGACTAGCATAGATATCAACCAATCAAAAGTACACACCATCTATATATAACTACACATATTTAGCCAAAATGCCAAAGCATAAACCAAAGTACAGTAATCATACATACTCAACATAACTAAAGTCATACGATAGTCAAGTCAAATTGACTTCCCGCTTTTAAAACATAATCCAGAAAACCATTTCAATAACTTAGTTAAAATCATAAAACCAAGTTTAAACCAAAGTGGCGAGCTAGCCGAGTTATCACAACTGCCAAGCCTATACTCACAAATTGGGCGACCCAAGTCTAACCCAAATCAAACATCCAACCAAAGTAAAACAATTTGTTTAAAGTCCGGAATCATTTAAAAATACCAAAGTCTCAATTTAGAGAAATAAGGGAACTCTAATTAAACATTAAAACCCAAGTATAACATCATGATTATAAAGTGTTTGATAAAAGTCCCCAAAGGACAAACACAACCAAATAATCCAAACACCAATATACAACAGCCCTAGCATGCTTAATAATCACATTTTATATAACACATGCCATAGAAAAACATTTGGAATCAATTAACATATTTTTCACAGCATCAAGCCAATTAAGCATTCATGGCACTTAGCACAAAACGAGACCAAACATGAATCGCCAAATCAAAAACACCTTAGATCAGTTCATATACATGCCATAATCAATAAAATGAAAGTAATTCAGATCTTTAGTCATTACAAAGCATCGAATCCGTAATCAAAGCATTTTAGCGTAAAACTAGCTAGTTTAAACGAAGCCAACACGTACCAAAATATTTGTGATTCAAAATCCCAAACTCATTAAGATCAGTAGTATACCATACATAATTTAAAAATATCAAACCAACTCAGATCTAAACTCATACCAACATCCCTTAAACAATCGATAACATATTTTTGCTAGAAATTGCCTAAACATGCTAAACAAGCCAAATCATGCATTCGACAACCCAAATCATATATCCAATGATCCTAAATCATATAAACATCATATATATCATCTTAGAACAGTAGGTACATCAAATCAAAACATTTGTGCGATTACAACTCTCAAACAACCCAAATTCACCATTTTACGCAATTTCAGCTAAAACAATCGAGAGCATGCCACTGTGTTGATACAACCAACAAGATCAGCTCATAAAGATCAAATTCATCAAACATATAATACATATCAGTAACCTAAACATAGAATCTCAATTTCATAGATCCAAACCACCAAATCGATTAGAATACAACAATTACTAGGAAAATCCTAACATTGATGAATCATGCCAAACGCTTTTCAAAACATGTAACATCAGTTTATATATGTACAAACCATCATTTTATCCATACAAACTCAGTATGATAAGCATGACATAACAATAGCAACAATTCACTTCATTAAAATCTTATATCATGCATTTCTAGGCAAAATCACACAACAATTAGTCCATGAATCAAAAGTATATGAAAACAATACCTAAGGATGATGAACAATATGATAAATGATGTATTAACCCAAGGTTCAAAGGGCTGTACCGAATTCAATTTAATCCAAACGTTTCACCTTTTTTGTGATTTAAGCCAAACCTTTAAAACGTTACGAAACAAATCCTACCGTTTCACCCTTTTAGTGATATAAGACAAACGTTTTAAACGTTACGAAGAAAATCCAAACGTTTAAAACGTTACGAAACAAATCCAAATGTTTAAAACGTTACAAAACAAATGCAAACGTTTCCCCTTTTTAGCGATTTAAGCCAAACGTTTAAAACATTACGAAACAAATTTAAACTTTAAAACGATACAAAACAAATCCTAACGTTTCACCTTTTTTCCGATTTATGCCAAACGTTCAAAACGTTACGAAACAAATCCAAACGTTTAAAACATTAGCAAACAAATTTAAACGTTTCACCTTTTTAGCGATTTTAGCCAATCGTTTAAAACGTTGCGTAACTAATCCAAACGTTTAAAACCTTACGAAATAAATACTAAGGTTTCCCCTTTCTAGATAATTAGACCAAACGTTTAAAACGTTACGAAAAAATTCAAACGTTTAAAACGTTATGAATCAAACTCTAACGTTTAACACGTTACTAAACAAATCCGAACATTTAAAACGTCGCTAAACAAATCCAAACATTTAAAATATTACGATACAATCCAAACGTTTCACCTTTTAGAGATTAAAGCAAACATTTAAAACGTTACGAAACTAATCCAAACGTTTAAAAAGTTACGAAACAAATCCTAGCTTTTCACCTTCTTAGCAATTTAAGCGAAAGGTTTAAAATGTTACGAAACAAATCCAAACGTTTAAAATGATGCGAAACAAATCCATATATTTGAAACATTACGAAAAAAATCCAAACGTTACGAAACAAATCCAAGTGTTTCACCTTTTTAGGAATTTAAGCCAAACGTTTAAAGCGT
Source organism: Mercurialis annua (assembly GCF_937616625.2). Taxonomy (NCBI): domain Eukaryota; kingdom Viridiplantae; phylum Streptophyta; class Magnoliopsida; order Malpighiales; family Euphorbiaceae; genus Mercurialis; species Mercurialis annua. The sequence continues at coordinate 37,311,709 of NC_065571.1, forward strand.
TACGAAATAAATCCAAACGTTTAAAATGTTACAAAACAAATCCAAACGTTTAAAACGCTACAAAACACATCCAAATGTTTAAAACGTTACGAAACTAATCCAAACGTTTCACCTTTTTAGCGATTTAAGCCAAACGTTTAAAACGTTACGAAACAAATCCAAACGTTTAAAACGTTAGAAAACAAATCAAGACCTTTCCCCTATTTAGTGATTTAAACAAAACGTTTAAAACGTTACGAAACAAATCCAAACATTTAAAACGTTACGAAACAAATCCAAATATTTCACGTTTTTAGCGATTTAAGCCAAACGTTTTAAACGTTACAAAACAAATTCAAATGTTTAATACGCTACGAAGCAAATCCTAACGTTTAATACGTTACGAAATAAATATGAAAGTTGAAAATGTTACTAAATAAATCCAAATATTTAAATCATTACGATAGAAATCCAAAAGTTTCACCTTTTTAGCGATTTAAGTCAAACGTTTAAAACGTCACGAAACTAATCCTAACGTTCTAAAAGTTACGAAGCAAAATCCTAACGTTTCCCCTTTTTAACGATTTAAGCCAAACTTTAAAACATTACGAAACGAATCCTAATGTTTCACCTATTTAGCAATTTAAGCAAAAGGTTTAAAATGTCACGAAACAAATCCAAACGTTTAAAATGTTACAAAACAAATCTAAATATTTAAAACATTACGAAACAAATCCAAACGTTTAAAAAGTTACGAAACAAATCCAAACGTTTCATCTTTTTAGCGATTTAAGCCAAACATTTCATGCGGTACGAAACAAATCCAAATGTTTAAAAAGTTACGAAACAAATCCAAATGTTTAAAACGCTACGAAACACATCCAAAAGTTTAAAACGTTACGAAACAAATCCAAACGTTTCACCTTTTTAGCGATTGAAGCCAAACGTTTGAAACGCTACGAAACAAATTCAAACGTTTAAAACGTTAGAAAACAAATCCATACCTTTCCTCTTTTTAGTGATTTAAGGCTAACGTTTAAAACCTTACGAAACAAATCAAAACGTTTAAAACGATACGAAACATATCCAAAAGTTTCACATTTTTAGCAATTTAAGCCAAACGTTTTAAACGTTACGAAAGAAATTCAAATGTTTAAAAAATTACGAAACAAATCCTAACGTTTAAAACGTTACGAAACAAATATGAAAGTTTAAAACGTTACTAAATAAATCCAAACATTTAAAACATTACTAAACAAATCCTAATCCAAACGTTACGAAACTAATCCAAAACTTTCACCTTTTTAGCGATTTAAGTCAAACATTTAAAATATTACAAAACTAATCCAAACGTTTAAAAGGTTACGAAACAAATCCTAACATTTGACCTTTTTAACGATTTAAGCCAAATGTTTAAAACGTCACGAAACAAATCCTAACGTTTTACCTTTTTAGCAATTTATGCCAAACATTTAAAATGTTACGAAACAAATCTAAACAAGTGAAATGTTCCGAATTAAATCCAAACGTTTAAAACATTACGAAACAAATCCAAACGTTTAAAACGTTACAAAATAAATCCAAAAGTTTTACCTTTTAGCGATTTAATCCAAACGTTTAAAGCGTTACCAAACAAATCCAAACGTTTAAAACGTTACGAAACACATCCAAACGTTTAAAACGTTACGAAAAAAATCCAAACATTTCACCTTTTTAGCGATTTAAGCCAAACGTGTAAACGTTAAACAAATCTAAACGTTTAAGACGTTACGAAACAAATCCAAACGGTTCACCTTTTTAGCGATTTAACCCAAAATTAATAATCGTTATGAAAAAAATTCAAACGTTTAAAATGGTATGAAACAAATCCTAATATTTCACCTTTTTAGGGATTTAAGCCAGACGTTACGCTACAAATCCTAACGTTTCACCTTTATAGCGATTTAATCAAATCTTTTAAAGCGTTACGAAACAAATCCAAACGTATAAAACGTTAAGAAACAAATCCAAACGTTTAAACATTACGGAACAAATCCAAACATTTTACCTTTTTAGTGATTTAAGCAAAACGTTTTAAACGTTGCGAAACAAATTAAAATATTTAAAACGTAGCGAAATAAATCCTAACGTTTCAAACTCTACGAAAAAAATTTGAAAGTTTAAAACGTTACTAAATAAATCCAAACGTATAAAACATTACGAAACAAATCCAAAAGTTTCACCTTTTTAGCGATTTAAGCCAAACGTTTAAAACGTTACGAAACAAATCCAAACGTTTAAAAAGTTACGAAACAAATTCTAACGTTTCACCTTTTTAGCAATTTAAGCCAAATGTTTAAAATGTTATGAAACACATCCTAACATTTTACCTTTTTTGCAAATTAAGCAAAACGTTTAAAATGTTACAAAACAAATCCAAACATTTAAAATGTTAGAAAGAAATCCAAACGTTTAAAAAATTACGAAACAAATCCAAACTTTTCACCTTTTAAGCGATTTAAGCCAAACGTTTATAACGTTATGAAACAAATCCAAATGTTTAAAACTTAACGAACAAATCCAAACGTTTAAAACATTACAAAACATATCCAAACGTTTAAAATGTTACAAAACAAAACCAAACATTTCACCTCTTCAGCGATTTAAGCCAAAGGTTTAAAACGTTACAAAACAAATCCAAACGTTTAAACCGTTAAGAAACAAATCCAAACGTTCCACCTTTTTAGTGATTTAAGCCAAACGTTTAAAATGTTACGAAACAAATCCAAACGTTAAAAACGTTATGAAAAAATTCCAAACTTTTCCCCTTTTTAGTGATATAAGCCAAATATTTAAGACGTTATGAAACAAATTCAAATGTTTAAAACGTTATGAAAAAAATCCAAACGTTTAAAATGTTACGAAACAAATATGAAAGTTTAAAACGTTACTAAATAAATCCAAACGTTTAAACATTATGATACAAATCCAAAAGTTTAAAAAGTTACGAAACTAATCCAAACGTTTAAAATGTTACGATACAAATCCCAACGTTTCACCTTTTTAGCGATATAAGCCAAATGTTTAAAACGTTACGAAACAAATCCTAACGTTTTACCTTTCTAGCAATTTAAGCCAAACGTTTAAAATGTTACGAAACAAATCCAAACATTTAAAATTTTACAAAACAAATCCAAACGTTTAAAACATTACGAAACAAATCCAAACGTTGAAAACGTAAAGAAACAAATTCAAGCGTTTCACCTTTATAGCGATTTAAGCCAAACATTTATAGCGTTACAAAACAAATCCAAACGTTTAAAACGTTACGAAACAAATCCAAACGTTTAAAACATTACGAAACACATCCAAACGTTTAAAACATTACGAAACAAATCCAAATGTTTAAAACATTACGAAACAAATCCAAACGTTTCCCCTTTTTAGCGATTTAAGTCAAACGTTTAAAACGTTATGGAACAAATTCAAACATTTAAAATGTTATGAAACAAATCCTAATGTTTCACCTTTTTAGCGATTTAAGTCAGACGTATAAAACGTTACGCAACAAATCCTAACGTTTCACCTTTCTAGCGATTTAATCAAAATGTTTAAAGCGTTACGAGACAAATCCAAACGTTTAAAACGTTACGAAATAAATCCAAACATTTAAACCGTTACGAAACAAATCTGAACGTTTAAAACGTTACGAAATAAATCCAAACGTTTAAAACGTTACGAAAGAAATCCAAATGTGTCACTTTTTTTTCTATTTAAGCCAAACTTTTAAAACGTTACGAAATAAATTCAAACGTTTAAAATGTTATGAAACAAATTCTAACGTTTCACCTTTTTAGCGATTTAAGCCAAACTTTTAAAACATTACGAAACAAATCCTAATATTTCACCTTTTTGGGTGATTTAAGCCAAACGTTTAAAACGTTACGAAACAAATCCAAATGTGTAAGATGTTACGAAACAAATCCAAATGTTTAAAAGTTACGAAACAAATTTAAAATGTCACCTTTTTAGTGATTTAAGCAAATGTTTAAAACTTTACGAAACTAATCCAATTGTTTAAAACGTTATGAAACAAATCCCAACATTTCATCTTTCTAGAGATTTAAGCCGAACGTTTAAAATGTTATGAAACAAATCCAAACGTTTCACCTTTTTAGCGATTTAAACCAAACGTTTAAAACGTTACGAAATAAATCCAAACGTTTAAAACATTATGAAACAAATCCAAACAGTTAAAACTTTACGAAACCAATTTGAACGTTTAAAACGATACTAATCATATCCAAACGTTTAAAACGTTACGAAATAAATTTGAACGTTTCACCTTTCTAGCGATTTAAGCCAAACTTTTAAAACGTTAAGAAACAAATCCAAACTTTTCACCTTTTTAGCTATTTAAGCCAAACGTTTAAAAGGTTACGAAACTAATCCAAATGTTTAAAATGATAAAAAACAAATCCTAATGTTTCCCCTTTTTAGCGATTTAAGCCAAACGTTTAAAGCGTTACGAAAAAATCCAAACGTTCGAAACGTTACGAAACAAATCCAAACGTTTAAAACGTTACGAAACAAATCCAAACGTTTTACCTTTTTAGCGATTTAAGCCAAACGTTTAAAACATTACAAAACAAATTCAAACGTTTAAAGCGTTACGAAACAAATCCTAACGTTTCACCTTTTACAGCGATTTAAGCCAAACATTTAAAACGTTATGAAACAAATCTAAACGTTTCACTTTATTAGCGATTTAAGCCACACGTTTAAAACTTTACGAAACTAATCGAAACGTTTAAAATATCACGAAACAAATCCTAGCATTTGATCTTTTAAGCGATTTAAGCCAAACATTTAAAATGTTAAGAAACAAATCCGAACGTTTAAAACGTTACGAACCTAATCCAAACGTTTCACCATTTAGCGATTTAAGCCAAATTTTTAAAACGTTACAAAAAAATCCAAACGTTTAAAACGTTACGAATCGAATCCGGATGTTTAAAACGTTACAAAACCAATCCAAATGTTTATAACGTTACGAAACAAATCTTAACGTTTCACATTTTTAGCGACTTAAACCAAAAGTTCAAAGCATTCCAAAGCAAATCCAAAACATTTTAACAAAACAAATCCTAACGTTTTCCCTTTTCAACGATTTAAGCCAAACATTTTAAACGTTACGAAGCAATTCCTAATATTTCTTCTGCGATTTAAGCCAAACGTTTCAAACAAATCCAAAACTTTTAAAATATTACGAAACAAATCCAAACGTTTCGCCTTTTCAGCGATTTAAGTCAAACATTTAAAACTTTACGAAACTGATCCAAACGTTTAAAACTTTCCCAAACATATCCTAACGTTTCACCTTTATAGCAATTTACGCCAAACGTTTAAAACATTACAAAATAAATCCAAATATTTCACCTTTTTAGCTATTTAACCCAAACGTTTAAAATGTTACGAAACAAATCCAAACGTTACAAAACAAATCCTAACGTCTCACCTTTTTACCTATTTAAGCCAAACGTTTAAAACGTAACAAAAAAAATCTTAACGTTCACCTATTTAGCGATTTAAGCAAAACGTTTAAAACGTTACAAAATAATCTTAACGTTTCACCTTGTCAACGAGTTAAGCCAAACGTTTAAAATGTTACAAAACAAATTCAAACGTTTAAAAACGTTACGAAACAAATCAAAACGTTTCACCTTTTTACCGATTTTAGTCAAACCTTTAAAACATTACAAAATAAATCGTAACGTTACACCTTTTTAGCGAAATAAGCCAAATGTTTAAAACTTTACGAAACAAATCATAACGTTTTACCTTTTTGCAATTTAAGCCGAACGTTTAAAACGTTACGAGAAAAATCCCAATGTTTAAAATGATACTAAACAAATCATAACGTTTCACCTTTTTAGTGATTTAAGCCAAACGTTTAAAACGTTACGAAAAAAATCAAAACTCTTCACCTCTTTAGCTATTTATGCCAAACGTTTAATACATTACAAAAATAATCCAAACGTTTAAAACATTATGTAACAAATCTTGACGTTTCACCTTTTTAGAGATATAAGCCATACGTTTAAAACATTACGAAGCAAATCCAAACATTTAAAACGTAACGAAACAAATCCAAACATTTAAAACGTTATGAAACAAATCCAAACATTTAAGACATTATAAAACAAATCCTAACATTTCACAATTTTAGCCATTTAAGCCAAACGTTTAAAACGTTGCGAAACAAATCCTAACATTTCACAGTTTTAGCTATTTAAGCCAATCCTTTAAAACGTTGCGAAACAAATCCTAATGTTTCACCTTTTTAGCGATCTAATCCACACATTTAAAATGTTACGAAGCAAATCCAAATGTTTAAAACGTTATGAAACAAATCCAAACGTTTAAAACAATACAAAACAAATCAAATGTTTAAAACGTTATAAAACAAATCCAAACGTTTAAAACGTTACCAAACAAATCCAAACCTTTAAAACGTTACATAACAAATCCTAATGTTTCACTTTTTTAGCAATTGAATCCAAACGTTTAAAATGTTACGAAAACTTTTCACCTTTTTAGCGATTTATGACAAACGTTTAAAATGTTACGAAACAAATTCAAACGTTTAAAACATTCCGAAACAAATCCTGACGTTTAAAACATTCTGAAACAATTCCAAACGTTACGAAACAAATCCTAATATTTCACCTTTTTAGCAATTTAAGTCAAATGTATAAAACGTTACGAAACTAACCCAACCGTTTAAAATATTACAAAAAAAAAGCCAAACGTTTCACCTTTTTAGCGATTTAAGCCAAATGTTTAAAACGTTACGAAACAAATTCAAACGTTTATAACGTTTCGAAACAAATTCAAACGTTTAAAACATTCCGAAACAAATCCAAACGTTACGAAACAAATCCTAATATTTTACCTTTTTAGCAATTTAATCCAAACGTTTAAAACGTAATGAAACAAACCCAAACGTTTAAAACGTTACAAAACAAAGCCAAACGTTAAACCTTTTTAGAGATTTAAACCGAATATTTAAAACTTTACGAATAAAATCCAAAGATTTATAAAGTTACAAAACAAATCCGAACATTTAACACATTCCTAAACAAATCCGAACGTTTAAACCGTTACGAAACAGATCCAAACGTTTCACCTTTTAAGCGATTTAAGCCAAACGTTTAAAACGTTACGATACAAATCGAAACTTTTCACCTTTTTAGCTATTTTAGCCAAACGATTAAAACGTTACAAAACAAATCCTAACGATTCATCTTTTTAGCGATTTAAGCCAAACGTTTAAAACGTTACTAAAGAAATCCAAACTTTTCACCTTTTTAGCTATTTAAGCCACACGTTTAAAACGTTACGAAACAAATTCTAACATTGCACCTTTTGGCTATCCAAACTTTTAAAATGTTACAAAACAAATCCAAACGTTTCACCTTTTTACCCATTTAAGCCAAATGTTTAAAACGTTATGAAACAAATCCAAACGTTTAAAACGTTACAAAACATCAAACGTTTAAAACGTAACGTAACAAATGCTAAAGTTTAACCTTTTTAGCTATTTAAGCCAAACGTTTAAAACGTCACGAAAGAAATCCAAACATTTAAAACGTTACGAAACAAATCCTAACGTTTTACCTTTTTAGAAATTTAAGCCAAATGTTTAAAACGTTAAAAAACAAATCCAAATGTTTAACCTTTTTTGCGATTTAAGTCAAAAGTTTAAAATGTTACGAAACAAATCCAAACATTTAAAATGTTACGAAACAAATCAAAACGTTTCATCTTTTTAGCGATTTAAGCTAAACGTTTAAAACGTTACAAAATAAATCCAAACGTTTCACCTTTTTAGCTATTTAAGGCAAACGTTTAAATGTTACAAATCAAATCCAAACGTTTAAAACATTACAAAATAAATCCTAACGTTTCACCTTTTTAGCTATTTAAGCCAAACGTTTAAAACATAACGAAACAAATCCAAACGTTTCACCATTTTAGGTATTTGAGCCAAACGTTTAAAATGTTAAGAAACAAATCCAAACGTTTAAAAGGTTACAAAATAAATCCTAATGTTTCACCTTTTTAGCTATTTAATTCAAACTTTTAAAACGTTATAAAACAAATCCTAACGTTTCACCTTTTTTGCTATTTAAGTCAAACATTTAAAACGTTACAAAACAAATCCAAACATTTCACATTTTTAGCGATTTAAGCCAAACGTTTAAAGCATAACTAAACAAATCCTAACGTTTCACCTTTTTAGCGATTTAATCCAAACGTTTAAAACGTTACGAATCAAATCCAAACGTTTAAATCGTTACGAAACAAATACAAACGTTTAGAACGTTACAAAACAAATCCAAACGTTTAAAACGTTACGAAACAAATTCAAACGTTTAAAACGATACGAAACAAATCCAAATGTTTCACCTGTTTAGCGATTTAATCCAAACGTTTAAAGCGTACGAAACAAATCCAAACATTTAAAAAGTTACGAAACAAATCCAAACGTTTAAAACGTTATGAAACAAATCCAAATGTTTAAAACGTTGCGAAACAAATCCAAACGTTTAAAACGTTACAAAAAATATCCAAACGTTTCCCCTTTTTAGAAATTTAAGCCAAACGTTTAAAAGCTTACGAAACAAATCCAAACATTTAAAACGTTGCAAAAAAATTTCTAGCATTTTACCTTTTTAGCGATTTAAGCCAAATGTTTAAAACGTTACGAAATAATCGTAATATTTAACCTTTTTAGCGATTTAAGTCAAAAGTTTATAACGTTACGAAACAAATCCAAACATTTAAAACGTTACGAACAAATCAAAACGTGTCACCTTTATAGAGATATAAGCCAAACGTTTAAAACGTTACGAAAAGAATCCAAACATTTCCCCATTTTAGCTATGAAAGGCAAACGTTTAAAATGTTACGAAATAAATCCAAACAATTAACATGTTACAAAACAAATCCTAACGTTTTACCTTCTTAGCTATTTAAGCTAAATGTTTAAAATGTTATGAAACAAACCCAAACGTTTTACCTTTTTACGAAACGTATCCAAACATTGAAAACGTTACGAAATAAATCAAAACGTTTCACCTTTTTAGAGATTTAAGCCAAACGTTTAAAACGTTACGAAATAAATTCAAATGTTTCCCATTTTTAGCTATTTAAGGCAAACGTTTAAAACGTTATGACACAAATCCTAATGTTTAACCTTTTTAGCGATTTAGGTCAAAAGTTTAAAACGTTACATAACAAATCCAAACATTTAAAACGTTACGAAACAAATCAAAACGTTTCACCTTTTTAGCGATTTAAGCCAAACGTTTAAAATGTTACGAAAAAAATCCAAATGTTTCCCCTTTTTAGATATTTAAGGCAAACGTTTAAAACATTACGAAACAAATCCAAACGTTTAAAACGATACCAAACAAATCCTAACGTTTCACCTTTTTAGCTATTTAAGCCAAACGTTTAAAAAGTTACGAAACAAATCAAAACGTTTCACCTTTTTAGGTATTTAAGCCAAACGTTTAAAACGTTCCGAAACAAATCCGAACGTTTAATAGGTTACAAAACAAATCCTAACATTTCACCTTTTTTAGCTATATAGGAAAAACATTCAAAACGTTACAAAACAAATCCTAACGTTTCGCCTTTTTAGCTATTTAAGGCAAACGTTTAAAGCGTTTCAAAACAAATCCTAACATTTCACATTTTGAGCGATTTAAGCCAAACATTTAAAACGTAATAAAACAAATCCTAACATTTCACCTTTTTAGCGATTTAATCCAAACATGTAAAATGTTATGAAACAAATCCAAACGTTTAAATCGTTACGAAATAAATTCAAACGTTTAAAATGTTACGAAATAAATCCAAACAGTTAAAACGTTACGAAACAAATCCTAACGTTTCACTTCTTTAGCGATTTAATCCTAACGTTTAAAGCGTTACGAAACAAATCTAATCGTTTAAAGAGTTAAGAAAAATCCAAACGTTTAAAATGTTATGAAACAATTCCAAACGTTTAAAACTTTACGAAACAAATCCAAACGTTTAAAAGGTTACGAAACAAATCCTAATGTTTCACCTCTTTTGCGATTTAATCCTAATGTTTAAAGCGTTACAAAAAAATCTAAATGTTTAAAAAGTTATAAAACAAATCCAAACGTTTAAAACGTTATGAAATTGTTCGCCTAGAAATAATCCGGAACCGAATCTTTGAATTTATAATTTGGATCGATTTGAGGTTTGATACTTTAACGAACCTATGTAGATATTCACAAGGCTTCTTTGGTTAAAAACACTTAACCACGTGATTTAAATAGTAATAATCTGGGAGTTATAAACTCAGGCGAGATTAATACTGAAAACTACTCCTAAATTAAAACAATCCGGAGATTGCGGGATAAAAAGCACTGGGCTTGGTTTTTGATTGATTGATTTGTTGATACAAAAATAGTGAAGCTCTGAGCTATTTATAGCTCTCACAAAATCAAGATTCCTAATTTAACTAGAACTAATATTCCTAATGAGAAATACTCCTAATAAGTTGCAAACTCCTAATGAAGCAAAGACTAATCTAAAAAAGGCTTTTATTGGGCTCAACTCCATTGATAAGCCCATCTAACGTCCTGACCTATATCCTTTTGGGCCGGTGTAAACAATGCCCCCAACAAGCCTGAAGCACTTATTTTGGGCTTGTTCCCCTTTTAGGCTCATCCCTGATGCTTCTTGGTAGTACAGCCCAATCTTTACGTATCCGGATTAAAGGGGTGCGCATCTATTGACTGTTCGGTACCCCTTTACACGCCACGTCACCACCAGTTGTCTACCATGATGCCACGTCTTAACACCATGAACCCTTCGGCTCCCTCCGGTTTTGCACTTTTAAGAAAAATACTGTCTCATTTGATCAATTACCTACTTTCTCTACAATTATCAAGCTTTTCTCTCTCCTCAGCAATTTCAAGCTCTCTGCAAAACTCCTCCTGGTAAGTACTCGCCCTTCTGATCTTGCTCGTGCCTTTTTTTATTCGCCTAACTTGGGCGATTCATTTCAGGTCCCATGGCTGCTCCCAACAACTACCTCGCTGAACAAGTAATTCCAAGATTAACGAGGTTTGATCCAACGCACCGAACACAACATTCAAGGTAATTACTGATGCGGGTGATAACCAAATATGCGTCGGTCCCATTGTCACCTCCCCGAGTCATCTGTGCGATCTAGCCTCCCATTTTCATGAAGTTGCTCCTCCTAGATTCTCCTTGCCCCACCAATCATCTGTCTGGGTCGGCACCACCTTCAGGGACTGGCCGATTGTACATACTGGGTTCTCCAAATGGGTAGTCAGGTTGACAACGCACTTCCGCCAATCATGGATCGACATTGGCATTTATGACCTCATTGAACTATGCAAGGCGAGCCGACCGATAGCCAAACACTACATCATGGGTGCATCACTATTCTGGTCGAGTGCCATAAACTTCTTCTGTTTCAAATCTGGGCCGATGACCGTTACCTTGCTCGACCTGGCGCTCATGCTCAACGTTCCCATTAATGACGATCGTATCAACCCAAACCTTCGTGCCGATGCGCCAAAGTTCAATTTAACCAAGGCGCAAAAAAGCTACTGTCCTTTTGTGAAACTGTTTATGGGCAAAGAACCCTATAAACCTAACCACAAAGAGCACATCGCCTTCCTGGCATTTTTCATCGCCAAATACATGCTATGTACTTCCTCCTTTCGAGTGACTGAAGATTGTTTCCTATTGGCCACAACACTCAACGACGGACGCCGATGCAACTTAGCGAGTTCATCTTGGCACACCTATATCGTTCCATGGGTGATATTGCTCCTCTAAAAGATCCAAGAGTTTTCAAGTGCCCAGGGGGTCCCCTCTGGATTGTTCAATTATGGCTCGCCATGTATTTTCCTGAGCTTTTTGAAGTCGGTCCACCCATCAAGGCCAAACTATGTGATTTTCAATTGATATCGGCAGAGACCCGTCTTCCACATGTGCTTGATGTTCTCCAAGTTTTCAACAACCACGCCATCAGATCGCTTGAGCTGATGTGCCCTGCTCTGCAACTTGTTTATACACCGTCTTGGTTACTTGATGGAAGGGATGTTGAGGACATGGAAGAAGCCATACAAGCCGATCCAAGACTGAAACTCGGCGGCCCTTATTGGGGAATCGCCCTTAAATCAAGGAACTTAATAGCTGGGCTTGATTATGACCGTAGTGGAGTTGAACCCTATCATCCAAATTACGTGTCCCGTCAATTTGGTTTCTGCCAAGGCCTTCCCTGTCCTTTATTGATCGCCTTCAATAATCGCGGGATCCATAGAACTTCAATAGAAAATTACTCTGAACTTCAATACATCATTCGCCTAAACTAAACTTACCTTCCTCCCTTGTCCGATCTATCTCGCCTTATTGTCACTCCTTCCTGTACTCCGGAATTCACCAACTGGTGGACCTCCATCGTCCAAACCTCCTTTGACCTGTCGCCTAAAGAAATTCTTTCGCTTCATAATTTTGATTTACCTCCTTTAAAAAGAAAACCTACTCATGCCGATTTATTTCTTTTGCAGGCTCCAAAACGCCAAACTTTCACAGGTATTATTGGCTATCACTTTGAAATATCTCGCTTTGAACGCTTTTATAAATTCAAATTCGACCCTTTAGATCGCCCAGGCATGAACCTTAAAATGCAACAACATAGGAGAATAGCTCGGCAAAATTTCTATGCAAAATGGGATAAAATTTGGGAGGAAAAATATAAACACCTGCCCTATCAACTCTTTTTAGAAAAAGTACGGCCGAAATTCAAGTATAAGTCACCAATTGTCCCTAAATGTAATATGACCACGATCACACCTATTAAAAAACCTAAGTAAAAGAAGTCTAAAAAATCTAAGGTAGATTTAACCGATCTGGGTGTAACCTATACTGGCATCCGATGTCCACCTGACGAAGAAGCTATAAATGAACTGTTGCGCATCGGTTACCAGAAAATCCCAGGTATGGGCGATCATTTGCTATTTCAGCTTTTAGACTTTTTATATTCTGACTCCTTGTTTTTTATATATCAGTTGGCATTCCCCATTACAAAAAAGAGGACAACTGGGACAATTACGACGAGGAAGAGAACCCGGCGGCCAAAAAAGGAAAAAAGAAGAAGGCTGCCAAAGCACCTTCAAAAGAGCAGAAGGCTAAAAAAGGGCGATCAGACCCGAAATGGAGACCTGGGAAGAAAGAACCCGAGTTACAAGGTTCGGCTATGTTCAATCCATCTCCTGCAGCAACACCCTCCCCAAGCTGCCATTCTTCATCAAAGGGGGATACCCATACTGGGGGCGATACCCAGAACATGGGCGATTCTCAAGACGACGAAGGGGAAGGAAATAATCAAGGCTCCCTATCGACTAGCTCTTACACTCCCAAAGTTTCGGAGATCTTGAGGAGGATGGAAACCCCGCTTTGTTGTCGCCCTTAGCCTCTGAGTATCTTAATCTCAGAACCGACAAGCCCCAATCCCAAACTTCCAAAGTATGCTCTTCGCATTTTCTTTTTTAGAACATTTCGCCTAGCAGCTAATTTTCTATTGCGGACAAACCTGGCCGATCCCAATTTCTCTGACTCATGCGAATGATGTAGTGGCTAAGGCAACAACCTTCTTGGACTCGGATAGCGAGAATGAAGACCTCATTCCCATCTCTGAAGCCGAGCACGTGACTGAGGCGATCGTCTATGTCCCTAACTGGGAAGATCATCTCGACGTGATGGCGCAAATGAAGAGCGGGGCATACAGCTATTCAAATCGCATGAAAGCGTCGAAAAACTGAAGAAGGCGGCAACAGCTCTGGCCGATGCTCCGACTGAAATACTAAATGGTGAAGCCCACTCTGCTGTGACGAAGCTCTCGGCTTCTATTCAAGCCTTTCAGAGAATGTATGATGATTCGGTCTCGATTCAAATCGAACACGGCGAGCTGACTCGCCAAGAGCGTGAAGCAAGGGAAAAGCTGGATTCCCTCAAGGCAAACGTGAAGTTGGCCGTCACTGCTCTTCAAGACCGCCGAACACACGCAAAGGAGTTGGAGGAGAAGATTGCTGCTATGCAGATTGAGCTGAAGTCAGAACAGCAAAACATTGGCGATCTCGAAGCCTCGCTGGACAAAGAGATGGTGGAAGGAATAGAAGTGAAGAAGTTGCAGAACCTTCTCAAAGGGGATCTCTCCAAGCTTAAGACGAAATATGAGATGGCAAAAATGGAATTTAATCAAGTTCGAAGCGAGCTCGGTGTTTGTTTTCGCCATCTCAGAGTCTTTTGTGATAATTCTAAGTCCGGAACAATTTTTCCTTTTAATGTTTAAACAGCATTACTTTTTGATTGGCCTGGTGGCCAAATCTTTTAATGCTTTGTAAATATTATTGCAATTTATATTTTTAATCGGCCAAGGGGCCGTTTTTTGCATAATTCATATATTTTGTGCTCGTTTATTTTCCACCGTTTTTATCGGTCTTACAAAGTCCGATTTAATATTATGATTTATTACATTAATAAAGTTGAGAAAAACATAGGACCCGTTGAAAAAACTCAACTATAACAATACATGGCCGAAAGTAAAACACAATTCTTTTGTATTATATATATGTCGGCCTATCGGTTTAAAATCACCGATAAAAGTAAGCTGTAGGTTTCATTCTTTGCTAGCTCCAAACAACCATCGGTCAATATTCTCCCAACAACTAGGAATGTATTTCTTTAGGAACTGACAGTTAATCGCCCTGTCATGCTTCTCCCCATCGATATTTGCCAAGACATAAGCACCGCCTGTTAATTTGGTAGTTATGATGAAAGAACCTTCCCAGTTCGGACTCCATTTACCAAACCGCCTATCTTTATGGCCAACAGGCAAGATCGCCTTCCATACCAGATCGCCTATAGTAAATGATTTATGTTTCACCCGCTTGTTGTATGCACGTTCGACCCTTCTTTTTTGAGCTTCGAGGTGAGGACCCGTTGAAAAAACTTAACTATAACAATACATGGCCGAAAGTAAAACACAATTCTTTTGTATTATATATATATCGGCCAATCGCTTTAAAATCACCGATAAATGTAAGATGTAGGTTTCATTCTTCGCTAGCTCCAAACAACCGTCGGTCAATATTCTCCCAACAACTAGGAACGTATTTCTTTAGGAACTGACCGTTAATCGCTCTGTCATGCTTCTCCCCATCGATATTTGCCAAGACATAAGGACCGCCTGTTAATTTGGTAGTTATGATGAAAGGACCTTCTCAGTTCGCACTCCATTTACCAAACCGCCTATCTTTATGGCCAATAGGCATGATCGCCTTCCATACCAGATCGCCTATAGTAAATGATTTTGGTTTCACCCGCTTGTTGTATGCACGTTCGACCCTTCTTTTCTGAGCTTCGAGGTGGTCTAATGCTGCCAATCTTTCCTCGTCGAGATCTAGGGATTCTATCACCATTTTGTCAAAGTAATCATCCTTGGATAATTTATTCTGATACAAACGGCGAGTAGACATCACAGTAAGCTCCATTGGCAACATCGCGTCATACCCATAAACCATCCTAAAAAGCGAAGTCCCTGTGGCCGATTTCTGGCTGGTCCTATTCGCCGAAACTGCTTTTAACAGCAATACGTGCCATTGTCTTGGGTTTTCTTCAATCATCTTCTGAACGATGAGCTTGATAGCCTTGTTCGTTGCCTCAGCCTGTCCGTTGGCTTGTGCATAGTATGGTTTTGAGTGCAGCATTTTGATCTTCATCTGAGAAGCCCACTCAACCATATCGCCTCCTGTGAACATCGTCCTCTAATTGGTGGATATTGATTCGGGCAAACCATGTCGATGAACGATATATTCCTTAAAGAACTTGATCGCGACTTCTTGCGTGGGTGATTTCAAGGGCTTTTCTTCGACCCATTTAGTGAAATAGCATGTGGCGATTATAACAAATGTATGGCCATCTGACAAACCGGGATATATTTTCCCTATGAGATCAACCGCCCATCCTCTAAACGGCCATGGCTTGATGATGGGATGGAGTTCCTCGGCGGGGACATGTTGTATCGGTCCATATTTCTGACAGGCTTCGCATCCCTTCACATATCTGATGCAATCTTGTTCCATTTTCGGCCAGTAAAAGCCGTGTTTATGGATCACCCATCTCATTCTGGGGCCCGCCTGGTGAGCGCCTGCTATCCCTTCATGTACCTCAGCCATTGCTAACATTGCTTCCTTTGGGCCGATGCACCTGAAGAGCAAACCTTTAAAACCTTTTTTTGTATAATTCGCCTGCCAGGACAACGTAGTTTAGGGCCAGGGTCCTTAGCCTCTTATTCGCCTGATCTGGTTTTTCAAACCACCCCAAAATTTTGGTCCTCCAATCTTGGGTAATATCCAATACGTAGACTGAAAAACTTCTTTCATTGATTGTAATGCCCCCAATATGGAGGTTCGGTGTTTCTCTTTCTATTGCATTGAACTGGAAGTTCACCTTGTACCCACTGCCGTGTTGAGCCAAATCATTGGAGATACCATTATCAACCCTCTCGGTGTATTCTAACCTAGTATCTTGAAAACCTTCAATCAGGTGATTTGCCTTATTGCAATACCTCACCAGGAGCTCAGACTCTCACTTGAATTTTCCAATTACTTGCTTGATGACTAACAAAGAATCACCTCTTCCGTTGATCGCCTTTGCCCCCAGCTCGGCCAAAATCTCAAGACCGAATATCAGGGCCTCGTACTCTGCTTGGTTGTTGATGCATTCGAAGTGGAGTTTGAATGACAAATGGTAAGATGCCCCCAAGGGTGAAACGAAATATACTCCGGCACCTGCCCCCTGTCTAGTCCTGGACCCATCAAACCACATTTCCCATATGACTATGTCAAGGCAGCCAATTGTTTCTTCCTTGAGAGTGATACCAGGATGATCAGCCAAGAAATCGGCCAGAACTTGCCCTTTTACTGCTATTTGGGGAACATATACCAACGTGAATTCGAACATTGCAATCGCTCACTTTCCAATCCGATTTCTTAAGTATGGTTTTGATAAGATGTACTTAATAATATCGGTCTGGGACAATACATATACCACTACAGGCACCATATAATATCGGAGCTTGCAGCATGTGAAGTACAGGTAGAGGCACATTTTCTCTATGTATAGCAGATTTCTGTATCGGTCAACCCGCGACTGAAATAGTAAACTGCTCTTTCGACCCTGTCATTCTCTTTGGCGAGCATACATGCCAAAGATTCATGTGCAGCCGATAAATAAAGCAACAATGGCTTGTTCGGTTTTGGAGGAGTCATGACTGGGGGTTTGGCCAAGTATTTCTTCAAATCGTCGAATAATTTTTGCTACTCATTCGTCCATATGAACTGATCGGTCTCTTTCCCTCGTAGTAGAATACTCCAGCTACGTAGACGCCCTGCTGTGTTTGCTAAGAATCGTCTCAGGAAATTTATTTGACCGATGAGTCTCTAAATCTGCTTCTTGGTTTTGGGTGGTTCATCATTGATATTCGCCTTTGCCTTGTGTTTATCTATCTCTACTCCCCGCTAGTGAACCAAGAAACCCAAGAAGTTTCCAGCCAATACACCGAATGCACATTTAAGAGGTTCATTTTCAACCCATTGGACCGTATGCGGTCGAACCCCTTTCTTAAATCGGCAAAATGAATCTCCTCGGTATTCGACTTTACTACGACATCGTCGATGTATACTTCAAGGCAATCCAATCCCCTGAACATCTTATTCATCGCCCTTTGGTAGGTCGCACCCGCATTGTTCAAACCAAAAGGCATAACGACCCATTCGTAAGCTCAGATCGGCCCAGGGCACCAAAAAACTGTTTTTGACACGTCTTCCTTGCTGATCGGCACTTGATTGTACCCCGAATGTGCATCGAGGAAACTGAGCACCGTGTGCCCCGCTGCTCTATCTATTATCATATCGGCCACTGGCATTGGATGTTCGTCCTTAGGCGTGGCCAGGTTGAGGTTTTGAAAATCGACACATACCCTTAATTTACCATTCTTCTTCATCACGGGTACGATATTAGATAACCATTCGGTATACTGAGCCTCTTGAATAAACTTGGTATCTTCCAACCGCTTGATTTCATCCTGGATAAGAGTATCCACCTCTCTTGACATCCGCCTGGGGGGCTGTCGAAATGGCCAAAAACCGCTTTTTAATGGGAGCTTATGCTCCGCGATGTTTGGATCAAGGCCCACCATTTCGTCGTATGACCAGGCGAAACAATCGCGGAATTCGTTGAGAAGAGCGATCAGCTGTTCTTTGAATTCAGCACTTAACCCCGCATTGATATATATAGGTCTGGGCGATTCGTCTGAGCCCAAGTTTATCTCTAACAGTTCGTCTTGAACCTGGGCGAGGTCGTCCTCCAGTTTACCAGTTGACAACTGTATGTCTTCAATCTTCAGTGATACCGTTGCGTCTTGATCCTGGTCCTCATAAATGCATTCGGCCGATGCAACTTCGTATAAAGAGACCATATGTCTGATCTATTCCCTCAATTCCTTATGGCGTACTATCATTCTAATGTGTTGATGATATGGGATCGACCGTTGCCCTCAAGGGTAATTGATACTGGCCGATGCGAATTGACCAAAAAACGGGCTACGCTCGCCTCCCCTTTGGAACTAAGGGACTGTATGTTTCGCACCTCTTCGTCATACAAACGTGCCTCTTGCACATTATGGTCCTCGCCGAAGGGATTAGGATCGCCCTGCACAACATCGGCCTCACTATCCTCCCGCCATATAAATAGCCTTTGATGCATGGTGGATGGTATGCACATGTTGGAATGTATCCAATCTCGGCCAAGCAATATGTTGTAGTTGCTCCGGGCGTTGACCACGAAGAAACCCTCTTCGGTCTCTACACGCCCGAGTTTTATCCTGAGAGTAATATACCCCTCAGCCGGCGTTTCGCCTCCAGCAAAGTCGGTCATGTAAACGTTAGTTGGGTCCAACTGATCGCGGTTTATACCGAGCTTCTTGAGCATCTTTGCTGGGAGTATATTCACCCCTGCTCCGTTATCAATAAGAACCCTGTTGATCGTTAGCCCGTTTAAATCGGCCTTGATATGCAGTTGTCGAATATGCCGAGTCATCCTTGTTGGGGGTTTACTGAGTGATACCACTGCCGTGTTATCGGCACTATCGTCTTCTTGGACGATTACATCACCTTCCAACGTCGCCTTCTGTCCAGGCTTACTTCTATAGGAATCAGGAAGTGTGACCATATTCACTCTGAATTCTTCCCTGACAACTGGGACCCATGCCTTCAACACCCCTTTTTTGTGTGAGACGATTACTTCCCGGTCCCTGGGTACTTTTTCTTTTAACTGACCATCTTGGTGATAAATAAGAATGTCTCTGTAGGATTGTTTTTCGCCAGCATCTGTTTCGGTCTTAGGGACCTCTATCTCTCTGATCACACCGGTTGTCTCTTTTTTTCAACAACTTTCTTTGGAATCCATACTTTTCTCATCTTCGAGGTTCTATGTTCATGCGGCTCAGTAGTTGTTTCAATCCATGCCCTATTGCCCAATCTCTCGGCTATGGGCATGCCCCCACGCTCGGTTTCTGATGCCAATCGGCGTTGTGCGGGCGGCCTTGTCGCGTTGTGGTTGGCCCTTGATTCCTGCCTTAACCTCTGCATTCGCCTCTTTTGGGTTTTTGTCATACGAGGGGTCTCCTCCGTTTGCCGAAAGATCCTTTTGAACACGGTTGTTCTAGACTCTCGCTATGGCTGATGCTTCTGCCACTGATCTGTGTGTGATCTGGGCTTAAATGTCTTGGGATGCTCCCTTACTTTTTCGGCCCTCTTGGCGTCGAAACAAGTACTGCATGATGGGCAAGTCATTTCTACGGTGGGCGAATTATGACGCTTTCTCTTCTGCTGCTGGGATCGGCCCTTTTCTGCTCGCCATTTGGAACCGTCTGTCTCTACCCGAATCTTAGGTTTCTTCGGGTTCCACTTACTCTGGAGACGTACTTCGCATCGGCCTCCCTCTTTGTTGGGAATAAGAGTTTCCCCTCATTGATCGCTTTCTGGATCACATTTCTGAAGTTTCCACAGTTATTCGTGTTGTGCCTTCAAGAGTTGTGATACTTGCAATAATCCTTTCCGACCAATTCCTCTAGTGGTGGGATCATATATGACCCTCACCGAGGGCGATCTGTCCATCATTAAATAAGGCATCAAAGATCTCGTCGGCTTTGGTTATATCGAAGGAGTACTCCTTCTGTACCACCGCGGTTTTATTTTTCTTGAGCAAACCCGGCTTTCTCAGCGCCGAACATTCCAGGGGTTTAGTGCCTAAAAATTCGGCCATGTTGACCTCATCCTCTGAGCGGCTATCTCGACTGTCTGAGAACACGGCTATATCGAGCTGGTCCTTGTAGTAGGTCCCCTTGGAAGCCCCTCGTCTCTGCTCCTTCTCTTGGAGAAGCCTTTCGTAACTCATCACCCTGTTCGTTAATTAGAACAAGTCCCGGAACCGGTGACCCTCAAAGTGCTCCCGCATGGCGAAACTCATTCCTCTCACCACCATTGGGACACAATCGGCCTCAAACATCTTAGTTGAACACCTTGTTCTAAGGTTCCTGAATCGGCTGATGTATTTTTCTGCCGATTCGCTTGGCAACTACGAAATGCGAGCCCAATCGGCTAGGGTGACATCTGGTGGTGCTCTGTAAAATTCCTCGTGGAAGAGGATTTCCAAATCTTTCCAAGTTTCCACCGAGTTTGGTTATAACCGTGAGTACCATGTGAAGGCCATCTTCGTTAGTGAACTGGCGAATAGCCGGAGTTTCCAGAAATCGTGAGCCGCAGCTTCGCCACATTGGGCTGAGAAACGGGCAACATGTTCGACCGTCGATTGCCCCTGTTCTTCGCCAGAAAACAGGCTGAACTCGGGTACCTTGTATCCCCTTGGGAAGGGGTACTTCTCGTCGATCCCATCTGGATAGGGTTTCATGTATGATGGTCGAGGCATCAGTTTTAAATCTACCCCAAGTTTTTCCAGCATGTCCACGAGTTGCCCCTGATTGTAAATATTTGGCTCACCCCCTTCCATAGCTGAACGTTCGCCCGTATTTAGTTCTTGGTTGTAAGCTCCAGTTGCGGCCCCTGCGGTCTGGGCTCGCCTTGGGGAGCTGAAGTACTTGCCCTCGGGTGATCGACTCTTCCAGCAGATTTAGCCTCATGCCTTGTCGATAGCTTAAACGTACCATAAGTATGCCCCAACTTACCGGGTTGTTGCATTGTTTCGGTCGAACTACCTAAACATCCGGAACGATTCGGTGTCTGGTTTTGTTCGGCCAGTCGGTAACCCTGATCGGTAGTGGACTGCCCTGAAAAGAGTCGTCCCAAGTTTTCCATTGCCTTGTTGGGGCCATCTAAATTACCCTGGATCTGCCGTTGGACCGATGCTTGATCGGTCATGATGTTCCTTATTACTTCAGACATATGATGCATTGCACAGTCGAACATCTGCTTGTTTTCTTGGGCAATCTCGCCCCTCATGGCCGAAAAATTGGCCTGCGAGAGAAATGGGCGAGATGGGGGAAGCTGGCGCGAGTAATCCATCCCACCATCGGCTGCATAATCATTCTTGTCCGTCGGGAGGGTCCCATCAGTGCCCCAAGTATTCGGCACCTTGTATGATTGGTTAACCTGTTGTTTGTCCTTGGCCATGATTTCTGATTTGTCCGAGTCAGATTCTTCTACTCCGTCACCTCCCTTCTGTTGTTGTCGGCGTATAGACCGAGCGTGCCTGGAATCGTCCTTAAAGTCCGTTTTTATGATAACCATAAACTAAGTCCCCAGTGGAGTCGCCAAAAGATATTCGCCTGGAAATAATCCGGACTCGAATCTTTGAATTTATAATTGGGATCGGTTTGAGGTTTGATACTTTAACGAACCTATGTGGATATTCACAGGGCTTCTTTGCTTAAAAACACTTAACCACGTGATTTAAATAGTAATAATCTGGGAGTTATAAACTCAGGCGAGATTAATACTGAAAACTACACCTAAATTAAAACAATCCAGAGATTGCGGGATAAAAAGCACTGGGCTTGGTTTTTGATTGATTGATTTGTTGATACAAAAATAGTGAAGCTCTGAGCTATTTATAGCTCTCACAAAATCAAGATTCCTAATTTAATTAGAACTAATATTCCTAAAGAGAAATACTCCTAATGAGTTGCAAACTCCTATTGAAGCAAAGACTAATCTAAAAAAGGCTTTTATTGGGCTCAACTCCCTTGATAAGCCCATCTAACGTCCTGACCTATATTCTTTTGGGCCGGTGTAAACAGAAACAAATTCAAATATTTACAACTTTACGAAAAATATCCAAACGTTTCACTTGTTTTAGCAATTTAAGACAAATGTTTAAAACGTTACGAAACAAATCCAAACGTTTAAAACGTTACGAAACAAATCATAACGTTTCACCTTTTTGCGATTTAAGCCAAACATTTAAAACGTTACGAAACAAATCCTAATGTTTAACCTTTTTAGCAATTTATGTCAAAAGTTTAAAACGTTACGAAATGTAACACCCCGTATCTTTTCTGATTAGTTCTGATGAATTTTCCGATGTTGTTTTGATTTTTCGAAATCGAGTTTTGGCACGTGTGAATTTTGGTATATCGTTTGGACTTGTTTTGTGAGCCATGGGTCTAAGGGATCCACCTTAGGCTTTGAAATTAAATCGTTGTGCGTCAGTGGGGTTTTGGGCATGCCAGTAGGAATTCTAATTTTTATAATGTGTATTTAAAATAAATCAGTTGGATTTTTTTGTTTAGATTAAAAATAATATTATTAATAAAATATTTATAAAGGGTAAGCATGTTTTTCTTTTTAAACAAAAATAATATTATTAATAAAATATTTATAAGGGGTAAGCTTGTAATTATATCTTTTAAAACAAAACCCTAATCTAACTAAGTGTATATAAGAACTCTTAACTATTATTTATTTGCACACAAACAGCACCGATAAAAAATAACGAGAGAAGCATTTGCGTATTATTGAGATTGTTCTTCAATAAAAGTTATTCTTTTCCTTTTATCATAAATCCTTTTGAGTTTAATATTTTGATTGACTAAGATTACTGCAGTATTGAATCATGTGTAATTGTTGGGTTTTGAATTGAATGTATGGGCACAATTTTTTTATTGTTTACTTTTTATTTAATTTGAAATTTAGTTTATCAATTTAGTTGGCTTTTTTTTCTTTAATTTGTGCACAATATAATCTGTAACTTAATCTTGGATAGTGCGCATATCAATTTCTTATACGTAGGATTAATGATCTTTTTTTTTCTTTTTCTATTTGATTCTTAGAATATCATAAGATTATACTTTAGTTCTTAAGGTTTAAAAACAAACTTTTTAGTCCAAAGCAATTTCAATTATATTACTCTTACAATAGCGATTGATTTAAAGAAGTTTTTGAATTAAATTAAGAATTGAATTTGATTTGTTCTTCAAAATCTCTCCGATTTGCGAGATTGGCAATTTTAAGGATTTTTAGCGCGATGATTTTAAATTGATTTCGAATGATATACCTATTGATCTAATATGTTCTAAGTGATGTTTTAAAGGTTTTGAATGAGTAGTATCATACTTTAGTTCAGCTATTGTTGTTTTTACATCGTTTGGCTACTTTATGCAATTTTTGGCATAATTACCAAATTTGATTAATTGAATACTTTGGATTAAGTTTGGATCTGATATTGAATTGTATTATGAAGTATTTGAGTTATACCTACTGATCTTATGATTGGTACACCTTGGGTGATGTTTTAAGCTATGCGTTTCAGTTAAATACGAAAACTAGCTAGTTTTACGCTTAAGTAAGCTTTAAGCTAAAATTTAGTTCCCTTATTTTATAAATTGAACATTGGTTTGTGTAAGTGTTTCCAAATATATATATATGATATGATTTGACTCTAGTTGGATGTTGGGTCGGGTTAGACTTGAATCGCCCGACATGTGAGGTCGAGCTTGATAATTTTAGTATCTTGCTGACCCACTACTTGGAATCATAAACATTGGTTTATATCTTATTTATGTTATTAAAATGATTTTCGGATAATGTTTTAAAGGTGGGAACTTAGTTTGCTGGCATTCTTATGACTTGGGTTATGATAGGATTGTTTGGAATGGTCTAATTTGGTTGTATTTGACTTGTTGGTTTGTGCTAGTCCTATGTGGTGTCCAGTAATCTTAGAGTTAGGGGTTGATCGGATTTTAACTTATGCATTGTTTTAGACCCGTCGACTGCTCGTGCTTCGGAGCTTATGCAGGGTTAGCTGTTTGCCAAGATTCACGTGTATAAGCAAGCATTGAGTTTGTAGTGTTATTTACCGCTTAAGTACCGCAATTATTTTAGTATATAAACTGTTTTCGAACTGTTTTTAGCGATTATGGATCTGGATTGGAACGAGCTACTCGATAGGCTAGTATCGAGACTGTAATACCCCGTAATATTAAGTAATTATAATATGCCACGAGGTCAAATTGGAGTAATCAAAATATTAAAAATAATATTTTTAGGTTTCGAATATTAAGAAAAATATTCGGAAAGACTAAGTTTAATAGTCAAAGAATAATAGTTAGGTTTGACTATTGAAGGTTATTAAATTAAATCACGGGAAGTGATTTATTAAGTTCTGAATACGCAAATTAAATTTAAACGTAAATTTAATTTATAGGTATCCGTAAAAGAGTATCGCAACAATATGAGTTTAAAATTTAAATCAGAAATTTAAATTTTATTAACGAGTATGAACGGGATTAATAGATTTTAGAATACTCTTTAGCATCGTATAAATTGATATATTGATAATTAATATATCATGTAACATTCTAAATGGAGAGTTTAAGATTTCGGACAAAACCCCGAAATTAAAATATCGAAACTCGAAAAGCTCGACGAGTTATTGACGAATATAAATTAAGATATATATATATATATATATATATATATATATATATATATATATATATATATATATATATATATATTAAATAAAATTATAAAAAAAGAAAAAGAAAAAGAATGAAGGGTGAGGCGGCTGACTATGTCGGCTAAAAAGGAAAAATTCTTCCTTTAGTCCCTGAATTCTTTACTTTAATTAGTTTTAATTATAAACTAATTAAATGGTATTAGATTTTCTAAATTGAAAAATAAAATAATTTATAAGTCCCGAGAGAATAATTTTGGTGTTAATATTCGCGAAATAATTTGACGAATCTACCGTCAAATTTTTATGGAATTTGGACATAGTAATTTTATTCAAGCGGGACTGATTTGGACCTAATAAATCTTTCGGGATTTATTAAAAATAAAATATAAGTCGGATGCGAATAAAATATGTAATATTTCCAGCGCCTATTTTCAGTAGCTTTATTCGTTTTATATTTTATTGGATTTTTGGGTAAAGTTTGACGGAATTTGGAATTAATCTCCTTTTGGACTACGAACGATTAATTAAAATCAGAGTTAAATTGCATGATTGAGCTAGTACCAAAGATTACTTTAGCCAAATCACATTTCCTATAAATAGGAGCAGAGGGGCAGCCTCATTTCTCTGCGTCAAAGGGATTTGACGTGCTTGCTAGTTATAGCAAGCCGAGACCGGCGCGGCGCGATCAATTTCACGATTCCGACTCCGATTCTTCAACGAATTCAGTAGTAATCGAGGTGTTAATCTCGTATACGATGCTTATTTCGATAAATATTAATTATATATTCGATATTAAACGGTAAGCGTATCGAATCAATCGCGTACGTATTGATTCGACATTTTAATGATAGAATTGAATTGGATTGTATAGTAGAGTGTTGAATTAATATTTTTGAATGTTCTAGAGCGTCAGAAACACGTCGGATTTGGCCCGGGGAGCGTCCTCGTGGCTGTGCACACGCAAAGCCTAACTGTGCGGGCGCACAGCCAAGGTTGTGCGGACGCACAGCGGTGTCGACGTTTGGGGAAGAGCATTTTCTTCCTATTTCGAATAGTGTGTTCGACATTAGTCCAATCGGACTCTGAAAAATGAATTATGACGTTTTAAAAGGTTAAAATGTTTACGTAAAGTAAAAGATATTCGGTTTATTAAAACAATCTTATGTTTTAATAAAACCCTATGTTAATCAAACTGATTAATGTTAAAAGGACTATAAGTCCATACCAAGAATGGTATTATATATTGAACAAGAAGTTCAATATGGAGATTAGTTTATATGCATTGTTTGTAGTGTCGTCTATAAAAAGAGTTTGTTTAAACTCTATCGTTTATACGATATGACTTAAGTTGGGAGTTCAATGTCTAATATTGTGTTGACAATTGAATTCTAATTAGATCCGACAAGTGGTCGATCTAGCGAGCCAAACACCAATGTGTATGACTGACGAGCTTGATGGGAGCTTATGTTTTTTAAATGGGAACATCGGTTCTTTGAGTTTTACTTTGTGGTTTTTACTTTTGAATATTTATACATAAACTGTTTTTAAATACAAATCGCACTAGTATAATTAACCATGAAAGATCCATTGGAACAAGTTTTCTATTGGCTGTCAATAGGACTGTGTGATCACCGGTAGTATGATAGATACGAGACTATGTCTGACATAGAGGTTTGTTAATTTCATGGGCGTTGGAAGTGCTAGGGACCCTGACTTAACATTCTGGGACGGCAGTAACGATTATGGTCACAGGCAATATTGGGATGGAAGTTTCACGGTTACGGTCCGGACACCCGGCTTAGACGGAAGTGATTCAGTTCACGGTCTAAGGCCCATGTTGTGTAGGTTGAGACCCATACAATAGTCTGCCTTGTAGGGTTTCATCTGGATCGACTAATTGGTAACATTTTACTTATACAAATGTTTTATGTATTTACAATTTGAATATTCAATCGTAAAATTGTAGACTCACTCATAAATATTTATATTTCTGACCCTCACTAATGTTTTCCTTTCAGGTTGTCAAGGTTTGAGGTCGAATTTTTCCTATCAAGTTTCATATACGAGAAACTAGTATGCAATCCGAAGAAACTAGCTACCTATTGGGTGTCAATTGGCTGTGTGATCACCAGTATTGAGTTAGTCTAGTGTGTCTGACTATGAGAAATGATTTGATATATATATATATATGCATGATATGATTATGAATACGAATTTCGAAGTTGGATATATGAATGCGATACGAGCTAGAACTCGGTTAAAGTAACCTGAGCCCCGTATCTAGTGGGTTGGACCCACACTTTGGGATTAGGAGATTGTGGCGGCTGACGTGGTTGAGTGAGAACTGCTCCCGGGTTGGACCATTTGGATTAACTTGATTTGAATATTCGTGAGTTGTGTCATGCTTCCGAACTTTAGTTTCGAACGGGTCAAATACTTGTTTATATGTATTTTTATATTAATGCTTATTTGAAATGCGATGTTATGTTTTTATAATACCATTAGTAAAATGCAAGCTCACTCAGTATTTTCCCAAATACTAACCCCTCACTTTTGATGTCTTTCAGGTGATTAGTGTCTGAACCTAGCTGGAGGTCATTTTTGTAATCCGGAAGTCAGCCGCTCATGTAATCCGAAATGATTTCGGTCCAGGCCTTTGAACCTTGGGTTAATATATCAATTATAATCTTGTTCATCATTCTTAGGTAATGTTTTTACTCCTAACTGATTTATGGATTCGTTGTTGTGTGATTTTGCCTAGAAATGTCTTGAAATGAATATAAATAAGACATTATAGAAATGAACATTAGCATGATGAGTAATCAAGATAAGCATATCTATTAAATAAGCATTCGATTAAGAAGTTATCGAAATTGAGAAACGGTATTTGGTATGTCATAAATACGATAAAGGAATATCGAGGTCACAAATAACATTATGAGTAAAACAAAAAACCTAGAACTTTAAAGTATTATATATATACAACACGAGGTTCATGTCTAACCATTAAACGTTAATTAATATGTATCAGACGTATGAACGAACGGTGAGGTCGATGGACGTGGGTTAATGCGGGCTTATTACCACATCGACAATATTATAAATTGGATAATTGTCACTGTGATTTGCCCTTTACTTTCATGTATTATTTATTAAAGTTATTTGATATTATATTTTATATATATTAATTATACGCATCGCATTATATATGATTAGTTGAAATGTTATATTACGGATCCGTTTGATTTTACAACATTTATGTGTGGGATCGCTGCACTCCAGAATAATCAGGTGCAACTGCAGCCGGGTCAGATCGCCATGCAGAACCAGTATGCTATGCTGGGACAGCTTGTACAGCAGGAGGTACCACATGCTGGTGGTGTTGCGGTTGGTGGTGTCTGAACAACTGACAAGGATTTGGTGTTGGCATATGCGAGACTAAGGCCGACTGAGTTTGAGGGCGATGGTGACGCTCTAGACTTTCTGGAGGAGGTTGAGCAGAATGCTCAGAGATTGCAGGCTACTGAAAGGCAAACTATTATGTTAGTAGAGATGTCCTTGAAGGGTCATGCAAATGACTGGTTTCGTAGGGTCATTCGTTCTGATATGGCAACAAGTACTTAGGCGAATTTTGTGACTCGATTCAGAGATTTCTACTTGCCTTTTTCAGTGATGGAGGATTATCGTGACAAGTTGCTGGTTTTGGCTAGAGGAGACATGTCGGTACATGAGTATACGACTGAGTTTGTGAGGTTGAGTCGTTTTGCCCCAGAGCTGCAGACTGAACATATGAGGGTGAACGACAGGTACGTGAAGGGTCTAGGTGCTGAGTTTATTAGCCTTCTGACTGAGACGCACAGAGACTTCACAAGTGTAGTGGACAGTGCTCGTCGAATGGAGACTACCTTACTATATTTTGGGAAAATGCCTGAGGCCAGGAAGGCGGGCGGTACTGTTCAGAGTGGGGGGCAGTAGAGTGGTAGCATCAGCTATTACTCCATGCCTTCCCAGAGTCAAAAAGGGGGTGGTGGGAAAAGGTATCAGCCGTATTCCCACAGTTCTGGTTACACTATGAGTAGGCATGGATCTGTTCGCGGTTACAGTGGTACTTCTAGTGTTCCTATTTGTCAGAACTGCAGGCGTAGACATCCGGGACAGTTTCAAGGGCACTAGGTAGTTGCTATGCTTGAGGCCAACCGGGCCATTTTCCTAGAGAGTGTCCGACATCTGGATAGCAGGTGTCGTCGGCTAGTCTTGCTCATCCATTTTTCAGCAGCAAAAACCTGTGTTTACTCCTTCAGTAGGGTATTCTCAACCTGCCGCTTCGTTTGGTGGTCAGCGGGGTCGTGGTTCAAGAGGACATAGTTTTGGTGGCCGTGGTAACGGTGGTAAAGGTTCAGGTAGTTATAGTTCTGTTCAGATACTACAACAAGGACAGGGTCAGGCTAGAGTATATGCTTTGACTCCTCAGGATGCTCGTGCATCAAATGCCGTGGTGTAAGGTTGTAATACCCCAAAAGATTTTAATAATCTAATTGGGCCATGTGTCCAGTTTAGAGTCGTCAGAATGGCGATATTGGAAAGTTTTCCAAGAATTTAAAGATAAATAAATTTTAAGAAGGGCGGTTTTAGGAAAGTAATTATGCAGAATTTAATATTATACTTCAGTTATAAGTTGGAATTGGAATTAAAAGGAAAAATGTCAAGGAAAGCCCCAAAATGAAGTTGAGGGACTAAAGTGGTAATTTAGCCACTACGTCTCAAAAATGGAAATTTATAAGTTTTGACGGGAAAATATTAATATTAGGATTCGTATTGTTTATCGGATATAAATAATACGTATAAATCATACTCCCTCTGTCCCAATAGAGTTGTCCATTTTGAGAATTTTTTTTGTCCCAAAACTCTTGTCCACTTTCAAAAAGTAACTAAGTTTACACTTAATTTTTCTATATTAACCCTATTTAAAGTCCACTAATAAAAGTAAATTGCAAGTGGACCCTACATTAAATAGGGGTATGACAAGAAAAGTAAGGAAAATTTTACAAAAACTATAAACAATGATTGCTTTTCTTAAACTGTGTGATAAAGGCAAAGTGGACAACTCTATTGGGACGAAGGGAGTAATAATTTATGGACTAAATTGATCAAAAGAAAAGTTAAAAGGATAATTAGTAACAACTAAAGAAAACAAGGATTTAAGTGGTACATTGACCATTATATATATAAGAATGAGTATGAATAAGGAATCAGAGAAGCATCCAGAATCCTCACGTTTTTATCGTTCCTCTTACGCTCTCACCGTCGTTCGCTCGCCGTTTCGCCGTTCGGCATCCGTTTCAAACGATTTCACGTAGATCTCTTCAGAATTCAAGCCTCTATCTCTCCCAAGCATAAAAACAAGGTTAGTTACACGTTTCTACCACGAAAAATGAAGATTAATGGGCTGTTTTATATAGAAAATTACGTTCGAATCGTACGGTTAGGAAACGAGTTGTTTTTGACGTTTTTGGGTTGTAAAATGATAAGATAAGTGTTTAAATGAAGTGGGTATATATTGGTGTGAGTTTTGGGAGTTTTGGAACCCCGTAAATGGTCCGGAGGCGCCGGAAAAAAGCTGCACACGTCGGTGCACGACGTGTCGCACTTCAGCACGTCGTGTTGGTGCGCGACGTGCGCCACAAGGGGCACGACGTGCACCACAGGGTTGCACGACGTGCACCAGTGAAGGGCACGATGTGCCAAGCTGGCACGACGTGCCCTACTTCGATGCCGATCTCCGGGGGACTTCCGGGAGCGAAAAATGGCATCTCATAGCTTGATTTGGGTATGAAACTCAGTCAAATATCTTGAAATGGATATAAAACATTATAGAAATGAATGTTAATGTGATAAGTAAGAATTCAGTTAAGAAAGTTATATAGTTCCCGAGTACGAGGAATAGTACTTGATAAGTCGTAAGTACGACTAAGGATCATCGAGTTTTTAAGCAAACCATAAGTGTAATCCAATCAACTTTGAACTTAAAAGTATTATACATATAAACATGATATCCACGTCTAACTATTAGACATTTTATCAGACAGATCAGCGAGCAGTGGGGTTAGCAGAAGTGGATTAGTACGAGCATATCATCATATCGACTTCATTATAGAGTGGATAGCGGTCACTGTGAGTTGCACTTTACTTTCGTGTATTATATATATATATATATATATATATATATATATATATATATATATATATATATATATATATATATATATATATATATATATTAAAGTTATTTTATATAGATATATATACTGTTTATACACATCGCATAATTTATGATTTAATTAAATATTATATGTTCTATTAAGTTATATACGAGAACTAGTATGCGATCCGAAGAAACTAGCTACCTATTGGGTGTCAATAGGCTGTGTGATCACCAGTATCGAGTCGGTCTAGTGTGTTTGCATCTGAGAAATGATTTGATATCTAGGACACGATTTGAATATGAATTTTGAAATCAGATAATGATTTGATACGAGTGAGCACTCGGTTACGGTGTAAATTGGAATCCCGGTATCTAGTGGGTTGGACCCACCAGTGAGTTGGACTCACAACTTGAGATTTATGATTGGGTTGAACTATATATGATTATCCAAGAGATGTGTCGCATGCTAGAATATTAGTTTCGTTACGGATCAAATACCTGTTTATATGTTTTATGTTATCGTTTTCTTGAGATGCGATGCTATGTTTTTATATTAATACCGTTAGTAAATGCAAATTCACTAAGTATTTTCCCAAATACTAACCCCACACCTTTGATGTTTTCAGGTACTTAGTATGTGGACCTAGCTAGAGGCCAATTTTGAAGTCCAGAAGTCAGTTGTGTACGTATAGTTTATGACTTCTGTGAATGTTGTAGTAGTGGTCCCGTGTGACAGAGTCGTAGCCTAGACAGCAGTACATTTTGATTGTACATATTACTTGTTGTCCTGTTTATATGTTTTTGTAGGCTACGCGTATTACATGTTGTTCACGGCACCAGATGCCGGTAATATGTTTGGATACACTAACTGATGTATATAGTACCGCGAGGCCAGTTCGTACGAGGTACGGTAACTAGAGCCCGCGAGGATAACAGAACAGTTAGTGTAAATATTGGTATATATATTATATATATTTGCTTCTGTTGTGTTGTATTATTTGTTTGTTATTAGCGAAAAATTAATAGTGATGTGAGGCTTGCTACGGGTTCCGGAGCTACCACTCCCGTTCCCTAGCGCCCGTTGCGGCTCAATATTTTAGGTCGTGACAATGTTGGTATCAAAGCAGTTGGTCCAGTTACCACTGCAAGTTTGTTTCAGTGTTTGTTTGATAGCAGTTGGTCTAGTTACCACTGCCAGTCTTGTTTAATTGTCTGTTTGAGTTGAGGTACTCTGTCAGTAAGAAAACCTAGGAACTACTGTAGCAAAGAGTCAGACCTTAGTTGTCTGCATTTGTGTGATATATGCATTAGTAGTATGGTTTATAACACGCGCGAACTAAGATAGTTAAGCTAATAAGTGATTAGTATTAGTGTATACGAACGACTGAGATAACTAAGCGTTTACTATTTACGCTGGGATTGTTAAATGGTTATATGCTTGCGAACTATGTGCTGCTGGATTAAATGCTAAGTGTCTACAACACCTTATAAGTGAATATTGAGATTGCGTGTGGAAATGGGCTCAGATGGTCGCTTATGTTTGAAATTGTTTCTTTTCAGCATGTCTGGGCAGAACGGAGCTCAGTCACATGCTGGTGAAGAACGGGAGGAAGCGCCTCCTATATTTCAAAATGGATTTCACAATGAAATAGGCGAACCATCTGGGGTCCATTAGAATGGATTCCACGCATATAATAGGAGATCACCAGAAATTTATCAGAATGGATATATGTCTGTATTGGAGATTGGTAGTTCTTCTGGCAACAGAGGTAGAGTACACTCGCCAGAAATAGAATATAGTGAAGAAGATGAGGAGTAATTTGAGGAGGATCCGGAAGAGGATCCTGAAGAAGATCAGGAGGGGATCCTGAGGAGGATCTTGAAGAAGATGCAGAAGAAGATGCTCAGGAAGAAGAACTGTTAGATGAATCAGATGTTGAACAGTACAGAAGCGAGCATTTCTGGTCTAGGGTGCAGAGGTATCGTGACTTGAGAGAAGATGCATATATAGAAAATGGTCATGCACATATAGCTCTAGACCAAGTTAGGAGACAGATGCGCTCCTTCTCTCGAGGAATGTTAACAGTAGGTTTGTATTCTGCTGATTTTCTGCGAATGGTTGAGGGAGTCCCTGATCTGAATGAAGGTAATAGAACCATCAACCTTAGATATGTCAGAGGCTTAGGACCTGAGTTCAAGGAGCTATATGAACAAGTAGGTGAACATTTTGGCACGCTCACTACGATGGCTCGTAGGATCGAGACTGAGCATGAGTGGGCGGGCGATCCAGTACGACCCTTTTATTTTAGACGTGAGTACCATCCAGACTACGTCTACACATCCTCCCAAGTTAGGACAAACCCCTACTTTATGCAAAGAGGCGGAAGTAACTCCGATAGAACAGTTAGGAGTCGACATACCGGCATAGTCATTAGGGATCCTAGCATTCTGCATAAGGCACCTCCATGTATTAGCAATTTCTATGCTTTGAATATTGTGTTTATATG
Organism: Mercurialis annua; assembly: GCF_937616625.2. Taxonomy (NCBI): domain Eukaryota; kingdom Viridiplantae; phylum Streptophyta; class Magnoliopsida; order Malpighiales; family Euphorbiaceae; genus Mercurialis; species Mercurialis annua. Next base: position 37,345,495 of record NC_065571.1, read on the forward strand.
TTGCATTACTGTGTATATATGATTGTTGCATTGCATAATAGAATGTCAGTAATAGGTTATGCCTATAGGATAATATCTCAGAAAGTGAGAACCTATAGGAAGCGATGTTAATAAACACGCGATCAATAAAAGAATATATAAACATAATTTACAAAAGCTGTAATATAATAAACACCACATAATATATATTATTGCAAATGTAATTCCTATATTACGTTCTAGAAGTTGTGAAGAAAGAAATGGGTTACCAACAGGGAATCGATGTGAAACATCGGTACCTACGTTTATATATGACATGATACTGTGCGTTGAAAAAGTGGATGTGGTGATTACAGCAGAAGAAAATTTTGAATTGAATTGAGATATCGGAGATATGGAGAAAGAAGTGATGTGACAGAAGAATAGTCAGTAAGATGACAGAAAGTGACAGCAATACAAAAATTTATAATGCATCCAATAAGTATAAAGAAAGCCGCTAACAGTCGCAGAATGTACAAATCTAGAGTAAACTTACGGTTTTATGAAAATTTTGAAGTTTTTATGGTTTTTCAAGGTACAAATGTGCTCAGACATCGCATATGATATTGCATAATCACGATAGGAATGCATAAGAAAATGATTTTCAAAATGTATATCATGCATCATATCTTTATAATAATGCAGAAAAATGCGATTTTGAGCAACTCTTTGGTGATGAGAGGCGTCATCGCTCTGAGCTACAATTGTACTAATGATTTCAAACGATTTATGAAAAGTGATTTAAAAGAGCTGGCCAGCCAAAGAATGTTTTGAAATCTTTTGCTTTATAAGTAAACTCTGATCCCTGCGACGAACAATAAAAGATTCTTAATAAATAAGAATAGAATTGTAAAAGAAACTCCTGTAACAGAATAAAGCCATGTTACCAGTTAATTACAACAAAGCTAGTAAAGCTAATGAAGAATGTGAATAAGGAGTTATCGCCGGAAAGCATACGTAGTTAAGATGCGATGCGCTGGCAATGTTTAAGGATACAGTATTTATCCTTATGTTTAAAAAAAAGGGATGAAATGATAGAGAGCCTTGTTAGACGAAAGAAACATAACGAATATACAAGAATGAAGAATATAATGATTACTTTTATGTTGAGATAAATAATACTGCGATCGAGAGTCATATCGGAGGAGAGAAATTAAAAGTATAAAAGACGATAATATGAATGATGAACATCAAGTGATATTTTAAGGATATATAACCTTATCAATATCAGTGTTTGAAGATACAGAAGTAGAAGGAGAAGGGATACGAAACGACGAAGAAGATAATCTTGTAAGACGTGAAAGTTTGAAGTTAAATAGATCAAAAGATAAATGATGCTAATTGACTAATATTAAGTGAAGTCACTAATATCAGCATTAAGAGTTATAAGTTGTGTTAACAAAAAGGAGGAAAGTTAAGTTATGAAACTCTAACTATAAGGAGAAAAGTACACGTATAGGTATACGTGTCAGTAAATGTAAGAATGGTGGATAATATGAAAGAACGTATAATGGGGAAAAACTTATACACCCTTGAATTTGGTAAGATGATTAGAGAAATGAAAATTTCTAGAGATATGTCAGAAGGATTATCAGAATAGAACAGCAATATCATAACTATTATAAACGGAGGAAAGACGTAATGAATATAATAAGTAAAAGACAAGACAAAAGTCGGTATTAGTATAAAGAGATCAAGGTATTTAAAAGACAATTAGAACCATGTTATAAGTGCTAAAGAAGCATAAGGAGTATAGGACAACAAAATCAAAGCTATTCCCTAAATTTGGGAGTTATAAATAAGATAATACTAGGAAGAGTGAGAATAAAGTCGTGGAATCACTCGAAAATAATAAGCAGAAGTGTAAGATGAAAGAGAAAGTTGTTTTTACATTGAGAAGGAATGATGATAAAGAAAGAAGATAAGATATCAAAGATCTATTGAATCAGCTAAAGCCTAAAGGTAAGAATGAAGTTAAACGAAAGTTAGTCAGTGAGAAAGATTCTTAAGGAAGTTAAATGTTAAAGGAACATATTAGATTCTAATAAGGTCAACATGAATAAGGAATTGTGACATAAAGGAAGGACAGTTTTGACTGATAAGTCAATATGAGACTCGAGATGATCTTCAAAGATCATATGAAGAAAGATATAGGAGATAATAATATAGATAGTATTGGTTAACGGAGGTAGCTGTACAAATTACATGATTTAGGTTAATGTGAAGTGGAGCATTTATAGTAATGGTGAACAAATGAAGGATCATGACTAACAAAACGACACGAGATGGGGGAAGCTGGCGCGAGTAATCCATCCCATCATCGGCTGCATAATCATTCTTGTCCGTCGGGAGGGTCCCATCAGTGCCCCAAGTATTCGGCACCTTGTATGATTGGTTAACCTGTTGTTTGTCCTTGGCCATGATTTCTGATTTGTCCGAGTCAGATTCTTCTACTCCGTCACCTCCCTTCTGTTGTTGTCGGCGTATAGACCGAGCGTGCCTGGAATCGTCCTTAAAGTCCGTTTTTAAGATAACCATAAACTAAGTCCCCAGTGGAGTCGCCAAAAGATATTCGCCTGGAAATAATCCGGACTCGAATCTTCGAATTTATAATTGGGATCGGTTTGAGGTTTGATACTTTAACGAACCTATGTAAATATTCACAGGGCTTCTTTGCTTAAAAACACTTAACCACGTGATTTAAATAGTAATAATCTGGGAGTTATAAATTCAGGCGAGATTAATACTGAATACTACACCTAAATTAAAACAATCCAGAGATTGCGGGATAAAAAGCACTGGGCTTGGTTTTTGATTGATTGATTTGTTGATACAAAAATAGTGAAGCTCTGAGCTATTTATGGCTCTCACAAAATCAAGATTCCTAATTTAACTAGAACTAATATTCCTAAAGAGAAATACTCCTAATGAGTTGCAAACTCCTATTGAAGCAAAGACTAATCTAAAAAAGGCTTTTATTGGGCTCAACTCCCTTGATAAGCCCATCTAACGTTCTGACCTATATTCTTTTGGGCCGGTGTAAACAGAAACAAATTCAAATGTTTACAACTTTACGAAAAATATCCAAACGTTTCACTTGTTTTAGCAATTTAAGACAAATGTTTAAAACGTTACGAAACAAATCCAAACGTTTAAAACGTTACGAAACAAATCATAACGTTTCACCTTTTTGCGATTTAAGCCAAACATTTAAAACGTTACGAAACAAATCCTAATGTTTAACCTTTTTAGCAATTTAAGTCAAAAGTTTAAAACGTTACGAAATGTAACACCCCGTATCTTTTCTGATTAGTTCTGATGAATTTTCTGATGTTGTTTTGATTTTTCGAAATCGAGTTTTGGCACGTGTGAATTTTGGTATATCGTTTGGACTTGTTTTGTGAGCCATGGGTCTAAGGGATCCACCTTAGGCTTTGAAATTAAATCGTTGTGCGTCAGTGGGGTTTTGGGCATGCCAGTAGGAATTCTAATTTTTATAATGTGTATTTAAAATAAATCAGTTGGATTTTTTTGTTTAGATTAAAAATAATATTATTAATAAAATATTTATAAAGGGTAAGCATGTTTTTCTTTTTAAACAAAAATAATATTATTAATAAAATATTTATAAGGGGTAAGCTTGTAATTATATCTTTTAAAACAAAACCCTAATCTAACTAAGTGTATATAAGAACTCTTAACTATTATTTATTTGCACACAAACAGCACCGATAAAAAATAACGAGAGAAGCATTTGCGTATTATTGAGATTGTTCTTCAATAAAAGTTATTCTTTTCCTTTTATCATAAATCCTTTTGAGTTTAATATTTTGATTGACCAAGATTACTGCAGTATTGAATCATGTGTAATTGTTGGGTTTTGAATTGAATGTATGGGCACAATTTTTTTATTGTTTACTTTTTATTTAATTTGAAATTTAGTTTATCAATTTAGTTGGCTTTTTTTTCTTTAATTTGTGCACAATATAATCTGTAACTTAATCTTGGATAGTGCGCATATCAATTTCTTATACGTAGGATTAATGATCTTTTTTTTTCTTTTTCTATTTGATTCTTAGAATATCATAAGATTATACTTTAGTTCTTAAGGTTTAAAAACAAACTTTTTAGTCCAAAGCAATTTCAATTATATTACTCTTACAATAGCGATTGATTTAAAGAAGTTTTTGAATTAAATTAAGAATTGAATTTGATTTGTTCTTCAAAATCTCTCCGATTTGCGAGATTGGCAATTTTAAGGATTTTTAGCGCGATGATTTTAAATTGATTTCGAATGATATACCTATTGATCTAATATGTTCTAAGTGATGTTTTAAAGGTTTTGAATGAGTAGTATCATACTTTAGTTCAGCTATTGTTGTTTTTACATCGTTTGGCTACTTTATGCAATTTTTGGCATAATTACCAAATTTGATTAATTGAATACTTTGGATTAAGTTTGGATCTGATATTGAATTGTATTATGAAGTATTTGAGTTATACCTACTGATCTTATGATTGGTACACCTTGGGTGATGTTTTAAGCTATGCGTTTCAGTTAAATACGAAAACTAGCTAGTTTTACGCTTAAGTAAGCTTTAAGCTAAAATTTAGTTCCCTTATTTTATAAATTGAACATTGGTTTGTGTAAGTGTTTCCAAATATATATATATGATATGATTTGACTCTAGTTGGATGTTGGGTCGGGTTAGACTTGAATCGCCCGACATGTGAGGTCGAGCTTGATAATTTTAGTATCTTGCTGACCCACTACTTGGAATCATAAACATTGGTTTATATCTTATTTATGTTATTAAAATGATTTTCGGATAATGTTTTAAAGGTGGGAACTTAGTTTGCTGGCATTCTTATGACTTGGGTTATGATAGGATTGTTTGGAATGGTCTAATTTGGTTGTATTTGACTTGTTGGTTTGTGCTAGTCCTATGTGGTGTCCAGTAATCTTAGAGTTAGGGGTTGATCGGATTTTAACTTATGCATTGTTTTACACCCGTCGACTGCTCGTGCTTCGGAGCTTATGCAGGGTTAGCTGTTTGCCAAGATTCACGTGTATAAGCAAGCATTGAGTTTGTAGTGTTATTTACCGCTTAAGTACCGCAATTATTTTAGTATATAAACTGTTTTCGAACTGTTTTTAGCGATTATGGATCTTGATTGGAACGAGCTACTCGATAGGCTAGTATCGAGACTGTAATACCCCGTAATATTAAGTAATTATAATATGCCACGAGGTCAAATTGGAGTAATCAAAATATTAAAAATAATATTTTGAGGTTTCGAATATTAAGAAAAATATTCGGAAAGACTAAGTTTAATAGTCAAAGAATAATAGTTAGGTTTGACTATTGAAGGTTATTAAAGTAAATCACGGGAAGTGATTTATTAAGTTCTGAATACGCAAATTAAATTTAAACGTAAATTTAATTTATAGGTATCCGTAAAAGAGTATCGCAACAATATGAGTTTAAAATTTAAATCAGAAATTTAAATTTTATTAACGAGTGTGAACGAGATTAATAAATTTTAGAATACTCTTTAGCATCGTATAAATTGATATATTGATAATTAATATATCATGTAACATTCTAAATGGAGAGTTTAAGATTTCGGACAAAACCCCGAAATTAAAATATCGAAACTCGAAAAGCTCGACGAGTTATTGACGAATATAAATTAAGATATATATATATATATATATATATATATATATATATATATATATATATTAAATAAAATTATAAAAAAATAAAAAGAAAAAGAATGAAGGGTGAGGCGGCTGACTATGTCGGCTAAAAAGGAAAAATTCTTCCTTTAGTCCTTGAATTCTTTACTTTAATTAGTTTTAATTATAAACTAATTAAATGGTATTAGATTTTCTAAATTGAAAAATAAAATAATTTATAAGTCCCGAGAGAATAATTTTGGTGTTAATATTCGCGAAATAATTTGACGATCTACCGTCAAATTTTTATGGAATTTGGACATAGTAATTTTATTCAAGCGGGACTGATTTGGACTTAATAAATCTTTCGGGATTTATTAAAAATAAAATATAAGTCGGATGCAAATAAAATATATAATATTTCCAGCGCCTATTTTCAGTAGCTTTATTCGTTTTATTTTTTATTGGATTTTTGGGTAAAGTTTGACGGAATTTGGAATTAATCTCCTTTTGGACTACGAACGATTAATTAAAATCAGTTAAATTGCATGATTGAGCTAGTACCAAAGATTACTTTAGCCAAATCACATTTCCTATAAATAGGAGCAGAGGGGCAGCCTCATTTCTCTGCGTCAAAGGGATTTGACGTGCTTGCTAGTTATAGCAAGCCGAGGCCGGCGCGGCGCGATCCATTTCACGATTCCGACTCCGATTCTTCAACAAATTCAGTAGTAATCGAGGTGTTAATCTCGTATACGATGCTTATTTCGATAAATATTAATTATATATTCGATATTAAACGGTAAGCGTATCGAATCAATCGCGTACGTATTGATTCGACATTTTAATGATAGAATTGAATTGGATTGTATAGTAGAGTGTTGAATTAATATTTTTGAATGTTCTAGAGCGTCAGAAACACGTCGGATTTGGCCCGGGGAGCGTCCTCGTGGCTATGCACACGCAAAGCCTAACTGTGCGGGCGCACAGCCAAGGTTGTGCGGACGCACAGCGGTGTCGACGTTTGGGGAAGAGCATTTTCTTCCTATTTCGAATAGTGTGTTCGACATTAGTCCAATCGGACTCTGAAAAATGAATTATGACGTTTTAAAAGGTTAAAATGTTTACGTAAAGTAAAAGATATTCGGTTTATTAAAACAATCTTATGTTTTAATAAAACCCTATGTTAATCAAACTGATTAATATTAAAAGGACTATAAGTCCATACCAAGAATGGTATTATATATTGAACAAGAAGTTCAATATGGAGATTAGTTTATATGCATTGTTTGTAGTGTCGTCTATAAACAGAGTTTGTTTAAAGTCTATCGTTTATACGATATGACTTAAGTTGGGAGTTCAATGTCTAATATTGTGTTGACAATTGAATTCTAATTAGATCCGACAAGTGGTCGATCTAGCGAGCCAAACACCAATGTGTATGACTGACGAGCTTGATGGGAGCTTACGTTTTTTAAATGGGAACATCGGTTCTTTGAGTTTTACTTTGTGGTTTTTACTTTTGAATATTTATATATAAACTGTTTTTAAATACAAATCGCACTAGTATAATTAACCATGAAAGATCCATTGGAACAAGTTTTCTATTGGCTGTCAATAGGACTGTGTGATCATCGGTAGTATGATAGATACGAGACTGTGTTTGACATAGAGGTTTGTTAATTTCATTGGGCGTTGGAAGTGCTAGGGACCCTGACTTAACATTCTGGGACGGCAGTAACGGTTATGGTCATAGGCAATATTGGGATGGAAGTTTCACGGTTACGGTCCGGACACCCGGCTTAGACGGAAGTGATTCAGTTCACGGTCTAAGGCCCATGTTGTGTAGGTTGAGACCCATACAATAGTCTGCCTTGTAGGGTTTCATCTGGATCGACTAATTGGTAACATTTTACTTATACAAATGTTTTATGTATTTACAATTTGAATATTCAATCGTAAAATTGTAGACTCACTCATAAATATTTATATTTCTGACCCTCACTAATGTTTTCCTTTCAGGTTGTCAAGGTTTGAGGTCGAATTTTCCTATCAAGTTTCATATACGAGAAACTAGTATGCAATCCGAAGAAACTAGCTACCTATTGGGTGTCAATTGGCTGTGTGATCACCAGTATTGAGTTAATCTAGTGTGTCTGACTATGAGAAATGATTTGATATATATATATATGCATGATATGATTATGAATACGAATTTCGAAGTTGGATATATGAATGCGATACGAGCTAGAACTCGGTTAAAGTAACCTGAGCCCCGTATCTAGTGGGTTGGACCCACACTTTGGGATTAGGAGATTGGTGGCGGCTGACGTGGTTGAGTGAGAAGTGCTCCCGGGTTGGACCATTTGGATTAACTTGATTTGAATATTCGTGAGTTGTGTCATGCTTCCGAACTTTAGTTTCGAACGGGTCAAATACTTGTTTATATGTATTTTTATATTAATGCTTATTTTAAATGCGATGTTATGTTTTTATAATACCATTAGTAAAATGCAAGCTCACTCAGTATTTTCCCAAATACTAACCCCTCACTTTTGATGTCTTTCAGGTGCTTAGTGTCTGAACCTAGCTGGAGGTCATTTTTGTAATCCGGAAGTCAGCCGCTCATGTAATCCGAAATGATTTCGGTCCAGGCCTTTGAACCTTGGGTTAATATATCAATTATAATCTTGTTCATCATTCTTAGGTAATGTTTTTACTCCTAACTGATTTATGGATTCGTTGTTGTGTGATTTTGCCTAGAAATGTCTTGAAATGAATATAAATAAGACATTATAGAAATGAACATTAGCATGATGAGTAATCAAGATAAGCATATCTATTGAATAAGCATTCGATAAAGAAGTTATCGAAATTGAGAAACGGTATTTGGTATGTCATAAATACGATAAAGGAATATCGAGGTCACAAATAACATTATGAGTAAAACAAAAAACCTAGAACTTTAAAGTATTATATATATACAACACGAGGTTCATGTCTAACCATTAAACGTTAATTAATATGTATCAGACGTATGAACGAACGGTGAGGTCGACGGACGTGGGTTAATGCGGGCTTATTACCACATCGACAATATTATAAATTGGATAGTTGTCACTGTGATTTGCACTTTACTTTCATGTATTATTTATTAAAGTTATTTGATATTATATTTTATATATATTAATTATACGCATCGCATTATATATGATTAGTTGAAATGTTATATTACGGATCCGTTTGATTTTCCAACATTTATGTGTGGGATCGCTGCACTCCAGAATAATCAGGTGCAACTGCAGCCGGGTCAGATCGCCATGCAGAACCAGTATGCTATGTTGGGACAGCTTGTACAGCAGGAGGTACCACATGCTGGTGGTGTTGCGGTTGGTGGTGTCTGAACAACTGACAAGGATTTGGTGTTGGCATATGCGAGACTAACGCCGATTGAGTTTGAGGGCGATGGTGACGCTCTAGACTTTCTGGAGGAGGTTGAGCAGAATGCTCAGAGATTGCAGGCTACTGAAAGGCAGACTATTATGTTAGTAGAGATGTCCTTGAAGGGTCATGCAAATGACTGGTTTCGTAGGGTCATTCGTTCTGATATGGCAACAAGTACTTAGGCGAATTTTGTGACTCGATTCAGAGATTTCTACTTGCCTTTTTCAGTGATAAAGGATTATCGTGACAAGTTGCTGGTTTTGGCTATAGGAGACAGGTCGGTACATGAGTATACGACTGAGTTTGTGAGGTGTAGTCGTTTTGCCCCAGAGCTGCAGACTGAACATATGAGGGTGAACGACAGGTACGTGAAGGGTCTAGGTGCTGAGTTTATTAGCCTTCTGACTGAGACGCACAGAGACTTCACAAGTGTAGTGGACAGTGCTCGTCGAATGGAGACTACCTTACTACATTTTGGGAAAATGCCTGAGGCCAGGAAGGCGGGCGGTACTGTTCAGAGTGGGGGGCAGCAGAGTGGTAGCATCAGCTATTACTCCATGCCTTCCCAGAGTCAAAAAGGGGGTGGTGGGAAAAGGTATCAGTCGTATTCCCACAGTTCTGGTTACACTATGAGTAGGCGTGGATCTGTTCGCGGTTACAGTGGTACTTCTAGTGTTCCTATTTGTCAGAACTGCAGGCGTAGACATCCGGGACAGTTTCAAGGGCACTAGGTAGTTGCTATGCTTGAGGTCAACCGGGCCATTTTCCTAGAGAGTGTCCGACATCTGGATAGCAGGTGTCGTCGGCTAGTCTTGCTCATCCATTTTTCAGCAGCAGAAACCTGTGTTTACTCCTTCAGTAGGGTATTCTCAACCTGCCGCTTCGTTTGGTGGTCAGCGGGGTCGTGGTTCAAGAGGACATAGTTTTGGTGGCCGTGGTAACGGTGGTAAAGGTTCAGGTAGTTATAGTTCTGTTCAGACACTACAACAAGGACAGGGTCATGCTAGAGTATATGCTTTGACTCCTCAGGATGCTCGTGCATCAAATGCCGTGGTGTAAGGTTGTAATACCCCAAAAGATTTTAATAATCTAATTGGGCCATGTGTCCAGTTTAGAGTCGTCAGAATGGCGATATTGGAAAGTTTTCCAAGAATTTAAAGATAAATAAATTTTAAAAAGGGCGGTTTTAGGAAAGTAATTATGCGGAATTTAATTTTATACTTCAGTTATAAGTTGGAATTGGAATTAAAAGGAAAAATGTCAAGGAAAGCCCCAAAATGAAGTTGAGGGACTAAAGTGGTAATTTAGCCACTACGTCTCAAAAATGGAAATTTATAAGTTTTGACGGGAAAATATTAATATTGGGATTCGTATTGTTTATCGGATATAAATAATACGTATAAATCATACTCCCTCTGTCCCAATAGAGTTGTCCATTTTGAGAATTTTTTTTGTCCCAAAACTCTTGTCCACTTTCAAAAAGTAACTAAGTTTACACTTAATTTTTCTATATTAGCCCTATTTAAAGTCAACTAATAAAAGTAAATTGCAAGTGGACCCTACATTAAATAGGGGTATGACAAGAAAAGTAAGGAAAATTTTACAAAAACTATAAACAATGATTGCTTTTCTTAAACTGTGTGATAAAGGCAAAGTGGACAACTCTATTGGGACGGAGGGAGTAATAAGAGTGTTAATTAATTGAATTATGGACTAAATTGATCAAAAGAAAAGTTAAAAGGATAATTAGTAACAACTAAAGAAAACAAGGATTTAAGTGGTACATTGACCATTACATATATAAGAATGAGTATGAATAAGGAATCAGAGAAGCATCCAGAATCCTCACGTTTTTATCGTTCCTCTTACGCTCTCACCGTCGTTCGCTCGCCGTTTCGCCGTTCGGCATCCGTTTCAAACGATTTCACGTAGATCTCTTCGGAATTCAAGCCTCTATCTCTCCCAAGCATAAAAACAAGGTTAGTTACACGTTTCTACCACGAAAAATGAAGATTAATGGGCTGTTTTATATAGAAAATTACGTTCGAATCGTACGGTTAGGAAACGAGTTGTTTTTGACGTTTTTGGGTTGTAAAATGATAAGATAAGTGTTTAAATGAAGTGGGTATATATTGGTGTGAGTTTTGGGAGTTTTGGAACCCCGTAAATGGTCCGGAGGCGCCGGAAAAAAGCTGCACACGTCGGTGCACGACGTGTCGCACTTCAGCACGTCGTGTTGGTGCGCGACGTGCGCCACAAGGGGCACGACGTGCACCACAGGGGTGCACGACGTGCACCAGTGAAGGGCACGATGTGCCAAGCTGGCACGACGTGCCCTACTTCGATGCCGATCTCCGGGGGACTTCCGGGAGCGAAAAATGGCATCTCATAGCTTGATTTGGGTATGAAACTCAGTCAAATGTCTTGAAATGGATATAAAACATTATAGAAATGAATGTTAATGTGATAAGTAAGAATTCAGTTAAAAAAGTTATATAATTCCCGAGTACGAGGAATAGTACTTGATAAGTCGTAAGTACGACCAAGGATCATCGAGTTTTTAAGCAAACCATAAGTGTAATCCAATCAACTTTGAACTTAAAAGTATTATACATATAAACATGATATCCACGTCTAACTATTAGACGTTTTATCAGACACATCAGCGAGCAGTGGGGTTAGCAGAAGTGGATTAGTACGAGCATATCATCATATCGACTTCATTATAGAGTGGATATCGGTCACTGTGAGTTGCACTTTACTTTCGTGTATTATATATATATATATATATATATATATTAAAGTTATTTTATATAGATATATATACTGTTTATACACATCGCATAATTTATGATTTAATTAAATATTATATGTTCTATTAAGTTATATACGAGAACTAGTATGCGATCCGAAGAAACTAGCTACCTATTGGGTGTCAATAGGCTGTGTGATCACCAGTATCGAGTCGGTCTAGTGTGTTTGCATCTGAGAAATGATTTGATATGTAGGACACGATTTGAATATGAATTTTGAAATCAGATAATGATTTGATACGAGTGAGCACTCGGTTACGGTGTAAATTGGAATCCCGGTATCTAGTGGGTTGGACCCACCAGTGAGTTGGACTCACAACTTGAGATTTATGATTGGGTTGAACTATATATGATTATCCAAGAGATGTGTCGCATGCTAGAATATTAGTTTCGTTACGGATCAAATACCTGTTTATATGTTTTATGTTATCGTTTTCTTGAGATGCGATGCTATGTTTTTATATTAATACCGTTAGTAAATGCAAATTCACTAAGTATTTTCCCAAATACTAACCCCTCACCTTTGATGTTTTCAGGTACTTAGTATGTGGACCTAGCTAGAGGCCAATTTTGAAGTCCAGAAGTCAGTTGTGTACGTATAGTTTATGACTTCTGTGAATGTTGTAGTAGTGGTCCCGTGTGACAGAGTCGTAGCCTAGACAGCAGTACATTTTGATTGTACATATCACTTGTTGTCCTGTTTATATGTTTTTGTAGGCTACGTGTATTACATGTTGTTCACGGCACCAGATGCCGGTAATATGTTTGGATACACTAACTGATGTATATAGTACCGCGAGGCCAGTTCGTACGAGGTACGGTAACTAGAGCCCGCGAGGATAACAGAACAATTAGTGTAAATATTGGTATATATATTATATATATTTGCTTCTGTTGTGTTGTATTATTTGTTTGTTATTAGCGAAAAATTAATAGTGATGTGAGGCTTGCTACGGGTTCCGGAGCTACCACTCCCGTTCCCTAGCGCCCGTTGCGGCTCAATATTTTAGGTCGTGACAATGTTGGTATCAAAGCAGTTGGTCCAGTTACCACTGCAAGTTTGTTTCAGTGTTTGTTTGATAGCAGTTGGTCTAGTTACCACTGCCAGTCTTGTTTAATTGTCTGTTTGAGTTGAGGTACTCTGTCAGTAAGAAAACCTAGGAACTACTGCAGCAAAGAGTCGGACCTTAGTTGTCTGCATTTGTGTGATATATGTATTAGTAGTATGGTTTATAACACGCGCGAACTAAGATAGTTAAGCTAATAAGTGATTAGTATTAGTGTATACGAACGACTGAGATAACTAAGCGTTTACTATTTACGCTGGGATTGTTAAATGGTTATATGCTTGCGAACTATGTGCTGCTGGATTAAATGCTAAGTGTCTACAGCACCGTATAAGTGAATATTGAGATTGCGTGTGGAAATGGGCTCAGATGGTCGCTTATGTTTGAAATTGTTTCTTTTCAGCATGTCTGGGCAGAACGGAGCTCAGTCACATGCTGGTGAAGAACGGGAGGAAGCGCCTCCTATATTTCAAAATGGGTTTCACAATGAAATAGGCGAACCATCTGGGGTCCATTAGAATGGATTCCACGCATATAATAGGAGATCACCAGAAATTTATCAGAATGGATATATGTCTGTATTGGAGATTGGTAGTTCTTCTGGCAACAGAGGTAGAGTACACTCGCCAGAAATAGAATATAGTGAAGAAGATGAGGAGTAATTGGAAGAGGATCCGGAAGAGGATCCTGAAGAAGATCAGGAGGGGATCCTGAGGAGGATCTTGAAGAAGATGCAGAAGAAGATGCTCAGGAAGAAGAACTGTTAGATGAATCAGATGTTGAACAGTACAGAAGCGAGCATTTCTGGTCTAGGATGCAGAGGTATCGTGACTTGAGAGAAGATGCATATATAGAAAATGGTCATGCACATATAGCTCTAGACCAAGTTATGAGACAGATGCGCTCCTTCTCTCGAGGAATGTTAACAGTAGGTTTGTATTCTGCTGATTTTCTGCGAATGGTTGAGGGAGTCCCTGATCTGAATGAAGGTAATAGAACCATCAACCTTAGATATGTCAGAGGCTTAGGACCTGAGTTCGAGGAGCTATATGAACAAGTAGGTGAACATTTTGGCACGCTCACTACGATGGCTCGTAGGATCGAGACTGAGCATGAGTGGGCGGGCGATCCAGTACGACCCTTTTATTTTAGACGTGAGTACCATCCAGACTACGTCAACACATCCTCCCAAGTTAGGACAAACCCCTACTTTATGCAAAGAGGCGGAAGTAACTCCGATAGAACAGTTAGGAGTCGACATACCGGCATAGTCATTAGGGATCCTAGCATTCTGCATAAGGCACCTCCATGTATTAGCAATTTCTATGCTTTGAATATTGTGTTTATATGTTGCATTACTGTGTATATATGATTGTTGCATTGCATAATAGAATGTCAGTAATAGGTTATGCCTATAGGATAATATCTCAGAAAGTGAGAACCTATAGGAAGCGATGTTAATAAACACGCGACCAATAAAAGAATATATAAACATAATTTACAAAAGCTGTAATATAATAAACACCACATAATATATATTATTGCAAATGTAATTCCTATATTACGTTCTAGAAGTTGTGAAGAAAGAAATGGGTTACCAACAGGGAATCGATGTGAAACATCGGTACCTACGTTTATATATGACATGATACTGTGCGTTGAAAAAGTGGATGTGGTGATTACAGCAGAAGAAAATTTTGAATTGAATTGAGATATCAGAGATATGGAGAAAGAAGTGATGTGACAGAAGAATAGTCAGTAAGATGACAGAAAGTGACAGCAATACAAAAATTTATAATGCATCCAATAAGTATAAAGAAAGCCGCTAACAGTCGCAGAATGTACAAATCTAGAGTAAACTTACGGTTTTATGAAAATTTTGAAGTTTTTTATGGTTTTTCAAGGTACAAATGTGCTCAGACATCGCATATGATATTGCATAATCACGATAGGAATGCATAAGAAAATGATTTTCAAAATGTATATCATGCATCATATCTTTATAATAATGCAGAAAAATGCGATTTTGAGCAACTCTTTGGTGATGAGAGGCGTCATCGCTCTGAGCTACAATTGTACTAATGATTTCAAACGATTTATGAAAAGTGATTTAAAAGAGCTGGCCAGCCAAAGAATGTTTTGAAATCTTTTGCTTTATAAGTAAACTCTGATCCCTGCGACGAACAATAAAAGATTCTTAATAAATAAGAATAGAATTGTAAAAGAAACCCCAGTAACAGAATAAAGCCATGTTACCAGTTAATTACAACAAAGCTAGTAAAGCTAATGAAGAATGTGAATAAGGAGTTATCGCCGGAAAGCATACGTAGTTAAGATGCGATGCGCTGGCAATGTTTAAGGATACAGTATTTATCCTTATGTTTAAAAAAAGGGATGAAATGATAGAGAGCCTTGTTAGACGAAAGAAACATAATGAATATACAAGAATGAAGAATATAATGATTACTTTTATGTTGAGATAAATAATACTGCGATCGAGAGTCATATCGGAGGAGAGAAATTAAAAGTATAAAAGACGATAATATGAATGATGAACATCAAGTGATATTTTAAGGATATATAACCTTATCAATATCAGTGTTTGAAGATACAGAAGTAGAAGGAGAAGGGATACGAAACGACGAAGAAGATAATCTTGTAAGACGTGAAAGTTTGAAGTTAAATAGATCAAAAGATAAATGATGCTAATTGACTAATATTAAGTGAAGTCACTAATATCAGCATTAAGAGTTATAAGTTGTGTTAACAAAAAGGAGGAAAGTTAAGTTATGAAACTCTAAGTATAAGGAGAAAAGTACACGTATAGGTATACGTGTCAGTAAATGTAAGAATGGTGGATAATATGAAAGAACGTATAATGGGGAAAAACTTATACACCCTTGAATTTGGTAAGATGATTAGAGAAATGAAAAGTTCTAGAGATATGTCAGAAGGATTATCAGAATAAAACAGCAATATCATAACTATTATAAACGGAGGAAAGACGTAATGAATATAATAAGTAAAAGACAAGACAAAAGTCGGTATTAGTATAAAGAGATCAAGGTATTTAAAAGACAATTAGAACCATGTTATAAGTGCTAAAGAAGCATAAGGAGTATAGGACAACAAAATCAAAGCTATTCCCTAAATTTGGGAGTTATAAATAAGATAATACTAGGAAGAGTGAGAATAAAGTCGTGGAATCACTCGAAAATAATAAGCAGAAGTGTAAGATGAAAGAGAAAGTTGTTTTTACAGTGAGAAGGAATGATGATAAAGAAAGAAGATAAGATATCAAAGATCTATTGAATCAGCTAAAGCCTAAAGGTAAGAATGAAGTTAAACGAAAGTTAGTCAGTGAGAAAGATTCTTAAGGAAGTTAAATGTTAAAGGAACATATTAGATTCTAATAAGGTCAACATGAATAAGGAATTGTGACATAAAGGAAAGACAGTTTTGACTGATAAGTCAATATGAGACTCGAGATGATCTTCAAAGATCATATGAAGAAAGATAAAGGAGATAATAATATAGATAGTATTGGTTAACGGAGGTAGCTGTACAAGTTACATGATTTAGGTTAATGTGAAGTGGAGCATTTATAGTAATGGTGAACAGATGAAGGATCATGACTAACAAAACGACACGAGATTCACGATAACTTAAAAGAGCAAAAGAAAGAGAAATTAAAGATAGTAAAAAGATGTACCAGACTCAACTACGTTGAGAAACAGTGAATATCAGAGATAAAGTATAACCCGAAAAGAGATTGACTGACAAAGGAACTAAGTATCAGAAATGACAAAGAGGAAAGAAAGAAATGAAAACAACAGTTTAAGAAAGGAGAGTATCGATGGTGGATGACAGCAAGAACTATAACAATAGATTTGGGATTATAAAGATAAATTCTCATCGAAGTATGAATAAAGTGAATACGCCACCAAGAATGAGGATCACATATCGCTGACTGTTTATGCATAAAAGAGGCAAACAGCAGTACGATGAATAATACAGAGGAGATGATGGATCGAGAAGACATCAATTAAACACTTAATACCGACAATAAAGGGAAAATCCCGACCAGATAGTAATGATGCAAGAATTACGACATAAAGGATGCGTCTAAAGCTACACTACCTTAGAAAGACAACGGACGGAATAAAAGTAACAATGAGAAGATTTTCAACTATGCAGCAGCAAGAAGCTACTATGAGTAAGATAGTCAATCGATTAACAATAAATATGAAGGCACCGCTGTAAATGAAGAGTTAAGAATTAAGGTAAAAGAGAGGAACTACGACGGATGCGTAGTGATGGATGTCAAGGAAGATATAAGGATAATTTTAAAGTCCCAACAAGTATTATGAAAATTCGAGGACAAATTTTTATAAGGGGGAAGAATGTAATACCCCAAAAGAGTTTAATAATCTAATTGGGCCATGTGTCCAGTTTAGAGTTGCCAGAGTGGCGATATTGGAAAGATTTCCAAGAATTTAAAAATAAATAAATTTTAAAAAGGGCAGTTTTAGGAAAGTAATTATGCGGAATTTAATATTATACTCCAGTTATAAGTTGGAATTGGAATTAAAAGGAAAAATGTCAAGAAAAGCCCCAAAATGAAGTTCATGGACTAAAGTGGTAATTTAGCCACTACGTCTCAAAAATGGAAATTTATAAGTTTTGACAGGAAAATATTAATATTGGAATTCGTATTGTTTATCGGATATAAATAATACGTATAAATCATAATAAGAGTGTTAATCAATTGAATTATGGACTAAATTGATCAAAAGAAAAGTTAAAAGGATAATTAGTAACAACTAAAGAAAACAAGGATTTAAGTGGTACATTGACCATTACATATATAAGAATGAGTATGAATAAGGAATCAGAGAAGCATCCAGAATACTCACATTTTTATCGTTCCTCTTACGCTCTCACCGTCATTCGCTCGCCGTTTCGCCGTTCAACGTCCGTTTGGGATGATTATTGCGTCGATCTCTTCGGAATTCAAGCCTCTATCTCTCCCAAGCATCAAAACAAGGTTAGTTACACGTTTCTAACACGAAAAATGAAAAATAATGGGCTGTTTTATATAGAAAATTACGTTCGAATCGTACGGTTAGGAAACGAGTTGTTTTTAACGTTTTTGGGTTGTAAAATGATAAGATAAGTGTTTAAATGAAGTGGGTATATGTTGATGTGAGTTTTGGGAGTTTTGGAGCCCCGGAAATGGTCCGGAGGCGCCGAAAAAATGCGGCACACGTCGGTGCACGACGTGCTGCACTTCAGCACGTCGTGCTGGTGCGCGACGTGCGCCACAAGGGGGCACGGTGTGCACCAGTGAAGGGAACGTCGTGCCCTTCATGAAAAATGAAGGGCACGATGTGCCAAGCTGGCACGACGTGCCCTACTTCGATGCCGATCTCCAGGGGACTTCCGGGAGCAAAAAATGGCATCCGATAGATGATTTGGGTATGAAACTCAGTCAAATGTCTTGAAATGGATATAAAACATTATAGAAATGAATGTTAATGTGATAAGTAAGAATTCAGTTACGAAATTTATATAATTCCCGAGAACAAGGAATAGTACTTGATAAGTCATAAGTACGACTAAGGATCATCGAGGTTTTAAGCAAACTAGAAGTGGAATCCAATCAACTTAGAACTTAAAAGTATTATACATATAAACATGATATCCACGTCTAACTATTAGACGTTTTATCAGACACATCAGCGAGTAGTGGGGTCAACAGAAGTGGATTAGTACGAGCATATCATCATATCGACTTCATTATAGAGTGGATAGCGGTCACTGCGAGTTGCACTTTACTTTCGTGTATAATATATATATATATTAAAGTTATTTTATATAGATATATATACTGTTTATACGCATCGCACAATTTATGTTTTGATTAAATGTTATATGTTCTATTAAGTTATATACGAGAACTAGTATGCGATCCAAAGAAACTAACTACCTATTGGGTGTCAATAGGCTGTGTGATCACCAGTATCGAGTCGGTCTAGTGTGTTTGCAGTTGAGAAATGATTTGATATGTAGGACATGATTTGAATATGAATTTTGAAATCAGATAATGATTTTGATACGAGTGAGCACTCGGTTACGGTGTAACCTGGAGTCTCCGTATCTAGTGGGTTGGACCCACTAGTGAGTTGGACTCACAACTTGAGATTTATGATTGGGTTAAACGATATATGATTATCTAAGAGATGTGTCGCATGCTAGGATATTAGTTTCGTACGGATCAAATACCTGTTTATATGTTTTATGTTATCGTTTTCTTGAGATGCGATGATATGTTTTTATATTAATACCGTTAGTAAATGCAAACTCACTTAGTATTTTCCCAAATATTGACCCCTCACCTTTGATGTTTTCAGGTACTTAGTATGTGGACCTAGATAGAGGCCAATTTTGAAGTCCAGAAGTCAGCTGTGTATGTATAGTTTCTGACTTCTGTGAATACTGCATCAGTGGTCCCGTGTGATAGAGTCGTAGCCTAGACAGCAGTACATTTTGATTGTACATATTACTTGGTGTCCTGTTTATATGTTTTTGTAGGCTACGTGTTTTACATGTTGTTCACGGTACTAGATGCCGGTGATATGTTTGGATACACAAACTGATGTATATAGTACCGCGAGGCCAGTTCGTACGAGGTACAGTTACTAGAGCCCGCAAGGATAACAGAACAGTTAGTGTAAATATTGGTATATATATATTATATATATTTTCTTCTGTTGTGTTGCATTATTTGTTTGTTATTTGCGAAAAATTAATAGTGATTTGAGGCTTGCTACGGGTTCCGAAGCTACCACTCCTGTTCCCTAGCGCCGGTTGCGGCTCAATATTTTGGGTCGTGACAAAGGTATTATTCCAATTTCATTTGTAGATGTTTTGGTCTTATTTGATGCGGGTGCAACCCACTCTTTTTTTTTCTTCTAGTTTTGCTGCTAAGTTGGGTGTGATACCATCTAGGTTGTTAGAGCCTTTGTCTGTATCTACACTTATGTCTGACTGTGTTGTGGTGGACGTGGTTTATTCGTCTTGTTTTGTGGTTATACATTGTAGGGATCTTAGTGCTGATTTCATTATGCTTGATGTGTTATCTTTTGATGCCATCTTTGGGATGGATTGGCTTTCGCGCCATTTTTCTTTGATCGACTGTCGAGGAAAGCCGGTTGTGTTTGGGATTACTGGTGATATGACTTTTTCTTTCCAAAGGGAGAAGGCGGAAACACCTAAGAATCTCATTTCGGCGATCAAGTCCAAGCGTATGATGGGCAAAGGTTGCCAAGGTATTCTAGCTGTGGTTCGTGATTTAGTGGCTGACAGTGGTGATGTGCATAGTGTTTCAATAGGGAATGAGTTCATTGATGTGTTTCTAGAGGAGTTTCCTGGATAAGCACCTGATCGTGACATCGAGTTCTGTATCGATGTTGTTCCTGGAACAGCTCCTATTTCGATACCTCTGTATCGGATGGCTCCTACAGAGCTAAAAGAGTTGAAGGAACAGTTGCAAGAATTGCTGGATTGTTGTTTTATCAGATCGAGTACTTCTCCGTAGGGTGATCCTGTTCTATTTGTCGAGAAGAAGGATGATTCCTTTCGGCTTTGTATCGACTACAGACAGCTGAACAAGGTTACTGTCAAGAACAAATATCCTCTTTCTCGCATTGATGATTTGTACCAATTGCAAGGTGCTAAGTGCTTTTCTAAGATTGACTTGAGATTCGGGTATCATCAACTTCGGATTCGAGACGTCAATGTGCCTAAGACTGCATTCAGAACGCGTTATGGGCATTTCGAGTTTCTGGTCATGTCGTTTGGGTTAACTAACGCACCAGCGACGTTTATAAAATATGATGAATCGGGTGTTCAAGCCATTTCTGGATCAGTTTGTTATCGTGTTTATTGATGACATACTGATTTACTCTCGGAGTGAGGAGGAGTATGCTTTCCACTTGAGAACGATACTGCAGACTTTGGGTGAGCATCAGCTGTATGCTAAGTTCTCGAAGTGTGAATTTTGGTTGGATCAGGTTACCTTCTTAGGATACGTGGTATCGAAGGATGGGATCAAGGTTGATCCAAAGAAGATTGAGGCGGTTATGGATTGGCAGAGATCGGGGTCAGTTACCGAGATAAGAATTTTTCTTGGGTTAGCTGGCTACTATCGTCGGTTCGTGCAAGATTTCTCATGAGTATCTGTACCGATGACTAAACTGACACAGAAGGGTGGTAGGTTTGAGTGGACTGACAAGTGCGAGGAGATCTTTGAGAAGCTCAAATAGATTTTGACTACGGCTCCTGTGTTAGCTTTGCCATCGGGCATCGAGGGATTCATAGTGTATTGTAATGCTTCTCCTATCAGTTTGGGTTGGGTGTTGATGTGTCACAACCCAAATTCCACCCTAATCCAAGTCATGGTCGGCGCTAGGGAATGGGAATGGTTGTTTCGAAACCCGTAGCAAACCTAGAACCTATAGAAATTTTTCGCATATATTATTAAAAGATCGCACCTCGCGTACGATCCTTTTTCAGAAAATACCGTTAAACTTTTCTCTTTTTACGTAACATGATTTCTAAAAATACACATATAAGCGAAATCTAGTTTTCAGAAGTACTGGTTGGATAACCTCGTTATCTCAACCCTCGCTTCCTTCTAAAAACCTGGCGTGGTAGGTACTGGAAAACAGGGACTTATAACTCGCTTGCATTAACACATAGGCAGCCCCGTTCCAAACCACACGCCATTGTTAATATGTTTAATAAAATAAAGCGGACACCTTTGCGTCTCACAATGGTGGTATTAAACATATTAAAATACATAGCAGGCTGGCTACGCATAGCCGGCGTATATAAAACATACTGTTTTTTACCCTCACTAAAACATACGAGGCCGACTCGGTAACTAGATACAATATGCCACTAAGCAGCCACCCAGAGGGTATACACACGTGCACTAGATCCTACCAGAGTATCTAAACAAAGGACTAGTGGCGCAGCTGCTGGCACATTACACTTATACTATTACAGCACATAAGAGTACAAAATCCTATGTACAATACCGAAAGAAGAGCTCCCCTGATGTAGGAATGTGGAAGCTCGACTGACCTCAAAGCTCGTTTCCTAAAAATGGAAAACAACAACGGGGTCGGAAATATAAATATTTCTGAGTGAGTAGACAGTTTACAGATAAATACCAAAATCTCATTATATATATAATACAGTTATATATATAAAATATTACCAATTTATCGATCCATATGAAAACCTAGTCCACAACTGTCCTAACGGACAAACTCTCATTACGAGCTTATAGACTACAGACTAAGGACCGTGAACTGAATCACTACCGTCCACTTCTATATCTCTGGTACCTGGACCGTAATCATGAAACTACCAACGCGGTCTGACCCGCAACCGTAAGTGTATTACTGTCATCTCAGGGTTTACCCGTGAAGTCAGGGCATCTACTTTCCCAATGATTTAACACGACTGACATACCTCTAGAAATCGGTGTTGGTGATCACGCAACCCTATTGCTGCCCAATAGGTAGCTCGTTCCAATGGACGTTTCTTGGCTAAGTTATACTACTGCAATTTATGGATTTAAAATAATTGAATACTGATATTCAAAAGTAAACACGTAAACTCACAGTACTGCTAAGTCACTACTTAGCACCGCCGTATGTATGACAAACTCTCTGGAGTCATGGTCTGACTGCTTGACAGCTAGTCGGATCAAACATATAAAATACACAAAACAAACACATCAATACCTATTTATGGAATAAACATCTAGGTCTAGAAGCCAAGGTTTAATCTAACATATAAAACATAGCACGTATGGTCTCTTTCTTTTTTTTAGAAACCATTTGAATCGTTTTCACCTCGAGAAAACGTTTAGACTTCGCTTTCCAAGTCCTTTTAGGTATAGCAATACCTAAATAAAATTATTTAATAGTATAGACTTGATTGCCAAAACAATACACAGTTTAGCAACATCATTTTCTAAATCTTTTAAACCGATTAAACGTCGACTTTAACTCTTTTTAAAGTCCTTTTTATACGTTTAACTTTACTTTTAAAATTTCATTTTAAAAGTATATAGGTTTAGGTTAAGAACTCTTTTCATTTTTAATTTAAAAATAAATATCATTATTAAACTTTTTCAGGTCAACCAAACTACGTCGGACCCATAAGGCAAAAGTCCATAAAAAGTCCCCCTCCTGTTTGGCATCGGATCTGCTGTGCATGGCACATCGAATTTGCTGTGCAATGCACAGCAGGTCGCTGCACGAGCGTGCAGCTTCAGCTGCACGTTCGTGCAACAACAATGATACACGTTCGTGCAGCTACCAAGCTGCACGTTCGTGCACCTCAGCTGCACGTTCGTGCAGCCTATTTGCTACACGTTCGTGTAGCCATTTTTCCAGCCCTGAAAACACGATTTATGGGGCGTTTCCGACGTGCTCGGAATGCCAGAAACGCTGCAAACGTGTTATCAAATTTCCAGAATCACAAAAACATAATCCAAACGTAATTCGGACGTATATTTCAATCGTTCAATTCGGTAACCATTTATAAACGAATATATATTCGAAAATATCGAAATATATCAAAATAAATATTTAATACGGGATTAATACCTCGATTACTTGAGTAATCGTCGAAAAAACAGAGTTAGAATCGAGAAACAGAACGAATCACGACGAACCCTAATCGCTGTCATTGTTGAGAGCTCAAGTAGCTCTATTTCTCTTATAAAAATGAAAGAATGAGTTTTTGTACTCATTTTAATTCATCTCATAACGTATATATACTATTTGGTCAATTTGCCACTTTAACTCAAATTCTTAAATAGTCGTCCGTAGTTTAAACGGAAACGACTTTCGAATTTCGTAAATGATTTACCCAAAATTCTAATAAAATATAATGAGAATAAAAATATCATTCGACTTATATTTTATTTTTTAATAAATCATTTTCGATTTATTAAGTCCGCATTGACTGCGCTTGATAAAATTTCTACTCCCAAATTTTATCAAATTTTCACGATAACCTTTTAAAATATTCTTCGAATATTGACACCAAAATTATTCGCACGGGACTTATGAATTATTCTGCACTCAATTCATATGTCTATATTATCCCCGTTAACTATATAAATATCCAAATTTAAATTTCTAAAATTTAAATTTGATATCCTATTGGCATAATATACTTTTCGGGACATTTGTAAATTAAATTTATCATTAAATTTAATTTACTTACTTCCGTCTAATAAAATATTAGACACGTAGCAATATTTTATCCTTTAATTTTCCGGATTATTACATTCTCTCCCCCTTATATAAATTCGTCCTAGAATTTACACATATTTCTTCTTTTACTTATACAGGCAAAGAATACTCCTTTTAAATCATGTTATATGCTTTCATAGCAAAAACATTACTGCTGTTGTTTGTTGCACATCTGTGCACAATTCACTGACTATCTTTGGTCTATCAACTTTTCCAACTCTACTCTACTTGTCCTTATAAACTGTATACTTTCCTTTACTAGTATACGAATGCTTATATTAGCATCTTGCAGTTCTCTTCTGACTGCATCTCACATCTCGCAATCACTTTTTATCTCATCCCACTACACTTTCACTTATAGGCTCTCAACCTATAACCTTGACTTCTGTTATCAGAAATCTTGGTATTTATTAACTTCGGCTATTCCCTTACGTTACTTCTCATTCGAGCCTACTTCGGCTACCCGGATCGCTTATCTCGAAGTGCCGCTTACCATATGAATTTAGTATTCTTATAGTCGGCAATGCGTTCTACAACTTCGGTTTACACTTTGAGTTGAGATTCTTTCTCAAAGATATCGAAAATCGACCTAAAAATTACCTCCTCGAGCTAATTTTGAAAGACTGCAAAACTGCCGTTATGGCTGTTGTCGACGCCAATGAACCAAGCATTTAAACGAGTCTTTTTCCAAATATTATTTCATATTCTTATATTTTGACGTCCAATCTACAACTTACATAAAGAGTCGAACTTAATCCGACCTCTTTTCGGTTTCCGAAATCGTCCTTGAAATTTGCTACTAGCCATACTTGTATTCTTTCCTTTTACTCCTTAAACTTTCTAGTTCCCTGTTTTATAATTAGTTATACATTTTATTATACCTTTTATATATTAGATTTTTAATCTCATTATAAATTTGTTTCCCATCTTTTACTCGTTTTAGGGTAATATTGGTTAAGCATTCTAATTTCTAACTGTAATACCCCAATAATAATTAATTAGCTAATTGGACCACGTGTCCAGTTTTGAGTCGCAGAAGTGGCGATATTGGAAAGTTTTCCGATAAATAAGTTTTAGCAGGTCGGTTTTAGAAAAGGTTATTATGGAGAAAACTTATATTATATTTTAATTCTAAAGTTAGAATTGGAATTAAATGGGAGAATGGCGAGAAAAGTCCAAAATAAGGTATAGGGACCAAAGTGGTAAATTAGCCACTTTGTGTCGAAAATGGAAATATTGGATTTTGACGGGAAAATATTAATATTGAGTTTTGTATTATTTATCAAAGATAAATAATACGTATAAGTCATAATAAAAGAAGTTAACGATTTAGCTATGGACTAAATCGTACGATTAAAAAGTTTAAAGGATAAATGATACGAAACAAAAAGAACAAGGATCAAAGTGAGCTCTTAGCCATTCAATATAAGAGGAAAACATTTGAATGAAGAAATCAGAAAGAAAGGAGAAGAAGGCTCCAGAAAGAGAGAAAATTTCCGATCGATTTCGTTTCGCCGCCGTTTCTCCGTTCGACGTCCGTTTCAGACGATTCTCGCGGTGATCTCTTCGGAATTGAAAGCTCCATCCTTCCCGGCAATTAAATTAAGGTAAGAGGTCAGTTTTTGGCATGAAAATGGTGGGTTTGCTGGCTGTTTTAAAAGAAATGAGTTTTAATATTGAAATTGATGTTTATGGATCGTTAGTAGCGTTTTGGTGAGAACGGAGTTATGGGTATTGAGTGTGGGTGTGTGAAGCATGTCGGAATGGAGGAAAAACCACGGAAATCGTATTTCCGGGGCTGTGCACGTGGTGCACGACCGTGCACCACGGTGCACGAACGTGTACAAAAGTACACGAGCGTGCACCTAGCAAGGTACACGATCGTGTACTGAAGTACACGAACGTGCACTTTTCATGGTGCACAAACGTGTACTAAAGGTACACGAACGTGCACCAGTGAGGTGCACGAACGTGCACTTGGTTGCACGATCGTGTACCCACCGAAGGGCACGCCTGTGCACCCCAACTCGCCCCCACGCGTATACAAACTGTAATGGACCTAGGAGTTTGACGTTTAGAGTAATTGAATGCTAAAGGACAGATTTCGGACTTGGAAAGTCATTAACCTCGAGATTATCTCGACATTTTTAAATGAATAATAATAATGGAAAACGTCAAGGACGTTAAGCGATTCTCAATTATGAGAAATAGTATTCGCTAAGTCGTTTATACGACTAAAGTTATTGAATACGTAAATAAGTATAAAATGAAACTAAATTCCAAAACTATTAAGTATTATACGTATAAGAATGCGAGAATCACGTCTAACTGTTAACGATTTATCAGACGTGTCAGCGAGTAGTGGAGTGAGTAAAGGCGGACTAGCGAGAGCGTACTATCAGATCGATCATATCATTTCTTGGATTGCGGTCACTGTGAGTTGTACTTTTATATATATATATATATATATACTGTTTTCACGCATCGCACTATATATAATTGATTGAAATTTTATATGTTTATTTAATTTCTATATATGAGAACTAGTATGCGATCCGAAGAAACTAGCTACCTATTGGGTGTCAATAGGCTGTGTGATCACCAGTATCGAGTCAGTCTAGTATGTTTGCATTTGAGAAATGATGTGACTCGGCTGGGAGCTGATGATGATTATGAAATTTACGATTGGGTTTATGATTTCGATACGAGTGAGCACTCGGCTACGGTGTAGTCTGGAGTCCCCATATCTAGTGGCTGGGCCACCAGCGAGTTGGACTCGCGATTGATATTTACGATTGGGTTGAATGATAATGATTATTCGAGAAGTGTGTCGCATGCTAGGATATTAGTTTCGTACGGATCAAATACATGTTTATATGTTTTATATTAATATTTTCTTGAGATGCGATGCTATGTTTCTATATTAATACTGTTAGTAAATGTCAACTCACTCAGTATTTCTCCAAATACTGACCCCTCACCTTTGATGTCTTTCAGGTGCTTAGCTTGTGGACTTAGCTAGAGGCCAATTTTGAAGTCCAGAAGTCAGCCGTATATGTTAGTTTCTGTCTTCTGTGAGTGCTGCAGTAGTGGTCCTGTGTCGATAGTATAGTAGCCTAGACAGCAGTTCATTTTGATTGTATATATTAACTGCTGTTATTGTTTTATATACATTTTGATAGGCTACGTGTTTAGTATATGATCCACGGCCCCAGATGCCGGTGAGATGTTTGAAACACTAACTGATGTATATAGTACCGCGAGGCCAGTTCGTACAGGGTACGGTAACTAGAGCCCGCGAGGTTTTGAAACAGTTAGTGTAAATGTATGATTATATGTTATATATGTATATTTGCTTCCGTTGTTTGATATTGTTTGTTTATGTTATATTCGCGAAAAATTAATTGTGATTTTAGGCTTGCTACGGGTTCCGGAGCTACCACTCCCGTTCCCTAGCGCCGGTTGCGGCTCAATAGTTTTGGGTCGTGACACTAACCTTACCCTCTTTATCTGCTTGAACTCTTATTCTATAAACAGACTATTCATCCTTCACATCATCATAATTCTATACTTTGTATAGAATATTCTTCATCTCTCCTATGATTTTATATCTTGTATAGAGTATTGTCTTAACTCCTTATCAATCTTTAGTAACTTCCTGTTACAAATTGAATTACTGGTTTTCTCTCATACTAATAATGTGGTCATCTAAGTGTAGGTGTAGGTTATAACCTATCTATCTTATCGTGAAACACCGTCTCACTTACTTCATAGTCACCGCAAAACTATAGTCCCGTTACTAGCATACGGTATAACCAAGGTTAACTAGACTTCTTAATTTATTCTCCACATACATACTCTATTTGTTCACAGCAAACAGTTGTCATAATTGTACTATGTGTTTAATTAACTGACTATACACTTTAGTTCCGTTTTCAAAACATTTCACTTTGAAAACAAATGTTTATTAAACATATTTCTGTTTTAGTCGGCCATACTTTATACATTAATGGCCCGACATTCAAAATACATGTACACTACATGTATATTCTGTTACCAGCTAGCCTAGACCTCACATTCATAAGGCTCGGTTCTCGGAATTTTCATCTTTGGAACTACTGTTTCATCACAGTTATCAAATTAATTTATATACATATATGGAGCTTATGTTGACAATTCCAAGTCAATTAAAGTTTATACTTCTTATCGTTGTTACTCGCACTTTTGACTTACTGTCAAATTTATGCAAGTTTTACAACCATGACTCCATCATCGAATATCATCTAACTCTCCGGTTAGTAATCGCAACGGTTAAAACTTAGATAACCATCTTGGGACCATCGTTTTCCAATATCAAACCGATCTAAAGGTTCGATCGCACATTATTAGGGTTTTACTATACCCTGTTAGTTTCCAGACAACATCTGAAACTAGCTTCGTCAATTCATTATCCTCATCTCCATCACACCTTGATAACATCTTTAAGTAATGTTGGTTCAAGGTTTAATATACTTATAGGTATATTATTTATTCGTTTGATGATTTGTTAATCACTTTCATTAATGAATATATGTTAACACGACTTAACAACTCCGTCAGTCTTTAACATATTCATTGCTTTCCATTACTCGTATCAGAACTAGTAGTGTACCTACTTAATTCTGAGAATACATACGCTTTCTTTCACCATCTTTCTTTT
The DNA here is from genome assembly GCF_937616625.2 of Mercurialis annua. NCBI lineage: Eukaryota > Viridiplantae > Streptophyta > Magnoliopsida > Malpighiales > Euphorbiaceae > Mercurialis > Mercurialis annua. The sequence goes on from NC_065571.1 coordinate 37,374,561, forward strand.
AGATGTTTCATTGTTATTTATTGTTTAAGTGTTGAGGTTTACTCCTCTCAGGCTTATGACTTTTGGTTTATCTAACCACTCATGAATTTTGGTTTATATAACCACTCATATGGATTTAAGAGATATGTCCATTACTGACATCTGCTCTGTCTGTAAGACTAATCTCCAATCCGTTTAATTAAATACGCGTATATGACTTTGTTCACATATAGTTACTTGAAGTCAAACAAACTGAATCGTGTTTAATTAGATCCTACTCTCTTATCTTAATCGTGACAATTTCTATTGTCTACTCTTGAACTTTTATTTATCATAAAAGTCCATCACATCAGTCTATTCGTGAGCAAGAATGTAGATTCTCACTATATCTACTCTTCCCATACTTTTATTAACTTCTAATATCTCGGTATGAAAGATTAAAATTAAGGTCTTTATTAATTATTCTTTATAATAAAAACGGTTATTCTTTATCCCTTTTTCCTATCTACCTTGTCACTATCACAGAGTTTTCGTTTGAGTAAATACAGTTTTGTCTCGCGTACACTGACGCTTAACAAACACAAATCAATTTGTCAGACAAATACAATTTATCTCATCTAAGACAATTATAATTTGTCTTGCCTGCAGGCATTTTGAAATCTCTCTTTTCAAACAAATTGTGAATTCTCAAATTCGCGGTTCAAAACCTTTTTCATACAATTGTGCTTTAGGGTGGTGACATCTCTCATCTCCAAGGAGCTGCTATCGATTCACTCTTTGATATATTAATATATCAATATATATGATGCATGTCCTAATCAAAATCATTTTATGTATATATGTAATATATATAAATTTTAGGTATGCTTCTTCTATAATGATTTTCGCAACATGCACCATTAATGCATCTGAGCACAATTAAACGTTCAACTGTAAAACAAAACTTTAACAAGTTTCTTTCAAACTACTTCTCTGTGCCATTTCAAGGTTTTCCTAATCCTCACATTATGATTTATCGTTCTTTATTTATTTTTAATTTTATATGTTATTATTCATCGTCAGGATGTTTATTAACAATTATTATTCATTAGTAGGTGTGTTCTTGTTTAAGGATATTCTTTATCTGTACCTTATGCTTTCTAGTTTTACTATCTCATACTAAAACACATAAACGTACTTAATTAAACGTAAGACACATATCTAAATGATACCTGAGGATGATTGTTGAGGCGTTATTGCCTCTCGAATTATCAGACCTTTTCCTCATCCGCATCGGGGTTTAACTATCCCTTTTTCCTTTCCCTCCTTGTTGTACAGAGAAAGGGTTATTCCACTTGGCAGCAGCTCCTAGGCTACTAGCTCTGGGAAACGTATAGGTAGGCTAGTCAGGTTTGATGTAGTAGAATGGCTGTGATGGTGTATGGTTATTCACCAATCACTGCGCAATCTGTCTGGCACGTCCAGCCAAATACATCACTGAGTCAGATTGCTCCGCCAGCAGTTCCTCGAACTCTAGGCCCAAGCCTCTCACAAATCTCTCACCACCTTCTACTCCATCTCTCATCAGTTTTGGAACCTCTTCACTTATTCTAGGTAACTCTATGACATAAGCTCCCACTGGTAAATCCTCTCCTGTGAACATACTCAGGTAACGCCTTTGTCTATCTAATCTTTTGTCCTCTATTGATCCTTCTATATCCTCTGATCTGATAACATCAATCTCAGTATCCATATCATAAACCGAAGCAGGATCTCGAGCTTCTAATAGATTATCAGGCATAATTGGCTGATCGGGTAACCATGTGGATCAGGTGTAACACGCAGCTGAGCTCTACTAGGCCCAGACATGTTGAAACACATGTAGCCATAACGAGAGTAGCAAATATAATAGTTATATAAAAACACATTGTTCATATAACACGTAACACCGTATGAATACATATAAATAAAACATATAACAATGACATATATAGTTCAGAGAAAATCTAACTATTTTCCCGGACAAACGCTTCTTCTAGAATCTTTTCCTTGTTCTGTATTCAAACAGAATCGACTTTCTTTAATATTGGTAAATTGATCTGACCATTGCATACTACCCTAATAGAGCGTCTCGAACATAGGAACATCTCACATGTTCCCTTGTTTGCGTCGCGTTTCAAATAAAAGAACATTTTATATGTTCCTGATCAAACATCACATATACATACTACACAGGTATACAGATTGCGACCTATAGCTGAATGTTTTCAAAAACTGAAAACTAATCAAGAAATGACTTGAATCCTATGTTTCTGCAATAGTCTAATAGGAATCCCTATACTTCCTAACACATCTTACGTAAGAGTATCAGCAACAGTACTTCAGATGGTCGAGTACTAAAAACGTTGCTCTATTACCACCTTTGTCACGACCCGAATTCCACCCTAATCCAAGTCACGACCGGCGCTAGGGAATGGGAATGGTTGTTCCGAAAGCCGTAGCAAGCCTAGAACCTCTAAAATGTTTTTGCAAATATAATTAAAAGATCGCACCTCGCGTACGATCCGTTTTCAGAAAATACCGTTAAACTTTTCACTTTTAATGTAACACGATTTTTGAAAATACACATATAAGCGAAATCTAGTTTTCAGAAATACCGGTTGGATAACCTCGTTATCTCAACCCTCGCTTCCTTCTGAAAACCTGGCGTGGTAGGTAACGAAAAACAGGGACTTATAACTCGCTTGCCTTAACACATAGACAGCCCCGTTCCAAACCACACGCCACTGTTAATATGTTTAATCAAATAAAGCAGACACCTTTGCGTCTCACAACGGTGGTATTAAACATATTAAAATACACAGCGGACTGGTTACACATAGACGGCGTATATAAAACATATTGTTTTGTACCCTCAAAAAAACACACGAGGCCGACTCGGTTACTAGATACAATATGCCACTAAGCAGCCACCCAGAGGGTATACACACGTGCATTAGATCCTACCAGAGTATCTAAACAGAGGATTAGTGGCACAGCTGCTGACACATTACACCTATACTATTGCAGCACACTAAGAGTACAAAATCCTATGTACAATACCGAAAGAAGAGCTCCCCTAATGTAGGAATGTGGAAGCTCGACTGACCTCAAAGTTCGTTTCCTTAAAATGGGAAACAACAACGGGGTCAGAAATATAAATATTTCTGAGTGAGTAGACAGTTTACAGATAAATACCAAAATCGCATTATATATATAAAACAGTTATATATATAAAATTTTACCAATTTATCGATCCATATGAAACCCTAGTCCACAACTGTCCTACAGACAAAGGACCGTGAACTGAATCACTGCCGTCCACTTTTGTATCTCTGGTACCTGGACCGTTATAATGAAACTGCCATCGCGGTTTGACCCGCGACCGTAACTGTATTACTGTCATCTCAGGGTTTACCCGTGAAGTCAGGGCATCTACTTTCCCAATGACTTAACACGACAGACATACCTCTCTACCTTGACAGAAGTACATCTAGAAATCGGTTTTGGTGACCATGCAACCCTATTGCTGCCCAATAGGTAGCTCGTTCCAATGGACCTTTCTTTGCTAAGTTATACTACTGCGATTTATGGGTTTAAAATAATTGAATACTGATATTCAAAAGTAAACACGTAAACTCGCAGTACTGCTAAGTCACTATTTAGCATCGCCGTATGTATGACAAACTCTCTGGAGTCTTGGTCTGACTGCTGGACAGCTAGTCGGATCAAACATGAAAAATACACAAAACAAACACATCAATACCTATTAAAGGTATAAACATCTAGGTTTTACAAGCCAAGGTTTAATCTAACATATAACACGTAACACGTATGGTCTCATTCTTTTTTTTTAAAAACTATTTGAATCGTTTTCACCTCAAGAAAACATTTAAACTTCGCTTTAGAAGTCCTTTTAGGTATAGCAATACCTAAATAAAATTATTTAATAGCATAGACTTGATTGCCAAACAATTCACATTCGTATACTAATTATTTAGCAACATCGTTTGATAAATCTTTTAAACCGGTTACACGTCGACTTTAACTCTTTTAATGTCCTTTTTAAACGTATAACTTTACTTTTAAAATCTCATTTTAAAAGTATATAGGTTTAGGCTTAGAACTCTTTCCATTTTTAATTTAAAAATAAATATCATTATTAAACTTTTTCGGGCAACGAAACTACGTCGGACCCATAGGGAAAAAGTCCATAAAACGTCCCTCTCCCACTTGGCATCTGACCTGCTGTGCATGGCACAGCAGGTCGCTGCACGAGGGTGCAGGAACAATGCTGCACGTTCGTGAAGCTCATGGCTGCACGTTCATGAAGCCGTGTTTCCAGCCCTTGAAACACGATTTATGGGGCATTTCCGACGTGCTCGGAACGCCCGTAATGCTAAAAATGTGTTATCAAATGTCCAGAATCACAAAAACACAATCCCCATTAACTATAGAAATATCCAAATTTAAATTTCTAAAATTTAAATTTTATATCCTATTGGCATAATATACTTTTAGGGACATTTATAAATTTAATTTATCTTTAAATTTAATTTACTTACTTACGTCTAATAAAATATCAGACACGTGGCAATATTTTATCCTTTAATTTTCCAGGTTATTACATGATGCAACATGGAAAGGTGATTGCCTATGCTTCTCGTTAGTTGAAGAAGCATGAGGTGAATTATCCTACTCATGATCTGGAGTTAGCAGTTGTGATTTTTGCTCTTAAGATTTGGAGGAACTATTTGTACGGTGCAACTTGCGAGATCTTCACTGGTTATAAGAGTTTGAAGTACATATTTGATCAGCCCGAGTTGAATCTGAGGCAGCGAAGGTGGTTGGAGTTACTGAATGACTACGATTGTTCTATTTAGTATCATCCAGGTAAGGCTAATGTGGTAGCCGATGCGTTGAGCCCATATTTCTGAGGTTGGGCGGAGACCCATGGTTCGTGAGTGGCATAGTTTGTTAGCTTCAGGATTCAAATTTCAGGTTTCGCAGAAGGATTGTTTGTTGGCACAGTTGCAAGTGCAACCAGTTTTGGTTGATATGATTAAAGCTTCACAACCTGAGGATCCACAATTGAAACAAATTATGGATGAGACCCAATTGGATGGGAATTATGAGTTTTTTCTGGCGGATAGAGTTCTCAGGTACGGTTCTTGACTGTGTGTTCCGGATTCGGATGGTTTCAAAGACCAAATTCTGGAGGAAGCGCGCAAGTCAGCTTACAGTGTTCATCTGGGTTCTACCAAGATGTATCATGATCTCAAGGGTACGTACTGGTGGAGCGGCATGAAAAAAGATGTTGTAGAGTTTGTGTCTAAGTGTTTGACTTGCCAGTAGGTAAAGTTGGAACATCAGAGACCGTTTTGATATCTGCAACCGCTACCTATTCCAGAGTGGAAATGGGAGCGAATCGCTATGGATGTTGTGGTTGGTTTGCCACGTACCCGACAGGGTTATGATTCGATTTGGGTGATTATTGACCGTTTGACTAAGTCAGCTCACTTCTTACTAATCAAGGTTATATACCAAGCTTCTAAGTTGGCACAGTTGTACATCGATCAGATTGTTAGTCTATGTAATGCCCCCATAAGTTTAAATTATCTAATTGGACCACGTGGCAAGTGATTCGTCTTCGGAGTGGCAATATCTGAAAGTCTCCGAGAAGTTAAGATAAATAAAATCTTAGTAATTCGGTTTCAGAAATCAAGGGAATTTAAATATTATATTCTAGTTCAAAAGTTGGAATTGGGATTAAAAGGAAAAATGTCAAGAAAGGTCACAAAATAAAGTTCAGGTACTAAATTGGTAATTTAGCCAAGTATATCTCAAGAATTGAATTTATAGGCTTCGACGGAAAAATGTTAATTCTTGGGTTATTTTATTTATTAGATATAAATAATACGTATACGAATTGGGTAAATGGTTAATTGATTTAGTTAAGCACTAAATTGAACAAAAGAAAAGTTCAAAGAATAGTCAATAATAAAAGAATAAAACAAGGACCAAAGAGGCCTTTTAGCCATGATATATAAGAAAGTTAATATGAATGATACGTATCAGAAGAAAGGAGAAGATTCCAGAGGCTACGTTCATCTCATCGTTTCTCACCATCGTTCCTTCACGGTTTCTCTGTTCGGCGTCCGTTTCGGACAATTTTTGCGGTGATCTCTTTAGAATTAGAAGCTCTATCAATCATAAGCTTCATTCAAGGTAAGATTTCTGATTTGGGTGTTAAAATTGGAGGTTATGGGCTACTTCGATACAAAATGTTACATTTGAATCAAAACACCGAAAACGTGTTGTTTTTCATCGTTTTCGTAAGGATTCTTGATGAGTTTTGAGTCAAGGAGTTTTGAGTGTTTTGGGGCTTCGGACATGGTCCGAAAGCATCAAAAAACGTCGCACCCGTTGGAGCGCGACGTGCACCACCAGGGGGGCACGACGTGCACAAGTGAAGGGCACATAGTGAAAAATGAGGGGCACGACGTGCCCTACTTCGACTGTGACCTCCGGGGGACTTCCGGGAGCGAAAAATAGCTTCCGATAGCGTGATATGGGTGTAGAACTCTGGCATAATATAGGATTTTGATGGATTGAATCGTTATTATTGATATGTTATGTTTATGCTACTGATCTTATATGATTAAATGATTGGTTATACATATATAATCTGATGTTATAAGTTTTGAAAAGCGTTGGGCATGATTCAATAACAAATTGGTGTAATTAAACAATGATTAGGCGATTTCTAGACTTGTGTAAATTGGATTCGTTTAATGAATTATTTAAATGGTTGAATCCAAATTGATTGATGATTAAGTGTTCTTGTTTCAATAGATACTGATATAAAAAAAATTATTTTAAAAGTGAGAATTGGATTTGATCTATGTTGTAAAATCTCTACGATTTGTGAAATTAACAATTTTTTTAAAGATAAACGCTTAGATTGCAAAATGTTTTGGAATGTTGTACCTACTGATGTTAGGGGCATATTAGGATGTTTTAAATATTTTTGAAATCAGTTGTTATGTATTTTGAATAATTGGATCTATGATTTAAACCTAATGGCATGTTTAGGCAATTTCTAGCGAAATTGCGATATTGGTTGTTTAAGTGAGTTTGGCTTATCTTCAGATCTGAATTGTTTTAGTATGAGGTATGTAGGCATGATATATTTTTGATCTAAGATGTTAATTGATGGTTCATACTTTTGGTTTTGTTTGGGCATGCTTAGTGAATATAAGGTGTCATTGTTGGCTTAAAATGCTTAATTATACATTGGTTTGTTGCTGCCCATAAACATTTTTGGGGCTGTTTTGTATGACTTTGGTATATTGGTATTGTTTAAACTTGTTGGGCAAACGTTTCATATTGGTTGATTATAAGATTGGAAATTATATGCCATGAATGATTGTTGGTTATATATGAACTTATGCTTTAGATATGTATACATGTTGTTGAAATCATTTTAAATGATTTGGCACGCTGGTGTCTACTCTGGGTGGTTTGGCCAACTATGGCTAGTTTTGAGCATATTATGTAAGTGTTGCCTTGTTGTTAAGCTACATTGATTTCCATGGTTTTTAAATAAATAATATTTTGGTTTAAAAGTTTTAGATTTAACATTGGTTTTACTCTGGCATATAATTTGGTCGGGTTAGACTTGGGTCGCCCGACATGTGAGATTAAGCTTGAAAGAAAATTCACAACTCTGGGATTTTCACTTGGATTGAAAGTTTTAAACTAAGTTATAAAAGTACTCCGGATTATATTTTCAACGGGAACTCAATTATGCTTAACTTATTGTTTGACTCGGTATTACTTTGAATATAGAATGTATTTGTATGGATGTTGTGCTTAGGCTTATACATTGTTTGTGGTTTGAGATGCTAGTCCTATGTGGTTTCTAGTATTCTTAGAGTTAGGGGATGATTTGTTTTTAACTTAAGCTTTGTTTCTAGACTCGTCGACTTTTCGTGCTTTGGAGTCAGAACAAGTTTAGGCTGTTGGCCAAGATTCACGTGGATACGCAAACAGTGAGTTTATAGTGTTATTTACCGCTTTATTAAGTACCACAATTATTTTAATACATAAACTGTTTCGAACTGTTTTAAGCGATTATGGATCTGGATTGGAACGAGCTACTCGATAGGCTTGTATCGAGACTATGTGCACCGGTAAGTACTCTGAGATCGGCAGACTAATGTCTTGCTTACGCTGGTATATGACGAGGATTTGTTCCCGTCCACTCTGGGTTCAGTATGATACGTCATACTTACGTTGGTATCATTTCAATACTGTATTTCCATAATCTTAAGTATATTAGTATAAAAGGATTTGTTTTAAGGGTTTTAAACTTAATAAATATAAATAGCATTATGAACTCATCTCAGTATATCTGACCCTATTGTTTTCCCAATTTTCCAGGCTTATGATTTAAGTGCGTTGGTCATCTCCGTTTCTTTGATTCCTCAGAGGTTTTTACGTCAATAAAGCTAGTTAACTGTTTTATCTCTTAGACCGCAGTAGAACTAGTTTATCATTTTGATTATCGTACTTGGATTGTCGGATTAGTCCGATTGTTTTATTATTACCTTTGGCATGTATACTATGGATTTATCTCGTTATATATAAGGCATGTTGTTTAGATGAGTATTTCAGATATTTAAGTTGTTCACACTAGAACTGTGATATAAACTGTTAGACTTAGGATGGAGTCTCGGTTGCCCCTGAGCAGTATTTTCTGCAGGTTTATTTGTTTAATTGTTTTCCACGAGGCTTGCTACGGGTTTTGGTACGACCATACCCATACCCTAACGCCGGTCTCGATCCATGAAATTGAGTTGTGACAAACGTTTCACCTTTTTAGCTATTTAAGCCTAATGTTTAAAATCTTACGAAACAAATCCTAACATTTCACCATTTTAGCGACGTTTAAAACGTTACGAAATAAATCCTAACGTTTTACCTTTTTAGAGATTGAATCGAAACGTTTAAAACATTACGAAAAAAAATCCAAATCTTTAAAATGTTTCGAAAAAAATCCAAAAGGTTTAAAACGTTAGAAAACAAATCCAAACGTTGTAAACGTTATGAAACAAATCCAAATTTATAAAACGTCACGAAACATATCCAAACGTTTAAAACGTTACGAAACAACACAAACGCTTAAAAAGTTAAGAAACAAATCCAAAAGTTTGAAACGTTACGAAATAAATCCAAATATTTAACCTATTTAGCGATTTAATCTAAACGTTTAAAGCGTTACGAAACAAATCCAAACGTTTCGCTACGAAACAAATGCAAACGTTTAAAACATTATGTAACAAATCCAAACATTTAAAACGTTACGAAACAAATCAATACGTTTAAAACGTTATAAAACAAATTCAAACGTTTAAAATGTAACGACAAAAATCCAAACCTTTCACCATTTTAGCGATTTAAACCAAACGTCTAAAACGTTATGAAACAAATCCAAACGTTTAAAACGTAGTGAAACTAATCCAAACGTTTAAAATATTACAAAAAAAATCCTAACATTTCGCTTTTTTAGCGATTTAAGACAAACGTTTAAAACTTTACGAAACAAATCCAAACGTTTAACCTTTTTATCTATTTAAGCTAAACGTTTAAAACGTTACGAAATTAATCCAAGCGGTTAAAACGTTACAAAATAAATCCGAACGTTTCAACTTTTTAGCGATTAAAGCCATACGTGTAAAACGTTACAAAACAAATCTAATGTTTCACCTTTTTCGCCATTTAACAAAAATGTTAAAAACGTAACGAAACAAATCCAAACGTTTAAAATGTTACGTAGCAAATCCTAACGTTTTTACCTTTTTAGTGAATTAAGCCAAACGTTTAAAACGTTATAAAAATAATCCAAACATTTATAACGTTACAAAACAAATACTAACGTTTCACCTTTTTAGTGATTTAAGCCAAACGTTTAACATTACGAAACAAATCCTAACGTTTTACCTTTTTAGATATTTAACCCAAACTTTTAAAATATTACGAAACAAATCCAAATGTTTAAAACGTTACGAAACAATACCTAACGTTTCACCTTTTTAGCGGCGTAAGCCAAACGTTTAAACGTTACGAAATAAATACTAAGGTTTCACCTTTTTAGCCATTTAAGCCAAGGCTTTAAAATGATACAATAAAAATCCAAACGTTTAAAACGCTACGAAACAAATCCAAACGTTTAAAACGTTACGAAACAAATCGAAACGTTTCACCCTTTTGGTGATTTAAGGAAAACTTTTAAACGTTACGAAACAAATCCAAACTTTTCACCTTTTTAGCTATATAAGCCAAACGTTTAAAACATGACGAAAGAAATCCTAACATTTCTCTTTTTTAGCGATTTAAGCCAAACGTTTAAAACGTTAGGAAACAAATCCAAACGTTTAAAACATTATGAATAAAATCTAAATGTTTCACCTTTTTAGCGATTTAAGCCAAACGATCAAAGCGTTATGAAACAAATCCAAACGTTTAAAACGTTAAGAAATTAATCCAAATATTTAAAACGTTACAAAAAAATACTAACGTTTCACCTTTTTTAGTGATTTAAGCGAAACGTTTAAAACGTTACGAAACTAATCCAAACATTTAAAACATTACAAAAATAATCCTAACATTTCACCCTTTTAGAGATTTAAGGCAAACGTTAAAAACGTTACGAAATAAATCCAAACGTTTAAAATGTTAGAAAACAAATCCTAAAGTTTCACCTTATTAGCTATTTAAGCATAATGTTTAAAATCTTACGAAACAAATCCTAACATTTCACCATTATAGCGACGTTTAGAACGTTATGAAATAAATCTTAATGTTTTACCTTTTAGCGATTTAATCTAAACATTTAAAACATTATGAAACAAATCCAAACGTTTAAAACGTTTCGAAAAAAATTCAAACATTTAAAACGTTACAAAACAAATAAGAACGTTTTAAACGTTACGAAACAAATCCAAACTTTTAAGGCGTTACGAAAAAAATCCAAACTTTTAAAACGTTACGAAACAATACAAACGTTTAAAACATTAAGAAACAAATCCAAACGTTCGAAACGTTACGAAAAAAATCCAGATGTTTCACGTATTTAGCGATTTAATCTAAACGTTTAAAGCGTTACGAAACAAATCCAAATGTTTAAAACGTTACGAAACAAATCCAAACGTTACGTTTAAAACGTTACAGAACAAATCCAAATGTTAATAATGTTATGAAAAAAAATCCAAACCTTTCACCATTTTAGCGATTTAAGCCAAACTTTTAAAACGTTATGAAACAAATCCAAACATTTAAAACGTTGCGAAACTAATCCAAATGTTTAAAAAGTTACAAAAATTCCTAACATTTCACCTTTTTAGCGATTTAAACCAAACGTTTAAAACGTTACGAAACCAATCCAAACGTTTTACCTTTTTGGTTATTTAAGCCAAACGTTTAAGATGCTACGAAACTAATTTAAACGTTTAAAACAAAACAAAATAAATCCTAACGTTTCACCTTTTTTGCGATTTAAGCCAAACGTTTAAAACGTTACAAAACAAATATAATTTTACCTTTTTAGTGATTTAACAAAAACGCTTAAAACGTAACGAAACAAATTCAAACGTTGAAAACATTACATAGCAAATCCAAACGTTTCACCCTTTTTAGCGATTAAAGCCAAATGTTTAAAACGTTATAAAATTAATCCAAACGTTTAAAACGTCACGAAACCAATCCTAACGTTTCACCTTTTTAATGATTGAAGCCAAACGTTTAAAATTACGAAACAAATCCAAACGTTTAACCTATTTTAGATATTTAGGCCACACGTTTAAAACGTTACAAAACAAATACAAATGTTTAAAATGTTACGAAACAATACCTAATGTTTCACCTTTTTAGCAGTTTAAGTCAAATGTTTAAAACGTTACGAAACAAATCCTAATGTTTCACCTTTTTAGTGATTTAAGCCAAACGTTTAAAACAGTACGAAACAAATCCAAACGTTTAAAACGCTACGAAACAAATCGAAACGTTTAAAACTTTACGAAACAAATTTGACCGTTTGAAACGTTATTAAACATATCCAAACGTTTAAAACGTTACGAAACAAATCAAGACATTTCACCCTTTTATTGATTTAAGCCAAACTTTTAAAACGTTACGAAACAAATACAAACTTTTCACCATTTTAGCTATATAAGCCATACGTTTAAAACGTTATTAAACTAATCCAAACGTTTAAAACGTTACGAAACAATTCCTAACGTTTTCTCCTTTTTAGCGATTTAAGCCAAACATTTACAAACGTTACAAAACAAATCCAAACGTTTCATGTTTTTAGCGATTTAAGCCAAACTTTTACAAACGTTACAAAACAAATCCAAAGGTTTCACCTTTTTAGCGATTTAAGCCAAATGTTTATAAAGCTTACGAAACAAATCCAAACGTTTAACCTTTTTAGCGATTTAAGCCAAACGTTTACAAACGTTACGAATCAAAATGAAACGTTTAAAATGTTACGAAACAAATCTTAACGTTTATCATTTTTAGCGATTTAAGCCAAACCCTTACAAACAATTACAAGGGTTTCACCTTTTTAGCAATTTAAGCTAAACGTTTAAAACGTTATGAAACAAATTAAAATGTTTCACCTTTTAGCGACTTCAGCCAAACGTTTCAAAATGTTACGAAACAAATCCAAACGTTTAAAACGTTCTCCTAACGTTTCACCTTTTTAGCAATTTAAGCCAAAGGTTTAAAACGTTACGAAACAATTCCTAACATTTCACCTTTTTAGCGATTTAAGCTAAACGTTTAAAACGTTACAAAAAAATCCAAGCGTTTAAAAACGTTACGAAACAAATCCTAATGTTTCCCCATTTTAGCAATGTAAGCCAAACGTTTAATACGTTGAGAAACAAATCTAAACGTTTAAAACGTTACGAAACAAATCCAAACATTTCACCATTTTAGCAATTTAAGCCAAACGTTGAAAACGTTACGAAACAAATTCAAACGTTTCACATTTTTAGCTATTTAAGCAAAACGTTAAAAATGTTACGAAAAAATCCAAACATTTAAAACGTTACAAAACAAATCCTAACGTTTCACCTTTTTAGCTATTTAAGCCAAACGTTTAAAACGTTATGAAAAAATTCCTAACATTTCACAGCGACTTAATCCAAACGTTTAAAACATTACGATTTAATCCAAACGTTTAAAAAGCTAGAAAACAAATCCAAACGTTTAAAATGTAACGAAAGAAAATCCAAATGTTACGAAACAAATACAAACGATTAATACGTTATTAAACAAATCCAAACGTTTAAAACATTACGAAATAAATCCAAACGTTTCATATTTTTAGCAATTTAAGCCAAACATTTAAAACGTTATGAAACAAATCCAAACATTTAAAACGTGTCACAACCCAAAATCGAGGGCCGCGACCGGCGCTAGGGAATGGGAATTGTATTTCCGAATCCCGTAGCAAGCCTGAAATTCACTATAAATTTTTCGCAATTATGTTATAACACGGAAGAATTTAATTAAGAAAACATTAATAGTTATTTTGTAAACACTGGCTACGTAAATCTAACATCGTTATAAACATTTTCCAAAACTATAATATTGTCCTAGGTCATGACTGGTCACACAATGTACTACTGCAGCGGTCACGGAAGCCGGTCTGTACATGGCAAGACAGACTCTCAGAAAAATGATGGACTTCTAGTCACTCCAAGTCTAGGTACCTGAAATGTTTTAAAACCACGGGGTCAGCTTAAGCTGAGTGAGATATACCTTACTAACGGTATTATCACAAAATAACATCGCAAGTGAAAATCATTTATTCAAACAAACATAATATCATTATATTTCAAACAAAGAATTGATCCGATAGAAACCTTAATCTTAAACTCCTAACCTTTCCTAACATGTAGCGTATTCATATCAAATCATTTTGATCCAAGTGGTACGGTCCCGAGATAGTTCAACCGAGTTACTCGTTACCACGTGGCATAGTCCTGAGATAGTTCAAACCGAGTTACTTATGCCACTACTTAATCCCAAGGTGTGAGTCCCGAGATAGTTCAACCGAGTTACTCACCAGATACGGGTCCCGAGATAGTTCGACCGAGTTACCTCGTATCTGCCAAAACTACAATCCTCCTTTCCGATACCCAAACACATTCCATTTCATAATCATATATTGAGCTCATGTCAAACAATTCTAAGTACAGACATCTAAACTCTTACAAACACCGGTGATCACACGGCCTATTGACGCCCAATAGGTAGCTTGTTTCTTCGGATCACACACCAATTTCAAACATAGAACAAATAGCAATAAACGATATACAAAATGTCAAACATAGAACAAACAACAACCAAAACACCACTCAATTTGATCAAACACCAAATATGTAATTCATTCCCACATATATAATAAATCAATTCACAATTTAATTATCAAACATAAACTAATAATATATATATATACTCGTATATATATATATATATATATATATATATATATATATATAATAAGTCATATTCCGTGTATCTCACGGTAGAATAACCATTTAATTCATATAATTTCAAATCACAATAGTTATTATATAATGCGATGTATTTTTATAACTTATAAATAAAATATTTTATAATATACTAATAACGTAATAATACGCGAGAGTAAAGTATACTCACTCCTTGCTTTCCAATCCAAATCATTTACACGCATTAGTTTTGGCCGAATACTCCTAGACCAAAACCGTCGATCCCGTCGCCTCTCGGTTTGTCTGTCACAAACGAGGTTCAAAAATGCATTTAAATTAAATTGGCATTATAAAATCAAAACTACTAAATTAATATCTTAAGTTAAGTTCCCTTAACTTCAACCTATCTATAACGCTCAATTTATCCCTTAGAATCCTCTCAAACATCCAAATTCATTTCGTCGCGTTTTTACGTTAATTTCGCCTTTTCGTTTTTAAATCTCAAAATGCTTAACCTTAATATATTTTTCCTTAGCATTTTGAGTTTAAAACAGAAAATACAATCCTTAGTGTCCTTACTTTAGGTTCACCCCTTTGACCTTAGTCGAAACGCACTTAATTCGCTAAACGTTATCTATTGATTCTTGCCCGGTTCAAACACGATACTAAAGCAACATTTGAAATTTGTTTAGCATAAATATTACACTAAGTCATTAACATTATTATCAACTTAGGACATCCCTATTACACCTTCTATAACCATTTTACTTATTTATTTTGATATCACATTTTTAACATAAGTTTCGTCATTTACGTTCTATGTTTAAAACATCAATTTTATGGTTATTCTTTTAACGTTTTAATCGATTTAAATCAGCCTATAACTCAATATAATTACCTATATATCAACTTCTAATAATTCCATAATACCTAGCCAATTCCAACTACAACTCATTAACATATTATCCTAAAAATTGCTTTTACGTCAAGTTTGATTCCTAGTTTCGTAACTCCGTTAACTATCGAAACAATTACGCATTCGAACACGAAACGAGGGTGGCATCAGCCCCCTCCCCCTCAACTCAGCCCTCCCCTGTTTTGACAAGGGAGGGGCCGGCCAATGCCCTGGTGCATCGCACCAGGGCTGCTGCCCACGGCAGCAACTCACCGTGCTTCGGCACGGTGAGAAATCCGGCCACCATGGCTGGAAAACAGCCACCAAACACCCTTTAATCTCACCAAATCATCAACCCAAACACAACTCTCACAACCTCACTCAACCACCCTTAATTTTAGTTTAAACTTAACCAAAATCATGCCAAAACTATTAATTATAAGCTTATAAACATCATTTTCAACCATTATCATCAAAACAGAAATTTACAGCAGCAACCCTAACTTTAAGATGAGATTTATACCTTGATTTATTGGGCTCAATCAGTAGGTATGGTTTTCCTCTTTCCGTTGCCGCAAGAATCGACCAAAACCGAGCTAAAACGAATAAGTTATGGTGAATTGAAATTTTGGTTTTCATAAGGAATTGATATGATGAAGATGGTGAGGGTTTGAGCTGAGAATTGGGGTGTATATTCTGATCTTAATCATTTAATTGACTATATATATTTATGGCAAAAATGCACTTCAACCCTTAATGAAGCCACCTCTTCAACATTTAGTCCTAAGCTTTTCTTTTGCTCAATTTAGTCCAAATATCACTCAATCGTTAAATCTCGATAAATTTCGTATTATTTATGTCAAAATAAATAATACTCTTCCGCCAACTCACTATTTAGACTCCGCTAATCGATTTTGCTAAATTTTGGCTAAAACGCTCAATTTTCCAATTTGAGCGAAAACGACGATTTCCGTCACTTTTTCATCCTTATTTTTCTTTTATGAATATTGATATCCAAATTATAAATATTATTTTCTTAATTTCTGATTCCCATCAATAATTTATTTATTATATTTTTCGGACAATAAAATTCCATTTTCTAATTTTTTTCGGGGACTTAATCTTACTTTTAATTCCAACTTTTCCTTCGTCCCGTTTAATTAATTTAGGCATTACAAATATTGAAATTCCTTCTTTAAATTTCAATATCGACCTATCCTCATTCTTAATTACTTAATTCCTTCGCTAACTCCTTTTTCTAGTCGTTCTGACTATTAATTTAAATTGCGTTGCTCACTTCGGCAACGTCAAACGTACGGGGTATTACAAAACGTTACGAAACTAATCCAAACGTTTAAAACGTTACGAAAAAAATCCTAGTGTTTCACCTTTTTAGCGATTTAAGCAAAATATTTAACGAAAGAAATCCAAACGTTTCACCTTTTTAGCTATTTAATCCAATCGTTTAAAACGTTACGAAATTTATCCAAACGTTTAAAATGTTACAAAAAAATCAAAACGTTTAAAACGTTACGAAATAAAATACAAACGTCCAAAACGTTACGAAACAAATCCAATTTTTTTAAATATTACATAAAAATCAAAACGTTTAAAACGTTATGAAATAAATCGAAACGTTTAAAACGGTACGAAACAAATCCAAACGTTTCAAACGCTACGAAACGAATTCAATCATTTTAAATGTTACGAAACAAATCCAAACGTTACGAAACAATCCTAATGTTTAAAACATTACGAAACAAATCCAAACGTTTAAAACGTTACGAAAAAAATCCAAACGTTTCACCTTTTTAGTAATTTAAGTCAAACGTTTAAAACGTTATAAGCAAATCCAAACATTTAAAACGTTACGAAACTAATCCAAACGTTTAAAACGTTACGAAACTAATCCTAACGTTTAAAACGTTACAAAACTAATCCTAACGTTTCACCTTTTTAGCGATTTAAGCCAAACGTTTAATACTTTACAAAACAAAACCAATTGTTTCACCTTTTTAGCTATTTAAGCCTAACGTTTAAAACGTTACGAAACTAATCCAAACGTTACAAAAAAAATCCAAAAGTTTAAAACATTAAGAAATAAATCCAAACGTTTAAAATGCTACGAAACAAATCCACAAGATTAAAACACTACAAAACAAATCAAAACATTTAAAACATTACGAAACAAATCCAAACGTTAAAAATGTTATGAAACAAATCCAAACTTTTTAAACGTTACGAAACAAATCCAAATGCTTTATCACTTTAGCGATTTAATCCATACGTTTAAAGCGTTACGAAACAAATCCAAACGTTTAAAACGTTACGAAACAAATCCAAACGTTTAAAATGTTACGAAACAAATCCAAACGTTCAACACGTTATGGAACAAATCCAAACGTTTCACCTTTTTAGCGATTTAGGCCAAACGTTTAAAACGTTATGAAACAAATCCAAACATTTAAAACGTTACGAAACAAATCTAACATTTAAAACATTACGAAACAAATCCAAACCTTTTCAGCTATTTAAGCCAAACGTTTAAAACTTTACGAAACAAATCCAAACCTTTTCCGCTATTTAAGCCAAACGTTTAAAATGTTACAAAACTAATTCAAACGTTTAAAACGTTACAAAATTAATCCCAACGTTTAACCTTTTTAGCGATTTAAGACAAACGTTACGAAACAAATCTAATGTTTCACCTTTTTAGCTATTTAAGCCAAACGTTTTAAACATTATGAAACAAATCCAAACGTTGAAAACGCTATGAAACAAATCCAAACGTTTTAAATATTACGAAACAAATCCAAACGCTTCACATCTTTAGCAATTTAATCCAAACGTTAAAGTGTTATAAAACAAATCCAAACATTTAAAACGTTACCAAACAAATCCAAATGTTTATAACGTTGCGAAACAAATCCAAACGTTATAAAACAAATCCAAAAGTTTAAAATGTTACGAAAAAATCAAATGTTTCCCCGTTTTAGCAATTTATGCCAAACGTTTAAAACGTTATGAAACAAAACCAAACATTTAAAATGTTACGAAACTAATCCAAATATTTGCAAACGTTTAAAACATTACAAAATAAATCCTAAAATTTCACCTTTCTAGAGATTTAAGCCAATGTTTAAAACATTACGAAACAAATCTAACGTTTCACCTTTTTTTGGATTTAAGCCAAACGTTTAGAACGTTATGAAACATATTCAGACGTTTAAAACGTTTCGAAAATAACCCAATGATCCATTGTTTTAGCGATTTAAGCTAAATGTTTAAAATGTTATGAAACTAATCCAAACGTTTAAAACGTTATGAAACAAATCTTAGCGATTCTCTTTTTTAGCGATTTAAACAAAACGTTTAAAACGTTACGAAACAAATCCAACGTTGCAAAACAAATCTTAACGTTTAAAATATTACGAAACAAATCCAAACGTTTGTCCTTTTTAGTGATTTAAGCCAAACATATTAAACGTTACAAAAAAATCCAAACTATTCACCTTTTTAGCTATATAAGCTAAAGGTATAAAACGTTACGAAACAAATTCAAACATTTAAAACGTTGCGAATCCAATTATTTCATCTTTTTAGCGGTTGAAGCAAAATGTTTAAAACGTTACCAAACAAATCCAAACGTTTAAAACGTTACGAAAAAAATCCAAACATTTCCCATTTTTAGCAATTTAAGCCAAACGTTTTAAACGTAATGAACATATCCAAACATTTAAAACATTACAAAACTAATCCAAATGTTTAAAACTGTCACTACCTATAATATTGAGCCGCAACCGGCGCTAGGGAACGGGAGTGGTAGCAAGCCTCAAATCACTATTTATTTTTCACAAATAATAACAAACAACATGAAACAACGGAGGTCCTAAGCCTCAAATCACCTACATATTCATATAGCACACCAAACTCAGGTCCTAAGCCTCTGACATATCTACGGTTGGTGGTTCTGTTATCTTCGTTTAAATCAGGGACTCCCTCAACCATTCGCAGACAATCAGCAGAATACAACCCTACTGTTAGCATTCCTCGAGAGAAGGAGCGCATTTGTCTCCTAACTTGATTTAGAGCTATCTGTGCCTGACTGTTTGCTATTTCTGCGTCTTCTCTCAAATCGCGGTATCTCCGCACCCTAGACCAAAAATGTTCACTTCTGTACTCTTTAATGTCTGATTTATCTAACAGTTCCTCTTCTTCGAACTCCTCTTCTTCTAACTCTTCTTCTAGATTTTCCTCCTCCGGATCCTCCTCAGGGCCCTCTTATGGATCCTCCTCAAGATCCTCCTCATCTTCTTCACTATACTCTATTTCTGGCGAATGGGTTCTACCTCTGACTCCAAAAGAACTGCCAATCTCTGATACAGACATATAGCCATTCTGATAAATTTCTGGCGATCTCCTAAGATTTGCATGGAATCCGTTCTGATGGACCCCAGATGGTTCGCCTATTTCGTTGTGAAATCCATTTTGAAATATAGGAGGCGCTTCCTACTGTTCTTCAGCAGCATGTGACTGAGCTCCGTCCTGCCCAGACATGCTGAAAAGAAACAATTTCAAACTTAAGCGACCATCTGAGCCCATTTCCACACACAATCCCAATATCAACTTATAAAATGCTGTAAACATTTAACATTTAATTTAGCTGCATGTAGTTCGCAAGAAAATAACCATATAACATCTCTAGCTTAGTAATAAATACTTAGTTGCCTCAGTCGCCCCTGTATGCGAATACTAATCATTTACTAGCTTGATAGCTCTAATTCGCGCGCGCTGTACCACGTATTACTAATGCACATATCACACAAATGCAGACAACTAAGGTCCGGCTCTCTGTTGCAGTAGTCCCTAGGCTTACTTACTAACAGAGTACCTCAACTCAAACAGACATTCAAACAAGACTGGCAATGGTAACTAGACCAACTGCTCTTAAACAATCATTGAACCAAACTTACAGTGGTAACTGGACCAACTGCTCTGATACCAACATTGTCACGACCCAAAATATTGAGCCGCAACCGGAGCTAGGGAACGGGAGTGGTAGCTCCGGAACCCGTAGCAAGCCTCAAATCACTATTTATTTTTCACAAATAATAACAAATAACATGAAACAACGGAAGCAAATATACATATATAACATATAACCAAATGTTTACACTAAGAGCATCTCCAATGGGATGCTACTTTTTATGCTAAATTTAGCATGAAAAAGTGGTAAAATGCTATAGATAGCATAGCATTTCAAATTTTACTCCAATGCACAAAGTTAAAAAGAAATGATATAATTATTTATTAAGATAATTATCTCTTAATTTTATTAATTGCTAATTATTTAATAATTTTTTAATTAAATATTTTAAACTAAAATTTATGTAATATTTTTTATAATTTAATAATGAGCTTTTCAAAAGATATAATTAAAAGAATCAATGAATTATATATAAATAAATTATTTAATTTTTTTATTATATTAATGTATGGTCTACTAAAAAAATCAAATCGATGTTGTAAAACTAAATAGAAGCACAAAATTTAAAATGAAAAAAGTTAAAAAAAATAAAAAAGTAGGTTAAATTAATTAATGCAAAAAATGACCGTGGTAAAATTGTAATTAATAGTGAATTGCTATTGGTTGTTGAATTTTAGCATATGCTATAGTCTGTGCTAAATTTAGCACGTGATATAGCATATGCTAAATTTAGCACAAACTATAGCACTGCATTGGAGATGCATTTTAAGATTAAATGCTAAATTATAGCATTAGCACTTCATTTTATCATTGCATTGGAGATGCTCTAACTGTTTAAAACCTCGCGGGCTCTAGTTACTGTACCCTGTACGAACTGGCCTCGCAGTACTATATACAAAAGTTAGTGTAATAAAACATACCACAGGCATCTAAGTCCGTGGATAAAACATACCACATGTAGTCTATCAAAAACATAAAAACAGGACAACAAGTAGTATATACATTCAAAATGTACTGCTGACTAGGCTACAACTCTGTCAACGCGGGATCACTACTGCAGTATTCACAGAAGTTAGAAACTATACATACACAGCTGACTTCTGGATTTCAAAATTGGCTTCTAGCTAAGTCCACACACTAAGCACCTGAAAGACATAAAAGGTGAGGGGTCGGTATTTGGGCAAAATACTGAGTGAGTTTGCATTTACTAACGGTGTTATTATAAAAACATAGCATCGCATTTCAAGAAAACAACAATATAAAAGTAATACATATAAACAGGTATTTGATCCATCCGAAACTAATATCCTAGCATGCAACATAACTATCGAATAATCAAATCATACTGATCTAGATAGTCCGACCCGGGAGTGTTCACACTCTGCCTCGTCGATCGCAACCTATCTTTTAATCCCAAAGTGTGAGTCCAACTCACTAGATACGGGGACTCCATACTACACCGTAGCAGAGTGCTCACTCGTATCAAATTCATTATCCAACTTCGAAATTCATATTCATATCGTGTCATTTCATATCATACGTGTATCAATCATGTATTGTATGCAAACACACTAGACTGACTCGATACTGGTGATCACACAGCCTATTGACACTTAATAGGTAGCTAGTTTCTTCGGATCGCATACTAGTTCTCGTGTATCTACTTAATAAAAACATATAACATTTATTCAAATCATATATAATGCGATGCATATAAACAAACCACACATATATAAAATATAATATTAAATAACTTTAATATATAATACACGAAAGTAAAGTGCAACTCACGGTGACGGCTATCCAAGCAATGATGTGGTCGATCTGATAGTATGCCTTCGCTAGTCCACGTCTAGCGACCCCACTACTCGCTGACACGTATGATAAATCGTTTAATAGATAGACGTGAAACTCATACTTTTACACGTATAATACTTCTACGTTTTAGGGTTTAGTTTTGTTTTTATTCTTATTTATGTATTCGATAACTTTAGTCTTATCGACGACTTAGCGAATACCGCTTCTCATTCTCGAGGATCGTATAACATACTTAGCGTTTTCCATTATTGTTGACTATCGAAAACGTCGAGCTTAGCTCGAGACTATAATTCTTAAAGTCCGAAATCCGTCCTTTAGAGTCAAATTACTTGAAAACGCCGAATTTCTAAATCGAATATGCGTCATATAGACGTGGATACGAGTCGGGGTGCACGGGCGTGCCCTTCAGTGGCTGCACGTTCGTGCACCATAGTGGTGCACGGTCGTGCACCACGTGCACAGCCCCCCGGAAATTGATTTTTAGGGTTTTGCCTCCATCCCGACGTGCTAAACACTTTCCTACTCAAAACTCGTTCCTCCGTTTTCAGTAAAACGCTATAATAACTTCAAAAACGTTGACTTCGATCCTAATATCCTATATAACTTAAAACAGCCCTTTTATTTCAATTTTTAACCAAAATTCTCGAAGATTACCTTGAGATGAAGCTAAGGATCAATAGAGCTCTCGATTCTGAAGAAATCGCCGCGAAAATCGCTCGATTCAGACGTCAAACGGAGAAACGGCGGCGAAACGACAGTGAGAAACGATGATAGCGTGAAGCTTCTGGATCCTCTTCTGTTCATCTTCTGATCATCTTCTTTCATATTTAATTCCTTATATAATTTGGCTAAAGGTTCATTTTGGTCCTTCTATTCTTTCTTTACTACAACGTATTCTTTAAACTTTTCTTTCGTACGATTAAGTCCATAACTCGATTAATTATTACTCTTATTATGACTTATACGTATTATTTATATCCAATAAATAATACGAAGTCCGATATAAATATTTTTTCGTCAAAACCTATGAATTTCAATTTTCGACACATAGTGGCTAAATTACCACTTTAGTCCCTGTACTTTATTTTGGGCCTATGACACTCTTGATCCTTTAGCGATTTGTGACAAACATTATGAAACTAATCTAAACGTTTAAAACGTTACGAAACAAATCCAAACGTTTCACTTTTTTAATGATTTATGCTAAACGTTTAAAACGTTGTGAAACAAATCCAAAAGTTTAAAATGTTATGAAACAAATCCAACCGTTTAAAACGTTACGAAACAAATTCAAACGTTTAAAACGTTACGAAACAAATCCAAACGTTTTCAACGTTACAAAACAAATCCAAATGTTTTACTTCTTTACCGATTTAATCCAAACGTTTAAAGAGTTACGAAACGAATCCAAATGTCTAAAACTTTATGAAATAAATCCAAACGTTTAAAACGTTATGAAACAAATCCAAACGCTTAACACATTATGAAACAACTCCAAACGTTTCACCTTTTTAGCAAATTAAGCCAAACGTTTAAAAGGTTACGAAACTAATCTAAACGTTTAAAACGTTACGAAACAAATCCAAATGTTTAAAACGTTATGAAACAAATCCAAACGTTTAAAACGTTATGAAAGAAATCAAAAAGTTTAAAACGTTACGAAACTAAATCCAAACTTTTAAAACGCAAAACATATCCAAACGTTGAAAACATTCCAAAACAAATCCAAACGTTTTAAACTTTACGTAAAAAATCCAAATATTTTACCGCTTTAGCGATTTAATCCAAACGTTTAAAGAGTTACGAAATAAATCCAAACATTTAAAACGTTACGAAAAAAATACAAATGTTTAAAACGTTATGAAACAAATCCAAACGTTTAACACATTATGAAAAAAATTCAAACGTTTGACCTTTTTAGCGATTTAAGCCAAACGTTTAAAACGTTATGAAACAAATCCAAACATTTAAAACGTTATGAAACTAATCGAAATGTTTAAGACATTACAAAACAAATCCTAACATTTCACCTTTTTAGTGATTTAGGCCAAACGTTTAAAACCTAAAGAAACAAATCCAAAAGTTTTACCTTTTCAGTGATTTAAGCCAAACGTTTAAAACGATACGAAAGAAATCTAACGTTTCACCGTTTTAGCGATTTAAACCAAACGTTTAAAACGTTATGAAACAAATCCAAACGCTTAACACATTAAGTAACAAGTTCAAACGTTTCACCTTTTTAGCAATTTAAGCCAAATGTTTAAAACGATACGAAACAAATCCAAATGATTAAAACGTTACGAAACAAATCCAAATGTTTAAAACGTTACGAAACAAATCCAAACGTTTTAAACGTTATGAATGAAATCAAAAAGTTTAAAATGTTACGAAACTAAATCTAAACTTTTAAAACGTTAAGAAACAAATCCAAACGTTTAAAACATTACGAAACAAATCCAAACGTTTTAAACATTACGTAACAAATCTAAACATTTTACATCTTTAGCGATTTAATCCAAACGTTTAAAGTGTTACGAAACAAATCCAAACATTAAAAACGTTACGAAACAAATCCAAATGTTTAATACGTTACGAAACAAATCCAAACGTTTAACACGTTATGAAAAAAATCAAAACGTTTCCCCTTTTTAGCGATTTAAGCCAAACGTTTAAAACGTAATGAAAAAAATCCAAATGTTTAAAACGTTATGAAACTAATCGAAACGTTTAAGACATTACAAAACAAATCCTAACGTTTCACCCTTTCAGTGATTTAGGCCAAACGTTTAAAACGTTACAAAACAAATCCAAAATTTTACATTTTCAGTGATTTAAGCCAAACGTTTAAAACTTTACGAAAGAAATCTAATGTTTCACCGTTTTAGAGATTTAAACCAAACATTTAAAATGTTATGAATCAAATCCAAATGTTTAAAACGTTACGAAACAAATCCAAACGTTTTAAATGTTACGAAATAAATCCAAACGTTTCACCTCTTTAGCGATTTAATCCAAACTTTTAAAGCGTAATGAAACAAATTCAAACGTTTTACCTTTTTAGCAATTTAAAACATTACGAAACAAATCCAAACGTTTAAAACATTACGAAACAAATCCAAACGTTTAAAACGTTACGAAACAAATCCAAACGTTTAAAACGTTACGAAACAAATCAAAATATTTTACTTCTTTAGCGATTTAATCCAAAAGTTTAAAGCGTTACGAAACAAATCCAAACCTTTAAAACTTTACGAAACTAATCCAAACGTTTAAAACGTCACAAAACAAATCCTTACGTTTTAAGTTTCTAGAAATTTAAGCCAAACGTCTAAAATGTTACGAAACAAATCCAAACGTTTGACCTTTTCAGCTATTTAAGCCAAACGTTTAAAATGTTACGAAACTAATCCAAACGTTTAACACGTTATAAAACAAATCCTAGCCGTTCACCTTTTTAGCTATTTCAGCCAAATGTTTAAAACGTTACGAAAGAAATCTAACGTTTCACCTTTTTAACGATTTAAGCCATACGTTTAAAATATTATGAAACAAATCCGAACGTTTAAAACGTTACGAAACAAATACATACGTTTCACATCTTTTGCTATTTAATCCAAACGTTTAACACGTTATGAAACAAATTCAAACATTTAAAACGTTACCGAACAAATCCAAACATTTATAACTTTACCAAACAAATCCAAAAGTTTTATATGCTACAAAACAAATCCAAACGTTTAAAACATTACGCAACAAATCTAAACGTTTCCTCTTTTTAGTGATTAAAGCCAAATGTTTTAAACTTCACGAAAAAAAATCCAAACTTTTCACCTTTTTAGCTATATAAGCTAGAAGTTTAAAACGTTATGAAACTAATCAAAATGCATAAAACGTTACGAAACAAATCCAATCGTTTAAAACGTTACGAATCAAATCCAAATGTTTCACCTTTTTAACGATTTAAGCCAAACGTTTAAAACGTTATGAATCTAATCCAAACGTTTAAAACATTAAGAAAATAATTCAAACGTTGAAAACGTTACGAAACAAATCTTAATGTTTCACCATTTTAGCGATTTAAGCCAAACGTTTAAAATGTTACGTAACAAATCCAAACGTTTAACATGTTATGAAACAAATCCTAACATTTCACCTTTTTAACTATTTAAGCCAAACGTCTAAAATGTTATGAAACAAATCCAAGCGTTTAAAATATTACAAAACCAATCCAAACATCTCAACTTTTTTTGCGATCTAAGCCAAACGTTTAAAATGTTACGAAACAAATCCAAATGTTTCACATTTTTAGCTATTTAAACCAAATGTTTAAAACGTTACTAAACAAATCCAAACGTTTAAAACGTTACGAATCAAATCCTAACGTTTCACCTTTTTAGCGATTTGAGCCAAACATTTAAAACGTTACGAAACAAATCCTAAACTTTTACCTTTTAAGCGATTTAAGCCAAACGTTTAAAATATTACGAAACAAATCCAAACGTTTAAAACGTTACGAAACAAATCCAAACGTTTCACCTTTTTAGTGATTTAGGCCAAACATTTAAAACGTTACGAAGCAAATCCTAAATTATGACCTTTTCAGTGATTTAAGCCAAACGTTTAAAACGTTACGAAACAAATCCAAACTTTTCACCTTTTTAGCTATTTAAGCCAAACGTTTAAAACGTTACTAAACTAATCTAAGCGTTTAAAACGTTACGTAACAAATCCTAACGTTTCACCCTTTTTAGCTATTTATGACAAACATTTAAAACGTTATGAAGCAAATCCAATCGTTTAAAACGTAACAAAACAAATCCAAACATTTCACCATTTTAGCGATTTGTGACAATCATTTAAAACGTTATGAAACTAATCTAAACGTTTAAAATGTTATGAAACAAATCCTAACGTTTCACCTATTTAGTGATTTATGCTAAACGTTTAAAACGTTACGGAACAAATCCTAAAGTTTCACCTTTTTAGCGATTTAAGCCAAACGTTTAAAATGTTTTAAAAGAAATCCAAACATTTAAAATGTTACAAAATAATCCAAACGTTTAATATGTTTCACCTTTTAAGCAATTTAAGCCAAACTTTTTAAACGTTACAAAAGAAATCCAAATGTTTAACCTTTTTAGCAATTTAAACTAAACGTTTAAAATGTTACGAAACTAATCCAAACGTTTAATACGTTAAAAAAATCCTAGTGTTTCACCTTTTTAGCGATTTAAGCCAAACATATAAGACATTACGAAACAAATCTAACATTTCACCTTTTTAGCGATTTAAGCCAAACGTTTAAAACGATACGAAACAAATCCAAATGTTTTAAACATTACGAAACAAATCCAAATGTTTCACTGTTTTAGCGATTTAAGCCAAACGTTTCTAAAAACTAATCCAAACGTTTAAAAGGTTACGAAACAAATCCAAACGTTTCACCTTTTTAGCGATTTAAGCCAAACGTTTAAAACGTTACGAAACAAATCCTAACGTTTTACCTTTTTAGTGATATAAGCCAAACATTTAAAACGTCAAGAAACAAATCCAAACTTTTAAAACTTTACGAAACAAATCCAAAAGTTTCACCTTTTCAGTGATTTAAGCCAAACGTTTAAAACGTTACAAAACAAATCCAAATTATTCACCTTTTTAGCTATTTAAGCCAAACGTTTAAAACGTGACGAAACTAATCGAAACATTTAAAACGCTACGTACAAATCCTAACGTTTCACATTTTTAGCGATTTAAGCCAAACATTTAAAACGTTACGAAGCAAATCCAAACATTTAAAACATTATGAAACTAATCCAAACGTTTAAAACGTTACGAAACACATCCTAACGTTTTATCTTTTTAGTAATTTAAGCTTAACGTCTAAAACGTTACGGAACAAATCCTAAAATTTCACCTTTTTAGCGATTTAAGAAAAATGTTTAAAACTTATTGAAACAAATCCAAACATTTAAAATGTTACAAAATAATCCAAGAGTTTAATATGTTACGAAACAAATCCTAACGTTTCACCTGTAATGCAATTTAAGCTAAACGTTTCAAACGTTACAAAACAAATCCAAATGTTTAACCTTTTTAGCAATTTAAACCAAACGTTTAAAACGTTATGAAACTAATCCAAACGTTTAATACATTACAAAAAAATCCTAACGTTTCACTTTGTTAGCGATTTAAGCCAAACATTTAAAATGTTACGAAACAAATCTAACATTTCACCTTTTTAGCGATTAAGCCAAACGTTTAAAACAATACGAAACAAATCCAAACGTTTAAAACGTAACGAAACAAATCTAAGAGTTTCACCGTTTTAGCGATTTAAGTTAAACGTTTAAAACATTATGAAACTAATCCAAACGTTTAAAACGTTACGAAAAAAATCCTAATGTTTCACGTTTTTAGCGAATTAAGCCAAAAGTTTAGAACTTTCCGAAACAAATCCTCACGTTTTACCCTTTTAGTGATATAAGCCAAACATTTAAAATATCAAGAAACAAATCCAAACTTTTGAAACGTACGAAACAAATCCTAACATTTCCCCTTTTATCAATTTAAGCCAAACGTTTAAAACGTTATGAAACAAATCCAAACGTTTAAAACATTAAGAAACAAATTCTAACGTTTCTCCTTTTTAGCGATTTAAGCCAAACGTTTAAAACATTACGAAATAAATCCTAAAGTTCCAACTTTTTAGCGATTTAAGCCACACATTTAAAAAAATTTGAATCGAATCCAAACGTTTAAAACGTTATGGAGCAAATCCAAACATTTAAAACGTTACGGAACAAATCCGAACGTTTAAAATGTTACTAAACAAATCCAAATGTCTAAAACATTACGAAAGAAATCCAAATGTTTCACCTTTTTAACGATTTAAGCCAACGTTTAAAACATTACAAAACAAATCCAAATGTTTCCCCTTTTTAGTGATTTAAGCCAAATTTTTAAACTGTTATGGAACAAATACATACTTTTCACTTTTTTAGCTATTTAATCCAAACGTTTAAAACGTTACGACACTAATCCAAATGTTTAAAATGTTACGAAACAAATCCTATAATTTCACCTTTTTAGCGATTTAAGCCAAACCTTTAAAATGTTACGAAACAAATCCAAATGTTTAAAACGTTACGAAATAAATCCAAACGTTTAAAATGTTACGAAACAAATCGGAACGTTTAAAATGTTACTGGACAAATTCGAACGTATCAAATGTTACTAAACAAATCTTAACGTTTCACCTTTTTAGTGGTTTAAGCCAAACGTTTAAAACGTTACAATACAAATCCAAACGTTTCACCTTTTTAGTGATTAAAGCCAAACGTTGAAAACGTTACGAAACAAATCTATACGTTTAAAACGTAATGAAACAAATCCAAACGTTTCCCTCTTTTAGTGATTTAAGCCAAACGTTTAAAACGTTATGAAACTAATCAAAACGTTTAAAACGTTGCGAAACAAATTCTAATGTTTCACCTTTTTAGTGATTTAAGCCAAACGTTTAAAAAGTTACAAAACAAATCCTAAAGTTTCACCTTTTTAGCAATTTAAGCCAAACGTTTAAAACGTTACGAAATTAATCAAAACGTTTAAAACTTTACGAAAAAATCCCAACGTTTCACCTTTTTAGCGATTTAAGCCAAACGTTTAAAACGTTACAAAACAAATCCATACGTTTAAAATGTAACGAAACAAATCCAAACGTTTCACCGTTTTAGCAATTTAAGTCAAACGTTTAAAACATTATGAAACTAATCAAAATGTTTAAAACGTTACGAAACAAATCCTACCGTTTCACCTTTTTATGATTTAAGCCAAACATTTAAAATGTTACGAAACAAATCCTAAAGTTTCATCTTTATAGCGATTTAAGCCAAACGTTTTGAAAGAAATCCAACCATTTAAAACGTTACGAAACTAATCTAAACTTTTAAATCGTTACGAAACAAATCCTAATGTTTCACCTTTTTAGCTATTTAAGCCAAACGTTTAAAACGTCACAAAACAAATCCAAATGTTTAACCTTTTTAGTGATTTAAGTCAAACGTTTAAAATGTTACAAAACAAATCCCAACGTTTCACCTTTTTAGCAATTCAAGCCAAACGTTTAAAACTTTAGGAAGCAAATCCAGACGTATAAAACGTTACGTAACAAATCCTAGCATTTTACCTTTTTAACTATTTAAACCAAACGTTTAAAACGTTATAAAACAAATCCTAAAATTTCACCTTTTTAGCAATTTAAGCCACACGTTTAAAAAGTTACGAAACAAATTCAAACGTTTAAAATGTTACAAAACAAATCCAAACGTAAAATATTATGAATCAAAAAAGATACTAAATAAATCCAAACGTTTGAAACATTACGAAACAAATCCAAACGTTTCACCTTTTTAGTTATTTAGGTCAAACTTTTAAAACGTTTTGAAACAAATCAAAATGTTTCCCATTTTTAGTTATTTAGGCCAAACTTTTAAAACGTCACGAAACAAATCCAAACTTTTCACCTTTTTAGCTATTTAAGCTAAACGTTTAAAACGTTACGACACTAATCCAAACCTTTGAAACGTTACGAAACAAATCCTAACGTTTCACCTTTTTAGCGATTTAAACCAAATATTTAAAACGTTACGAAACAAATCCAAACGTTTAAAACGTAACGAAACAAATCCAAATGTTTCACCGTTGTAGCGATTTAAGCCAAAAGTTTAAAACGTTATGAAATTAATCCAAACGTTTATATTGTTACGAAACAAATCCTAACGTTTCACAATTTTTAGAGATTGAAGGCAAACGTTTAAAATGTTATGAAACAAATCCTAAAGTTTCACCCTTTTAGCGATTTAAGCCAAACATTTAAAACATTACGAAACAAATCCAAACGTTTCACTGTTTTAGCGATTTAAGCCAAACGTTTAAAACGATATGAAACTAATCCAAACATTAAAAACGTTACGAATCAAATTCTAACGTTTCACTTTCTTAGTGATTTAAGCCAAACGTTTAAAACGTTACAGAACAAATCCTAAAGTTTCACCTTTTTAGCGATATAAGCCAAACGTTTAAAACGTTTTGAAACAAATCCAAACATTTAAAACGTAATAAAACAAATCCAAACATTTAAAACATTATAAAAAAAATCCTAATGTTTCACCGTTTTAGCGATTTAAGACAAACGTTTTAAACGTTACGAAACAAATCCAAATGTTTAACCTTTTTAGCTATTTAAGCCAAACGTTTCAAACGTTACGAAACTAATCCAAACATTTAAGACGTTACAAAAAAATTCTAACGTTTCACCTTTTTAGCTATTTAAGCCAAACGTTTAAAATGTTTAGTAACAAATCTATCGTTTCACATTTTTGACGATTTAAGCCAAACGTTTAAAACGTTAAGAAACAAATCCAAAAGTTTAAAACATTACAAAAAAAATTCAAACGTTTCACCGTTTTAGCAATTTAAGCCAAACGTATACAACGTTATGAAACTGTTTACACCGGCCCAAAGAATTGCTGGATAAGAGCTTTATATGGGCTTACAAGGGATTCAGGTCCAAAGATGTCACGACCCAATTTCAGGAATCGTGACCGGCGCTAGGGTATGGGTATGGTTGTACCAAAACCCGTAGCAAGCCTTGCGGAAAACAATTAAATATTTAAACCTACAGAAAACTGCTCGGAGGCAACCGAGACTCCAACCTAATTATAGCAATTTATATTACAGTTCTAATATAAATAACTTAATTACCCAAAAATGCTCAACAGCATGCCTTAAATATAATATTAAAGTAATCCAGAGTAGACATGCTAATAATAAATAATCGATCAAATCGATAATCCCAAACTGCAATAACAATGTAATATACTAACTAGTTCTACTGCGGTCTAAGAGTTTGAAAACAGAAGTAGTTTAAATAACATAAAACCTCCGAGGAATCAAAAGAATCGGAGTGGACCAGCTTTCAAATCACAAACCTGGAAAATTTGGGAAAACAACGGGGTCAGATATACTGAGATGAGTTCGCAATACTATTTACATTTATTAAGTTTAAAACCCTTAAATCAAAACAGTTTATACTAATATAGTATGATTATGGAAAACAGTATTGAAATGATCCCAGCGTAAGTATGACATAGCATACCGATAAACCCAGAGTGGACGGGAATAAATCCTCGTCATATATATAAATACCAGCGTAAGCAAGACCTTAGTCTGCCGTTTCCCAGAGTACTTACCGGTGCACACAGTCTCGATACAAGCCTATCGAGTAGCTCGTTTCAATTCAGATCCATAATCCGTAAAAACAGTTCACAAACATTTATAATATTAAAATACGATGCGGTACTTAATAAAGCGGTAAA
The DNA here is from genome assembly GCF_937616625.2 of Mercurialis annua. Lineage (NCBI taxonomy): Eukaryota > Viridiplantae > Streptophyta > Magnoliopsida > Malpighiales > Euphorbiaceae > Mercurialis > Mercurialis annua. Next base: position 37,407,165 of record NC_065571.1, read on the forward strand.
TAGCACCACAAACTCACCGCTTGCTTATCCACGTGATCTTGGCAAACAGCTAACCCTGCGTAGACTCCGAAGCACGAATAGTCGACGGGTCTAAAATAATAAATAGGTTAAAATCCGTTGACCCCTAACTCTAAGATCACTAGACACCACGTAGGACTAGCACAATTAAATAACCAGATAAATCACAGAAGAACACAATTCTCAAATAAATTATAATGCCGTAATTAATTCAAGACTATTGAGTTCGTACTTAAATCCAATTCGAAAATATTATTAAAATAATATTTAATTGATAAATAAAATCAATTCCTCAAATAGTGGGTTAGCCGAGTTTTTTCAAAACTACCAAGCTAAACCCACATATCGGTGACCCAAGTCCAAACCGACCCAACTGATATTCCAGAGTTTATAAACCAAAGTTTATAGTTAATATTAAATAAGATATTAATTAATATCAAAATAGAACTCAATAGCTTGAAACTCAAGTAATTAAATATTATCGGCAATTATCTCAATAAATAAATAATTAAAAGCTAAATTATAATTTAGTCAAATTGGCACGCTAAGCCAAAATTTAAAAAAATAATAATTATCATCCGAGAATCTATAAAATTATAGATTAAAAATAAAGGTCCATTTTTCATTTATAATAAAAATAACAATTTAATTATAAATGAATTTAAATATTATTTTTAAATTTTAAAATAAAATTATCAACTTGTTATATTTCAATTTAAAATGGAATCTCCGAATTAGAATTTAAAACAAGTAATCAATAGTTCAAATATGAAATAATTTAATTAAGGAATTAATTAATTAAAAATATAATAATCTAAGGACCATTCTTGTCTTTAACCATCACTTTCATTCCAAAACCAATTTCCTTCACAGTGACAACCCGCCAACATAATTCAAAACTTGATCAAAAGTTCCAAAATCATCAATCCAACAAAATTATGATTTTAAATGCTAAAAAAAGCTACTGGAACCAAATAAACAATTTAACCAACACCTACAATAAGAACATCACATATCTCATGACCAAACTTAGCAAAAAGAAAACAAAGTGAAACAGTAAACAATATTTCCAGAACTAAAAAAAATGCAACAGAGAACAACAAAGATCGAATCACCGATAAATTAAACGACGAACTAAAATTATGCCAAACGATTAACAAACAAGAACATCATACATTATAATCCTTTTTCACACAAAATCAACTCAGAGACAAACCCAAGAAATCGGCAGAAACTCATCCTCAATAATACAGTTTATAATCATGTAACACGGAGAAACGGCGGCGATTGATACGGGTTCGTTTACGTACCGTTTGACGAATGGAAGGCGCATAATTGTAGAGAAACGAGTCTACTATCACGGGGAATAAACGAAATTGATTTCGATCTCCAAACGGCTGCGAAACGAATTGAAAAACGAAAGCATCGTTTTAGAGCCAAAATCGAAATTAACTTAAAAGCGATAAAACGGCGGCGATTGATACGAGAATTATAACGTACCGTTATGTGAAAACTAAGTTCGGACTTGTAGAGGACTGAGTTTAAAATAGCTGGAACAAAACGGATCTCAATTTGGTTCTAAAACGCACAAGAAAAACGCTTAAGAATGGAGGTAGCGCTAAGAACCAAAACTGAAATAATGAACAAAATTACTTACTGAATTCATAATGAATTTGAGGGATGATTTGAGCAGCGTTTTCATAGGACTTATGATATAAGTGACGGCTATGATTTAGGTTTAAGTGATGACTGCATTAGGGTTAATAAAACGGTTTTAAACCGATAACTAAATATGGAAAGAAAAGGAAAAGAAATGGTAGCTGCTACTGTTTCTTATTTTATATGAATGAATAGCTAATGAGTTAAAAATGAAAGGGCTAAGCGTGATTGTGAAATTGCCCAGGGAAGAGTGCATGGCCCAATTGCATGGTCAAAAAAAAAAATATAAAGAAAAGAACATGGCCCAAAAGCATGGGCTGTATGAATTTAATTAATTTATGGTCAAACCGACCTAATCCAAAAGTTTACTCAAGCCATGAATCGAATCACGAATCCGCAATGATCTAAATTTTTTATTTATTTATTTATTTTTTCGAAAAGTCATCGGAATTTTTATAAAAAAAATATGGGATATTACATTCTCCCCAACTTATTAAAAATTCGTCCTCGAATTTATCACAACCTAAATTAAGATAAAATTAATTATAACACGCATGAAAACACACGTAACTCAAATTACTGAAAAACGCATCCTCAACGGAACGAAAGAAAACCACTAATCAAATAATTTATGATTTCCAAAATTTCCCAACGGTCGAAAGACAACTCTACGGAAATAAACAAAGATCGCCTAAATCAACCTAAGCAAAACACCACCGCAAATTCAATAGATTAAACCAAACTCTTACTTACGGTAATTTCTATCACAAAGAAAACTGAGGAAAACCAAACGAAACGAAAAATAATATAACAGAAAATATGCTGAGAATTTTTCGGACATCCTCCCCAACTTATTAAATTACGATTTCGAAATTAAAACTGATTTGAAAACTCGAAAGATCACCACACGCATACGTTAAATTTTCTTATTTCAATAATCTGGTACCTCAAACGACTCTCCAAACACCACGTGTGAATGTATAAGAATTTATTCCCAACCGGGAATATAACCAACACGCTAACTAAGAAAATATTTTAAAATAACAGGCTCAAGTCCTAAAAACTACCAAAGTAATCTTATAGTGTGGGGGCAATTCAAAAAAATTTAAATCTTAAACTTACTAAGCCAAACTCCAATGTTACAACCTGAAATATACAGACACTTTCAAATAAAAATAATTCTACATCACTTAACGTCTAGGCACTATATCACTTAGTGGTCACAACATCACTTTCCTCAAACGAGAAGACTTATTAACAAATCAAAATGTCATCCTGATCAAATATGCTCTCACAAAATAATGACCGAAAACTAAACACCACTAGAATCGTTCCGGTTCACCAAATAAGATCAGCTCGACAATACCATCAACTTCGCGAACCAAGATGTACGAAAACACAAAATTTCTAAGGAAAACTTAACTTAAACTTCTGACAACAATATTTTCCATCCTCGACATTTATTTCTGAATCACCAAAACCCTGAATCCTACCGAAGATCATTCAGAATAAATCGCAATCAATCGGTTTATTGGTTATGCTCAAAACAAATTTTTTTTTAAAAAAAAAAACGCTTCCCGCAAACACAAATATATAATAACGCAATCCACTTTCAATTTTAAATCACTGGCACCTCAATTTATTTTTCACTTTCAACCGAAAACAATTAACCCGTTGAAAAATCTCTTTGTTCGTGAACGTACCAACAAAATAAAAACTCTTTTTTTTAAATCGTAATCGATTTACTTTCAAAATAAATTCACGATTTTTATATAATTTTTCGTTTAAAAAAATTTTAAAATTTATTTTTAAATCAAGCTGTTAAAATTAAATCACTTTTTCCAAAAATAAATTTTTCAAATGACAATCCCTTTGTTTGCGAAATAGTTTCCATAGCGGTATCAAAACTTTTTAAGCAGATATTAAATCTGTAAGGACAAAATTGCTTTTAGTTTTTTTTTTATTAAAAACATACGCAGAGCATGACCAATGTTCTTCAAACAAAACTCCTCAAATCATATACTCTAAGCTGACACTACCCTTTAATCTGAACTAATATTTTTCCGCACCTACCACAACTAAACCTCGAGTGCAACTTATAACTATAGCTCCTATTTACCAAATGCTAATACTCCAACAACATAGAATAAATCCTTACAATGCCATTTTTTCTTAAATCAGTACCGTCGTCACAGAGCATTTGTCTAGTTTCCCACCAAATAAAAATTTCAAAACCGTTTGAAATTTAATAACCTTTTAAACACTATTTTCACAATATAACTCGCGAGTTTTAACCAAAATATTTTTATGGTAAAAATCTCACTGATAAAATTTATTTTATATAATTGTGCGCCAGGGTGATGACAGCTCTCATCCCCAAAGAGTTGCATTCAACCCTAATAATTTAATGTCGTGATGAATGTTCTAAATGCATGTATCAATTATTTATTTATCTTTTAATTAGTGATCATGCTCAATGCTCAATGCAGATTCCTATTCGTGGCATTCCAAAATGCATGTTCAAGACATGTCTGGGCACAATTATGTGATAAAACATTTCAATGAATTTTAACACGTTAACATTTGAAATCAAACTTTTTTTTTCCTTCGAAACGTTCTCTAGACATTACACTCTGTGAGACGTACACTCGTCCATTTTGACATATTTGCCCATCTCCATTATCCTATTTCACCAATTTGAATTGTCAAAACGAAATAACCTAAAATCGACAACGAAACTAAAATTTACCTAACAATGAATTTCTCTTCAAATCAATTTGAAATTTTTCCAAAGGCATCAAAGCAACACGACCTCCTTCACAGCTTCAATATCAGTTTCGATATTTCACCGATCTATCTAAAGAAAACATTATTGTATTACTACACTGATCAACCTCGATTCACAGATTCCATATTTAATTCTAGAACACTAACAGCTGAACTTTCGACTACAACAAATTATCGCAAACGAGACCGACGTAGAAACACATAACGTTCAAAATTTCACGCACGAAGTAAACCCACACGAGAAGAATTATTCCACCGGTGCTGAGTAATTAATTCGCCTTCCTCCGACTAGGACAGTTTCGGGATTCGAATCTGCGAACAGCTCTTGAGAATCGCTCCTCAAATTTATTGATAAGAAAATTAATCACTTCAATTTCCAGGGTCAAACGCTAGATCCGGCTAAAACAATTATAACATCAAAACTAATCACAGGATAAAAGAAAACGAAGGTTCGAATCGCACATCGACACCAATACCAAAATTAAGCCAAAGAAAACTAGCGAGAAATACTCTCACGTGCTACTCCACACAATGAGGTCAACGAGGACAAAAAACTGATATGGCTTAACTTAATCAAACACGAGATACAATAATAATAACATAGTAATATAGATCAAGAATTAATCACACAACCAAAAAAAAAAAAAAAAAAAAAAAAAAAAAAACTTAAGCATCTTGCAGTAAAACAATTACTCATTCGGATGGTTAAACAATATAAATATCAAAGGATTGAGCATAGAATCATCTTATATGATCAAAGAATTCCTACCGACATGGTGACAACTCAAAATAACCCGTAATTGATGAAAAATTAAATCATACAATAATATTTTCAACACATCAACATAAATCAAAATAATAAAGATATTGGTCAATAGTACTTATCAAAACCCACTTCAAAAGATAAAATTTACAAAATAGATTTTAAGTTCATGTCGGGCCCCACAGTTTTTAAAAATCATTTTCCGGAAAACCTCTTTTATAATACAATAGATATACTTGTTTCCAAACGCCTCAAATTAAAATCACCGAGTTAGTCAAGTAATTACAATTCCTAAGCTCAACTCCAAATTTGGGTGACCCAAGTCAACCCCCTAATAACCATTTATAAAACGTATACAAAATATTTTAAAATCCAGAAAAACACGTTTTAAACAAATTACAATCCTTTCAAAAATAGGAAGCTCGACGTCTCCCCAATGACAACATCAAAACATCTCCCAAGAGAGAAAAAAACTGTTCTTTAACGACCTTTTTAGAAACACAAGCTTAGTCAAAAATTAGCAAAACGAGCATAAGACCAACAACACCAAAATGTTGACAACCAAAATATGGTAAAATTACGAAAATAATGTTAAATCATCAAAACGGTGTCGCATTACCGAAATAAATTTTATTTCAAAACAATTATCTTGAAAACACCAAAACTAGACGTACCATTCAAATTTTTAGAATTCGAAAAATTTGTTTTGTCTCAAAAGAACAACCCTTTTCAATCCTTAATCAAATATAATATTTTTAAATATACGGATTTCATTTTCTCTAGCAAGATAGTAAAAATGATATTTTAGGGTGTCGTGTCCAGAATACCCTTTTGACTTTTTGCGTCAAAACACCTGTTGGGCAAAAATAATCTTCCTGAGGTAATTTAAAACCAATACATGGCCAACAACGTAATTCACAAAACTTGAAAAAGATTTCTTAGTCAAAAATAATTTAAACCCAAAATAATGCCAAAGCCTGACAAAATATTAATTTTTTTAGAAATCAAAGCTCACGGACAGAGCCAGAAATACTCACAAATAATTTAGCGTCAACAACATCATTAAAGGCATAACAGCCAAAAAATGTCACCCAAGTGAAAAGCAATATCATCAAGATAAGGCAATTAACATCATACCCAAGTATGACATAAAGAAAATTACCAATATATGATTTCCCGAGAAATCAAAAGCAATTAAATCAACCGGGTGAAATAACATCAAAAGCATCAAAACAAAGCATAAATAATGACTGACTTGACGCAATCCTATCAGTGTAGGCAGAAAATTAAAAAAATAATAATTATCATCCGAGAATCTATAAAATTATAGATTAAAAATAAAGGTCCATTTTTCATTTATAATAAAAATAACAATTTAATTATAAATGAATTTAAATATTATTTTTAAATTTTAAAATAAAATTATCAACTTGTTATATTTCAATTTAAAATGGAATCTCCGAATTAGAATTTAAAACAAGTAATCAATAGTTCAAATATGAAATAATTTAATTAAGGAATTAATTAATTAAAAATATAATAATCTAAGGACCATTCTTGTCTTTAACCATCACTTTCATTCCAAAACCAATTTCCTTCACAGTGACAACCCGCCAACATAATTCAAAACTTGATCAAAAGTTCCAAAATCATCAATCCAACAAAATTATGATTTTAAATGCTAAAAAAAGCTACTGGAACCAAATAAACAATTTAACCAACACCTACAATAAGAACATCACATATCTCATGACCAAACTTAGCAAAAAGAAAACAAAGTGAAACAGTAAACAATATTTCCAGAACTAAAAAAAATGCAACAGAGAACAACAAAGATCGAATCACCGATAAATTAAACGACGAACTAAAATTATGCCAAACGATTAACAAACAAGAACATCATACATTATAATCCTTTTTCACACAAAATCAACTCAGAGACAAACCCAAGAAATCGGCAGAAACTCATCCTCAATAATACAGTTTATAATCATGTAACACGGAGAAACGGCGGCGATTGATACGGGTTCGTTTACGTACCGTTTGACGAATGGAAGGCGCATAATTGTAGAGAAACGAGTCTACTATCACGGGGAATAAACGAAATTGATTTCGATCTCCAAACGGCTGCGAAACGAATTGAAAAACGAAAGCATCGTTTTAGAGCCAAAATCGAAATTAACTTAAAAGCGATAAAACGGCGGCGATTGATACGAGAATTATAACGTACCGTTATGTGAAAACTAAGTTCGGACTTGTAGAGGACTGAGTTTAAAATAGCTGGAACAAAACGGATCTCAATTTGGTTCTAAAACGCACAAGAAAAACGCTTAAGAATGGAGGTAGCGCTAAGAACCAAAACTGAAATAATGAACAAAATTACTTACTGAATTCATAATGAATTTGAGGGATGATTTGAGCAGCGTTTTCATAGGACTTATGATATAAGTGACGGCTATGATTTAGGTTTAAGTGATGACTGCATTAGGGTTAATAAAACGGTTTTAAACCGATAACTAAATATGGAAAGAAAAGGAAAAGAAATGGTAGCTGCTACTGTTTCTTATTTTATATGAATGAATAGCTAATGAGTTAAAAATGAAAGGGCTAAGCGTGATTGTGAAATTGCCCAGGGAAGAGTGCATGGCCCAATTGCATGGTCAAAAAAAAAAATATAAAGAAAAGAACATGGCCCAAAAGCATGGGCTGTATGAATTTAATTAATTTATGGTCAAACCGACCTAATCCAAAAGTTTACTCAAGCCATGAATCGAATCACGAATCCGCAATGATCTAAATTTTTTATTTATTTATTTATTTTTTCGAAAAGTCATCGGAATTTTTATAAAAAAAATATGGGATATTACAAAAGAAAAGCCTTTTAATCATTGCTTTTTCTTCTTATTAGGAGTTTGTAACTCATTAGGAGTATTTTTCTTTTTAGAGTTTTAGTCCTAGTTAAATTAGGAGTCTTGATTATGAGGAGCTATAAATACTCAGAGCTTCATTATTTTTGTATCAACAAATCAATTAATCAAAAACCAAGCCCAGTGCTTTTTATCTCGCAATCTCCGGATTGTTTTAACTTAGGAGTAGTTTTTCGGTATTAATATCGCCTGAGTTAGTAGCTCCCAGATTATTACTTTTAGATCACGTGGTTAAGTGTTTTTAACCAAACAAGCCCTGTGAATATCTGCATAGGTTCGTTAAAGTATCAAACCTCAAACCGATCCCGAATATAAATTCAAAGATTCGAGTCCGAAATATTTCCAGGCGAACAAAAACTAATGCAAATGTTTAAAACATTATGAACCAAATCCTAGCGTTTCACCGTTTTAGCAATTTAAGCCAAACTTTTAAAACATTACGAAACAAATCCTAACGTTTTACCTTTTTAGTGATTTAAGCCAAATGTTTAAAATGTCAAGAAACAAATCCAAACTTTTAAAACGTTACGTAACAAATACTAACATTTCACCTTTTTAGCGATTTAAGCCAAACGTTTAAAACTTTCCAAAATAAATCTAAACGTTTAAAACGTTACAGAACAAATCCTAAAGTTTCACCTTTTTAACTATTCAAGCCAAACGTTTAAAATGTTACGAAACAAATCCTAAAGTTTCACTTTTTTAGCGATTTAAGCCACATGTTTAAAAAGTTACGAAACAAATCCAAACATTTAAAATGTTACGAAACAAATCTGAACGTTTAAAATGTTACTAAACAAATTCAAACGTTTAAAACATTACGAAACAAATCCAAACGTGTCACCTTTTGAGTGATTTAAGCCAAAAGTTTAAAACATTATGAAATAAATCAAAACGTTTCCCCTTTTTAGTGATTTAAACCAAACTTTTAAAACGTTACGAAACTAATCCAAACATTTAAAACATTACGAAACTGATCCAAACGTTTAAAATGTTACGAAACAAATCCTAACATTTCACCTTTTTAGCGATTTAAGTAAACGTTTAAAACGTTACGAAACAAATCCAATTGTTTAACCTTTTTAGCGGTTTAAGCCAAACGTTTAAAACGTCAAGAAATAAATCCAAACTT